>NC_138512.1:26165734-26785979 GCF_964252035.2 Podarcis erhardii | reverse complement strand
AAGCCGCTAAAAGCCGCTAAGCTGCTAATAGCGCTAAGCCGCTAAGCCGTCAATGGGCTTGCTTCGCAAGACGGAAAAACCGCTAGACGAAGAGACTCGCAGAACGGATTAATTTCGTCTTGCGAGGCACCACTGTAGATGGAAGCATCCAGATTGTCTTATTTGTACTTATTTGAATTGCCATATCTGTATTGTATTCAACATTCCTAGTGTGCATTATGATCAAATAAGGAGTCCTGCAGCTTTCTTGTATGCCTGGCCAGAAGCATTTGTTCTTAGTAGCTTTCAAGACTGCAGAACTTGTTTCTTCCCAAACCAAAGATTATAAAAAGATCTTTTCAGCTATTTAATTGTTTCTTGTCACTAACAGTTTTTAAGTTTATTAAGTAAACTGTCATTATGCATTATGCTTGGTTAAGATGGAAAAGCTGCTTTGTTGCTTGGTCTCTTCAAGACATTTCCAGCAAACAATTGTGAAGAAAACAACAAATGTGTTCTTGTTTCTTTTTTGTTTCCTCTCTTATTAGAAGGGTGGTGGACTGTATCAAATTTTGGTGAAATCACAGGAACCGTAGCGATAGAAATGGGTCTTGGAACCTATATCAGTGCTCTTGACAATGGCCTTTTTACCCTTGGAGCACCACATAAAGGTTGGTATGGGCAAAAGTGGAGGGAAATTTTCTCCCTTCCTATCAAATTTTTGGCATGGGTAAGTAAGCCTCACTTATTTTGATGATTCCGTATTGCCCTGTGGCACCAACTGTACTATGACCCAGCTTTCCAAATAAGTCCAAAAGAGTTTCCAGACTCTGCACATATTTAACCTTCCCACACATATCTATGTTATTTATTTGTAGTAATGATTTTTTGGTAAATTATGCTGACCATATTATTTAGCTGTCAGTTTTGAAAATGGACCAGTGTAGCCTTTATCCTGTACAAATTTGCCTCTTGTGCTCTAGGAGCTGAGTGCAAAATGTTTATCAAAAAGCCAACCTACTGCTATATAAGTGGATTGTTATTTATTTCAGTATGGAAAACAGAGAAGTGTGTGCATTGAGAATGGGAAAACAAAACAACTTGCAGTAGAACCATTAATATTTTTGCCCTTAAATTAGTCACGTGCATTCATTTAAATGGGTCTGTTCTGAGCATGGCTAAAATTGGATACAACTCAACGTCCCCAGCGCCTTTGGTATCTTCTCTTGCATCAACAGTTCATAACTGGATTCTCTGGCCTGTGTGTGTCTAATTTCTTTTTAATACTTCCAGATGAAGGGCCATACCCTCCTGAACAATTTACTGCTGTCAAGCTTTCAGATTCAAGGTAGTTACTCACCTTGGCTTTATATTAACCATTAAATTAACCAGGCTTTCTTAGGTTACTGGACACAAGAGTGTTTGAAACTGCCTTTCCTTAGATTTACTTTCTAATCCTAGCTTAGAAACAGTGTTTTGCCCCTTTGATAAACTAGATGTGAGACCTAAATAAAGGAATGTGGTAGAGTACATCTTGTGCATGTCCATGGACACATGGGTTAAAAATTTCTGACTCAGAGTTGGGTCGTGACACTCCTGCAGTTGCTAAAGCATGCATTTGTGATCTATAGATTATTAGGCAGAATTGTTCTCTACAGAGGAAAATAAAGTTGTTCCAAGGTTCTGTAACTTGCCTAAAGTAAGCTTATTTGTGTTGTTTGATCTTATTTTGGGTAATTTGTTCTGTTTCTGGTAGAGTTGAGGGTGGGGACAATATACCTATACAGCTACCTGAAATCTTATTCAATACTCCTGGCTTCTGAGATTTCAGTAAGCACTGCTCTTATGATTACAAGCTTTCACCATCCAAGGAGGAGTATCAAACAAAATTAATGGACTATGCTGAAATGGCAAAACTTAATGGAAGAATAAGAAACCAAGAAGAAGAAACTTTTAATAAAAAATGGGCAAACTACGTGGACTTTCTGAAAAACTATTGTAAACAATTGAATTCATTAGCAGGGTTAACTCAACAAGCAGTTAAGCATATTTGTCAAAGAAATATTAGGGATCAAATAATAATTGGACTTAATTTGAAGATGCAGCAAGAAAATATAACAGAAGAAACCACAGAAGGGAGAGAGTCAAATGGTGTATTTATTGGAAAGTTTGTTATAAAACTGATTGTTATAAAACTGAAATTTGGAAAATAAAAGTTATTAAAACAAACAAACTTTCAAAAGATCCTGGAACATAATTTGAAAACCATAGCTCTTGATAATGAACTAATCAATTTCCAATGTCATAACTTGCTTATTTGTTTCTTTTTCTAAGAATTGCATTGAAATCTGGCTATGGTAAATACCTTGGCATTAACTCAGATGGGCTGGTTATTGGACGTTCTGATGCAATAGGTTCAAGGGAGCAGTGGGAGCCAGTGTTTCAAGAGGCAAGTGTCAGCAGTCATTCTTAATACATAATATCTTAATACATAATGCAATGGTTTTAGATTATAGCTGCTTTTATTGAAATCAGATGGCAGTGATGCAACATTAACTAAGAGGCCATATCAAAATTTCAGAAGTGGCTGTTTCGTTCTATCATACTGAAATAGTTTTATATCCTTGAAAATAATGTTTAGCTTGGCAAATGCAGCATTGAAACTGATCCACAAATACCAAGTTTGAATTCTGAATTGCATTCTCAAATGCCAATGTTGTAATTGTCATAAAATGACAAGAGGGCTAATTATGAGTTTTAAAATCAACATGCAGAATGAGTTTAAGTGGATTGTTTCAGCGCTATTGAAGTAATATCGGATAAAATTGTGAGACGTTCTTGTAGGAACATAATAATAGTCTTCCTAATTTGTCTTGATTTTATTTTTTCCCTTCAGGGGAAAATGGCACTGTTAGCAGCAAACAGCTGCTTTATCAGCTGTAATGAAGAAGGCGATATTGTAGCCAAAAGTAAAACTGCAGATAACGAGGAAATGATTAAGGTAATTCAAATGGCCTGTATGTGCAGTTCTTATATTTGTCTGTGTGACTGTTTAAAGGGAAAATACAGAAACAGGCGAAACATTTCAATGTGGAACTTCTTCACTGGCTGTCACAGGCAAAATAATTGTTTAACCCAAGTGTATGTTGCCTGGTCAGATGACTTGGAGCATCCATTTTAACTGGAATGCATCTCTGTTCTGAACATTTTCTCTCTTTTTTTACTGGAAGGGAGGAGTCTCACTGATTTTAGCTGAAAGAGCTGGTGGGGAGTCAAACTGGGTTTTAGACTACATTGCTTCAGAAGGTAGATAGGGCTTCAATTTGCATAGCAGAGTGCTCTACCCTGCCCAGGGGAAACTAGACATGTGCTCTAACCTAGCTGCATTCTTACACAGTATACTCCATTTCTTCCTGCTTCCCCAGTAGTCCTTGGAGTATGCATGCCCTGTCTCCCCATATTGACCACCGTTTCTAATGTGATATATCAATATGATATTTCTTCAGTTTGTATATATGTGTAAATGCATTTGCAGAGGCATTACAAGAAGATTTTGTCAGAGCAGCTCCTTTGCATACTGGTGTGTGACTGTTGCATTCAACGTCCAGTGAAACTGGAAAGCAAATCAGGGGAGAATAATATCAAGAGAGAGGATAGGATATTTTGGCCTTTGAACTTTTTCAGTTAAACCAACTGTAAAACAGCACTGTCTCTCCCCATACTTCTTTTTAGATCAGGACGTGTGCTGAAAGGGAAGCCAAGCAAAAGGATGACATTCCGGAAGAAGACCAAGGAAATGTTAAGCAGTGTGAAATCAATTACGTGTATGTAACAAGGGTTTCTTGGCTATCATTAAAAATAAAACAAAAGCAAGTTGTATTAGAGTGCAAATAACCCCTAGTTTCCTTGATCAAAAACCTTCAGGTCCCGATCCTTGTGTAAACATGTTAAAAGCTGAAGAAAGTTTATCATCATGAGGATCTGGTGGGTTTTGTTCTAAGGACCAACTTTATTTCACAGGACAAGGAGATGTGCTTTTGTTTTCAGATGCAGGCCTGATACATTGCACCACTTCTCTTTCTGTTTATCCCTAGTATAATCCATAAATGGTACTTTATTATTTTTATGATTTTTTTGGGATATTTGTTTTATAACAAATGCAACACCCTTTCTTTCCCGACCCACAATACCTCTTTAATTCCTTAGTGGGGCTTTTAAATGCATGGTATAGGCTTATTAATGTTTGTAAGTGTGATTTGCAACAGCTTGCTGAAGGTTATCCTCAGCCCTAACAGGAATGGGTCCTTCTCCAAGATAGTACAAACTGGAAGGATCTCAAAGCAGACCAATTCACTGCCCTACCCCACCACACCCAACAGTTTTCCAGCTGGCATTCCACATTATGTGGTTCTTGGAGGCAACTGGGCATGCTCAGTCCCCAAGGCACTCTCCTTTACTTTGTATACCTCTTAGATCCCTTGGGGTTCACTGATACCCTGCATTTTTTTATTTCTCAGTGGGCTTGTTTTGGCTGCCATTCTATCGACACTCAGCCACTGTATTTCGTACAGGCTGAAGATATTTACCTTCTGCATTTTTCTTTCCAGGAAGAAGTTTCAGAGTTTTCAAGACCGTAAACTAAAAGTAAGCCAAGAAGACAGTAAAGCTCTGAAAAAAGCTAGGAAAGAAGGCACCTTTCACGAGGCACTGTTGGACAGGTACTCTTTCTGTTGCAATGGGATGGCAGTTGTCAGATGCGCTGAGCAGCTATGCTAGCAAACACAACAAACATGCAAACACAGTATTATAAGAGCTGTTTTACAAAAATGTCCTGTACGCCAAAAATGAGCTTATCAGGAAGTATGGCTTGCTCTCTCTGTGCTGTGTGACTTTTCTACATGAGGTGTTCCTAATTTCCTATAGGGAAGTGTTCGTGTGTGCAGCTGCTGCTACTTCCACTGTGAAGCAATGCAACAGTTCAACCATTTAACTGGATGTTGTGTAGACAAGGGCTCAGCTGAATGTAAAGCATCGATATTGGATGGTGGCCTCCAGTGACGGAAAAGCTCTGGATTGTTTTGAGCTCTGGCTGCTTCACATGTGCACATCCATCCCTTGATGTTGCAGTTGTCAGATGGTGGGCATGTGGATATGAACTTGTCCTTAGTCTGCCGTATTCTACAAAATGTACTAATGTATACTGGCAGATTTCATGCAGCTATACTTAACATTCAGCTGCTACTGCAATTATCACTTGTCCAAAGCTCTTCCAAGAGGGATTTTAAAAAACATTTTGTTGGGTGCCATTGAGCATTACAACCCACGGTGAATGATTGCCTTCTTAAAAGTAAACTCTTATAATGAGTAGTGCCTGTGTATGATGAACTTCAATAATGAAAAATACATACTCATTGCTGTTTTTATTCTTTGTCCATATCCGGTACAATCTCAATAATGGCGTTATCGGACTTAAGGTAACTGTTAACAGAGCTGTTTAGCACTGTAGAAAGAATGTGCTTCAGTCTTTGATTAACTTTAATCATGCTTTCCATCAGTTTACATGGCAAAGAGATGGTAAGCTAACTGGACTGTAGCTTTGTATAAGTTCTGTGCGAAGGTGTGAGTTGGCCACATCTACTTTTGGCATCACGTACTGATGGCATGCAGCCCCTGGAGAGTTGGCCAAGGGGGAATATGGCCCTTGAGCCAAAATAAATTTGCTACTCTTGCCCTAAATAGAAATTAATAATGAACCACCTCTGGCTTTTAAAAGTGTGCCAGTACTAATTCTACTTTATTGACAGTTGTATTACTTAGATGTACCAATCATTTTACCTTGCCTTTCCCCTACCCCACTTTGTCTTCCAGGAGATCAAAATTGAAAGCTGACAGATACTGCAAATAGTCAAAACAGAAGCTGGCCTTCCATATATTTCACTTCCTTTATTTGGTGTGTTAATTCCTTTCTTTTTAATAAAACTTGTTGTTAAAGTAGATTTTAATTACACTGACTTCATCTCTTCTTTTGGAAGTAAAGTGTTCATGTTAAAATGGAGAATAGCTCATGATTTTATTTGGTGCCATATTGTCATCACTCCTGGATTTTTACTATGAACTATAATCATGCATAAATTTAGTAATTATGCATAAATTTGGACAAATTCCCTCAATTTAAATCTGCGATGGAATCCATCTTTCTCAGTTCACCTTATTTCTACAACATAGACATAAAATCTGCGGGTGCCATCCTGCACATGATCATGGGCAGGAGGAGGAGTCACACTAAGACCAGACCATGTCATTACTGAGGAGGCAGGCTTAGTCGTTGTTTGAGGACTATCCCTGCCTCCAGGTCTGGTCCTGACCGGAAGGATGCTGGAATCAGCAAGGGAAACCCACACAACCTGAAAGTGTTGCTGCACAATGCCAGGTCAGTGATGAATAAAACCACTGCCATCCATGATCTGATTGTGGGTGGAGGATTTGACCTGGCATGTGTGGCAGAGACTTGGTTGGATGAAGCAGATGGGCCTGTCCTTGCCACTGCTTATCCACCAGGTTTCTCTTGTGATCGGGGAGGGGGGGTTGCAGTGATTTTTAGGAAGTCATTAGTTTGCACCAGGCGTCCTATTGGGAAGACCCAGTTTTCTGAGTGCATGTTCTGGAAATTGGGCAATAAGGGCAGTGCAGGATTCCTTTTAGTGTACCGACCTGCCTGCTGCACCAAGGATTCCCTGCCCGAGCTGCTTCAGGTTGTGGAGAATGTGCTCCTGGAGACACCTAGTTTGGTTGTCCTGGAGGATTTTAACATCAATGCTGACACGAACTTACAAGGGGCCACTCAGGACTTCATGGAAAACATGTCCCTGAATAAGTTTGGCCCAACTCATAGCCACGGACATGCCTTAGACCTGGTGTTTACCTCTACGGGTGTTGGTGATCTGACACTAAGTAAAAGCGAAACTAAAGAAGTGCCATGGCCAGATCACTTCCTGGTGCAACTGGACTTCTCTGCGACCCTTCCCCTCTGCAGGGAGGTGGGGCCGATTCTGATGGTCTGCCCCCACCGCTTAATGGATCCAGTTGGCTTCCAGAGAGTGGTAGGGGATGTTTTATCCCATGTTGCTGGCCTTTCGGCTGATTCCCTGGTGGCCCCCTGGAATGCAGAGTGGATGCTCTGGTTATCTTCCGCTTGGACTGCTGCAATTCGCTCTATGTGGAGCTACCTTTGAAGGTGACCCGGAAACTGCAATTAATCCAGAATGCGGCAGCTAGACTGGTGACTGGGAGTGGCCGCCGGGACCACATAACACCGGCCCTGAGAGATCTGCATGGGCTCCCAGTACATTTCCGAGCACAATTCAAAATGTTGGCACTGACCTTTAAAGCCCTAAACGGCCTCGGTCCTGTACCTGAAGGAGCATATCCACTTCCATTGTTCAGCCCAGACACTGAGATCCAGCGCCGAGGGCCTTCTGGCGGTTTCCTCATTGCGAGAAGTGAGGTTACAGGGAACCAGACAGAGAGGGCCTTCTCGGTGGTGGCACCCACCCTGTGGAACGCCCTCCCATCAGATGTCAAGGAAATAAGCAGCTATCCTATTTTTAAAAGACATCTGAAGGCATCCCTGTTTAGGGAAGTTTTTAATATTTAATGCTGTATTGTTTTTAACACTCGATTGGGAGCCGCCCAGAGTGGCTGGGGAAATTCAGCCAGATTGGCGGGGTATAAATAATTTAGTAGTAGTAGTAGTCGTAGTAGTAGTAGTAGTAGTAGTAAATCTTTACTCAGAAGTTGGGAGTGAGGTCATACATTTCGGACCCGTGCAAGTAACCTACAATCAACAAAAAATTACATTGGGTGGAACATGTGAAGTAAACAAGTAAAAGACATATTTTCCCCTCAATATGAAATTCCTTCTTACAAATTGTAGT
This sequence comes from Podarcis erhardii, assembly GCF_964252035.2. Classification (NCBI taxonomy): domain Eukaryota; kingdom Metazoa; phylum Chordata; class Lepidosauria; order Squamata; family Lacertidae; genus Podarcis; species Podarcis erhardii. The sequence continues at coordinate 26,778,066 of NC_138512.1, read as the reverse complement.
GGCCAAAGCTGAGAGTGGGAGCCTAGCATTCAAACTCCTCCCCCCAAAAAAATTTTCTAAAACCCTTTAAGGAAATATCGGGGAGGGGTGTTTTCAAAAAAGGTATTTGTCGGAGAAAGAACATTTCTGTGGGAGAACAGAGAAACAAAAAGGAGGAGAATGGCCGACAAGAATAAGGAAATAACAAGAACTGGACAGAAATGGGAAAGGGGATATTTGGGATATCCAGATTTGACAAGCTTATGGATTTAAAATTGGAGTTTCTACTCCTGGATATAAAAATCTGGATAAAAGAAATGGACCCTCTTCTCGTTAGACTTCTTTTAGGATTGGACATTCGTAATTTAATGATTGGACATTCGCAATTAATAAGACTGGCAAAGAATCAGAGGGATGTGGGTTTAACGCAATGTGGGAACTCCAGGAAGATATTAGAGATGGAGGGCTAGGAGGAACGTAACAGGGAAAAAGGGGAGGGAAAGTTGGAATCCAAAGGTTGTAAAATTATTATTTAATTCTATGTTGTTGGTTGTTTTTTTTTGTATTATGTTTGAAAGGGGGAAACTCGTGGAAGGGAATAGATCGATCTTAGGGGGATGGGAATTACGCTAAACTGGGTAATGGAGGATGATCGCAATTTGGGGATAAGAATTTGTTGAACCTAATTGTTTATTTGGAAGATTTGGAATACATGAGGGGGTGGGGAGGGGAAGTCCTAGTTATTGGGAAAAGTTTATAAATTGGATTTAATTTGTTTTAATTTGGAAAACCTTAATAAAAATTATTTAAAAAAAAAAAAAAAAAAGATATTTGTCATGCGCATGAAGGGAAATTTATGGCAGCGTCTATATATGTATAAATACTTGTCTATACCAGGTTTTACTCAGAAATCAATATATCTCATATTGCCTTATGCCTAATGCACCTGTTGGCTCAATATATTTAAAATAAAAATAAAATACAGTATTTATCTGAAGATCAAGTGGGCACATACTGCATTGTGCCACTAGAGGGCCCCATTCTCTTTAGACTGAGTCAGTCCTGGTCAGTCAACATAGGGGGGAGGGAGCTGGTATATAATATACACTGCTTAAAGTGGCTGCTGAAAGTTGCATCATTTTTTAAAAAAAATCCATGTCTTTGAAACTCCCTGAAAATGGAAAACCAGCATAGCAGACTAAGAAACTTCTGCCTGTTGGTGAAAGCTTTCTGTTTGTGGAGAGGGTAAAAACCAGCATTCAAACACATGACACAAGCACAAAATCTAAAGTGGCCCAGTCCTGCCTGCCACTTAAAAGTTCTATCTTTAGATAGAAGTCCCCTTCAAAACTGAAGTTTAGCAATGTCATGTAACTGGCTACACTATTCCCTATTTTCAAAAAGGGGAAAAGAGAGGACCCAAATAATTACCGCCCAGTCAGTCTGACATCAATACCAGGGAAGATTCGGGAGCAGATCATTAAGCAAACAGTCTGTGAGCACCTAGAAGGGAATACTGTGATCACCAATAGTCAGCATGGATTTCTGAAAAATAAGTCATGTCAGACTAACCTGATCTCGTTTTTTGACAGAATTACAAGCCTGGTAGATGAAGGGAACGCAGTGGATGTAGCCTACCTTGATTTCAGCAAGGCATTTGACAAGGTGCCCCATGATATTCTTGTAAAGAAGCTGGTAAAATGTGGACTTGACTATGCTACCACTCAGTGGATTTGTAACTGGCTGACTGACCGAACCCAAAGGGTGCTCATCAATGGTTCCTCTTCATCCTGGAGAAGAGTGACTAGTGGGATGCCACAGGGTTCTGTCTTGGGCCCGGTCTTATTCAACATCTTTATCAACGACTTGGATGATGGGCTCAAGGGCATCCTGATCAAATCTGCAGATGACACCAAACTGGGAGGGGTGGCTAACACCCCAGAGGACAGGATCACACTTCAAAACGACCTTGACAGATTAGAGAACTGGGCCAAAACAAACAAGATAAATTGTAACAGGGAGAACTGTAAAGTATTGCACTTGGGCAAAAAAAATGAGAGGCACAAATACAAGATGGGTGACACCTGGCTTGAGAGCAGTACATGTGAAAAGGATCTAGGAGTCTTGGTTGACCACAAACTTGACATGAGCCAATAGTGTGACGCGGCAGCTTAAAAAGCCAATGCAATTCTGGGCTGCATCAATAGGAGTATAGCATCTAGATCAAGGGAAGTAATAGTGCCACTGTATTTTGCTCTGGTCAGACCTCACCTGGAGTACTGTGTCCAGTTCTGGGCACCACAGTTCAAGAAGGACACTGACAAACTGGAACGTGTCCAGAGGAGGGCAACCCAAATGGTCAAAGGCCTGGAAACGATGCCTTATGAGGAACGGCTAAGGGAGCTGGGCATGTTTAGCCTGGAGAAGAGGAGGTTAAGGGGTGATATGATAGCCATGTTCAAATATATAAAAGGATGTCACATAGTGGAGGGAGAAAGGTTGTTTTCTGCTGCTCCAGAGAAGCGGACACGGAGCAATGGTTCCAAACTACAAGAAAGAAGATTCCACCTAAACATTAGGAAGAACTTCCTGACAGTAAGAGCTGTTCGACAGTGGAATTTGCTGCCAAGAAGTGTGATGGAGTCTTCTTCTTTGGAGGTCTTTAAGCAGAGGCTTGACAACCATATGTCAGGAGTGCTCTGATGGTGTTTCCTGCTTGGCAGGGGGTTGGACTCGATGGCCCTTGTGGTCTCTTCCAACTCTATGATTCTATGATTCTACACAAACACAAAGCTCCACCACCCCTCCACAAGTTGTGCAAAAGTCTCTTTATTCTTCCAAACCAGTTTCAAATGAAGATTTAAAACCAAGATGTGTTTCTTGAACAGTAGCGCATTGTGGCACATGGCAAACTATTTGTGGCGTCAAGGAAATCCAATCTTCCAAGTCAGCCACATGGAAAGCCTTATTATTCCATTTCACGGGAAACAAGGGGGTAAGGATTTGGATTGGGAAAAGGCTTAAATTCACCCCACCCCCAAAATTGGGGCATGAGTGTAGACCTACCCAGAGTTGCATTCTGCTAGTGAAGTGACTGGCTTTTGTTTTTAAAAGTTAGCATATTGATACAGTTGACACTGGATTTTTTCATGAGTATATCACACGAACTGTGCTCTACTTTCCCGTCTCAGTTGAGGTTCAGCAGCAAAACCATGCTTTGCCTCATCTGAATGTAACCGCAAGCTATATTTTGCTGCTAAATCTGATGTGGGAGGTGAAATTGAGAGCGCAGAAGATGAAGGAGCACATGAGCAACACGGTTTGGTTCATTTAGTGCCTAAATATGATCTAGCATTATTTTTGAACTACTCCATGTGCGACCCATCGAGGGAGGGAGGGCAAATCGGCTACCAGCTCTACACTGACGACCTGCTTCCTTGCATGCATGGAGATTCCCAAGAGACGGGACAGTCCCTGGGCGTGGTCTCTTTCCCAGTGGCGGAGTTATATTGGTCTTTTAAATGCCCATTGTTGTTGTTGTTGTTGCTGTTTAGTCGTTTAGTCGTGTCCGACTCTTCGTGACCCCATGGACCAGAGCACGCCAGGCCATCCTGTCTTCCACTGCCTCCCGCAGTTTGGTCAAATTCACGCTGGTAGCTTCGAAAACACTGTCCAACCATCTCATCCCCTGTCGTTCCCTTCTCCTTCTGCCCTCCATCTCTCTCAACATCAGCGTCTTTTCCAGGGAGTCTTCTCTTCACATGATGTGGCCAAGTATAGGAGCCACAGCTTCACGATCTGTCCTTCCAGTGAGCACTCAGGGCTTAAGAATGGATTTCCTTAAGAATGGATAGGTTTGATCTTCTTGCAGTCCATGGGACTCTCAAGAGTCTCCTCTAGCACCATAATTCAAAAGTGCCCATTACGCAAAGCCATAGCTGCCAACGTTCCCCTTTTTTAAGGGAAATTCCCTTAATCCGAATAGGATTCCTCGCAAGAAAATGGAAAAGTTGACAGCTATGCGCAAAGCCCTCGTGGGATTGATTTCTGCCCCCATTATTATTATTTTAAATTGCATCTCCGGTGAGCGTAATAAAGGCCGTTTTGTGGCCTCGCTGTGCCTCACACGCGAGTTGCAAGCTTGGCAAGAGGTGGCCGGTAAGCCAGGAAGAGAAGAGGCGGCCGCAGAGACGAAGACCATGTGGAGGATCTCCTGATGCGTAAGGAAACCCCCCCCCCCTCGAACTTGGGCCATTTGATTTAGCGGAGGGAGACACACACAAACACGCGCGCTCCTTCTCCTAAGATTTCCCCTCTTGGCTTCCAGCAGAGACCCAGCGGGATCGCTTCCCTCGGCTCCTCGAGTTCAGACCGGGAGGGCAGGGCCGAGGAGGGAGGTGGGGTTCTCGGCGTTGCTACAACCAAAAGGCTCCCTTCGCGCAGCCTCCGCGTCCCTGGCACCCGAGCAAAGCAAACGTCAGTTTGTTTAACAATCGCCGAGTATAAAATGCTCCAATCATAGAGGAGACTCGCGGAGGGGGGAAATAAGGCTGAGGTCAGCGCAAAGCCAACAAGCAGCAGCGGATCTCCCTTCGCCGATCTTCCCACCTTTGATACTCTAGGGCAGCTAAAAAGAAAAGTAAAATACCCTGGAAGCAGGCACATCGATGCTAGCTGTTTTGTAGGAAGGGAAGCCTCTTTCCCCAAAGCTTCTAGATCCATCCTCCATTCACCCCTAATCTCTCTCATCTTTGAAAGGGAGCCATGGCTGATAGCCTGAGAAGACTGATCAACAACGAGACCTGCAGGATTTTACAGGAGAAGCTGGAGAACTGGTATAAAGATTATCACGTGAGTGTGCGCGAACGCGTGTTTTGGAAATCGGCGCTCTGACTAATAACGATGGGGAGGCAGCTAGATGCATTTGCGATGCTGTCCCCTTTGAATCTGTACTAGGCAAAATATTAACTCATCTTCCCACCCCATCCCGCCCTTGATAAAACCGGAGCTGGCGAGGTGGAAACTGCAGGAAACGGCGAGATCGTTTCAGAAACTAACCTGAACTACAATGATATGAACATCTTTAGGAAAGATGGAGACGCTTAGCATTGCAACCAAGCGCAGCTTTGTGAGTTTGAGCTTGTTGCGCGGAGAGGTCGCTTTATGGCGGGAGATTAGGGCTGAGCTGGCGGTGTGTTGGAAACCTCCAGCCATTTCCCGGGAAAGTAGTAACTAAGGACGCCGGTTTTCAGCGCCAAGCAGACACTGTTGTGGTTGCCATGGTTATAGAACGCCACGATACTCTGCCCGGGAAACGTAGTAAGAACAGCAATGATTTGCAGCGAGGGATTGCTCAAGTCTCTTTCCCTCCTCCTCTACTGAGCTGTGATTGAGTCTTTTGATTCGGTTACAGCTAACCACAGCTCCCCCTCACCCGAACATGTTATTTTCCCTTTATACATTTAACACCCTTAACTGTTTGTTTTAAGATTGGAACTACGGTACTTCTCTACATTTAATTTTTAATCCTCCTATTACCTCCAAGCAGCTCAGGCCAGCGTAAATGGCGATTTCCATTTTATCCTGACAACAACCCTGTGAGATAGGTCAAACTGAGGAACAGCAACTTCCCATGGTCACCCAGTGGATTTAATAGCTGAGATTTGAACCCTGATCTTCCCAGGCGAAGACTGGAACTAAATGATAATGGTACACATGCAGCTGTTGCCAAAAACAGCAGCCCAGTACTGGTTCTCCCTGTAACTTCAACTTAACCTGACATCACCATGGTGCATTTCCATGCTTTCTCACCAGTAGAAACTAATTAATAGCACCTTCCAGCCTACATTCCTATACTGGCTCTCTCTCCTCCAACTTCTGTGTCCACATTTTGTGTTCCAGAGTAGTGGCTTTTGGACGCATGATGTGTCCAGCACAGTGTTTGACTTTATATGAGTTGGATCTAACAGGAGTTCCAGGGATGGTTTGCCTATGCATGTATGCCACCTGATTACCATGGCTGGCAGACAGCATAGAATCATAGAATCATAGAATCATAGAATCATAGAGTTGGAAGAGACCACAAGGGCCATCGAGTCCAACCCCCTGCCAAGCAGGAAACACCATCAGAGCACTCCTGACATATGGTTGTCAAGCCTCTGCTTAAAGACCTCCAAAGAAGGAGACTCCACCACACTCCTTGGCAGCAAATTCCACTGTCGAACAGCTCTTACTGTCAGGAAGTTCTTCCTAATGTTTAGGTGGAATCTTCTTTCTTGTAGTTTGGAACCATTGCTCCGTGTCCGCTTCTCTGGAGCAGCAGAAAACAACCTTTCTCCCTCCTCTATGTGACATCCTTTTATATATTTGAACATGGCAGAATGTGTGAACTGGTTCAAGTGAAAAAGCATTGTGCTATATGATATATTTCAATTCTGTTTCTGGTGATGTACCCATGGCAGTCTGTTTACACATGCAAATTATCACCTGATGCTGTAAGTCATGAAGGAACTAGCATGTGTGTTCGAATAATGCCTGGCATAAGATCGTATGCTTTCCAAAAGCTATCTATAAATGCAAAATGTGGCACCTGGTAAGATCTTCAACCAAAACACAAACATGCCTGGCAGTAGGGCTTTTTATATTGTACTACACAGTACTTAGAAAAATTAAATGTAAGCATATAATAACTGAAAAATAAAATTTGAACTATGAACAGCTTCCTCTGCTAAGGATCTGTGTGGCATATTAAATAAGTGTACATTCAGACCAGTTTTTTCCCCTTCCACTGTAGTCACTTCAAACTGTAACCCCTGAGCTGTGGTGGCTAATGCTATTATTCCTTGAGTTTTCATGCAATACATGGTAGTTCAGTAAAGGAGTAAAAAACCTTCCCATGATTTGTGTGGACAGAAGTGTGTTCAGAGTTTCTTTCCAAAATAAATTATTGGCTGCGACAGCTCTGAACTTGATTTTTATTCTTGAGAGAAGTCACACCAGAAGTAAAGTGAGCATGAATGTCCAAATGTTAGCCATGGACATTTGCAGGGGCAAAGCACGTTGGTATAGATCTGTAGGCACACAGCAAAGGTGCTAAGAATTCTCTGTTACAGAAAAAGGTTTCTGTGCTGTCCTGAGTGCCACATCCAGATCTAAACCAAATGTGATCTTCACTGTGATTGACAATCGAACAGGAATAGTGCGTGGAAATACTGGGGATGTAGTGGGGAGCATAGCTGTCAACTTTTCCCTTTTTTAAGGGAAATTCCCTTATTCCGAATAGGATTCCTCGAAAGAAAAGGGGAAAGTTGACAGCTATGGTGGAGAGCGACAACCCATCTGTGTGCAGAGTCAAAGATGACTTTGAATTCCATTTTAGAAGTACAAGCCATGTGTCACTAGTTTCTTTCTTGATTCTGTGGTTAGAGATCTCTAGATCATGGAACTACAGTTCCCAGGGTAATGCTGTTCAGCTGGTATTATAGATATGCCCCATATAATTTCCTTTGTAAAGCAATAGGTAAAGGTAAAGGGACCCCTGACCATTAGGTCCAGTCGCGACCAACTCTGGGGTTGCAGCGCTCATCTCGCTTTATTGGATTCCAGTGATAGACTGTGGCCACAGATATGATACATTCTGGAGGTTACTTCTTTGTTCTAATTGATATGCCTACGTAAGCTCTTTACTTTCTGCTGTGGGATTTAATATTCCATGACATTTTGGCCTCTGATCCATTGGTTAGTATGCAATATTATTATCTTGTTGGTTATAGGGAATGCGATGCATTATAGCTTTTATTGAACTTAGTTCTGTTGGTGGAAGGAATACTGAAGGTGCAATATATTGGCAGAATTGGAGTAACCAAACTAATTCTAAATTTCAGATTAACTCATGTGATCAGAATCTGACCCGATGCTGTGAAATCATGGAACTGAACTCCATGATTCAGGGGCAGCTCTTCACAATCCTGAATAAAACAAGCCAAGAAGGTGAGGTTGTACCAAGCTCTGCATGTATGGTTTATGTGCATATATTTATTACAGGTGATGGTTAGCTTGTGCCCAGATATTTAAAACATTTTATCAATATTTATTGCCCTTCCTTTCTCTTTCGCTCATTGACCCAGGTGGACATTATGCTGGTGTGGATACAATAAAGTCTCGTCTGTTGCCGTGGCTGGGCACTTGTTTTTCTAGCCACACTTGCGGAAGCTCTTCTCACTTGCAGGTACAATAAACTTGTAATTTCCCCCTTTTTTTCTAGAATGTAATTTCCCCCTTTTTTTCTATCTTAAACTATAAGATAGAAAGGCTTTGATTCCAGTCTTGCGCTTATCTCTTTCTTTCCTTGAGAAGAGATGCAGACAGGGGCTGAGTTGATGTTCATGCTTCAAATGGAGGATTATGTTTTAGAGATATACTGTATATCCAGATCTATTGTGATAAACGCCACATTCAAGGCAGATATGATGTTGTGTTACAATACAGTAGGTTGGATGCAGAGATGCACCCATAGGAAGGTGGAAGGTGACTTTCCTGTAATGTCTTATTGTTACTTTTCTAATCTATAGCTGCTCTGTGGAAGTCTTCCATAGTTGAGAACTGTGGCTGTTTTATATTTTTGTATAATGGAAATATTTATACCCCACTCATCTGGCTGGGTTTCCCTAGCCACTCTGGTCAGCTCCCAACAGAATAAAAAAGTGATAAAATATCAAACATTAAAAACTCCCCTAAACAGGGCTGCCTTCAGATGTCTTCTAAAAGTCAGGTAATTGTTGATTTCCTTGACATCTGAAGGGAGGGCGTTCCACAGGCGGGCGCCACTACCGAGAAGGCCCTCTGCCTGGTTCCCTGCAACTTCACTTCTCGCAGTGAGGGAACCACCAGAAGGCCCTCGGAGCTGGACCTCTGTGTCCGGGCTGAACGAAATTTCTTATTGGTGAGGGGCTTATCTCCACATTTAAGTAGACTTTGCTGTATAACAAACATTGTTGGTAGAAGCTAATTTCTCCCAAGGCTTGTGTTTCCTTTTACTGAATAAAATGCAAGCACTTTATTTAAAATCAGTTTAAGATATATGGAAGATATATCACAATATTTCTGAAACATTAACAGAACTCCCAGCCCGCCTGCCCCGCCCCTGGACATACATTCATTTCTAGCTTTTACACACTGTCTTTCTACTTCACTGTAGGAATCACGTGAAAAAGACAGATGGATGAGGGAATTGGCCTGCAACCAGGACCAGGAAATACATCAGCTGGAGAAAGAGCTGAACAGCACTCGTTTACAGCTCAGTTTTGTACAACAAGAGTAGGACAATTAACTATTTTCCATTCATACATTTTTCGTGCACTAAGGTGTCGAACTATAAGGATAAGTAGAATTGCAGTTTTGTGGCTGTAGTGAAAGCCTTTTAAGCCACCACATGGTGGTGAAAAGCTGCTCATAATAATAATAATAATAAATCCACAATGACATTTCCAACCCACCTTTTCCTAACTGGACTTTGATAATTGCATCTTTATCTAAGTACAGTAGTACCTTGGTTCATGAACGCCTTGCGACTTGAACGTTTTGGCTCCCAAACACCGCAAACCCGGAAGTGAGCGTTCTGGTTTGCAAACGTTCTTTGAAACCTGAACATCTGATGGAGCTTCTGTGGCTTCCGATTGGCTGCAGGAGCTTCCTGCAGCCAATCAGAAGTCGTGCCTTGGTTTCCAAACATTTTGGAAGTTGAATGGACTTCCAGAACGATTCTGTTCGACTTCTGAGATACCACTGTAATGGCTGTGATGATTCCACAGATGTAGAATAGAAGCATGCCTGTAAACTGCTTATGTGGGTGGGCCACATGAACTTATAAAGCATACTGGACCCCCGAACAGTTCACATTTATAGGATAATTCAACCGGTCCAGTCCCCTTCTGTCAATGCAGCTCAGAAGGTTGTTTCTGGGTCCAGGATCAGTTGGTGCTACGTGGACAGGTTCCTGTTTTTGGCGCAGAAGTTTCCCAGAGGAAAGGGTACTTCTTTATTTTTTGTACTTCCAGTTACAAGCTATAATGTTGACTCAAGAGCTTGAATAGTATGCCTTAGATCAAAAGACATACGACCAAGTATTTTACTTCATAATATACCAGTAATGTGCTCTTCAGTGACATTTTAGCTAATCTCAGGTGAATAACACAATATATCTGTTATACGTTATCTATAGCATTCTTTTTCAAAAGCTGAATGGAATTCACTTCTTTCACAACACTGGAAATGAGTCCCCTAAAGCTTATTTTCACTGTTGCAGCCAGTCAGTTTCTGAAAGTTCATCTATATAGACAGCTTTTCAGTTTAATCTATTGACACACGTTCAAAATGAACTTCAGTGTAGGGAGTGAAATTGCAGTTGCTTTTAGATGTGTGTTCTGTTTCTTGATAGTGTGACACGTTCAAATCAATTACTTCAACAACCTTTGTTGTATCTCTGTCCTTTCACCTTTGTTCTAATAACCATGCACGGTGCTTTATTTCTTAAAAAAAATGTTTAGGGGTACTCTCGTTTTCCTGCTCATATTGAAATACTGCCTCTCTATGAGGTCAAACTTAGATTCACAAAATGTTTAGGGATATTCGTCCCCCTGCATCCCCCTGGAAAAAAAGCACTGATCACACACAAAACAGCAGCAATGGTTTATCATGGCAGTATGAAAGAATTGGTTCCCTTTCTCTGTACAGCCTGTGTATGAAAGAAGACATGAGGAATTGATAGAGTTAATCTATTGAACTGGGATTTGAGGAGGGAGTGCGTATATTTGTGTGTGTGTGTGTGTGTGTGGGCAGCAGAATGAATAAGCAGTGTTGTTCAAAGGTATTTGCCAATCTGAGAAGAATGGACACAGATTTAAGGAATAGTTCATATGCTAGGGTGGATTCTGAGCCTATGCTTTGTGTAGATGGTCAAATGTTCACTTTCCGGCCATCTCCAGTTAAAGGATCTCGGGGATCAAACCTGAGGGAGACCACTCCTGGAGTCAATGGGCCAATGGCGTAAGACAGGTTCAAATGCTGGTTTTTGAGAGAAGTGACCTGAAATACAGGTGTACAAATACTGGCTTTTGTAAGCAAAATTCATGTAAGTAGGCCTATAAAGGATTTGGCTTTCGCAGTTTATGTTTGGCTGTCCAAATCTGTCTATGCCATTCATAAATGCTTGCATATATTTTGAACTTTGAAATAATAGGGCAATTTTTTATGCCTAGTACCCTGAGTTTGGAATTGGTGTTTGTTGATGTTTACTGCTGCAGTTGTTATAGCTGATGTGCTTATGTATTGACGGACTGGCTCTGCAGTGTACTTGTTTTTCCAAATGCAAATACCCTTCTATGATTTTATTTCCTGTTTCGTTGAATGTGTTAGCAGAATTTGTGCTATTTGTATTAAAGGCGTATCTCTGGGTGTTGATTTCTCTTGCAGTTTAGCAGAAGCCCAGGTGGCTCTTGAAGACACAAAGGCCAAATCCGCCACCACTCTTTTGGCAGCAGAGGATGAAATTGTTCAGCTAAAAGCAGAGTAAGGAAAACATGGTGGCTGGCAAAGTTGGTTTTGGATTATCTTTGTGTGGTTGGTCATATAGGTTACATTTGTAACATCACAGTGCTGTGAAATGAACATGGCTTGTTGTTGCATCTGAATAAGGAATAAGCCACAGTTTATTTAAACAAGCCGGCTTTGTAACCCAAGATTTAAAGCTGGCTTGATTTGAAACTTACTGTAGTTAGCAATAAATAGCAACCCTGTGTTTGGATGAAGCAATAAGCCAAATTCAATGGAAATTGGGGGGGGGGGGAGGTTTCCAAATTCTTCCTCCTGGCTGTGCAGGAGAGAGACCATCTGAGCCCAGGGCTCGCTCAGGCTTGTTGCAACTTGTGCATGTTGTGCTAAATCATGGTTTAGTGGGATGTACAAACACAGCCATTGTGTAATGTTGATTCCCTCTGCCCCAATTTCTGTTGCTCTAGGCCAGGGTTTCCCAAACTTGGGTCTCCAGCTGCTTTTGGACTACAACTCCCATCATCCCCAGCTAGCAGGACCAGTGGTCAGGGGTGATGGGAATTGTAGTCCAAAGACAACAGAAGACCTGAGTTTGGGAAACCCTGCTCTAGGCAAATGCTGATGAATCTTCCTCATAGCTGTCAACTTTTCCCTTTTCTTGTGAGGAATCCTATTCAGAATAAGAGAATTTCCCTTTTAAAAAGGGAAACATTGACAGCTATAATCTTCCTCCCAGTACCAATCTCTGAAAAGAAGAACTTTGATTATAATGTTGGTCTTGAACAAAATATAATAATGTGCGGCTGGCCATGTTTAGTTGGTTTACAGTAAGGGGGCTAACTTGTTGCCCTCTGAAAATCATTGGACCCCAACTTCCATCGGCCCTGGCCTGCTTGGCCAGTTGTCAGGGATTATGGAACATAGTGCAACAACATTTGGAGGGCCACAAGTTATGCACGTGTGGTTAACAATATATGTTGACACTGCAACTTTCAATTTGTTGAGCTGCCATAGTTTTCCCCATTGAATATCGGCCATAACTTCTCAGTGCAAATCTGCATTTCTCTGAATTCTTCTTAAACTATTTCATGGGTGGTGTAGATGTGCCCCCATGGTCTTTAAGCACATCAAGCATTTATACATAGTTTCCTCTGGTTTTCAGCATATCTTTGCCTGACAAATTGCAGCTTAAGCACATCTTTTATATTTGCAGTAATCTGTGTAGAGAAAACTCAAATCTATGATGCATTTTGTTTCTGTTCTTCCTGAAGCATGAATGTGCCCATCTAAGAAATCTGAGGCAGTTTGAGGTCAGATGCATGAGTCTTTGGTTGTGGTGCCAATGTGCGTAGAAAATCAGTTAGCCATGCCTTGTGTACTGTGAATTGGAATGGTTTGGGTCTTATTACTCCTCAAATCCAAATGAAAATCTGTTCAAGTTACTTTCATTGATGATCTTAAATTAGCTTATCTAAGCTATGTCACTAGATTCTTCCTGACAAACACACGACACTGTTCTTGTGTTTTAGGTGAGCCTGTTTTTCTATAACTATAACTTGTTGAAAATGCTGCCTGTTCTCTAATATCAGTCTTCAGAGTTGGGTTGCCCCTTTACAAGGGAGACATCAAGTGTAGAATAATTGAATGAAGATGGATCATGTGATATAAATGTATTACATTTGTACATATGCAGCACATGTTTTTGCCATACACTGACTACTTTGAGTACACAAAATGTATAACTTTGTGCTTTGATATTTGTGTGTGTGTGTGTTTGAAAGCTGTCTCTTGCTAAAGAATTATTATTTACTTAATTTTTTTAAAAGCCTGCCCTTCATAAATATATTGCCATAAAAAGTTAAAAATACAATATCATAAAATAAGATCACACAAGCTCAGATTATTGGTGATCACCCAGTCCCCCCACTGCACCCAGACAACAGTCCCACTTGTGTACAGCCTCCCGTGACTCAGATGTTATGGAGAAGTAGAACTGTGTGTCATTAGCATGTTGATGACACTTTGTCTTAGAATTAGTGCACACAGTGGCTTCACATAGGTGTTAAACAGCATTGGGGGCAAGGTTGTGAGACACCACAGCACAAAGATCATGGAGCTGAAACACAGTCTTCCAGTGCTACTATCTGAGTATGACTTTCTAGGTAAGAATGGAACAGTTGTAAAACAGTGCCCTAAATACCCATCACCCAGAGCTGGTCCAGAAGGATGCCATGGTCTCTGGTATCAAACCCCAAAGAGAGATTGAGAAGCAGAAGGAGGCAGGATGAGGAGGTTCTTGGCTTGTAACATATATACCCTAAGCAACTCTACTGCATAATTACATACCTAAACCTATTTTTGTGGCATTACAACTTGAAAAGAGATTTGAGAAATTTCGCATTGCTTTTGGTGGGCAAAAATGGTTGGTTTATATCTAAAATGTACATACGACGAACATCATTTTGCATTCCCCTTGCTGCATAGTGATCACTCTGAAATTCTTCCTGGTTTTATAAGCTCTTTCAAATAGATTACTTAGTATAGTTTAAAAGCAGGATATTGATTGCTGTAGAAACACCTATTTTGATCGGAATTATTATTTTGTGTGTGTGTGTGTGTGTGTGTGTGTGTGCTAAAGGCTAAAGGCTTCTCGGGTAAAAGAAGAGTGTGCTTTGAAAAATCTGGACCGGATGAGTGATTATGAGCAGCAGCTTCAAACACTGAAGGATGAGATTGCTATCCTTGGTGCTCAAAAATCTCTTCTCCAAAACAGGTAAGGGTTTTCATCTGATTTAATTAGCCACTAAAACCTATGGGTGCTAACCAACAGAGTAGTACCATTTGCACAAGGAGATGAACTTCCCTCCCTCTCCCCATGCACCTTCTGTGCGCCTTCTAAATCTGTTTTGGGGGTTTTCCCCAGCCCTCCAGAGCAGATTTGGGAAGGACATGGGCCCCTTGGGGAGAGAAGGAAGGGGACAAGTTCCATTGTGTGAAAAGAACTGCTTTGTTGTCTATCGTTCTATTATGGTTTGGCTCCAGAGATGCTACGCTTCAGATTATCTAAGGGGAACTTTCGATATCTCAACTCTATTGATGAAACTGAAAGAAATTGTAGCTCAGAACAGTGGATTATTTCATGATGATGGCATCAGTTTACACAATGCGTTATAGAGTAATGTAAGCAAAGAAAAATACAGGTCTCTCTCCAGGCATAACAACAATCATCTTTAATGAATAAACTGGTTTTGAATGTTCTCTTTCTTTAAATTCTGCTTCTTGAGAGAATAGTCTAAACCAGAGATGGAGAACCTATGGCCCTCTAGTTATTGCTGGGCTACAACTTCCATTATCCCTGACCATAGGCCATGCTTTCTGGGGCTGATGGGAGAGGCCCACAGGTACCTTACCCTTGGTCTAGAACAGCCTTTCTCAACCTGTGGGTCCCCAGATGTTGTTGAACTACAACTCCCATCACCCCTAGCTAGCAAGGCCAGAGCTCAGGGATGATGGGAATTGTAGTCCAACAACATCTGGGGACCCACAGGTTGAGAACCGCTGGTCTAGAACATACATTTGTAAGGATAAAGATCTTCCATTGATGCGATTTTTCAATTTTGTTACAGACTTGCACTAAGCCGATCTCCTTCCCCGAGATCTATCCGAAGCAGATCACCTAGTCCTCTTCCCAAGAGAAGTTCCTCACCCGGAAGAGCAAGACTTACAAACGCCTCCCGACATGCTCGCCTTGTGGAACGCTTCAGTGACATTTATGCTCAGGAACGTTTGGATGCTCAAAGCCTCCTGAGAAGTTATGTCGACGATCTGGAGATGGTTCAGAGAATAATCTATACTGCAGTTGTGGTAGGAAGTGTAACAATATTTCTTTTCAGAATCACTCACATAACTTAGTGGTAGACAAACCTTATTCTTACATCAGCTGGAGTTGACAACAATCAGTTGGCAGTCCTAAACACACTTACCTGGGAGTGAGCTCTGTTTAACTCGCTGCGGTCTGAGCAGACATATACAGGTTTGCACTGTCGGTTCATTAGCTTCTCTTTCATTGCTGGAGTTTCTGGCGCCTGGTCTCACTGCTGAAATGGAAAGTTAGTGTAAACCTCTAATATGGCAAGCAGTCTCATTTTAAAAACTTGTACTGGTATAGAGGAGCTTAGGACTGAATGGGATCACATTTGAAGATAAAACAGAGTGGAATTGTGGCTCAAGGCTAGTAGAATGCTTCCACATATACTCTTACAAACTGGTTTTAAAAAGCTTTCTTTATAGCCATATCAGAGAGATTGATCAACCAACTCTGGGTTCTCAGAGGGGAAGCAGACCCAACTCACTTTGTGACTGTCTGGTTTTTTTTGTTATTTATTTAAGAACCCAACAGTCACACAAATGGCAAATTCCATCCAAATATGATTTTGTCTGGTGTTGTTTTTTATTTTAGGAGTTTTTAATCTGCTGTTTATGCCTTGTCTTAGAATATTGCTGAATTGCCTCTTTTGTGCAAGTTTCTTTCATCTTTTTTATATATTTCATCTCCTTACCTGACCATGTTCAGTTTTCTTTCTTTCTTTCTCCCTTTCTTTCTTTCTTTCTTCTTTGAAGTGGTAGAATACTTTGTTAGTTTTGCTATACATTTAATTTTTTTTTAAGACCCCTGGAGCAGAAGTGATGATAAGTTGCCATCACGGAAGGATATGGTGGCATAACTTTGTGTTGCAAGGACTCAAGGGCTATTATTGGATGTCCAGATGCAAGCTGGAGCTGGAGCAGGGTTACTTTATAAGACGAATTATCCATTGAGGAGCACTTACTCTCCCTGTGAAGTTAGGATTCAGAAAATTTACCGTATTGACCCAAATATAAGCCTCACTTTTTTTCCAAATTCCAACCGTGAAAAGTTAAAATGTGGCTTATATTTGCAACCTTACGCCACCAGCAAAGCAGCGCTGCTCCCCCTGCCCACAGGAAGCAGCCCAGGTGCTGTCTTTTTTTTCCTTTTTGAACTCCCTTCAATTTTAAAGGTGCAGCTTATTTGCGGGTGCAGCTTATATTCGGGCCAATATGGCAAATGGCCTCTGTTTTCTTGGGCTTTTAGATGTAACTGTTTTATCATTTGCAGGAGTCTTTCCGTGCCGCAAAGATGGCCTTCAGACAGTTCAAAATGCGTGTTCGAAAGACCCTGTCCCTAAGTTACTCAGGGCCTGAATCGCTTGAAGAAATGGTCATGGACTACATTGTTCGCCAGGAGGATCTGTATGATGTTCAAGCCAGCGTCTGCGTAAGTCTGTGAGAACATTCTATCCCTTTGCCCATGATATGACTATTTTCCACCTTCCCGTTTCATCTCTCTGGCACCCTATCTGCATAACCTAGCAATTCTAAAATATAGACACACTTTTACTCTTGCAAGATTGAATGTATTGGCCTCGGCTGTACTTGAGGGACTATTCCAACAGATTCCACATGAAAAACGCTTATGTCCCTGTGGAGATGGCAGTACCGAATCGGTGGCGCATGTCCTTCTGGCTTGCACTCTTTACAAAGACTTAAGGAATGAGGTTATCACCTCTTTTATTTTCCATTCTGGGTCACTCAGCCACTGCCACAGTGTCCTTTCTCTTGGCAGATCAAGATGAGCAGATGACAGCAAATGTTTCAAGGTTTTTAGCTGGGGCAATCAGTATAAGATCCACTATTTGACTATTGATTCAAAACCCTAAAATGTATTTTATATAACTGACTTTTTATTTCTATTCTTTGTATATCGTACTGTTGTTTTATTGCTATGGCCAATGGCTGATACAAATAAAGATTCATTCATTCATTCAAAACATTGTATCCTACCAATGCTCTGCTTAGGTTAATGAAACTTGAGAAATGTGTAGATGATACCTTCCTGCCACCCTGCTCCCAATAAACCACCAGTGAACACCATGTACATATGACAACTTGCATGAGTAGGGCAACTGTCACTTTGGATACATTAATTGTATTCTCTCTCGCTTACAAAAATTTCCGTAAGTTCAGTTTTGTGTATTTTCTAGAAAATGAACCATTTCTGTCCCTTTCCTTTCAGGAGGTCATTCGTGCAATGAATATCAACCCTAAGATTTCTTTCCCACCGGAAACCGATTTTATCATGATCAGTGGCTTAATACGCGAGTTGTGTCGCGTCGCCTTTTCGATGCAGACTTTGGATCCTCCACTTGACATTTCTTTTGGTACGGATGGAGAACTTTTCAGCGAGTACAAGTGAGTGGAATGAAAGTATGTGGTCTTGTATTTCCAGTGGGAAAAATAAAGTGTGCCAAAGTCATGGCAGTGCATAAGGATAGAAGAAGAGCCTGCTGGATCAGCCCAGTGGCCCATCGACTTGCATATCCTGTTCTCACAGTCATCAGCCACAATGCCTATGGGAAACCCCCAAACATTTTGAAAAGTAATTGTGATGATCAGATTAGATTTGTAGGTTTGCAGGAAGTTTTGTAAGGGGAATAATTTGAATTATTGCACTATTGGATGAAAAGGAAGATGTTAGTTAAGATAATTAAAGGCAATATGAATGTAAGAAATGCAGAAGAAATCATAAAAATGGGAGATCATCAGAGGTGCTGATGAAAGTCCAAAAGATTGTATAAGATGTGAAATTTTGTGGAATGTAGGACAATTAATATGTTTTAAAATATATATATATAAAAGAAAAGCTCTTATGAAACAAACAAACAAACAAAGGAAACCCCCAAACAGGATTTGAGCATAGGAACAACCTCTCCCCTCTTGTGGTTTCCAAAAGCATATTCAAAGCTTACTGCCTCCAATCATATGTCAATTCTTTTTGCTCATGCTGAATTAGAGCTAATTTCAATAATAATAATAATAATAATAATAATAATAATAATAATAATAATAATAAAAAATAACTTTATTATTTACATCCCACCCATCTGGTTGGGTTTCCCTAGCCACTTTGGGCGGCTTACAGCATATATAAAAACATAGTAAAACATCAGACATTAAAAACTTCCCGCATTAGGGCTGCATTCAGGGGTCTTCTAAAATTTGTGCAGCTCTTTATCTCCTTGACATCTGAAGGGAAGGCGATCCACAGGGAGGGCACCACTACCAAGAAGGCCATTTGCCTGGTTATTGTGGATGTTATTTAATACAGTCATACCTTGGAAGTCAAACAGCTTAGTTCCTGAACATTTTGGCTCCTGAACGTTGCAAACATGGAAGTGAGTGTTTCAGTTTTCGAACTATTTTTGGAAGTCAAATGTCCAGCAGGGCTTCCGATTGGCTGCAGGAGTTTCCTGCAGCCAATCAGAAGCCGCGCTTTGGTTTACGAATGTTTTGGAAGTTGAACAGACTTCAGGAATGGATTCTGTTTGACTTCCAAGGTACGACTGTAGTTATAATAAGTAATTAGAAACTTGGCAAGGTGCATTCTATTGTTAGCCACTTTGTACGCATATGATCAGAGGTGGCCTGAGCCACATTGTGTACGTACATTGCCGCTCAGGACCACAATGTCTCAAGGACCGCCTCTCTCCATACAAACTGACCCAGACCCTGAGATCATCACCTGAGGCCCTTCTTCATGGGTCTCCTCTGCAAGAGGTCTGGAGGGTGGCAACATGAGAATGGGACGGGCGTTTTCTGCAATGGCTCTCTGTTTGTGGAATGTCAGCTCTTTTCTGTGAACCTCTCTGAGACCTCCAGGTATAGGGTGGTATATAAATTCAATAAATAGTAATAATAATAAAATTACATATCCTTAGGTACCAGGCAAAAAAACGTTTCTTTATAACCAGGCCTTTGGCTGATTTAACATTCTATGGCCTTTTAAATGTGTTTGTAGGAGGGGGTGTTATTGTTATTGTTTTATTATGTATTCACCTGATTTTTTAAAAAGATAATTGGGATAGCTCCATGTGCCCTTGTTCTGAATTACCGGAAAGAAGATGGAATAAAGTAACTGCAAGAGGAGCATGTGGACTGCTAACTCTGTTGTAAGCTAAACCTCTTTGCACCTCACCAGATACCGTCGTAGCTACGACTCTGAATTTACAGCTCCCTTGGTGGCCTATCATGTATGGCCTGCTCTTATGGAGGAAGATACTGTCCTGGTGAAAGGAGAGGCAGTCACAAGAAGAGGCGCTGTGGTAAGTATTCTTCATTACTCTGGTTAAGATTTAAACTCATAGACTTGGATCCTATGTTGCTACCCAGTAACGAGGCGGTGATTACTGCCAACTCCTCTTCCCTCTGCAGGCCCCTGCGACATATCCCAAGCCATTCCCAAAGGCCCCTGACCTCCAGGAGTAGATTTGGGGCAGGGCACAGGGCTCTGCAGAGGGGAGAAGGAGGCTGAAAAAGCCCTGCTCTGTGAACATGAGCTTTGCTTTATTTACAGAAGCAAAGTTTGGGTCCAGGTCATAGATTCCATCCCAGAAATGCCTGAATGAAGCAATTCACAAACTGGCTGGTATTCTGGAGCACCAGCTCCTTCCCATGAGTAATATTCTTGCCCCTATGCGACACCCTTCTGTGTGGTGGACAGAAGGGCAAACCCATGAGCAGAGATCTGTTTCTGTTTGCTAATCTGTCCCACCGATTGGCTGATTTATGTTGGAGATGTCTTTGTTTATTTAAGGCATTTGAGGCATTTATATACCACCTAGTTACAGTCGTATCTTGGAAGTCGAACAGAATCCGTTCCGGAAGTCCATTTGACTTTCAAAACATTCGGAAACCGAAGCGCATCTTCTGATTGGCTGCAGGAAGCTCCTGCAGCCTATCGGAAGCCCCGTCGGACATTCAGGTTCCAAAGAAAGTTCACAAACCAGAACACTCATTTCTGGGTTTGCGGCGTTCGGGAGCCAAAACGTCCGAGTACCAAGGCGTTTGGGATCCAAGGTACGACTATATTTGCATTTCTAAAAGGTAAGGGTAAAGGGACCCCTGACCATTAGGTCCAGTCGTGGCCGACCCGGGGGTTGCGGCGCTCATCTCACTTTATTAGCTGAGGGAGCCAGCGTACAGCTTCCGGGTCATGTGGCCAGCATGACTAAGCCGCTTCTGGCGAACCAGAGCAGCTAACGGAAATGCCGTTTACCTTCCCGCTGGAGCGGTACCTATTTATCTACTTGAACTTTGACATGCTTTTGAACTGCTAGGTTGGCAGGAGCAGGGACCGAGCAACGGGAGCTCACCCCGTCGCAGGGATTCGAACTGCCAACCTTCTGATCGGCAAGTCCTAGGCTCTGTGGTTTAACTTACAGCACCACCCACGTCCCTTCATTTGCATTTCAAGTTGTGTACATAAAAAACATCCACAGAAAGCAAGGAGGGGGCCTGATTAATGTCACTTGGGACAGAGTTCCACAAGCTTGGAGCCTCTACACCAAACACATTGTTTCTAGTAGTTACAAGCCATGCATCTAAGCTGTGGGGGACCATCAGCAGAGCCTCCCTCAAAGGTCTGAGTGATTGGGCTGGAATATAAGGTAGTCTCTAAGATATCCTGCAACTTGTACATTAATACAAGAACCATGAACCTTACCCAGTAACATATGGGCAACCTATGGCCCTCCAGCTGTTAACTGAACTCCCAGCTCCCATCAACCCAGCATGTTGTGGATTACACCAACAGTGCTTTAGATGATGACACTGACATTGATATGTTTCTTATTAGTCAGTCCTTTTCATGACTGAGCTGAGAATATGCTTGGAGCAGTTATCAAGAAGTAGTCCCTTCCACCAATGTAGGCTGTTATACTGCTTTGCACAACCTGTAGTTCCAGTGACATTTCCAGAGGGAGCTGAGATTTCAAAGGGGCTTGTGTATGGGACAACTCCTAAGAATATAATAATAATAATTTATTTATACCACGCCCATCTGGCTGGGTTTCCCCAGCCTCTCTGGGCGGCTTCCAACAAAATATTAAAAATACAATAAAGCATCAAACATTAAAAACTTCCCTAAACAGGGCTGCCTTCAGATGTCTTCTAAAAGTCAGATAGTTGTTTATTTTCTTGACATCTGATGGGAGGACATTCCACAGGGTGGGTGCCACTACCGAGAAGGCCCTCTGCCTGCACATGAGGCCTTAACTGGGAAGCACGTTAGAGTCATGCAAATCCAGCCTTTTCTTTCAGAGAGCAGCCTTCCTCTCACATAATGTAACCACAGTGACTGCTGCTTGCTTAATATACCTTTTCTCATATTCTATATTTTGTTTCAGTGGTCTCAAAGGGGTAGAAGCAGAAGCCGCAGCCGAAGCCGCAGCCGCAGCTGTAGCTTGAGGCCCCTCTCTCCTAGTGCAGGCCACTCCCGACATTTGGTAAAGTAGAATAGCCTGATCAACATAATAATCCAAGATAAAAACAAAGCCAGTGGTAAATGAGAGGTTTTGCAGAAAGGGAAGGGGGCTGAGGAGGGCGCTTATGCCCCTTTATAATTTGAGCATTGATTGATGAGGGCAGGCTCAGCATGGTAAAAGCTTGGGGATTTACTTGTGAAGGAGGGGAGTATAGACAGATGTGTTTGCCAATCTATACAGGAGGAGCACAAGCCTAACCCTCAACATCTGTCTGTGAATGCCTAAGAATATTTTCTTTTTGGAGAACATGCTTGAGAGAGGGTAGCGGTGACTCAGTTTGGGGTATGTTTGGAGGAAACTAGACCAATTTCAATCCAATTTCAGGCATGGTCATAGTACCAAATCTGCCTTGTTTATTCTGGCTGATGACATGTATCTGGAAAGAGAGAGGGGAATATAGTCCTTTATGTTCTTTATCTTTCTGTGGCTTTTGATATCCTTGGCCCAGTATCCTCCTGCAGCACCTCTGGGATGTGTGGTTTGGGGGAGGCACTGTATTACGGTGGTCCCACTCCTTCTTTTTGGGGCTGTTTCCATAAATTAATTATGGGGGCCCATTTTTTGGTGCCATGGGAGTAGCCCTGTGGGGTTCCATCTTGATCCCCACATCGTTTAACATCTGTTTGAAACAGATGGGGGTTGTCATCGTGAGTGAGGTTTCCTCAATATGTGAGTGATGCCCAGCTCTATCTCTCCATTCCACCTGAAATCAGGAAATGTGGTTCAGTTGCTAGACTGGTCCTGGGAGGCTTGCATGGGCTGGATGTGGGCCAATGAAACTGAATCCTGATAAGAAAGTTCTGAGTTCTTAGGTCCAAGGGATGGGGAGATTTCTTGTTCCAGGCAGGGTTTCACTCTTCTGGAAGAAGCAGATAACATAGCTTGGGATTCCTACTGGATTCAACATTGCACAGGTGTCCTCAGTGGTTAGGAGTGCTTATTTCCAACTATGGCTGGTTCACCAGCTATGGCCCTTTGGGATACAGATTAATTGGTCACTGTACTCCATGCTCTGGTAACCTCCAGACTGGATGTTTTAACAGAGCTGCAACAGTTACCTGTTTGTTTCCAGGCCCAATTCAAGCTGCTCTCATTAAGACTAAAATATCTGAAAGGCTGCCCCCTTTCCTACAGATCCTCTCAGGTGTTAGTTTGGAAGAGGGGGTCCTTTCGGTAGTTCTAACCCCAAAGGTTCAGGTGGTGGTGGCCTGGGTGAGGGCATTCTCTGTGGCAGCCCCTATGCTGTGGAATTCTCTCCCCACAGAAGGGTATCTGAAACTATCATTGTAAAGCTTTTGTCATATGCTGAAGATGCTGTGGTTTTTGGCCCATGAGAGAGATATTTTTAGGACCCACCCTATTCTTCTAGTTGCAAATTGTTTTAACTGATTTTAATATTGTGTTGTAATAGTGTTGTAACTTGTTCCGGGACTATATGGTCAAGGGTGGGTAAGAAAAGTAATAAAATAAATAAGTAAAAGATCAGCATTCGTAAATTAATCCATGAATAAAAACACTGGGTGTGCTCACTGCATGTGTTTAGACCTCACGGCTGTTTAGGCTAATGGATTTGCCATTCTGTAATTTACCACTGATGTTGTGCATACTATATGCACATATGAAATAGGGAGCCCTCTGCTCCTTCAAAAGCTTCTCAGCACTCTCTGAATTTAATTTTAACAGTATATGTATAAATAGCACACTGCTAAATCCTTGTGACTCAAGCACCGCTATTAACAGGCTGAATGTTCTTGTCTGTGGCGATGAAGGCACGATGTGAGGGAATAAAAAATGGATATTCTTCAGCAATGTTAATCTATGGTCTGGTTTAACCAGTCATATCCTGGATTAATAAACCAGAATATGTATGATCTCTGTGCACATGCCCACAACCTCTTTACCCCTCTGTTCCCACAAGCAGGGGAATTAACTGGGAAGCTGCAATTAGCCATCATTTTTTTCTTATGCGTGAACTGGGATCTATGGTTATTGACTTCCAAACAATGCAGAATCCACATACCATCTTCTTTAAATCATGGCTTCATATCCTGGTTTGTTTGGAAGCCATTATCCATAGTTCCTAATCTATACATAACAGGAAGTTATGCTTATCTTCCTGGGTTGTTTTCCTGCTTCAGTAAAGGGAGGAGCAAATGAGTTATATACAGGTTTGTGGAGCTTGTAGATATCCCATCTTCTTAAGTAATAAAGCCACATTAGCATGGAACCCAAAAGCAAAGCAGTTAAGCAGGGTTTAAGCCAATTTGTTGTTCTCCTTAATTTGTAAATTGGATTACCTCTCATTTTAAGTAATGTTAACCTGGTCCATTTCTCGCACATATGTATGAGTTGTTATTTATTTAATCTGTGTTCCTCCCTCCGCTTTTTCCATGGCAGGCTTGGCACAGCTAAGCCTCTCTTCCCCAGCCCTTTTGTCTCCTTTTGTGAGGAGGCAAGGAAAGCAGGAAAAACTAGCATGTTTACTTACAGTTCAGGTTTCCCCCGTGAGACCCAGGAGCACCATTCTAGTTTTTGGCCTGCAAGCTTGTACCATATAAGGGGAATATTGGTTGTTACACGTGTCATAAAGTGAAGGAGAATTGCACAAGATTTTAAGTAAGTGGAGGCCATTTTTGAGTCCTGCCCAATTCAAAAATGGCCTCCATGCAATGTTGGCCATGTCAGGACAGCGCCTTTTCTAGTGGCACTAGGGTAGAGAGATCCTAGGTTGTTTGGGAAGATCATATGCTGTTCCTCCTTCCCATGTTGACACCGCTCCTCCTGCAAACTGGAGTAATGTTGATCTGGGAAAGAACTGCAGTATGTAAAGAGATTTTCTCCTCCTTCAATGTGACCAAACAGGTCCCAGATTACCCTTCAAATGTGGGAAGGAGCCTCACTGCAGTGTAAGAAAAGAGTCTAAGTTCCCCAGTGGTATTAGCTGTATTTAGCTTCTACAACATAATGCCTTTTTAGAATGAGTTGGGAGGAATCAGACTATGTTAATTTCCCCTGTTTTGTGTGTCTTTTAGCGATCCCGAAGCCGCAGCTCTTCCCCATTAAGGAGCGGAAGCCCAAGTAAGTGGGCCTGTGCAGAACTTAGACGATCATGGCTTTGAAATGCTTGAGCAATCAAGTAAAGAGATAATGTAACAATCTGCAGGGTGTTCTTTTACATATATACATATATAAAAAAAACCAGAACACATTGGTCTTCATTTATGGGATTTTCATTTTTTTTTTATGTTGTAGACAGACTTCTGGTCTTTGTTTATAGAATTATTTCATCCAAATTGTCCCAAACCATGACGCCTTCTTCATATTTGTTGTAATTATACAAAATCTTTGGTGGTATCTTTTAGAGATGCCTTTCTGGAGACTAATGATCTCTCAAAGCTGCAATCCAGCACAGATCTAAACACAGAACTAAACAACACTTACTATAATACTTAATATAATTGGCTCAACCTCTAGGATAAAAGCCACTTCCATTGCCATCACTACTGCTGCTAGCCCTTTGATTGACTGCAGATTAACCCAAAGTGCTTGTGTTTATGCACACACATGTGTACCTAGATGTAGAGAAGAGCCAACTCCACATTCATAGGCCTGCTAAGGTTGGGTAACTTACTCCACCCTGAAACAGTTTTTCTTTACTGTTTTCTGCCAGATTGACACCAATGGGGTGGAGGGAGAGGGAAATATGTATGCTTGGGGTCCAATCACACTCCATAGATGTGTTGGGGAAGCAAGGGAGCTTTTAATTCAGCAGATACAAGGCTCTCCCAACACAATCTGTTTGAGCCCCTAAAGGTAAAGGGACCCCTGACCATTAGGTCCAGTCGTGACCGACTCTGGGGTTGCGGCGCTCATCTCGCTTTACTGGCTGAGGGAGCTGGCGTACAGCTTCCGGGTCATGTGGCTTGCATGACTAAGCTGCTTCTGGAGAACCAGAGCAGCGCACGGAAAGCTGTTTACCTTCCTGCCGGAGTGGTACCTATTTATCTACTTGCACTTTGACATGCTTTCGAACTGCTAGGTTGGCAGGAGCAGGGACCGAGCAACGGGAGCTCACCCTGTTGCGGGGATTTGAACTGCCAACCTTCTGATTGGCAAGCCCTAGGCTCTGTGGTTTAACCCACAGTGCCACCCGCGTCTCTGTTTGAGCCCCTACACTGCTGCTAATTACTCTATGCCTGCAGGGCTTTTTGTGTGCGCATCAGGATTTCTGGGGTGGACATGCTTGCCCTGTTGGCCGAGCTGCCACCCTCAAAGAGAGGATGTTATTGGATCAACTTACCCAAAGAATGTCTGGATTGCCAATACAGTACTATCTTGAAGTCCTTCGATTGCAGACGTTTACCCCCCAAAAAAGTTACATACTGAAATATGTATTTTTCTCCAATAGGAATTTAGGTTAACTGGATATGCTTTTTTGATTCTGTACATCTGGATCAATCTGCTTCTGTGGTGCCGCTTCCAGTTCCGAGAGTACCTCAAACCTCACTTAAAATAATGTGAACAGCAGCTTTGAATCACTCCAAAAGGAGAGTGAATGGGGATTGGTGATTATTAGTATGGGTGGTTTTGTTTTTTTTGGGTTTTTTGGGAGGGTTTTAAGGGAATGAATATAACAAATCTGATTAAAACTTGCATAGGCATTTTTAAAAATTCGTTTGATTGTTAAAACTTGTTTACACCACTCTTCTAGCAACGCTTTCAGGAAAATAGTTACTGTCACAAGGAGTGCAGTGCCAAGATCATCTTTATCTCACAATGATACACTTAACAAGACTGTTAAGTATTCAGCACTATGATACATTGAGGCTACCACTTGAGAGACTGTACTTAGTGCTTATTTAGGGCTCAGCTGATATGAAGTTAAGGTCATTAAAGTCCCAGAAAAATCAGTGGGATGTAGACATGCTGGGTCATGCCAATAAAAGCTGTTGGGACAAAGCACAGTCATAAAAGCATAAAATGTGGTTAAAGTGTTTGATTTTGAAAATACAGAAAAAATAACCTTTGTTATTGTTATTTTGAAGATTATATTCCGGCTGGTCTGTTGTCCAGTTGTAACATTTGGTGCTGATAACAGTGTTTTTCTTCTAAGAGATTGGGCGTTTCTTTCTCTTCTATACCCCAAGACTAAAAGGAACACAATGACTGTTTGAGTCCTTTTACATATAGCTAAGGTCCACATGGGTCAGAACATTATTCTAAATGAGACCAGTCTCTTATTTCTGATCCCGGATATGGTGCTTGAGCAAAATTGTGGAATTTCCTTTTGTTACTATAAAACAGAATGAGTTTTGCATGGTTTTCTTCACTGAAATTATTTTGCCCTCTGGAAGAAAAATCTAGTCACATTAATTAATCCTTTGGTTTCCATACGGAGTGTATTTACCTTCTTCCCAGTTTAATGTACTTTGTAATTTTGGCGAATACTGCAAAGTTTACAGGAATGTTGCAAATTCCCCATTGCCTGCTTCAAATAAGTGATAGTCATGTAGACCAACTGAAATTGCTCTTCCACCACTGGTTTACATGATCTGGGCTCCATCCAATAAAGCTCATTGAAGAAATTAACTGGCAACCAGTTTAAGCATAAGAAAAACTCACCCTTAATTAAGGCAATGTAAACATTGAAATTTTACACCAAGATAAATTTAATAGAGAGTTGCAATCATGTTGTATGACAAGTCAGGCATAGGCAAACTTGGCCGTCTAGATGTTTTGAGACTACAATTCCCATCATCCCTGACCACTGGTCCTGTTAGCTAGGGATGATGGGAGTTGTAGTTCCAAAACATCTGGAGGGCCAAGTTTGCCTATGCCTGATATGTGTTTCGATGCACTTGTTTGCTTATTCACATATTTTTGACACTTAAATTAGAAAGCTGGGGGGGTCTAAACCCCCCCCCCACACACAAAAACCAACTTTAAAAAGGATACTGGATTGGTTCAGACCTCTTTCATTATCATAAGGAGGCAATCAAAAGCTCCCACTCCTAGCTGTAAGCTCACCATTGTTCCAAACCTGAATGTGGAGAACCGTGGTTTAGTTAAAGCAGGCATCCCCAAACTCGGCCCTCCAGCTGTTTTGGGACTACAACTCCCATCATACCTAGCTAACAGGACCAGTGGTTAGGGATGATGGGAAGTGTATGGTGTAAGAACAAGCCAGGATCTCAAATGGTGATTTCATAGTGTCGTGTTCTCACTAATCATAGCTAAGCAAGCCACAGTTTCCGAATTTGAATGTGTCAGGGAACTGTGGTTTGTTTAACAGTGGAAGAGAAAACTTCCTGCCTTCCCCTGTAGCATATAAAATGGGGAGCAGGGGGGAAGCATGCAGACCCAAGATTTGTCAGTTTTTTCATGTAGCAAAAAAACACTGTTTCCCATTCTATCTGAACTTGACTCTGGTATGAAGTGAAGCTCATCTACATACCAAGAGCAATGCATAGCAGTGTGAATTTGTATTATGTTTATATCTGAGCTCTGTAAAGAGAATATACTATCTTTCATCACATATCCAGGGATTAGATTAAAGGAAATCTAACAAACATTTCAATAGTTTATACATGAAGGATGGTATTCCAAACATTATACCGAGATATCCAATCAAAATTCTGTTCCAGGTAAGGCATTGTACCTGACACAGGTTCATAATGTTTACTAAAATAATCATTAGGCAGTGGAAATGAATATGATAAGCATTGCTAATGCTGTGTGATTTTCTAATACAGTGTTATTTGTGATCAGTGATAATGCTGTTACATTGAGCTACACTCAGAGCAGATGTATGCTCTGCACAAGCTTATGGAGAATGCAAGTGACGTAAATTTGCTCCTCATGCATACCAATGATTTTGTGTGTGATATGTTGTGGAAAGGTATATAAAAATGAAAGATTAAATAGATGCAGTACACTAGAGCTTTCAAAACTGGTGTGGGTGTGTATCTGAAGCAACTTTTCACCTCTCCTGGATTAAATGAGGACCCATTCAGATTTTGCATTCCTGGTTCCTTCCAGGTGGCCGTTACCCCCCCCCCCCAATTATGTAGAGATTCTCCATACCAATGCATAAAATGAATGTTCAGTGCTGATCTGAATATGCTCTGTTTTGTGACCATTCCCACAATAAGGAGTATGACGTTAAGTCCCCTTATTCACTCCATTGTGCTTTTTGGTAGGCAATGTGTCGTGAATGTGCTTCTTTCCCATGCAAACTTCACCAGCCATTTGAAACAGGCAACATTTGCATGTGAATATTGCTCTTCCTTAGCACAGCTCCTTATTAGGAGGTTACCAAAGAAGCATGGAAAGAAGCCATAGGAAAGTGGCTCCCAGATCTCTGTGGTACTAATGTATGGAGTGGCCTTGTCAGAGATCTAGGTTTGAAATGAATGATGGGGTCATGTATAACCATGTACAGTGGTACCTTGGTTCTCAAACTTAATCTGTTCTGGAAGTCCTTTCCAAAACCAAAGTGTTCCAAAACCAAGGCGCACTTTCCCATAGAAAGTAATGCAAAACGAATTAATCCGTTCCTGACTTTTAAAAGCAACCCCTAAAACAGCAATTTAACATGAACTTTACTGTCTAACGAGACCATTGATCCATAAAATGAAAGCAATAATCAATGTACTGTACTATAAAATAAATAAGACAGTATTCTAGCTGAACTGGGTTCCACACAGTAACAAACACAAATTAATCGAAAAAGCCTCAAAAACAAAAACACAAAATAAATAGCAAAAACAAAAGCGCCAAACTTAATCAGTTCTGGAAGTCCATTTGACTTCTGAAATGTTCAAAAACCAAGGCACAGCTCCTAAGTGGTGCAGGTGCCCTGGAAACAATAGCCAACAGCTGCATCAGATGTTCAGCTTCCAAAAAACGTTCGAGAACCGGAACACTTCTGGGTTTTCGGAGTTTGAAAACCAAAGCGTTTGAGAACCAAGGCATTTGAGAACCAAGGTACCACTGTAGTAAAATGGCTAAGTGTCAACCCAGAGATCATGCCTGTATTTTTAAAAACCTGGAACAGCCATGAAGATCTTTGGGTGACCATGGGCAAGTCACCAACTCTCCATCTGGCAGTGTAGTTTCCCAGCTGTTAGGAAAATTATGCATACACTTAATAATAGATACCCATTATTTTGGACCTACTGATCTGAAGATGCCATCACATCAGTCATATTTTAGAAGACTTTTCAATATCTTTCAGAACCACATTGCTGTAAAGTCAGAAATAATCTTGTTTGTCTATTTGCATTTTTTTGGGGTGATCTTTTTATATGTCATATATTTTGAATTGCTGTTTAACTGCAGAATTTTTTTCTTAATTTGTGTTCATATATAAAGTCCACAGGAAAACCAATATTTTGTAGCAAATATCTTACCATACATCATTTGAATACAGTGCTGATGCTGTATGTTTACACTGTACCATGTTTCATGAACTATCTTGTGGATAAGGTGCCTGTACTATGTTTTATAATCAAACGATACTGCAATAAAAGTTTTCAAATACGTAGTGGGACAATATTGAAATAAATTATGAACAGTTAGGGATGAACGGACATGTACTTGACTTTTGAGAATGCGTCATTTGTTGAAGATTAAGTTGTATTGGAGGAAATATGATTTAAAATTGTGAGATACGGATTGATAAAGGAAAATTAATTCTGTTTGATTAATTGGGGAAATAGTCAAGTGGATGTCTAAACAGGAATTGATCATGCACAGCTGATGGAAATAGGAATTGATGGGAAAGTATTAGAAATTAAGAAAAGGTATTTTACTGTAAGCAGTGAAGGAGGGAAGGAATAGAAGCATTTGAAGAGGGATGGAAAGTCCATTTTTAAATTTGTGTTACATCTGTATTAATTAGTTGTTAATTTGTTTAAAATTAGGAAAGCTAATAAAAATTAATTGAGGGGAAAGGGGGGGGGAGAAATAACATTTCCCACTAGATGGCACTCTTGTTCAACACATCAATAAAATGAACTTTCCAACAAATATATATCCATGTTCAGCTCCCAAAATGTCAGAGGCTAGTAAAATGTTTTCAGATAAAAGTCATAAATGTCAGAGGTTTAATTGGCTGCAGTCCCATGCCACACATGGATGCTGTTCTAACCTCAGTGAAATAAAGGAAAATTAGCTCAGGACTGGCCACTAATGGGTAAGGCTTTGCAATGTTTTCAAATGGAAGTAGTGTTGGTGATAAGGAAAAAATACCGGTAGGTATAAAAGGAGA
Organism: Podarcis erhardii; assembly: GCF_964252035.2. Classification (NCBI taxonomy): domain Eukaryota; kingdom Metazoa; phylum Chordata; class Lepidosauria; order Squamata; family Lacertidae; genus Podarcis; species Podarcis erhardii. The sequence continues at coordinate 26,746,869 of NC_138512.1, read as the reverse complement.
ATTGCTGGATGCCAAGGTCCAGGTTTCAGACAAGTGCTGCTGGTGAGAATCCCAGCAGAGATTTAAAAAGATGACCTTGTGAGTTCCAAAACTCCCCTCTTCTCCCAGGGTAGGAAAAGACCATGTTTGGTAAGTTAAAAATGGATTTAGAAACTCTCCAAATGTCAGATTTATGTGCTTTTCCATACATCAGTCAGAAAACACAACAGTAAGACTTGGCTTTGTTACAGTGGTGGAAGTTTGGGAATTATTGGTTCAGGAGTACAAGAAAGGCTTGTTAGAGCCATGGGGTCTGAGCTTTGAGCAACCAGCTCAGACCTCTTTACATGCTGAGCTCAGGTACACTGAAGGTGAACAATAGGCTTCATTACCTTTCTTCCAAGGTGAGCAGGAGTGACCTAATTAAGGCTGGCAGGACTTCTTACTCTATGGTCTTAACCCCTTCATGCGTTAATTAGACTTCAGCAAGTAGGTTACATGAGGCTGGTTATCTCACAAGTGGGACATTTGAAAAAGTGGCAAAGCTTTGGAACCGCCACGTTGAATGCTCTCTCCACCCTTTAAAAGGCAGGTCGCTTCGTAAATTGCGAAAAATGCAAAGTTATGGGAAATGTTGCTGTTTTTCATTGTTAAGAAGCGTCACAATTACAGATAATAAGTCACAATCAAGTGTCCCATTAATTTTCGTGCCAGGGTGCCAAATCTATTATCTTCAGATCTGTTTTGAGTCCTATTATCTACGGTGAGCAGGTATGCTATAAGATTCAGTAGCAATTCTTATTTTTACCTGGAAGCAGCCTTGAGTTCTGTCAGGGGGGAAAGACAGGGAATAATAATAATAATAATAATAATAATAATAATAATAATAATAATACTTTCCCCTCATTCCTGCATGAGAAGAAGCACTTCTGCTTATGCAGCAGGATCCAACTGCTTGTATCTCCTGTTGAAATATAATTAATAATAATAATAAATTTTATTTATACCCCACCCTCCCCAGCCAAGACCGGGCTCAGGGTGGCTAACACCAGGTATAAAAACAATTGCTTAAAACACAACTTAAAAACAGGATTAAAATACAACATTAAAATGCAGCCTCATTTCAGTAGAAACTTAAATCAAAAACTTATTGGGGATGAAAACGTCAAATCTAGGAAGATGCAGAATTGCAGCGGAAATTGTTTGATGAATTAATAGAAAATAGAGAAAGAATATGTTATAAATACAATTGGACCAAGGGGTTGCTGAAAAACTGTAAAACAAGGATGCAGAGAGGGTGAGGTATGGGGAAGTCCGAGAAAGAAGGTGTATGAAAATGAGGATATGAAATTATATATGTGTGCATGTTTCTGTTTGTCGATGTTTTGTTTGTTATGCTTGTTTTAAAATTGAAAATCAATAAAAATTTATATATATAAAAAAAAGAAAACGTCAAATCTTCACCAAGGCCAACTATCCAGACTGGTCCTACATGGGCCAGAAAAAAAGCCAAGGAAGTCCCCAAATAGGAGTTCCATCACAGAAGGAGAAAGGAAAAAGGAAAGAGGGGGAGGGGATCAGACTGATTCCAAGCCAAAGGCCAGGCAGAACAACTCTGTCTTACAGGCCCTGCGGAAAGAAATCAGATCCTGCAGGGCCCTGGTCTCATGAGGCAGAGTGTTCCACCAGGCTGGAGCCAGTGCTGAAAAGGCTCTGGTTGAGGCTAATCTGACTTCCTTAGGGCCTGGGACCTTGCTATTTATGGACCTTAAGGTCCTCTGCGGGGCATACCAGGAGAAGCAGTCCCGTAGTTACGGGGTCCTAGGCTGTATTCTTAGAGGTAAGCCCCCTGTCCCACCCCACTCTTTTGGAAATATGCACTATGGCCAGATGGTGCTCATCAAGGGATGGTTCAGTCAGTAGAGTTGAAGGGGCTCATCCAGTCCAGCCCCCTGCAGTGCAGCAGGAATGCAGCTGTCCTATATGGGGATAGAACTTGTGACCTTGTTGTTAATATCAGGGTGATGGGTTCAAGCCCCACATTGGGCAAGAGATTCCTGCATTGCAGAGGGTTGGACTAGATCACCCTTCCAATCATGGTCCCTTCCAATTCTATGATTCTATAAGAAGTAATGGGGACAGGGAATGGGGCACAGATGCATCCCTGTTAATGACATACAGCACAGAAGGGATAGAGGATATAATAGTCTTCAGCTATGAAGCTTCCTCAAAATATTTGCAGTGTGTCAATTACTAGTCTGTTAATAGTCCTTGCATCTAATCAAACAGTGGCTAGCATCAGCCTTTATTCTTAATTCTTAGCCTACCCTCTTGGCACAACTAGAACACACAGTGCATTTAAACCCGTTGGGGACATAGGAATGAACTGAGGACAGGACGTTTTCACAGGCAAGCTTCCTCCCTCAGCTGCTGCCAAATAGGCTTTTCAGAAGCAGAATGAATATGTCATTCTCACCCTCTTCTTTAAAGACAACAGCAACCCATGCCCTGAAATTTGATCAAATAAATGAAGAGTTCAGTGAATGGCAAAAGTTGCCTTAGAGAAACAGCCGCTGGCATCTGTCCCCTCTAATTAAAATGCACACTGAAAACCCTTCAGCCTGTGAGAATAATTAATAAAATGCCAGCCATAGATAAGCAACAGCTAATTCTTTGTGCTCATTGATTTTGTTCTACAATTAAGAAATGCGAGATCAGCCAAGCTGATTTTGATGTGTGTGTGTGTGTGTGTGTGTGTGTGTGTGTGTGTTTGTGTATTAATGTCATTTATTGCTTTTCCACTTCATCTGCTGAATTGGAAGATGACCATGAAAACAACTGCAATTATTATTATTATTTATTTCAATTTTTAAATCAAAGATTCTACAAATGGAGGAGTACGTTTCTACAAATGTAAGTGTTCTCATCCCATTTAATTGCTTTGGGTGAGCTTGAAGGTATCTCAGTAGCTTCCACTCATCGTAAATCTGGAGGTGCAATAGAGATGGCCATGTTTGTGTAGTACCCTTGCATCTTAGTCCTTAGTTGGGACTGTGATTGTGCATAGATTTCATTGGACACCCACATCCATGTTGCACAAGTCTTGTGCAAAGAAAAAAGAATGTGACCCCAAATCTCTCCCTCCCCCACTCCTTCGGTATGATTGATTGGTCTCAAACATATCAAGTATATAAACATTGGCAGCTCTGAGAGTCATGTTTCCTTCTGATCTTAATTGAAGCAAGCAGCAGACAGTTTATAGGCTCTCCCAAGTTAACCCACAAGAGCTCATTTGGCATAGTCTGCATTTCTGACAGCTCACTGCAAGCCTAATCAAAACCAGACTTGTTCCAATGTGGAGCAGACTAATGAGCATTTATTAGGCTGCAAAATGACCAGGCTAAACAATGAGCCACTAGCATGGAAACACCACTCATCAGCCCTCTTTACGGTCGTAATTGCACATTGACGTTGCAACAACAAACTCAAGTTTGTTTTGCCTCCGCTGTTCCCTCTTGCTGGAAGGAAAAAAATGTTTAAATGTTTGGGAGCCAAGCCAGTGTGCTAGTACTGGACTCTCTGACCTTGCTTGGACTTTAGCCAGGAACCTAGAATCTACAATCTAGTGCTGTGTCTGAGAAAGCATTGCTTAGGAAACGAGCGTTCTGTCCACAAGAGCAACTATCAGACCTTTGTGCTGGGGTTAGAAATACAGTGGTACCTCAGGTTAAGCACTTAATTCGTTCCGGAGGTCCGTTCTTAACCTCAAACTATTCTTAACCTGAAGCACCACTTTAACTAATGGGGCCTCCTGCTGCTGCTGCGCTGCTGGAGCACAATTTCTGTTCTCATCCTGAAGCAAAGTTATTAACCCGAGGTGCTATTTCTGGGTTAGTGGAGTCTGTAACCTGAAGCGTATGTAACCTGAGGTGCCACTGTAATGCTGAGTGCCTTTCTAGACCTGTGTTGTTGAGGTAACAGTACCTATTTGCCCCTGAGATACTTTAAAGTTCTCAGCATGTGCAAGGCATCAAGGGAAGATGCTGGCTGCCAAGGCCATGCAAAGCCCCAGGCCAGATGGGAAATGTAGCTCCCATTTTGATAATCTTTACCAAAGAGTTCCCCTTTGCCTCTACCAGGGCGACTTGGAGTAGGCCCCCCTCAAAATTGTATGCCCCATACCAACTGGCCTACCTCTCCCCCCCCCCCCCCCAGTTCTGGCCCTACCATTAGGCACACTGGGGCGATTGCTTTAGGCTGCTGATTTGGGGTGTCATGAAAGAGCAGTAAATTGCTGATTGCTTCATTTATCATCGTCACCGTTGTCTTTTCACTGCCAGAGAAGGGGAGAGACACTTGTGGGACTTCCTGTTCTTAATTAACTGGTCTTGGGAACCATCGCCTTGATTTGGGGAGAAGGGGATGCCATTTACTGTTCTGCCTCAGGTAGCAAGATGCTTTAGGCCCGCCATCAAGTTTGTTAGATGTTTCTGCTCTCTCACCATACATGCCTTTTGTGTTTACTCCAAGGCAGGCAGGCAGGCATTTATTTTGCATTGCTATAATGCTATAATGCCCTTTTTCCATTTTATGCTCACAGCAGCCCCATGGGTGACTAAACTGAAAAAGAGTAACTGGCCCAGATGTTCTATGATGACAGATGCTCTGTGATGACAGAACATCTTATTGGTTTCCATGAAATATTTCCAAGTAGAGGCATTTCTAATCATGCTGATTGGTGTGTGTGTGTGTGTGTGTGTGCAAGTGTGTGCAAGTGTGTATACATTTGTATTTAGAGGGGGGCCATCAATGTGAATGGCATTTTGTGGAGTTACTTAAGCAAACAAGGGGATTAGACAAATTCACGGTGGATAAGGTTGTCTGTGGCTACTAGCCATAAGAGAGCTATGTGTTGCTTCCAGAGTTGGAGATAGTGTGATTCTGAATACCAGTTTCTGGGTATCAAAAGTGGGAAGAGTGCTGTTGCACTCAGGTCCTGGGCTTCCCCTTGGCACCTGGATGGCTACTGTGAGAAATGAATGTTGGACTAGGTGGACCTTTGACCCTACAAACTGTTAGAGCAGAAAGAGAGGAGGTGAAGTCATGACACAGTCATAATGTAAGCTCTTGGAAAACCTACAGGCTTCAATGGTCAAGAATGGTATACACAATTTCACCACTAAAACCTATGACTTCAAAGCAGAATTGGATAACCTGTGGCTAGATGTCGATAAAGTACAATTCCCATAATTATCCGTCATTGGCCATACTGGATGGGGCTCATGGAAGTGATTGTACAGTCACTTCCTTGGCCATGCTTCTATGACCTATCTAGCCGCCAAGCCACCCTACCAAGTCCTAAAACCACTAGCCACCACTGGGCCTACCTCCTTGAAGAGCTGGCTTTGCTGACTGAAGGACCCTTGCTTGATTCTGCAGGTTCTGACCCTTACTGTGGAAGGGATGGGAATGTCATTGACTGGGGCCTCAACCTCCAAGTCAGAGGAAGGTAGGAGAGCTATGCCCTCAGGCTGGAAGGGCTCAGAGGAAGATTCTGATCTTCCCCAGCCACCCCCTGCACAGAAGAGCACCCTGTATTTCTTTGACACTTGTATCTTCCTCAGGGTAGTACGAAGGGCTGGGCTCAGAAGTCATGACAAGTTCTTATAAAACAGGCATGTCTAAAGTCTATTTTGGGGGGCCTAATTTGGCCCGCTGGTCGGTTTAATCTGGCCCCCATGCATGTTCACTTCATCAAATCTGGCCCTCTTTTTAAAAGGTTTGGGCACCCCTGAGGTAAAGGTAAAGGTAAGATAAAGGGGTTGAATCCTGACAAGACAGAAGTACTGTTTTTGGGGGACAGGAGGCGGGCAGGTGTGGAGGATTCCCTGGTCCTGAATGGGGTAACTGTGCCCCTGAAGGACCAGGTGCGCAGCCTGGGAGTCATTTTGGACTCACAGCTGTCCATGGAGGCACAGGTCAAATCTGTATCCAGGGCAGCTGTTTACCAGCTCCATCTGGTACGTAGGCTGAGACCCTATCTGCCTGCGGACTGTCTCGCCAGAGTGGTACATGCTCTGGTTATCTCCCGCTTGGACTACTGCAATGCGCTCTACGTGGGGCTACCTTTGAAAGTGACCCGGAAACTACAACTAATACAGAATGCGGCAGCTAGACTGGTGACTGGGAGCGGCCGCCGAGACCATATAACACCGGTCTTGAAAGACCTACATTGGCTCCCAGTACGTTTCCGAGCACAATTCAAAGTGTTGGTGCTGACCTTTAAAGCCCTAAATGGCCTCGGTCCAGTATATCTGAAGGAGCGTCTCCTCCCCCATCGTTCTGCCCGGACACTGAGGTCCAGCTCCGAGGGCCTTCTGGCGGTTCCCTCACTGCGAGAGGCCAAGTTGCAGGGAACCAGGCAGAGGGCCTTCTCGGTGGTGGCGCCCGCCCTGTGGAATGCCCTCCCATCGGATGTCAAGGCGATGGACAACTACCTGACATTCAGAAGACATCTGAAGGCAGCCCTGTTCAGGGAAGTTTTTAATATGTGACATTTTAGTGTATTTTTTATCTCTGTTGGAAGCCGCCCAGAGTGGCTGGGGAAACCCAGCCAGATGGGCGGGGTACAAATAATAAATTATTATTATTATTATTATAAAGGACCCCTGGACGGTTAAGTCCAGTCAAAGGTGACTATGGGGTTGCGGCGCTTATCTCGCTTTCAGACTGAGAGAGCCACCGTTTGTCCACAGATGGCTTTCTGCGTCATGTGACCAGCATGACTAAACCACTACTGGTGCACGGAGGACCATGACGAGTGCCAGAGCGCACAGAAATGCAGCTTACCTTCCCGCCGCAGCAGTACCTATTTATCTACTTGCACTGGCATGCTTTCGAACTGCTAGGTTGGCAGGAGCTGGGACAGAGCAACGGCAGCTCACCCCGTCACATGGATCCAAACTGCCGACCTTCTGATCGGCAAGACCAGAGGCTCAGTGGTTTAGACCACAGCGCCACCCGCGTCTCAGAAGTGATCAAGAGTGAACCTACAACACCAGAAGGCCACATGATATTAGGCAAGGGAGCACTGGTTCCCTACCACTGACATATGCCAAAACAGTTGTAGCCATTACAGAAAAACTCATATATTTGCATCCTGAACTCAGTCCATTTTCACTGACATAACTGGGGATTTGAGACTATCCAGTTTCAATAACCAAGTATGAAATTAGAAAAGGACTTTTTCATCTCATATTGTGCTATTCTGGGCAAGAGTATGAACGTATATATGTATAAATAACTGTGTTACATTCCACAGCGGGCAATAAAAGTGAGAGATCACGATTGTTCTCTACTTTTCCGTTAAACCAAAAGAAAGGCTTCTTGCGCTGAGAAGTAGGTAAAGACCTCCAGCCTGACAAGAGTGGAATTAAAACTGAATCCAGTTTCCATGAATGCACATCATTAACATCTTAATGACTAGATATGCAAGTAGTCACTTTGCATCTGAATGGCTTTGTCTGATGAATCTTAATTGATCAGACAATGTTTCAGAATGCAGACTCCCTTTTGTATTTCTAGTTTCATGAATACCTGGGGGGGGGGGGAATCCTTTATGCATTGTATGTTGAATGGAAAACAGTTTTCCAGCTGGACCTGAACAAACTGCATCATGCTGGCCCATTAGCGGGGGAAGGTTTGCTTTTCAGAAGTTATGTCCCAAGCATGATGGAAGAAGCATGGTACTCACTGGATTAGGCACCTGATTGTCAAAAGGCCAGGTGGTCAGAGTTATTTACAGCTGCCTGTATACATTTGTATGCAACTGCCTGGTTCTGTTTTGCTCAAGGCTTCAATGAGGATGTCTTAGGCATAAATGTGAATGTTTTACATGCAGCCACACGCAAAAATAGAGGTCACTGCTTAGCAGAGCTTTCAGATGGCCTTACATGTATACTGCCACTGAAATTTTGGCCTAAAACAAAACAAAGTTATTAAGGGTGTTTTCTTGGGAGGGAACATCCAAACCATTTATGCTGTTAGAACATAAAAGTACTAGAAAATGTATGTGTGTAAGGGAGACGGGCAGTCGAAAACATTTTTCTGCCTGAGGCAAAATAGCAAATGCTTCCCTCCAACAAACTCATATATAGCAGCCAAGAGAAGACAAAATATTGTGCCATTTGAAAATCTCACAAGCATAAAATTGCAATAAAAAATAAATAACATTTGCTGGCTGGCCTTTCATGTCACTCGCAACCACCTGCCTGGGGGGACCCCTTCTTCTTCCTGACGATATTGCAGGCTCTGTGTGGGTTTTACAGATCCATAGGTTGCCACAGTGCGTTTCACCTAAAGCAAAATTTATTGTGAATTTGAGGGGTCCTCCTTCAGCAAAATGTTGGAGAGGTTTTGGGGGAAGTCAAGTGAGCTTTGATAGGCTGAGCAAAACTGAGTGGTTGTTAGCTTACACAGCATATTCACACCAGAAGCACAATTGTAGTAAAACCAAGAAATGTTGGGGGGGGGTGAGAGGTTGAAGAAGTGATGATACAAATGAAATAAACTGAAATCACGCTCACACAAAGTTCAGTTTCCCCAGAATAAATGCTGAGTAGGCAACAGTTGTAAATGCATTCTGGGCAGTACAGAAGCTGCTTTTGTCCCATTCACAAGCTACACTTTCAAAATATGGTACAAAGTGTGTTTTCTCAGAAACTAAAAACAGTACTGTAGTGATTTTTAGTGCAATTTCTCTTTAGTTTCAGAGAACAAACTGCTTGGGTAAAGTGCTGGCATTTGCTTGAAAAAATCTCGAGACATAACCTTATTGACAATTATTTCATTCCTAACATGACATTTAAAAAAAAAAGTTGTCAGAATTTGAGAACGGGGTGGTATTTAAATCTATTAGTGGTTAGGGATGAACAACAATAAAACATAGAGTCATGCCCTTTATATCTGTCTTTAAGAAGAAGAAGAAAATACCTCCCTTCAATCTCTTATTATGAAATACTGCTATATTGCAGCATAATTTGAAGAGAGTGGAAGGAATTCCTGCTGCTTGCCAGAACATAAATAATGGATTTAGGTTTCATTTATACCGTGCCTCTTGCAAAAGCCAAGTCATCTTTGCCAAAAGAATTAACGGGGGAAGGAGGGGAGGGAAACGTGAGGAAGAAAATTAAAATACTCTGTCTTTCCATTTATTTCTTGCCAAAGCTTTTCAGCTGCAAGACCCAGTAAGGGCCAAACCATTTGAAACTTATTAGAATTGTCATGGCATTCAAGGAGAGTGCATCCGAGATACAGATATGGATTAACACTGCAGCAGTCTCATGCAATGCAAGGCTTTTTCTAAAATTGCCCACCCAGTGCACTTTTTAAAGGGTAACATCTGTCCATAATGATGGGGCGCCCCATGACTCAATATGGATTTTAAAATTTTACTGGCATTGCAAATTGACATTTTAACACCTTTTCAGCAACTCTTTCAGGGTAGAGTATTTATGCAATTTATAAATATAGTATTTTATCCACATATTGGACAGGACCAGTCAAAGTGGAACACTTTCATGCATCTATTTTTTTTTTTCTGGTATCCTGCTCTTTGTCACAAGAGAGTCCAGGGCAATATACCGTATTTTTCCGTGTATAAGACCACCATATTCCCCCCCCCCATTTTTTCAAGCTTCAAATTGAGGGTCGTCTTATACATGGACACAAAAAAAAACGGTATTTGGTTACCTGATGGAAAGGACAAGAAGCGCCTCCCTATTCCAGGTATAGAAGCTGGTTCAACTGCAAGTGTAATCTTATTTCGAACACTGGCAACAGAACACACCTCAGGGCCAGAAGTTTCCGTATTTTTCGCTCCATAAGACGCACCTGACCATAAGACACACCTAGTTTTTAGAGGAGGAAAACAAGAAAAAATATTCTGAATAAAACAGTGGATGTATGATTTTTTGGGTGCAGGCTGTAGCCATGGACATGCTATGTGATCTGATGGTGAATTTGGGGTGATCCAATGCAAAAATCCTGAGGATCCATGGAGATCTGTGCTTTGTAGTCACATTTTTGCACCATTGCAGCCCCAGGAAACAGTGGATGCATGATTTTTTTGGTGCAGGCTGTAGCCATGGACATGCTGTGTGATCTGATGGTGAATTTGGGGTGACCCAATGTAAAAATCCTGAGGATTCATGGGCTTTTACCTCCCCCCTCCCAGGCAGCCTCCGCTAGCATCCCTTATCTCTCTCCCGATCCCACCGATCAGCTGCTTCCTTTCAACACTCCCTTCCCTCTTGTTTGCCTTAGTGTCTTTTCCTTAGCTGGAGCAGTTTTTTGCTCCTCCTTTTCTTCTAATTTCTCTCCTCATTGATTTAGTCTTCCTGTTTCCCCCCTTTGCAAGTTTGCTTTCTTTACCTCCCCCCTCCCAGGCAGCCTCCTTTATTGCTAGCATCCCTTATCTCCCTCCCCAATCGCTTGCTGATTAGCGGCTTTGTTTCCACACCCACTTCCCTCTTCTTCTTCTTCTTTTTTAAAAAGCATGACCTGCTTTTTGCCCCTGGGCAATTCGGCTCCAGGGACCATGCATTCACTCCATAAGACACACAGACATTTCCCCTCACTTTTTAGAAAGAAAAAAGTGCCTCTTATGGAGCGAAAAATACAGTAGCTAATGATAGTTTAAGGCAGATTGAATGGCAGACATAGCTCTATCCTCCAACACAGGGGCAGCAAACATGGAGCCCTCCAGATGCTGTTGGATTCCAGCTCTCATCAGTCCCAGCCAGCATGGCCAATGGTCAGGAATGATGGGAGTTGTAGTCCAGCAACATCAGGATACCACCATGGTGTCTGTCCCAGCTCCAAAATCTCAGAACCTAATTAAAATAAAATTTATTGAGAACTTCCAATCTGTTAGGTATGTTTGTTATTAAAAACTCTGAACTTACAATACACCTTCATGAAAAAGAGCTACAGTTGTTTCAGTTGCGGGCTTTCCCCCTGGGCTTTTTGGCGAGACATTAAGAAAAGGTGTTTTTGCAGAACAGGCTGTTACATCAGAGGCGTACTCAAATGGTTAAGACCGAGGCAGAACACAACAGGCAGTTTGTTCCACTGAGCTGTCTCTCTCATTACAGCAACTTCTTTATTTCTCTCTCAATGACGTTAGCTAGAGGCTTTGCCAAAAACAGACATTTGTTTTCCGTTAGCTGCACATATTCTCTGTTTATGGGCTTATTATGGCTTGATATACATTACGGGACATGGCTCTGATTTATGTAAAGGCATCTTTAGATAAGGATAAGAACCTTCACATTCAAAGGTATTGCGCTTTCTTGCATTCCCCTGCCTCAAACAGTGTGGAGTAGCCCTTCTCTTTGCCTTCAAGAGGTCTCTGGCCTTCCCAGAGATAGGTGCAGTACTATACCCAGAAAGGCTGGCAGAACATCAAGGTATTGAATGGCACTGAGGCTTCAGGAACCCTAGAACAGCCACTCTTTGAGCCTCTAACACAATCGTAGTGGCTTTAAAATTCAACCCATCTGTCTTTTTTCCAGCAAGGGAATATATAAATACTCCAAAGAAACTATTTGAAGACCCTGCTGCAGAAGAAAACTGTTTTATCAATTTCTTTTTCTTTTTGAACAGTGTTGAAAGTTCAAAACACCACAAAAACTGTTCTATGTGAAATCATCAATTACACATAAAAGCTGCTGTGGTTTTAGTACCTTTTCACAACTGAGTTATGGTTATGTCCAGGTGCCTGGAGGGCTGCAAGTGAAACCTGAGCTTTTTCTTCTGTATAATTTCAGTTGCCCTTTACTCAGCCTCTTCTCAAGCCTTCTGGTCCCAACTCCTTTTGCTATACACTGCCTGCCTACTCCCACTGCAATATTCTTGCACTCATCCATCGAAGCCTTGGTGTACTTCTCTCCTCCCCAGACAACTTCTTGCCACTTTCTGTTTATAGCGTTGCTTTAGTTCCGGTTTTGTTATTCTCCCTTTTGCACCCTCTGTCCCTGGGTCTCAACAGCTACATCCATGTCTTGATCTCCTCCTTCTGATCCTTAAATCAAGAGTGCTGGTGTAGATTCCACAGAAGCATCAATAGGAAGAACTGCATAACAACCCACAGCAGACATCACAACTTTGCATGGAGCCTCACCAAGAAATTGTCTCCCATATAGGTAAGAGAATGTGAAGAAAATAGGCCTATGGCCCATTCTCATCAGCAAATCTGTCCACACTGGGGGATTGGAGGTCCTGGGCTGCCAAGATGACAAGACTGCCCCCCTGGCGTTGCTGATGTGGTCCAAAGGAAAGCAGAGCAATATGTTTGGCACCAGCTTGGCTGCAAGAGTTGCTGGAAGGAGACATACAAGGCACCATCCAACCATCTTGGGGACTCCACTCTGGATCTGTAGAGGGTATACGGTAGACTTTTCTTCTCCTGAAGATGTCCTATTAGGCAGTAGATATGGATTGTTCCTGAAGGTTTACTCCTGATACCTTTCTAAGAATGCAGCAGAAGTTGGGGATAAGAGTTTTCCTTCTCCTAGATGGGCTACCTTCTCAGGTCGATGAGCCCCTGAAGAAACTGCCTTCTTGATCACTGACTCACTATTGATCTCATCTCCTCAATCCATTGGAGCCTGTCTTCACATTCAGGGGAAGTCTCTAACTCACTAAGGGTGTGAGACTCATCAGCTCCCCTTACCTGGTTTAGCTGTCCAGGGTGTGGCCACTGTCACATGCTGACAGCTTCAAGGAGCCACAGGTGAGAGCTGAGTGCAGGGTGGGGACCAAAGGTGGACAAACTATCCCAGAAGGAGAATGACATGAACTCCACCAGAGGTACTACCCTTCCCCTAACACCCTATATACCTCACCAAAGGGGTGGGTCTGGGAAATCTCCTGAATCTGGGGGTATATGAAGTCAATAGCTTCATCCACATATACATTACCTGTATACTAGGTAATATGTCAAATATACGTAAGGACTGAAGGCAATGGAAAAAGTGGAAGGATCTAGCTCAGCCTTCCTCAGCCATGCAGGGTGGGACTCAGAGAGACTGTAGTCCAAAGAGCAACAAGTTTGGGAAGGCTGAATCTGAGCCCAAGACTTGAGTTAGACCTCTGGAATGCAGAAGATGGCCACAGTGGCCATCTTGGACCCTTTGTTTAATGAGGAAGACCTTGTTTAAGAAGTTAGCCAATGGAGTTGGTTTCTTCAGGCACATCCGGTCAAGGCCAATGAAAGAACCACAGAGGCCATTTCACCCCATTTGTGGACGGAGGAGGCAATCACTTGAGTACAAATTCTTAATTGTAAAGAGATGCGAGCGTCCCAACATGAGACCTGAGGACACAGAGTGAGAGGCATAGATGGAGTATCGGCAAATACTTGTCATGCAGAAAGTGCACGGAGAGACGTTAATGTGGTCAGCAGCATCCTGTTGCCTTTGGAAGAGGCATTGCTCAGAGCATGGGCAGATTGGCTTTGGGCCAGCCCTTCTGAACTACAGGGTGAGCGCAAAACGAAGGAAATGTGTTGATTGGAGCTGGTGATAATTTTTTATTCCAGCATGAATAGCCCATAGCAAGGAGACCCAAATGACCTTCTTGGTGAAGCATGATCAGAACAGGAGATGTTTACCCAAGGAAGAAATAGCTATAGGGAAGCTACAGTTCGGATTTCATTATTTTGGCTACTATACACTAGGAAATAATCCCTAGAGAAGGGTCTTAACTATTTTAATATGTATCTCAATAATGCTGCTTGAAGGAGGCCCTGAATTAACTATTTGATTGCTGATCTGTAGCAACTACTGGTACTTCCATACAAACATTCATTCCTTGATTTTTTTTGTATTCTTTGTAACATGCTTGGCATTGAAAAAGTGATATTCAGTGAAATGAAGCCACGGAGGCTTCATGTGTTACGAAGAAGTGGTGGGATGAGAAACATATTCCATATACTATATACTTGGGAGGTGGGACAACTCATACAACTCTCTGTGAGTGGGATTCAAAAGTTCCCTTTCACAAATTGCACCAGAGCAGGAAAGAAAAAAGAAAAGAAAAAATTGGAAGTCTGCATCTCTCACACTTTATTCTACCCATAACTCTTTGAGTTGCTGCTAAATTCACCATTATATAAAATGATTAAATCTATTATTTCTTGCAAGCATAGGCTCAGCCAGTCATACTGAGGTGACATGGGACGAGGGTGGCGCTGTGGTCTAAACCACTGAGCCTCTGGTCTTGCCGATCAGAAGGTCGGCAGTTTGGATCCATGTGACGGGGTGAGCTCCCGTTGCACTGTCCTAGCTCCTGCCAACCTAGCAGTTCGAAAGCACGCCAGTGCAAGTAGAGAAATAGGTACTGCTCTGGCGGGAAGGTAAACAGCGTTTCTGTGTGCTCTAGCTTCTGTCACAGTGTCCCATGTGCCAGAAGCAGTTTAGTCATGCTGGCCACATGACCCAGAAAGCCGTCTGTGGACAAATGCCAGCTCCCTTGGCCTGAAAGCGAGATGAGCGCTGCAACCCCATAGTTGCCTTTGACTGGACTTAACTGTCCAGGGGTCCTTTACCTTTACCTTTTTTATCTTTTTTACTGAGGTGACAGTCTGAGCCCCTGTGGGATTAGCATCGAGTTGAGATCTAAATGCTGCAGAAAGGCTGAGGTAATTTTTTGGAAAAAGTAGCATATCAGTATTAGCAAGTTCATCATGTGGCTTCCCAAGTCAGTAAGGTAGCACTAGCTGGTCCAAAAGCAGTGTATAAGAAACTGCTCTTCAGCCAGGAAATGCATGCCCCTCCCACATGTCAGCAGATGATGGCATGAAACACAGACTCGTGCAAAATACAGTGGTACCTCGGGTTACAGACGCTTCATGTTACATACACTTCAGGTTACAGATTTCGCTAACCCAGAAATAGTACCTCGGGTTAAGAACTTAGCTTCAGGATGAGAACAGAAATTGTGCTCCAGTGGCGTGGCGGCAGCGGGAGGCCTCATTAGCTAAAGTGGTACCTCAGGTTAAGAACAGTTTCAGGTTAAGAACGGACCTCCAGAACGAATTAAGTTCTTAACCTGAGGTACCATTGTAAATGAATCGTAGCGGAATGGAAAATAAGAGCTGCAAGTGTGAATGAGCATTGGAATGGATTGAGGCATGCTCCTACGCTACTACACCTGACATATAAGAAATATATCCAACCTGGTATAGGGAGATGAGGTGAAGGGGACCAGCAGCATTGCATGCTGTGCTGGTGCCCACGGTGGGCGCAGGGCACGGAGCAGTCATGGGGCAGCAGTGCTCCACCTGTCCACCCACCCACACAAGGGGAGCTGGCCGGCCGATGTGGCCCTTGGTAGGCAGTCCTCCCCCCTCAAGCTGGCCAGGGGGACATTCAGTGAGGGGACCAGGGGCACAGCAGCAAAGCCAAGCTGGGTTTTGGTGCCCAGAGACCGCAGGCTGCAGGCAACGAAAGAGGGGGATCCCTGCATCGAGGCACCTGGTTCGCACCCCCTCAAAATCAGGCACCTGGGGCCACAACCCCCCTGGCCCTCCCCATGCTATGCCCCTGAGGGGGACTAGAAAAAACTGACTGGGGAACAAAATGTAGGCTGTCCATCCCTAATCTTATTTAATTGTTAGTGTTCCACAGAAAGTATTTCCTTCCCACCGGGCTACAACTGAGCACATTTACTCAAGTGTAAATTCCACTGAGGATGCTTTCTGGGATTATCGCATAACTACAGTATTGTGTGGCAGGGGCCTTTATAGGCAATGAACCAACCTCATCTGATGCCCAGTGAAAAATGGAAGCTGAACTGGGAACTGTCTTTAGAGAGGTGAACAGGAGTTTCTGCACCAAAACTGATTTGAATAGTTTCTCTGTGAAAATATTGTTTCAGCTGCAGCTTTTTGGACTGAACAGCCAGGAGGGAAGCAATGAATTGATTGTTAGGCTAGCAGGCTGGGGCTGGCAGTTAGGGTCCATAGGCTTCAAAGAAAGATAAATCTTATTAAGCTGTTTCTCCAATGACACATTTACGAATAGCCTGCTTTTTGAGCAGGACTTGACACTTTGTGGATTTTAGGAATAGAGAAGGTAGGTGAACTCTCCCGTACTTTAAAGGAATTGTCTTTACTTGGAAAAATCTAAGATCTGGAGAAGATGCCACAGTTCTGTAAAATTCTATTAAAAATCCCAACAGCCCCCTACTGGCAGTTGTGTTGGAAGACATATGAATAATTCAATGAGTCACATGTTCTAGGTAAATCATTATTTTGCTAAGTAAAGAATAGGGCAGCAACAAAATGTTTTTCAAAAATCTGAGCATTAATTGCATTCATGCAATTAACAGCAGATCTAGTTTGTCCCTATATTGCTCTTCATTGAAAGAGCTGTAGCCAATATCAACCATAGCCAGTCTGGGACATCCACTCAGTGGGTTGGCAGCCTTTCTGGGCCTGTGGGTACATTTGGAAATTTGAGAAACTGTCATGGGCACCACCACAAAAGAGTTCCCATGGCTGGGCCTGGCAAACTCAAAATGGCTGCCATGGGTATATGTTTGAAGGCTAGTCACTCTACAAATTCGTTACCTAAATCAATTCCTGATTAACTCTCAATCCACCACCACCCCAGATTATCACCCATACACAAATGCACACACTATCTCTCCAAAGAGCACCCGCACCCATTCAGGATTACCCACCACAAAACTCTCTCTTAGGTTGGCCCACCAAACCCTTTCTCTCTCACACATGCAGACACACATCCATCTATCCAGTCATACACACACAAGGCCATACCACATCTCCCCTTTCTTTCAGACACACACACATCTCCCTCTGGGCCTTTAAAAAAACAAACACCCTCCCTTTCCCCAGTTTATTGCCCTTTGCCAAGACCTCTCTGTGTTTATTTTTCCCTCCTGTTTTTTCCATTCATGACCCTGCTTGCCTAGCTTTCTTTTCACGAGGTACACAACAACTGGTTTTGCATGGCTCTGCCTCCTAGTCTTCTATTCCAGGCATAAGTAAACTCGGCCCTCCAGATGTTTTGGGACTACAATTCCCATCATCCCTAACGACTGGTCCTGTTAGCTAGGGATCATGGGAGTTGTAGTCCCAAAGTATCTGGAGAGCCGAGTTCGCCTATGCCTGTTCTATTCTGTCATTTTGGGTATCTGAGGCGAACCACAAAATGGAGAGCCTTTCCCAGCTGGGAAGAAGTGGTGAATGAAGGTCTACATCAGGAACAAGCGGGGAATAGAGATCTATGGTACATTGGGATCTGCTGCTCATGTGGAACCTTCCGCCCGAGTCAGTTGCCTCAGATTGCCTCATGGGTGAGCCAGCCCTGGTCACACCAATTCAGATATCCATCCTTGCAGTTGTACATCCAACCAGGATAGAAGGCGGGGCAGATATATGCAGAAAAGGCCTGACAGAAAAGTACTAGGTATAAGCAGGCTTGTGATAGCCATAGATGTCATATTGGCTAGCAGCTGGCAGCAGAGGGGAGCTGACTAGCATATTGACATTGCCCTGGAACCCATGAGCACCAGTTGTCAACCCAAGGCTAGGTTGGAAGACAGTGACTTGCCCAAGCCCACCTTCCAGTTGATGAAGCAGGTAGTTGAACCCAGGTTTCCCCAGATGAAATCAAGCATTGTATGTGCTACTTCTTGGTGACTCTGGTAGAGATTGATATTTTAGAGCACTTCCACATGGCTTTCTTACTATATTTGTAACCAATAAATATTCCTAGACAAGAGGAGATTGGCAGTCTAGGCCAAATTGACAGGAGTGTCCATTACATATCATTATCAACATTGTGTGTGCCTGAATTTCGGTATTGGGGATTCCACGGACAAGAGTCTAACGTTGGCTCTGTACTTTTTTATGGGCCTGAGCCACATTTCCTCTGTCCTCCTGTTAAGGAATAACAATCATCCCCTGGCTGAACGAATGTACAGATTTTGCTTGTAATCCAATTATAGAAAACAAACATAGGCTGAAAACATGAAGGTGCTGGAGGGTACCAGTAAGCAAAAGGTCACGAGACAGTATTAAATTATACTGTGTCAATAAACAGAAGACTGTTTGTCCTGTAACAATAAAACACTACTCTTAAAAATACTCACAAATGTACAAACTGGGATTAAATTTCCATTGCTATTCTCTTGAATCCTTTCATTTGGTGACGATGAAGTCAGAGAAGTTGGGTGGAAGGGGAGGACAGATGGTACCTGAAATCCTCTCAAACACATTTAGTCTAGCTGAAATTACCCTTGTAATGTTGACAGAGTTGTAAATATTTATGTTGCGAAAAGTGGGTGCCCCAAAATTTAAACAACCCTGAAACATCTGCCTCCTTGATATGGTCATATCACATGGCACTAGCGGAGAGTTGCTAGGAACACAGAGAGCTGGGTTCAAATGCTTTGCTCATGCTTAGCCTTAGATTTTACTGGATGACCCTCAATCAGTCACTGCTCTCGTCTCCATGTAACCCTAAGGCAAACCATGGCTTAGCATGAGTGTGAGCTCCCAAAGAGAACATGGTGTGTGTTTTGCTCCTCCCCAGTGATTCCGCTGCTGTGCTGACATAACCCATGGTTTGTCCAAGCTTGAGTTTGTGGTTTAGCTCTCTCCAGACAAACCACAAGCTGCAAATCAAGAGCCAGTATTTTTGCTTGTTTGTGCTAAGCCATGGTTTGGATTGCCTTTATGTGGGAACTAGGCCACTGACCATCAAACCTGCCTCAAAGGATGTAGTTCCAGCCATCAGGAAGCCCCTGGTTCCAGGCTTACCTAGTGGTAACACCTGTGGTTGGGAAGTCATTCAACATGTTAAATTTCCATGATGCTCAGTCTAAAGCAATGCTATATTGGGTGTTTCAGGGCATTGTGGGACATTAAACATGGTGGGTGGCTTTCCAGATGCAGCTATTGCCACCAAATAATCTCATTCCTGGAGCGATGGACAGGGACAAATAGACATTAACAGTACTAGTGCATCTTCCAGAAACTGTTTCAGGGTGCTGGATTTAGTTATGCTATGAGTGCCCCTTTGTCTGCAACATGTAAACTTTCAGGGTGTTTTTTGGAATGTAATGCCTCCATGGAGGTGCAGGTCAATTCTGTGTCCAGGGCAGCTGTTTACCAGCTCCATCTGGTACGCAGGCTGAGACCCTACCTGCCCGCAGACTGTCTCACCAGAGTGGTGCATGCTCTAGTTCAGTGTTTCCCAACCGGTGTTCCGCGGCACACTAGTGTGCCGCGGGACGTCGGCTGGTGTGCCGTGGGAGGGAGGCGAGTCGGACGCCCCGTGCTACACGCAGGGAGCGCAAGGCTTGCGGGCAGCAGCCTGCAGCGCGGAGCACGGGGCGCCCTCCGGAGGACGCCCCGTGCTCCACGCAGGTGTCCGCAAGCCTTGCGCACCCGGGGGATCTCCCCCCGGGAGCGCAAGGCTTGCGGGCAGCAGCCTGCAGCGCGGAGCACGGGGCGCCCTCCGGAGGACGCCCCGTGCTCCGCGCTGGTGTTGGCCAGCCTTGCGCACCCGGGGGATCTCCCCCCGGGAGCGCAAGGCTTGCGGGCGGCAGCTGGCAGCGCGGAGCACGGGGCACCCTTCGGAGGACGCCCCGTGCTCCGCGCTGGTGTTGGCCAGCCTTGCGCACCCGGGGGATCTCCCCCCAGGAGCACAAGGCTTGCGGGCGGCAGCTGGCAGCGCGGAGCACGGGGCGCCCTTCGGAGGACGCCCCGTGCTCCGCGCTCGTGTTGGCAAGCCTTGCGCACCCGGGGGGCGCATGGGGCGCCCTGAAACAGAGGGTTCCCCATGCTGCGGACTGTAGCCTGCCGCCGGACGCGCGGGGCGCCCTGAAGCAGAGCGCCCCTCGCGCCAGGCAGACATGGGCCAGCCCCACAAGCTCGGGGGACAGCGGGGAGGCGCAGCACCGCCATCCCACTGTTCCCCGACCTGGTTTTTTTGGGGGGAAA
Source organism: Podarcis erhardii (assembly GCF_964252035.2). Lineage (NCBI taxonomy): Eukaryota > Metazoa > Chordata > Lepidosauria > Squamata > Lacertidae > Podarcis > Podarcis erhardii. Next base: position 26,726,855 of record NC_138512.1, on the reverse strand, counting down.
TAAAGGGAAAAAAAATTCCTTTATTTCCCCCCTCAAAAAAGTAGGTGCGTCCTATGGGACGGAGCGTCCTATGGGACGAAAAATACGGTACTTACTATTTCATAATAAAGTAATTATAAAATACTTTCTTTGTGTTTATTTGATTCCTATTAAAGAGAGTTACTTTATATATAGTCAATATAGGCACAGAGTTAATTTTTTAAACATTTTCTAATGGTGGTGTGCCTCGAGATTTTTTTCATGAAACAAGTGTGCCTTTGCCCAAAAAAGGTTGGGAAACACTGCTCTAGTTATCTCTCGCTTGGATTACTGCAGTGCGCTCAATAGGGGCTACCTTTGAAGATGACCCGGAAACTACAACTAATCCAGAATGCAGCAGCTAGACTGGTGACTGGGAGCGGCCACCAAGACCACATAACACCGGTCTTGAAAGACCTACATTGGCTCCCAGTACGTTTCCAAGCACAATTCAAAGTATTGGTGCTGACCTTTAAAGCCCTAAACAGCCTCGGTCCAGTATACCTGAAGGAGCGTCTCCACCCCCATCGTTCAGCCTAGACACTGAGATCCAGCGCCGAGGGCCTTCTGGTGGCTCCCTCACTGTGAGAAGCCAAGTTACAAGGAACCAGGTAGAGGGCCTTCTCGGTAGTGGCACCCGCCCTGTGGAACACCCTCCCACCAGATGTCAAAGAGAAAAACAACTACCAGGCTTTTAGAGGACATCTGAAGGCAGCCCTGTTTAGGGAAGCTTTTAATGTTTAACAGACTATTGTATTTTAATATTTTGTTGGAAGCCACCCAGAGTGGCTGGGGAAAACCAGCCAGATGGGCGGGGTATAATTAAATAATCAAATTATTATTATTATTATTATTATTATTATTTTACTGTTTTGTTATTATTATTGTGTTTTAAGATTGCTATTGTTTGTAAGCCACCCAAAGAACACAGTTAAATATTATTATTTTAAAGAAGAAAGGATTAGGATTAGCAATTGGGCTTATTTGCCCTTCTTCTTAGTTTTCCTAAGCTGTACAACAGCACTTAAGTATCTCTTAATGTAAGGTGTGTAGGTATCAATCACACATTCATCTAAAGTGATCCTACCTTCCACTGACCCCCTTCACTCTGCAGGGTTGTATCTGCTTATAGCTTCCCACCTCAAAATATTCAGAGACCAGACAATGGAGGAATTTACTAAAGGCAAGATGTTCAGCAGAAGACAGGGCACATGGGAGGTTTTTGGCACTGGTCCTGGATCTCTCATTTCAATCATTGGCTTTGGGTCCAAAAGCTTTCATTTTCACAGAACAGGATGCCGTGAAGACAATAACCACAATGGGGAGATATTGTTAAGCCTTCCATATCAAACAAGAAAGAGAATATGAATTGTTTGAATTTTACATTGCGGAGAATCAATGGCTGCTATGTTAACCTTAGGCTTGTAAAATTCATTCTCATTGTTGGTCTCAGGTTATTTTGTTTCTGTATTATGCCTAGGAATTTTCAACCGACCTGTATTTTCAAAGCTTTAATTGAAAACACTGCTTTGTACATTCTGGACTGAATCTTGTTACTGTCACTGTGGTAGGGATGTCAGCACAGATTCCCTGAAACTAGCTTATATTTGAACTCCACTGGTCAAACAGGACTCCATATCATGCCCTCACACTGATGATAGGCTTGCACTGTACAAGTATGATGAACTTGATTATCACTTCTTAAAATCTCTATTATTATTATTATTGTTGCTGTTGTTATTTCCATTATCATTTTTATGTGACTAATGGCTGTCTGCTAAAACACAATAAACTGATTTGACTTCTTGATGTGACATTTCCATGTGGCATCTTCAAATTCCTCTATAAGCTCCCCCAGACGCCTCTGTTTATTGAGCATTCATTCTCATTTTCTTGCACAAAGCTTACACAGAGGTTAGACCAGGGGTAGGCAACCTAAGGCCCGGGGGCTGGATCCGGCCCAATCGCCTTCTCAATCCAGCCTGCAGATGGTCCAGGAATCAGCTTGTTTTTACATGAGTAGAATGTGTCCTTTTATTTAAAATGCATCTCTGGGTTATTTGTGGGGGCTGCCTGGTGTTTTTACATGAGTAGAATGTGTGCTTTTATTTAAAATGCATCTCTGGGTTATTTGTGGGGCATAGGAATTCATTCTTTTTTTTCTCTCTTCAAAATATAGTCCTGCCCACCACTGGTCTGAAAGATAGTGGACCAGCCCACAGCTGAAAAAGGTTGCTGACCCCTGGGTTAGACTATGTCCAATCTTTATTAAGCGTTCCTCCTGCTTTCCTTGTGGGGTGGCAATATGACGATGAGCATTTATTCTCATTTGCTTGAAGGGTGTATATACATCTTCCTGTTAATCATTCATTCGTCCCACGTTTTTCTGTGCACTTTCTCATCATTTTCCTAATTACAAAAGTCTTTTTTATATATATAAGGGGGTTGTTGCACTAGGGCAAAATGCACTTTAATCGCTTTTAATTGTGCAAAAGTAAATTTCCACTGGGCACCTGAATCCCTCCAGCAATATAGTGTCAGTCTGGAGGCAATCTATGTTTTGAATTTGACCCACTAGCAGCCGAATGCAGTCAGTGTCACTGCTTCATTGATTCATGTGAGATTAGGGGTCAAACTTGACATAACGTTAACCACATCTTTGAATCCCATGCTTGGGATACTTCTCATCTCTCCCTCCCCCCCCCCCAACCCCAAGCTAGTAGTTGTTTCAAAGCCACTCAGTCTGGATCAGATTCATGGCCCAGAGGGCATTTTCAACCTTTTACCCCTTTGATGTTTTCCTGCTGAAAATCTCCCAGACCACCATTGGGGGTAAATCTGCATCACTGTGCTTTCACACAGCTGACTTAAAAAAGAAAAAAAAGAAAGGAGGATTGTTTCAGGAATAGGATTCAAAGGTGTGGTTAATCTCAGATCTAATTTGACCTAAGGGGAAGCAGCTGCAATTAGGAAAATAAAATAAAGGGGTTATGCTCCCCTGCACAGAGGCTTCCTGTACTCAGTTAAGTTTTCAATGTGATCTAAATAACTAACCCTGCACGAGAGCTAAGTGACATGGAAATGGTATGGTGTACATTGTCCCATTTCTTCATATGAAATATGACTAGAGTGTCACTGAAGAAATTAAGGATCATTTCTGATATAACATTGCCCTCAAATCTACTTTCCTTTTACCCGAATGCTAGCACTAATTATTGTTTTATTGAATGCTTCTAGATTTACTTTCTGTCCCTAAACAGAGATCTGAAGAAAGTTGACAGTTTCCAGAGGCAACTCTGCATCGTGTTGCCCTTGGAATCTGCCCTTTCTTTCTCGCTAAGGTAGATTTGATGTATTTAGATGGCAAGCATCGCTGTATTTTGCCTTGTGGCAAATACTGTGGAAACCTCCATGGTTAAAGCAAGGGAACAGATGTTCAGCCTCTTCCTTGCCGCATGATGGCAGTGCTTTACAATATGACAAATATCTGCATACCGGTCCTTTGACATGTAACCAGTCTTCTTTGCTGACGCTGCTATTTTTGCTCTCTCTGCTGTTTCTGCTCTGCTTTCATTTCTGGTTATACTATGGTGCTTTCAATTATTTCTTTTGTGTATGTGCGGGTGTACTGCCATTTATGTGACACTGTATTGCTTTTGTCATTTTGTCATTTAATTTCTATACTGCCCTTCATCCAAGTATCATGGGATTTACAATATAAAAACACAAAAAAATGCACAACACAGTCACAAACAAAAACAATAACCCCCACAGTTTGTTTATTTTTTAATTTTAATGTTTTATTTAAGCATATTTACAAACAAACAAGCAATAAAGTACACACACTTAACCCCAAAAACCAAAGAGAATAAAGGGAAAGGGTAAGAAAGAAAAAAGGATGAAGTACCACATCCATTGGACTCCCCTCCACCAGCACTCATCATCTTTGAGTCATTTAAGTTCTTATTTACATTGCATATCATTTATCGCTGTAATTACTTCTTTTATAGTAGTATTATGGTACAACATCAAGTCACTTGAGGTAACCCCCACAGTTTAAAAGGCTGTAGGTTGTTTAATTAGTCAAAGGCTCCCAGAGCCTGGTATATTATTATCCTCATTTACAAAAGCACATGCATTGTCTCTTTCTTCGGGTTGTGTTTTCTACAGATCAGTTACATTTTTTGTGACACATTGGTGTTATGTGCAGTATAGAGTTGGGAAGAAAAGGGGGGTTAGAGAGGGGCAGTAACGCTTATGTTCTTTTACTTAGTGTATTGTTGGGGTTTCGTGTCAGCGTCACTTGGGTAGGTTCCCTTTCTATTCGCTTGTTATGTTTCCTTGGTGGTGAGAGAGGTTGGCATGGCCTCTAGGCTGTGGCTGATTGTCCTAAAGGCAATGAGCTTTTAAGCTCTCCGCCTTGCATGCATTTTCTCTGAATGCATGCTAGCTGGCCGCCAGGTCTGTAAAGATGTGATTACAGTGGTACTTCGGGTTAAGAACTTAATTCGTTCTGGAGGTCCATTCTTAACCAGAAACTGTTCTTAACCTGAGGTACCACTTTAGCTAATGGGGCCTCCCGCTGCCACTGTGCCACTGCTGCACAATTTCTGTTCTCATCCTGAAGCAAAGTTCTTAACCCGAGGTACTATTTCTGGGTTAGCGGAGTCTGTAACCTGAAGTGTCTGTAACCTGAAGCGTCTGTAACCCGAGGTACCACTGTATACGAATTAAATTCACACAGGCTGTGAGTCCTCTACACAATGAAAACAATCCAGTATTTCCAAGCAATATTTTTTTGCAGCGCACCGAAAGCATCACAAAGACCAGCAATCTGGAATGACCATATGAAATCTAAACAGGCATCTAAACTGGTCTACAGCAAATCTGCTGAAGAGTTAAAGGAATATGTATGTACGCTAGAAACCTTGTGGAATTCATTAGGAATCTTCAGATTCTTTCCCCCCTAGGAAGTAACTGCACAGAGCTTCAACAGCATGAGGTAATTTGCTATTCAGAGCTCTTAAAAAAAAAATCCCTCCTGAATTTTAGAAAAGCAGAATGAGATCATTTGCAGGTGATAATTGGGGAGGTTGGCTGGTATTATAAAAAGAAGGACTTAGACCATTAACAGAGCACTGCAGTCTAAAGCTATGTACACATTAGCAGCTCAAAACAGAGCAAGTTTGTCTCCCCACTGCATCTCCAGTTGCATTTGCACATTGCTGTACACACCAGAGGGGGAGTGGAGATGTCTTAACCTGATACATATTAGCTGTTTGGTTTCCCTGCACTGCAATGTGCCCCTCTCCTATTCATGAAGTTGTCATCTGCAAGTGTGCCTTGGTTCAAATGTGCACACCTCAGTTTAACTGCAAAGTGAATGTGGTTTGCATCCTGTTTTCAGAGTGGCCTATGGGAAGTCTACAAACAGAAACTGCAGTGCTCTTGATACATGCAATTCCCAGTGACTAGCATTCAGAGGCTACTCCTTCCCAGAATGCTTCCTTATGATCCATGAATCTTCTTTTAAAGCCATTCAAGATGGTGGCCACCCTGATGTCCTGCAGAAGCAAATTCTATCATTTAACTATGCATTCTGCGAAGAAGTACCGTATTTACTCAAATGCAATGTGCACCATTTTTGGCCCAGCTATGTCACAAAAACTAGGGTGTGCATTAGTTTTGATGGTGCATTCGATTTGCGTAAATATGGTACTTCTTTTTGTCTGCCCTGTTCAGATTACTGTTTTATTTTGCATCCAGAGTGCTCCCGCTGCTAGTTTTCTGAAGCCGCCTTTACGCAACGTTAGCCACAATCCACATCGATCCCGTAGTTTCCTGGCAAGTGCTGCTGTTTGATGCATTTGTTTTGTCAAACCAGCAACGATCTGGTTTGCGGAGTAAGCAGTCAGTACCGTGGGCATTCCCTGACAGCTGTCTCTCGTGAGCAGATGACAGCTCCGTGAATAGTTCATGCAGAGATGGACTGCAGGGGTGGAGAAACCCCAAAACAACATGTGTGTTGGGGTGAGGACACTCCCTACCTCTCACTGATGTGAACAACACTGTGCAGATGCAGGGGTAAGTGACCTTGCTGCATTTTTTTAACCTGCTCAGGTGAAGATATCCTTAATCTTCCAATATTCAGCTTCTTTCTTTCTCCACTCACTCCACACGATGCTTAATTTACGCACCTCTACCATGTCCTGTTTTAAGCACCCTTTTCCTAAACTAAAAAATCCCCAGCTGTTGTACCCTTTTCTCCTAGGTGATTTACTGAACTTTTCTGAACTTTTCCCACCTCTATCCTCTCTGGAGTGTGGTAACCAGAATAATATGCCATATTCCAAGGGCAGATTTGTATAAAGGCACCATGATATGGCTGTTTTATTTGATTTGATTTGATGAATGAAGACAAAGAGTTTCATCTATAGTCTTTGAATTATGGACCTGCTATGGATTGCTACAGCCTTGTATGACAGCACTTGCTTGGTAGCCAGCACCTGTGGGCTTGCCTGGTTGTCCTCTCTTCCCAACACCGCACACTGCTGCCTGTTGCCAGAAGTGAGAGGGGATGGGACAAAGGAGCAGGGAGCTTGGCTTGGCTTGGTGCACCAACAGAGCCCATCAAATGCTCCTGATGCCATGCCTACATCATGCCCAGCTCCCTGCTGCCTTGCCCCCCCTGCTCTTGGTAACAGACAGCAATGCATAGTGTTGGGAAGAGAGAGAAAACACACAGCCCCAGCTGCACAGCCTTTCCAACTGCTACAGCTCGTAGCTTGTGCGACATGAAAGTCCATGCAGGTGAGTAAGTGAAGGAAAAGCAATGGAGTGCTCCATGCATCCTTTGTACCAACTTTAGAAACCAAGTGGGTTTCCGGGGGGGGGGGATTCCCTGTTTTCCATACCCAGCACTGAAATCAATTGGCTCCTGGAAAAGGAACAAAGCTCTCTGTCCCTCCTCTGTTGGCCCCCCGAAAGCTAGTACAGTGATACCTCGGGTTAAGTACTTACCGTAATTTGTTCTGGAGGTCCGTTCTTAATCTGAAACTGTTCTTAACCTGAAGCACCACTTTAGCTAATGGGGCCTTCTGCTGCTGCAGCGCTGCCGGAGCACAATTTCTGTTCTCATCCTGAAGCAAAGTTCTTAACCTGAAGCACTATATCTGGGTTAGCGGAGTCTGTAACCTGAAGCGTATGTACCCTGAAGCATATGTAACCCGAGGTACCACTGTAAGGTGATTTGTTGTTGTTGTTGTTGTTGTTGTTGTTGTTGTTGTTGTTGTTGTTTTTGGTGGCTAGTAGCTTTTGCAAGTTTGTTTCCGTAGGTACGGAAAATAATCATTTCTGGAATTGTGGAGGTGCTATAGGTCTGTGGTACACGCCCTGTGAAACTGGCTTTCTAGGTTTTTGAGTGCTTCAGGCAGTATAGGGACACAGAGGCAGAGAAAGGTGGGTGTGGTGGGTGTGGCTCGCCCTGGGTGCCATCCCTGAGGGGAGGTGGCATGCAGCGCTGCCCCCAATGCTCGCTGCAGGCAGCGCCGCCCCCCCCCAAGATGCCGCAGCCGGTGCACCCCCTAGGACACTAGTCCAGCCCCCCCCCCCCCCCGGGTGCATGTCGCTCTGGGTGCTGGAGCAGCTAGCTCCGCCTCTGTAGGGACAAAGTCCCTATAAGTGTTATCAGCTCAGGTGCAATAACACACATTTTCATGTTGCCACTTTTGCCAACATCTGTGAGATTAGTGCTCTCTACCGCGTTCTGTGCTTGTGTGCTTTGAAGTACTTTTACATTACTGGCAAGCAGAAAAATGAGGCTATGGTTTAATTTTGAAGGTGCCTACCACATATGATAATTACTAGATAGTATCACTTTATTGTCCCACTGGAATTTCTGTCTTGGATTTAGGTTTTGGGAGTTGTTGTCTTTTTTTGCAATCTGCCCAATTTTACAGTAACCAATGAAAAGGCTCATTTAGCCTCATATTGATTGTGTGATAAGACTCCTTTCCAATTATTAAATGCAGATGGGAGCCATCCTGAGCAACTGGATACAATTGGTAATGTTTCCAATAGTCATCATCATCACATTGTGCATATCTAGTGGATGAAAACAACATACTAAGCAAGAATTTCATACTATATCCCCTTCTTTTGATAATATCTGACTTGCAAACAAAACAGCTCAATTTATTTGGCTATGAAGACGAAGTTTTGTGCTGTGCAGGTGCTTACTTCAGCTAATTGCTTCCCTGGGAACGATGAAATATCAGCTAACTCGAGCAAAAGAAAATAATAACCCAAAAGAAAATTCCCAGTTTGAAACAAAGCATGGATTTTATGGCATTCAAGGTTAAATTACTCTCTATAGGATGCTAAAGGGGTGGAAAACCCAATATGAAGTTCCAAGAAAACGTGTTTAAATTTCCTGCCTGTTAAAATATTTCTCATTTTAAAGGTGCAAAGTTAGTGGAAGGAATATTTCTTGGCAGCTGGACTCTGAACTACAGCTAGGAGGGATTTTCCTTTCATTCAACAGCAGCTAGTTGAATTTTAGCCCTACTGCTTTATCAGCAAATCAGGATATATCCTAATGGGGTGGGGTGGAATGGTGAGTGCTGGTTGATGGGTCTTTCTGGTGTGTTGAGTTTATCCAAGTAACCACTTCTGATGCAGAAACATGGGCGTAGCCAGGGGGCAGGGGCAGGAATCTCTCTCCCCCCCAAAAAAAAATCAATAAAAATACATAGCAAACTGAAGTTCTGCCCCCCACAACAAAAATCCTCGCTACGTCCATGTTCAGAAATTGTAGATTTGCAGAACTGAAAGAGTTACGAGAACACAAACGGGGGGGGGGGGGAGGAATGGGAATCTGATTATCTTAGGGCATATTTACGTTTGCTCTGTCAAACACCAGATATTTACTTCCACAGTAGCTTCAGAAGAGTTCTGTGTCTGTGGTCAGCTCTGTGTCTCCTCTGCAGTGTAGCTTCTAGAGGTTGATATGGTAGTACTTCAAATTATCCTTTCCAAATACTGTGATATCTCGGGTTACATACACTTCAGGTTACATACGCTTCAGGTTACAGACTCCGTTAACCCAGAAATATTACCTCGGGTTAAGAACTTTGCTTCAGGATGAGAACAGAAATTGTGCAGCGGCGGCACAGCGGCAGCAGGAGGCCCCATTAGGTAAAGTGGTGCTTCAGGTTAAGAACAGTTTCAGGTTAAGAACGGACCTCCAGAATAAATTAAGTTCTTAACCCGAGGTACCACTGTATATTGTTATGGGTTTGGGCGGTGGGGGTAGGCTGTTTGCGTGACTCCCTTCCAATTCCTGGATCCAGCAGGGATTCAGCTGCTGAATTAGCCGGGCAACAGCCATAATGGCCCTAAGTATGAGTTGTTAAGGGAAGTGGCTGCACCAGAGAGCAAATAGGTAGTTAACTGTCTGGTAGTTAGAAAGACAAAATGTGTACCGAACTACAATAATTCTGACAATTCTGGATTAAGCAGGCTCACACATTTCTCCACCCACCCCAAGCATGCTGATCCCTTTCTTTTTGTGTTCTTAAACAGAGAGTCCTACAAAGGTTGTGGTGGGAAACCTGTGGCCCTCCAGATGTTGTTGGACTACAACTCCCATCATCCTTCACCATTTGCTATACTGACTGAGACTGATGGGCATTGGAGTCCAACCATTTCTGAATGGCCACAGCTTCCACAACACTAACTTAAGTCCTCAGGTGACAAAGGAGGGTGTTATTTGTTTTGAAATGGTTGGAATTACTGCTAGAGGGAAAATACAACTATACCACATGCCACTAGATGTCAGGAAAATCACACGGCTCAGCTTAAGATAAAGCTCTGCAGTCCTTAAATATATTACCTATGTAAAACAAGTGATCTTTATATTTTGTATCTGAAAACTTCATGGATTTCATTCATTAATTCATTCATTAAATTATTAATTCATTTAGTTATTAATTCATTCAATTATTGTTGTTGTTTAGTCGTTTAGTCATGTCCAACACTTTGTGACCTCATGGACCAGAGCACGCCAGGCACTTCATCAGCTCTGAATCTACTTGTACTTGTCCTCCACTCTTCCTCAGTAGCATGTTGGACGCCTTCCGACCTGAGGGGCTTATCTTCCAGCGTCATAACTTTTATATGCCTATGTCTTTGTCCATGGAGTTTTCTTGGCAGGGATACTGGAGTGGCTTGCCGGTTCCTCCTCCAGGTGGATCACGTCTGGTCAAAACTCTCCACTATGACCTGTCCATCTTGGGTGGCCCTGCACAGCATAGCTCATAGCGCCTCTGAGTTATTCAAGCTCCTTTGCCACGGCAAGGCAGTGATCCATGAATGAGATTCAATTGTTAATAATATTAATAATGTTCAGTTGGCCCTCTTAAAAAGCCTTTTTAATTGAAAAAAAAAACAGAAGCCAAGAGTTAGGATTCTGATAAATTTTCAAAATGCATGACTTTCAGGAAATGCACAGAATTCCAAAAAAGACACAAAAATTGTCAAGCAACTAACGATTCTGGGAAAAAAATAAACAAAGTGATACACAAAAAGTTGGCTCATAGATACAATTCTTTGTAGAAAACTTCAAAAGAATTCCTCAAAATGTGATTCAGGTTTTAGATGGGGGGGGGGAGTCCCCAAATGTGACCAGGATTACTGCAGGTTACGCTTTCACTCATCTTTTGCAGCCCTGATGCTTGGATCACTTTTCCCCTCATTTTTCACATCCTAACCTAAATGTCATGTTTTTTACTCATACACTGGAGTCCTGATCGGGTCACATTTTCGTTCATTTTATACCTTCAGACTCGTGAGTCAGTCTGGCTATTTTTCAGAGTCCTTAAATGCAGGTCAAGTTTTTTTGCTTATGCTTTGCCTCCTAACCCATGGGAGCATTGAGAATGAACTGGAAGAAACCTGAATAAGTGTGCATGCACATGAAAGCTTATACCAAGAACAAACTTAGTTGGTCTCTAAGGTGCCACTGGACAATTTTTTATATATATTTTGACTGTGTCAGACCAACACGGCTACCTGTCTAAATCTGGAAGAAACCTATGTTATTGCAATATATCCATTATATATTTGGAACGTTACAAAATGTGCAACTATTCTATAAAAGAATGCTTTCCTGAAATGGAGATAATTTCGACACCCAAGGAGTTAAAAAAGAAAAAAAACATTGATTAAAATAAATCACAAAGCTTTCCGCCACCCCGCTATAGTTGATTAGCACTCCTGCTGAGATCAAACAGTGTTCTGACATCGCTGGAATGGGCCTTGAACAGTGATGAGAAATATCAAAAGCAAGGTGCAGATTTGGGGTTTGAGGTTTTTTTGTATTTTGTTTTTTTTTTTTTTTTTCATTTTCATTTCCAGGACAGATGGAGGATTAAAAAGTAATTATCACACAACTGTATGCAACTGAGTTCAATGACCACCATTTGCTGCATTACACTGGAGTTGAGCCTTAAAGAGGCGTAGGCATGATGTAAGACTATCTGTGCAATATGATAACCACTGGTTATACAGTGGTACCTCAGGTTAAGAACTTAATTCGTTCCCGAGGTCCGTTCTTAACCTGAAACTGTTCTTAACCTGAGGTACCACTTTAGCTAATGGGGCCTCCTGCTGCTGCCATGCTGCCACCATGTGATTTCTGTTCTCATCCTGAAGCAAAGTTTTTAACCCGAGGCACTATTTCTGGGTTAGCGGAGTCTGTAACCTGAAGCATATGTAACCTGAAGCGTCTGTAACCCAAGGTACCACTGTAACTAGGGCTGTGCAATATCTGGTTTTCAACATCACAATATATCGCCAGCTAAACATTGCAATATGTACCAATAGATCATGGTGTTTGAAATAAGGATGGAGCTATGTAGAAGCACTGGCTGGCTTCGTGGTTTTTCGCACATTGTGATTTTTGCACAGCACACAACCATACATCATGATTTGCAATATATTGCCAGGTCAAAAATTATGAAACAGATACTGTATCGTAATATGGACTTCAAATCAGTTTTGGACGATATATTGCCCAGCCCTAGTTATAATATAAATTTAGGGTTCTGATTGTAAAGGAAAACTGTAAGTGAACTGAAACAATTGCTTAAGGTAACCCTCTTTGGAGCCAAACACAATTTGCAAGAAGATTCTATTCCTTCCAGCTAGATATGCATAGAACTGGAGTGGTTCCTTATTATTCAACATCACTTCTCATCAGTTTTGTCTCTGAGACTTAACCCTTACCCACCCTGTTTAAGCTCCCTGCCTCTGTCCTAAGTCGCAATGTCAGAAACATGCCTCTAAGGCATGCCAGAACTACTGACTCAGCAGTGGCGTAGCGTGGGGGGTGCCAGGGGTGCCGGCCGCACCGGGCGCAACATGGGCGGGGGGCGCACTCGCACTAGCAGCTCTCTGCCCCTACTAAAATCCACGGGTTAGGGAGCCCGCGCTCGCTCGGCTTGGCGAGGAGGTCGGAAGGGGGAGAGCGAAGCCTTCTGCTGCGCGCATAAAAAGGAGAGGAAGCCGGGCGGGCGGGCGGGCTGGCTGGCTGGCGGGGGTCTGGCTGCGCCTGCTGCTGCCGTTGCCGCTGCTGCCGGGCTTTGACAGCTTGGCGAAGCGGAGGGAGAGGAGCTTTATGGTAGTTGCGGCTCTCTCTCCCCTGGCCGCCTGGGTAGTGAGCCGAGCCGAGCAGGGAGTCTGGCGAGGGGGCAGGAAGAGACTTTCCCCCCTTTTTTCCACCTCGCCTGGTCAAAAAGGAGAGCGGAGTCTCCTCAGGGCGCCCTCAGGCAGGGCAAGGCAAGCAGAGCGAGGAGGAGAGAGAGGGGAAGGGGGGGGGAAGCAGCCGGGAAACGCCGCGGTGTGGAGGGGGAATCAATTAAGGAGAGAAAGCGAAAAGCCTTGGAGAAAGGGGAAAAAGGAAAGAAAAGAGGCAGCTCCGGGAGAGCGCGGGGAAAGAGAAGCCTCGCTGCTGCTGCTGCTGCTGCTGCTGCTTGGGAGAGTAAATTACTGCACTTGCCTTGCCCCGGGTTAGGGGGCGCAAATTACTTGCCTTGCCCCGGGTGCTGATAACCCACGCTACGCCGCTGTGACTCAGCAAAGGTGGAAGCATTTCTGAGCAGCACAAGGCCTGCTGCGTTCTGTTAAGAACTTATCCCAGAAATAAAGGTGGTTTGCACACTGTTTCAAGGTTGTTGCATACCCCTTACAGAATCAAGCAGGCTCTGTATTTTGCCTGTCTGCTTAAACGCAGCAGCCTCTCATTATCGGGCTCCCGACCTCAGGACTTCCTCAGTTTCTTCTGCACTGCAAACCCCTTTTTAGATGCTAATGGAAAGTTCTCCAGAGATGTGCCCCAGACTCCTCGAAGCAGTGGAAGCAGACGGCTTCAAAAGAATCCAGTGATCTGTTGTGCTTCAAAGGAGGGAAGGCATCCAGGACGTCCAAATATCTTGAGTGCATCTTGTAAATGGTTTTTGGGACATGTGCAACCTTATCCAGCATTCACTTAAGCTGAAGCTTGTATTTTAGTGTGGACCCAGATTTGGGGTGTGTGTTAATTTGCAAATGGGTCATTGATTGCAAATGGGTCATTAACAACAGATTGGATTAAACAGGCAATAGAAGCAAGTCCATAACTGGCCCTACTAAACAGCTACCAAGACAATAATGCACACTTACCGGACAAAGAACTGTATATTCTTTTTTCCTTGAGTGCAGCTGAGGAAAACAACTTGTTCGCACCAAATATATCCAAAGTCAAATAATTGGGTGAAGCTTTTCCCCCCATTAGACACACTCCCTCAGTAACTTTTATTTTGCTTATTTGGCAGTGCCAGGATAGACTACAACCGTTAATCTGTATACGGAATTCCCAATTAGCTAATCAGAAGCCAACACCTCTGAGACACCGAGGGAGGTAATGAAACACTGAAAGCAGGTTTCTATTTTAATGAAGAAATAATTGATGCTTGCTGGTACATGTGCACTGTCTCCAAAGCAAGCATGATCTTTGCTTTGCTTTGCTTTGTCACATGCAACAGAGAAAGTTACTTTTTTTCCCATACAAGGGAAAAGCCTTGGATCTGTTAATGTGACATGAGAATACCTACTTTGTCTCATAGATTCTTTATTGTTTCTGTAGGTGTGGCTCAGTCTTAATAAATGGGTTTGTGGAACATGAAGTCCCGCACTGCACATAGCACCTGCTTCTCTTGCCGAAAATGAAGTGGAGGCGAGGAATTGTGCTCTAGCAACAGGTTTTAATAAGGATGGCCCTGTGTATGGGTGGGCTACTGCTCTCCTGTGGCAACTTCTTCACTCCTTGCTGGTCATTTAAAAAAGGTTAAGGTAAAGGACCTCTGACAGTTAAGTCCAGTTGCGAACAACTCTGGGGTTGCAGCGCTCATCTTGCTTTACTGGCCGAGGGAGCTGACATTTGTCTGCAGACAGTTTTTCCGGGTCATGTGGCCAGCATGACTAAGCACCTTCTGGCAAAACCAGAGCAGCACATGGAAATGCCATTTACCTTCCTGCCGGAGTGGTACCTATTTATCTACCTGCACTTTGATGTGATTTCAAACTTCTAGGTTGGCAGGAGCTGGGACCGAGCAATGGGCGCTCACTCTGTTGTGGGGATTCAAACTGCCAACCTTCCAATCGGCAAGCCCTAGGCTCAGTGGTTTGGACCACAGTGCCACCCGTGTCCCTTCTGGTCATAATGGTCCATTGATTCCAGCAGAACTACCTTCTAACTAATTATTTGTCTATACTAGAACTTTATAAATTGTCAGTGACAATTTAAAGCAAAAGCAGAAGAATGGACAGCACATCACACAAAAAGTGACAGATGCCCCACCCCCTTTTCTACAGAAGTTCTGTCTTCTGATATGAAAGGATATAACATTTATGTCAAAGGATATACTTTTATATTATTAATTTATTTTGGAAAAAGTTTGTTTTAGGATATTGTGCACCTGTTTTAAATTGTATAAACTGTCCTGGGACCTGCTGTTGAAGAACATGTAATAAAATAAATAATAACAAATATTAACAATAGTTACAACACTCCCTTGTTGCCCCCAATCTGAAGGAATAGGTTTTGAGCCACTCTGATATACAGTGTCTAATGGCCACATTCCTACATCAATGTAATCCATAAGCCTTCACTTACTGTGCAGGAGCTAATATTGCTGGCCTTATTCCTCCCTGCTCATGCTTCGGTAAAGCAAACCGCAATCCCTGACTTAACATTACATCCAAACCAGGAATCATAGCTGTTTCGTTCCAAACAAACCACAATGATAAGCCAATGCTTGTTCTTGGCTTACCAGTCCTGGACTAGAGTCCACTTCATCAGATACCGTACATGGAATGTTGCTCTGAATTTGCAAGCTAGGTGCTTATTTGCATGAGTTATGAGCAAGCGAAAATGTTCGCTTTTGGGGTCAATGGAAAATTAAATGCAACCAATTCAGAGCAGTGGATTTAGATCAGGGGAAGGCAACCTAAGGCCCGTGGTCCGGATGCGGCCCAATCACCTTCTCAATCCGGCTCATGGACAGTCCAGGAATCAGTGTGTTTTTACATGAGTAGAATGTGTGCTTTTATTTAAAATGCATCTCTGGGTTTTTTGTGGGGCATAGGAATTTGTTCTTTTTTTCCTCTCTTCAAAATATAGTCCTGCCCACCACATGGTCTGAGGGACGACGGACCGGCTCACGGCTGAAAAAGGTTGCTGACCCCTGATTTAGAATAAAGTTTAGCATGAGATTTAATTGAAATAATTGCAGTGACCATCCACAAAGGTGATCACACACATCTTAGCATGAAGTCTTTTGGCCTAGTGTGCATTTTTAAATGTTTTTTTAGTCTGAGAACGTCACCAAAATAATTACATTATTCTCTGAATGGTTTTTGACATTTGCATTCCATTGAAAGACATTGCAGCTAATTACATAATTAATTATGTTAGTTTAGGCTGTTGAGCAAGGGAGATGAATCACATAGGTTTTAGCAGAAGCCAAATGACAGCGGAACAGAAACAGCACTGATTGTGACAAATGCCGGATGGGATGATTGGCAGCTCCTAGTTGCAGCCTCTGTTGCATTACTAGACATTGCACAAAACATGTAGCTACTCAAATCAGCCACTGCATGTTTAGCATCTCCACTAGTGCTACCTCAGTGAGTTTACCTCATATCACAATGGCTGCATATTCCCCATATGTTAAAGTACATTTAAAGCACACCCCTCCAAAAGAATCCAGGGAGCTGTAGCTTTTAAGTGTGCTAGGAATTGGAGTTCTGTGCAGGGTGAACTACAGTTCCCCCAATTCTTCTAGGGGGGGTGGGTGGGATATGCTTTAAATGTATGGCATGCATGAAGGAAACATTATGACCATTCTGATTTCCTAACACCTGGGAGACAATGATGCAAAGAAGAGAGAAGGAGTTGTTCCGTCAAAATGTTACAGAGTAGGAGGGAAGTTACATATGCAGTTGCTATTTTCAAGGTAACATCTAGTTTGACACTTAAAACTGCCAGCAAGCTGTGGATATTTATTTTAAAACTCACCCGCCATATCTCTGTGTGTAAATGAGAATATTGGGGGGGGGGGGATTATGCAAATCGCTAGCACAAGAAGCTGGTAGAAAGAGATAGCTGGGAGGTATTTATGAGCATAGATGAATGTTGTAAGATGTGTAAATGTGCTTATGGATGTAGAAGAAGGTGCGAGGTAACTTGAAGGCTGTAGGGATTTTTTTTCTTTTTGTAGGGGTGGGCTGGCCCAATACATTTTCCTGCCTGAGCTAGAACAGCAGGTAGCCCCCCAACCCCCAAATCCAGTCACAGTATTTGCAGATGCAGAATATCCTACAAGCACCTCTCCTTGGCAATAAAATACATTAATAGGAAACATTAAAAAAAAAACGCCAAATATTTGTTGATGTCTATTTGAAGGGCTGTGAGGGGACAATAGAGAGTGCCTGAAGGAGTCCTCTGTTTGAAAAGCTGTATGGTCTGAGTTCAGTCGTATTTTATCCAAAAGAGGATACATATTTTCATCCTCTTCATTGGTGACACATTTCCTTTGGGAGAGAAGATGCATAATATCCTAACTGAAAATCAGATCCCTTTGATAAACACTTGGGCTGGCCCAGGTAGATACTATGCTCATGAATAACTTCACTTTCTTGGAAGCAAAATTAGTTAGTGAATAAGCCCCAAAGATAAAAAGGTCTCTGATAAATAGCTACAATTTTAAACAAGACAGTGTTGTTTTGATTTCTATTTTGTATATATAAATATATAGCCATTCTTCCTTGATCTTTTTAATTACTGTGGTATTTTGCACCTTTAAGTTTTTGTTGCATTAGAAGTCAGGTAAACAGCTGATGGCGACACGGGTGGCGCTGTGGTCTAAACCACAGAGCCTAAGGCTTGCCAATCAGAAGGCTGGCAGTTCGAATCCCCGTGACGGGGTGAGCTCCCATTGGTCAGTCCCTGCTCCTGGCAACCTAGCAGTTCAAAAGCACATCAAAGTGCAAGTAGATAAATAGGTACCACTCCAGCGGGAAGGTAAACGGCATTTCTGTGTGCTGCTCTGGTTCGCCAGAAGCAGCTTAGTCATACTGGCCACATGACCCAGAAGCTGTACGCCAGCTCCCTCAGCCAGTAAAGCGAGATGAGCGCCACAACCCTAGAGTCGTCCACGACTGGACCTAATGGTAAGGGGTCCCTTTACCCTTTACCTTTAAACAGTTGATGGGGGGGTGGACTGAGGCAAAGGAAATGACCCCACTCCCAAAGTTTGGATTTACAGTGAGGCGGTTGTGACTAAACCAAGATCCAAGCAGCAAAATGGATAGAGAACACATAAAATCTGATACACATCATAAAAGTTTCTTTAACTCTGGCATTTGGGTCAGAAAGAGTTCTTTCATGCTTCTGTCCCAAGAGGTTGGCATAGGAGAGGAAAACAGGAAACTGTATTTGTGTTACAGTCTTGGTTTCCCAAGCTATAGTCACTCAAGCTGTTTATATCCCCAGGATAAAAAGGCCCTCTGTAACTCACAGTCTTTGTTTGAAACTGCCCCTTTTGGAATACTATGTTGCCTTGAATATTAGACTTTCTTCTATTCCCAAAACAAACACCACTCATCCAGCACCTTACTCTTAAAGAGGGAGAGGGAGAGAGATACATATGGCTTGGTCAGAAAAGTAAGCTTGTAAAAAAAATTAAGGAAAATTGGGGCTCTGCCCCATAAGACAAATGAATTATGGACATAAAAAGTCCCCAGTAGGATTTGGGGTTTAGCACACAAATCTCCTTCCCCCCCAAAAAAAATTAATTTCCTGGTGTATTTGCCTGGAAGTAAAGATTTTTTCCAAGTGCCCTGGAAAAAATGGGGCATTCCATTTTGTTCCTCGCAAGATCTTGATGGCCATTTTGGGTGCTGCACTCTTGCCTTCACAAAAGCATGTTTTGGGGGCCGCAATCTCACCTCCCAAAATTGCATAGACAATAGATAGAGCAAGTACCCCTTGCCATTTTCTATCTAATAATAATCTGCATGGAGTTTAAAAGCAGATGGTTTTTAAAGAATTTTTTGTATGAGGTTAAGAGATCTTACTTTGGGCGGCTATGAATGATTCCGAAACTGAGAAAGTGGGAGAAAATTTCTCTATGCCAAAATCCTGTCAGGTTTGCGTTTCACCTCCAGAATTACATTGCAGTTTATTGCCACCACATTGTGTAGGGATGTTATGACGTCTTGTGTGCTATGCTTAGATTTTGCTGCTAGTATCTAATTTTTACTGTATTTCTAAAACTTTAGTTTCAGATTTCACCCAGAACAAAAGCCATTAACAGTCAGTTTATGAAGCAGGCAAAAGCCCTACATGGAGCAAGCTTAGTCACGTCAGTGAAGTTACTCCAAATATGACACCCTTTTAAATAGTTCAGCTTTTCGGGTTTTATGGCCATTATTACCATTGATGGTTGCCCTTTGTAAGGGATGGGGAAACCGTGCCCTTCCAGAAGTTGTTGGAATATTTTTCTCACCATCCCTTACTCTGGATCATGGTGGCTGCAGCTGGTGGGAATTAGAGTCCAAAAATGTCTGAAGGTTCCCCACAAGTTCCCCACAATTTTGACACAATGTCGTTGCTACAATGCATTTCTTGATCAGATTCAGCTCAATACACCTTGGCTTTTGAAAGCTTGTGACTTCTCTGCTCCTTGCAGCAATGCCAAATGTGTGTGTTTGTCTTTGAAACATGAGCTTGGAACCCCAGGAGAAAAGGCAGCTGGGTGTTTGTGTGGGGAGTCGCAGAGGAAAGGGGGAAGGCCCTTTCCTTCACTGTTCCAAAAGCATTTTTTCTTGGAAGATGAAGCTTATTGACCTTTGAGTATACACACGTTTGTATGTAATAGGCAGTTAGTGTCTATGGTAGAAAAGTGTGAATGCCTTTACCCTCACGGTGGAAATAAAACAATCTAACTTTATGTGTAGAGATAGAACTACAATGAGTACCATTTAGTCAGACTATGGCAGAATTCTGTTCCCAGAGGTGGACTTTGGTCTTTCAGATTTCAGTGGTAAAGGTTAAAAAAAAAAGGTAAAGGACCCCCGGACGGTTAAGTCCAGTCAAAGGCAACTATGGGGTTGCGGTGCTCATCTCACTTTCAGGCTGAGGGAGCCGGCGTTTGTCCATGGACAGCTTCCCGGGTCATGTGGCCAGCAGGACTAAACCACTTCTGGCACAATGGGACACCATGGCTGAAATATACTCAGAGTCGAGTGTGGATTTCATTCTCTTTATTCAGCTCATAGTAGTGAGGAATTGAAGTTCCCCCGAAATGTCTGCTTTATATACATTATTTACACAATGGGCCCCACGTGATTGGCCAATTCCGGGATTCTCCTGTAGGCCAATCAGGTTACGGATTCACTTCCACCTGGAGTTGGATTGGGTGGCTCCTGCGGACCAATCAGACTGCTGCATTCTGGATCCTATTGTTCTAGGACCAATCAGACTGCTGCAATTTGGATTCTATTCAACTCAGTACATAACAGTGACAGAAGCCAGAGAGCACAGAAAAACCCTTTACCCTGTGGTGGACCGTCATGTTCCGGCACTGGGGGGAAG
Organism: Podarcis erhardii; assembly: GCF_964252035.2. Classification (NCBI taxonomy): domain Eukaryota; kingdom Metazoa; phylum Chordata; class Lepidosauria; order Squamata; family Lacertidae; genus Podarcis; species Podarcis erhardii. Next base: position 26,706,643 of record NC_138512.1, on the reverse strand, counting down.
AGAGCAGGCAGGGGCAGGGCTGGCATGCATCCTGGAGGTGTGGCGTGCTGCCTGCAGGGGCGGGGTGCCCAGCGTGGGGGGGGGGGCAGCCGCAATGGCACCCTGCCAGGATCGCACTGCTGGGAGCAGTGCACTCCCTCCGCACTCCTCTTCCTCCACCAGTGCCTTTACCTTCCCACCACAGTGGTACCTATTTATCTACTTGCACTGGTGTGCTTTCGAACTGCTTGGTTGGCAGGAGCTGGGACAGAGCAATGGGAGCTCATCCCGTCGCGGGGATTCGAACCGCCAACCTCCTGATCAACAAGCCCAAGCGGCTCAGCGGTTTAGACTACAGTGCCACCCGTGTCCTTTACCTTTACATTATTTCAGTGCATGAGGCCAGAATTTGGCACTTTCCATTCTGCACATGCACTATGTCATAGATGCAATGCTATGCGGCACCCCCCCCTTGGCTCGGCACCCAGTGAGGAGGAACCGATTGCACTGCCCTAAATCCACTTCTGCTGTTCCTTTCATGCACTGCTTGTGGAATTCCTAGAAGTGTCAGTCTGCCAGTGCTGGAAAAAGGATGCTGGACTAGACGAAGCCTTGATCCGATGGAGAAAGTTGCTTTTTTATATTTATAGATTTCATGCATCACTATACAAAATACTCATTGTTTGGGATTACTCATGGGAGTAATTCTGCATGAGCTAACATATGAGTCGGCTTTCAGTTCTGGCTCTCGATTAATTCATTAAATATCCAGAGTAGAGAAACTTCTAAGGCATATTTGAGGTTGGATACATACAGGGCTGGAGGCAGCAGGGGGCAGCAAGAGACAGAGAAGAGGGTCAAGACCTGTCTTCTGTTTTTGGAACACAGATATTTAAATTTGATGGATACACTCCAAAACAGAATTAAACATAAACTTAAGCCCATCAGAATTGGCTAAAGCATGCTCATTAACTGTGTGTTAGACTATGGCTTGCTATTTTCCATATAACTGAATCTCTATTCCATATGTTCCGTCCTCTGCCCCAGAAACAGGCTTGAGAAAGGGTGGAGACTGATATAACACCACATAAAGCATAATCCCAAATAGAATCTTCTCCCCATTTTAATTTTGAAGAACCAGAGCTGGATTAGAAAAGAAGATTGTTTTGAATTCAAAATACCTTGACTAAATTCAGTGGTTAAGACACACCCCTTTCCCACTGCTCCATCTAGTCTGTTAACAATTAGTAAATTACAGGGAATAATTTGCAAACACTATAGCCTGCCACAAAAAATGGCAGGTTAGGATGCTTACTCGTGAAGTTCAGTTCCGTTTGCATGCCTAGATGAACCTACCTACTTCATACTTTCAAAAATAATATGCAAACCGAAACAGTGACAGCCTTCGAAATTTGCACCTCCTAATATGCAGTGCCGGATGTGGGTGGCGCTGGGGGTTAAACCACAGAGCCTAGGACTTGCTGATCAGAAGGTGAGCGGTTCGAATCCCTGCGACGGGGTGAGTTCCCGCTGCTCGGTCCCTGCTCCTGCCAACCTAGCAGTTCAAAAGCATGTCAAAGTGCAAGTAGATAAATAGGTACCACTCCGGCGGGAAGGTAAACAGTGTTTCCATGTGCTGCTCTGGTTCGCCAGAAGTGGCTTGGTCATGCTGGCCACATGACCCAGAAGCTGTACGCCGGCTCCCTTGGCCAATAAAGTGGGATGAGCACCGCAACCCCAGAGTCGGTCACGACTGGACCTAATGGTCAGGGGTCCCTTTACCTTTACTTAATATGCAGTGCAGTTCCCCAGCCCAAGTACAGTGGTACCTCAGGTTACATACGCTTCAGGTTACATACGCTTCAGGTTACAGGCTCCGCTAACCCAGAAATAGTACCTTGGGTTAAGAACTTTGCTTTAGGATGAGAACAGAAATCGTGCTCCAGCGGCGTGTTGGCAGCAGGAGGCCCCATTAGCTAAAGTGGTGCTTCAGGTTAAGAACAGTTTCAGGTTAAGAGCAGACCTCCAGAACGAATTAAGTTCTTAACCTGAGGTACCACTGTATTAGGTAAATTGCTTTATAAAAATGCATATTACCAAACTGAATACAAAAATGTGCATGTGATAAGAAATTGCACTCAAATGCTGCTGAATTTTCACTGGGACCTTAAAAAAAAAAAAAGCAAACCATTGTGGAAATGCGGAGAACCAAACTGAAGAGTGGAAAAATGAGAAACTGAGAGAAACCAAAACTGACATATTCATCCATCTCTACTCATGAGTAGTTCCAGTGCTACTACTTCTGATGTGCATTGAAAGATGACAATGAAGTGAATTTATTTTTATTGAGCAACTCACTTTCCTGCGAACGACGGCAACAACCAGCAGTGCAATATTTGTGAGAGATGGGGAGGTGAGATGAGCAGTAGCTCTACCCCACCCCCCAGGTGGAAAGTTGGCCTGCACCATTGCAGTAGACAGGAAGGCAGAGGGGAAATTGAGATCTTCATGCCCAGTGTTATCAAGTGGGATGGAGCTACTGGGTTGTTTTATTACAGCCCTTCTGCTTGGTAGCATTGATTTGCATCATTTCCTCCTCCATTTTGTAGCTGCTGGACCGAGTCCCGAGTGCGAAGGGGATCAGCACGCTCTATTAATTCCTTGACCTCTCTGCTGAGACTGCAAGCGGGGTCAGAGGATGTGATTTGTACTGGCGACTTCTTTTTCTACGATGTCACTGCTCTGCTGCTTAATGGGCTGAGGTCACCCTCTCTTACTGCCCCCAGACTGCTCAGCAGGAAAACATTTCGCTGAGCAAAGACCATCATCAGCAAGGCAGGCTATCTATAATGTGCCAGTGGTATGCTTGTATGGTGGTTTGAAAATGTAAAATGTCTGGTTTTAGTAGCAGCTAAAACCTTCCGACTGTAAATGCTGAGAATAAATTCAGGGAGTTTTTAAAGGCAAGGCCTTTCTGCTTAGTTGGTGGATATTCTGTAGATGTAAGGCAACAGATAACTCCACTTGGCATGTGTGTTGTGTGTGCATATGTGATGTCACACATATGTTGAGCGATGTGGGCACCGAGCATCCTGAGTGCTGGCTTCTCCTCTTCTTCTTCTTCCTCCTGCTGTTGCAGCTGCCAAGGAAAGAGGCCTTGGCTCCTCCTAATGTTGTGTTGAGTGTTGTGCATGCCGTGTGAGATGTACCACATGTGTGGCATTGGGAGGACCCAGGACCTCTTTCTCCAACAGCAGGAGGAGAAGAAGGAGCTGCAGCTCTGTGCTCAGCCTCCACTGCCCCCTGAACATTGGGGGTGGGACCTCTGCCCCGGCCAAATTATTATTTGTGGGGCCCAAAGATCTCTGGCCTTCCCCCCAGGTGGCGCCCCTGGGCTGGTGGACTTGCTAGGACCCTACTAGGGCAGATGTTATGTACTGAGCTGAATCCTAGAACAATAGGATCCAGAATGCAGCAGTCGTATTGGTCCACAGGAGCCACCCAATCCAGCTTCAGGTGGAAGTGAATCAGCAACCTGATTGGCCTGCAGGAGCAGCCAATCAGACTCCTGGATGAAGTGATTCAGCAACCTGATTGACTTGCAGGAGCAGCCAATCAGGCTTCTGGAGGAAGTGAATCTGCAACCTGACTGGCATACAGGAGCAGCCCAGAATTAGCCAATCACACGGGGCCCATTGTGTAAATAATGTATATATAGCTAGAGGTTTAGGGGAAAGATTTATTCATTGCTACTATGAGCTGAATAAAGAGCATGAAATTCTCACTCAACTCCAAGTATATTTCAGCACAAAAAGCTTGTTTTCAGTGATCCACGCTTTGTTCCCCATACTTGTCTTAGGGGATGGTTTGATAAGCCATGAACTTCAGGCTTCATCAGTGGGAGCTTTAATCCTACAAACATCACTGCATAAGCAACTGTGCATTGGGATTAATTGGCTCTGAAAGCCATGTATCAGGTTACGCTGGGGAAAGGTACAGTTTGCTTCCCGTTTTTGAAGTTTGTTTGACAGTAATTGCTAACTGGGCTAATGAAAAATAAAGACAAACAGCCCCGTCCAACAAGAGAAATCTGCATTTGAGAAGCTGGCTTCCTTCATCACAGCTGACACTTTTAATAGGTTGTAGTTCACTTTTCATTCCTTAGCTACTCTTCTGTTCTGTGAGGGTGCTTTCAGATGGAGGTTTATTGCAGGATCAGTGCTGCTTGCACATCAAAAGTCTTTTTTTGCAATGGTCACACAACACTGTTGACATCAGAATGCAAGGCCTTATTGGGCCCTCCATTTAATCTGGATGTTCCCTTTTTACAGAAAATTGATTTAAAAAACAGTATTGCCAACCACCTCTCTGTGATATCTGAAGGACTCATTTGCAATATAAGCATGTCCCACTTGCAATATGAAGCCCTCATCTCCAAGCACCCTAAATTAGTTACAGCGCATGTTTTGCACTGTCCCAGATCACAACTATATTACGGGTTTTTTGAGTACTTTTTTTTATTAAGCCTTTGCTTAATGATGTGTCAAACTAGAGAACTGCTCCTATAGACCTGGTTTTGTTCATGAGTGCATTACTGTTTCAACGACTGCTTGTTTAAACTCCCCAAAACAGAGTTCTCTTCAGAGTCCTACGCCACCTGAATGCAGCATGACTAGTGACACAGAGAGTTGTTTATTGGATGAGGAAGAAAGGAAAGTAGGGTAATTGGATTTTAAAAGCACCATTAGAGACAAAGTACTCCTCTGGCATAATGCCTATTTACATCAGTGGTTGGTGGATTGTGTTTGGAAACTGAATGTTTATACAAGACATCCCAGACTGGGTATTTAAGTTACCCTGTTAGTGTGGCGGTGGCAGCAGCAGGACTCCTTTCTGTGCCAGCCTCGACCCTAAAAAACCACAACATACACACCTGGATTGACACTGGTAAGAGCTGTAGCATGGGTCCCTCCTGTCTGCTTTGGTGTTTCTTGTGTTCCCACAGTGATGTGGTAAGGAGAAGTATTGGCAGGCTGGCCCAATACATTTTGGTGCCCAACACAAAGGACAAGATGGTGCTCCCCTCATTCTCTGTGCAGAATGACAGACAGCTGAATCTTATTTTAACACTGGCAGTGGGAGAGCACCCTCCACTGGATTTTAGGGCTGCAGGCTAGCACCTTGGCTACCATTCTCCTCCCCTCCACATCTGCTGCCTGGGTGGCTATCTCACTGTGCCTAATGGTAGGGCCAGTCCTGATGTCAGGTTCTGCAGTCAGACGCAGGTCAGCACTCAAGTAATGTTACCAATGCCAGTGAAATTAACTCTTTATTCAAGTGGCCCTAGGCTCAGGCCTAGTGATCTCAGGAACCTCTCCCAGTAGGTCTTGCCCTGATGACATAGTTCCGAGGACTGAAGGTCCTTGCCTTCCCATCCCCCTCTGAAGCTCCTCCTTTCCAGGGTTTCCCTCATGCAGTCCCAAACTGCATCTGTGCACAGCTAATCTCTGTTCTGCTCTTTTTATTTCTCTGCTCATTCTCAGGGACCAGGGGGGAGGGCAGCTGGTAGCAGCGGGAGGAGGGAGACTCCCTGGATTTTTCAGCAGCCTCTTGACATCCTCCCCTCCAGCCTCTGCTTCAGCCTCCAAGTCTGAACTGCACTCTGCCACAGAGTCTTCCAGGTCATTAAACCCTGTTGCCCCTCCAGCTTCTGACATTTCCTCCTCCCAGGCTGTCCCTCTTCTCCCTCTCACCGCTCATTGTCATCCCACTCTGAGCCTTCCTCCCCTGGGGGTTCAGCTGAGGATTCCCCAACTGGTGCCCCACCCTTCTTCTGCATCCTGCCAATCCATGACATCTGAACACCTCTGTGGCTCCCATGATACTAGGATAAAAAGAGCACTCGGGTGTTGACTGAATTCAATGGTCCACACCTCTCACTGTTTCTGTGATTTTCCCCTCTCCTCAAGATATGATTAGTGTGTTGGAGACCTATTTCATACTACTCACTCTTGGTTGTATCTGTGCAAGTGGCTGTTTTGCTTTCCTGTTTTTATGTCTAGCTGTTCCATAAACAGCTGCCAAAGCTGAGACAACTGGATGCAACCCCAAATAAGTACATTCCAGTGTGTTTAAATGCTTACCATTCCTTATAGATGGTCAAGTTCAATTAAAATTGCATAACCTTTCTCCTAGATGCTCAGTAGCCTGGAACCTCACCAGGGTGTCAATTAAAATTCCAGCAAAGTTGAAGGATTTCTAGGGTAGTGAGAGTCATACATGCCTGTTTAACTTCTTTGAAGGAGGACGGCTTGTTTGGATTTGGAAGAAGACTTATGAATAGATCTGAAGATATTATCCTTGAAGATAGAAACCAGATGATATTCTTGTCTGTTCCATTACCACCTACTCATAAGCTAACCTAATATGTCAAGGAGAGGTAACGGGGCCAAAATAAAACAGGATCAAAGAGTTGTCAGAGGCAAGTAGCAGCACATTTGTGCTAGAGTCAGACCCAAGCCAAAAGCATAACAAATGATTGGCTGATTCTAGCATTAATCAGAACTACTCATAATCTGGATGGTTAAAACAAATGGCTATAGTTTTAAGGTAAAGGTAAAGGGACCCCTGACCATTAGGTCCAGTCGCGGATGACTCTGGGGTTGCGGCACTCATCTTGCTCTATAGGCCGAGGAAGCCGGCATTTGTCCACAGACAGCTTCCGGGTCATGTGGCCAGCATGACTAAGCCACTTCTGGCAAACCAGAGCAGCGCACAGAAATACCGTTTACCTTCCCCGCCAGAGCGGTACCTATTTATCTACTTGCACATGACATGCTTTCAAACTGCTAGGTGGGCAGGAGCTGGGACCAAACAACGGGAGCTCACCCCATTGTGGGGATTCGAACTGCCGACCTTCTGATCGGCAAGCCCTAGGCTCTCTAGTTTAGACCACAGTGCCACCCGTGTCCTTGGCTATAGTTTTAGTATACCCTAATTATATCATTATGTAACACTTTCACTCATGTGCAACAAGAGAGATCACCTTATAAAAGCAGGTTTCCATTTTGTGGACTGGGAATCACAGGTGCAGATGGGGCAGATGAAGTGTGCATCTGCGTTATAATTTGTCCTAGTCATTCAGATGTGAGGGATTTAGTACAATTCATCTGCCCTACAGTTTGGATAGGGATATGTGCTACATGACCATCTTATAAGGCAGACTTATAAGGCTTATCTCAGGAAGCCACTAGTTGCATGCAATCCCTTCTTGATGGGGATGGGGTTGTACTTAACTTTTACTTGGAATAGTCCCATTGAAAGTAATGGCCACAAGTTAGTCATGCCTATTCATTTCAATGGGTTTACTTTGTGTAGGACATACACTGAACACAACCCGTGATGGCTTTACCTAGATTTATTTATACATACATACCTACATACCTACATACCTACATACATACATACCCCGCCCATCTGGCTGGGTTTCCCCAGCCACTCTGGGCAGCTTCCAACAAAACACTAAAATGCAATAACCTATTAAACATTAAAAGGGGCTTACTTAGTTTTTAAGCAGTTTTAAGCAGTGCTGGATCTCAGCAGCCAAGCAACCATTGCACTGAGATATTTATTTAGATTTTTTCAAGCTGTTTGCCTAGTTGACCAAAACTCGCCAGCATTCTATGACTTAGCCCATGGCCTTCATATTGGGAGGATATCAGGAAATGGAATACATATAACAGTTCAATTGTTTTGGCAGGAATGGGAGAAAGAAAAAGACCCAAAGGATGGATGCACTGCCCTAGTTACCCAGGGTCAGTGGAGGCCCATATTCTGGAGATATACATTGACAATCATTTATAATAATGGTTAAATGAATAAACAAAACTGGAGGAAACACAGATGAAACAGAGAAAATGTTTTTAAGATAGTTGCTGGGGGGGATCACAGAAAAAGGAGGAATGTTCAAATGTAAAGCAAAGCGTAAATTTAAAAAGCGTAAATTTCAGCTAAGCTCTAGATATTTAGACCCCAAATTCTTGAACGTTGATTGTAAGTAGTAAATCTCTGAGATGGAGTGTGAACTGAATTTTCCCTTTTTGAAATAGCAGATTGTGCTAAAAGAATAAATAAATCCTTCCAATCTGACTGTACTTGGCTACTTTTCCACGTTACCAAAACAGAGGGCACACATTGCCCAAAGAGAACAAGAGAAGGCAGATTTCAATAAAATTTTCTATAATTTCTATAATTTAAATATAAATGCAGCCCAACTCACCATGGTGGTGTTGGGGCAAAGGGGGCTGTTTAGTAACACTCTGTAGACAAGACAATTGTACACTTCCATTGTGGATTCAGAAACTTGCTTTGTATTTTGGCATTCAGGCTTCTCAAGTGCTCCTGTCAAATCTATGGAAATATGGGATATTCCCCAGCCCCCAACAACTAAGAACTCCCTGGGCTCATAGTGTGGAAATAACAGTGTAAGTCTGCTCAGAAGCAAGTCCCATGAACTTCAATGGGGCATACACTCAGGTATAGGATTTCAGCCTCTACCACACAAGTTGACCTAAAATATGTGAACAGATATTTCTAAAAACATCAATGCTGAAAAAGAATTTCCCTTGCTTTCCGCATAGCCCCCTCTTTACAGGAGATTACTATGATCAAAGACATAAGCAACTGTCTAATTAATTTTTCTTTTAAAATGGAATATGGTCTGTTGGCCACCCTCAGACTTAATCCAATGTCTTATCACGGAAATGCAAAAAAACACTTTATAGCTTCAGATCTTGCAATTGGTTAGCCTGGACAACCGAGGATGAAAACCTTGAAGTATTTCCTTGAGCTACGAACATTTCTGTAAAGCCCTCGGGTGAATATATTTTCATGTGTTTTAGATTTATGTTGCAGACGAGGAGAGAAAGTTGAGCGATAGAAGCTGTGCTTTGTCTGGCTTTAAAATTGGAATTTCTTCTCTTTTCACAAACCTTGTATCAGTAATACTTCCACAACCTGGGGTGGGCATAATATGAAGGAGGTGTTAATTCTGTAGGGTTGGAAGGGGAATCTTGGTCTATGGATGTTTGAGGGTAGATAGGGAGCCAGAGACCCCAAATTTTGAGACCTGTGTCTTCTTCATTGTCAAGACTTGTAGCAGGAACATATCAGAAGTGATTTCTTTTTAAAAGTGCTCATTCCAATACATAGGTAAAAGGCAAAAGGCTGATCAGCAAGCCAAATAGACTCAGTGGTTTAGACCACAGTGCCACCTACCATTCCAATATATACCCTTTCCCTGGTAACTTTATTTGATTAAAGAAACAGATTTATTTTAGAATATCTGAGCACAGGAGAAGCTGCTGTTATTAGTAGACCCCCCCCCCGAAAAAAAAGAAAGAAGAGAAATATAAAACTAGGGTAAAGTTAGTTTGCATTAACCCTTCCTGAGAAGATAATTTGTACATAAAATCCTACAGCTGCATTGTTTTAGAAGAGGGCTGATCTAATTGTATTGAGAAGTGAAACCCAGCTATTCACTGAAATTTCCACTTCTCCAAATATTGCAGTGCAGTTCTCCAGCCATGTAATGTGTACAAAAATACATATACAAGGGCACCAGCAGGCACAAAATCGTATGCCTTAGTGAAAATTGCATAGAAATATGTGTATATGAGGAAGAATTTGCTTCAAAATGCTGATGAATTTTCACAATGACTTTAAAAAATAAAAATTCAAACTGATACGGAAATAGGAAGAAATGTTGAAAAGCAACGTACAAAACTGCAACAGCAAATATTTTCCAGTGCACTATAAAGATGAACTGTTAGATTTCTTCAACTGTGGGATATAATAAAGCTCTTTGAATTTAATGATATTTCCTTGCTTATCACAGTGTTAGCTTCTATGTTAAGTAGAGCATCTAAACTGCAGCATGTTCTAAAGGATATGATGTACCATGTTTAACCATTAATATTCCAAAATGAAGCTCACAGCTGCTTATTATTCCAGCAGCACAAAGCATTTCAGAAGACGGTTGCCATTAGAAGCAACTCTTAAACAGTTTCCATAGTGATACTGTGACTAACTGTACCAAAAGGCTAAAAATTTGTTTTCAATTACGGGATATTTAAGAGCACTTGTATAATCAATTTCAGATTGTTGCATTAAGTTATTTGTCCCCAGGAGCCAGCTCCCATAAACTAACTGTGCCATAAGTGTCCAAGCATTGTATGAACACTTCATCTATGCCACCAAGACAGAGATTAACATATGCAACCAGTGCTTTTTTCCTAGAAAAATAGGTGCCATGAAGTTGTTACAGTAAGTGCCATACTTTTCAACATCAAAAAAGAGGTTCCTGTACCGCATACCTTTGAGTACCCCCTGAAAATAGCACTGGATGCAACCAAACAGAAATAGAGTTCTGGTAGAATGACCAACACATCCCATCTAAATATGGCTGAATTCTTCGTAAGCCTTTGCATGTTTACCAATGTGGTATCAAATTGGCTATAAAAGTGGATTTATAGGGGCAGAGCTATACTAACCATACAGTGATTTTTTTAAAAAGGGACTATTATGTTCAGCCCTGCACAGCTTGTGAGCCATCAAGTTGAACACACTGGGCACCCTGGGAGGGGTGTGAGTCAATTGCTCTTCTGTTTTTACTGCCTCTCAGCTGCAAAGAAAAAAGAAAAAAGCCGACAATGGGAGGGGGGGAAATGTCAAGTATCCAACAGAGTGGTGGATGCCATTCTGCCTGGTGGATCACAAATTGTCCAGCCTGGGAGTTAGCAAAATCATGGTTGCTTACTTACTCACTCATAGAATTTTGTGCCATTCTTCAGAACGAAACTCACGGGCCATCGTACATTAAAATACTACTTTAAAAGTGATTATACAGTGGTACCTCGGATTAAGTACTTAATTCGTTCCGGAGGTCCATTCTTAACCTGAAACGGTTCTTAATCTGAAGCACCACTTTAGCTAATGGGGCCTCCCGCTGCTGCCGCGGGAGCACGATTTCTGTTCTCATCCTGAAGCAAAGTTCTTAACCCGAGGTACTATTTCTTGGTTAGCGGAGTCTGTAACCTGAAGCATCTGTAACCTGAAGCGTCTGTAACCCAAGGTACCACTGTATAGCCATTAAAAAAACTCAGGATGAAACAAAGCAGTGATGAAACCTCGGCAGAACTAAAAACAACCGCAGTTAAGCGTAATTTACACTGCGTTCTGGAATGCCTGCGGCAGATAAAAGGCTCTTCAAGCAGAATGACATGATAGTTGATGCTGGGCCTGGTTCCCATGGAAGCAGGGCACCACAACCAAAAAGGCCATATAGCTAACTTCAGAAGGCACATGGGGGAGAATTCAGGCAGTCTCCTGTGGTAGAAAGTAGCCTTTCAGGGAACCAGGTCCAAACTGGTTTAGTTAGGGCTTTATATTGATTACTTGCACTTTGAATTGTGCCCCTTCTCCACACAACAGATCAATGGCTGGTGTTACCAATGGTTCTGATGGCCCCTGTATTTTAAGTGAAGAGAAAAGGACTGAAAATATTTTGGATGTGTCCTAAACCCAGCCTTGGCTGGGGAGGGCGGGGTATAAATAAAAATTATTATTATTATTATTATTATTATTATTATTATTAGGAAGATCAGTGCTATTTTTCTAGAAAAAGAGGTGCTAAAGCACACCATGGACACCTCCCTTGTTCTCTTAGAATGGCAATGGTGCCCACCTGGGAGGTGCTGGAACTGAGTTCTGGTGAGCTCTGCTGAAAAAAGCCCTACTCCAAAGTATGTATGAAATGTTACATATCTCTGTGCGGACTTTTAAATCATGATGCATTAATAGAAAACCAAGCAAGGTTTTCAGCACCCAGCAAAAGTGTTAATAGATGTTCCTTTAGCATCTGCCATGAGTGAATGAATGGATTTATGAGTAACAAAAATAACACATGGAGTTTTCTTAATATAGAACCTCAGAAAGGAAAAGAACATATGGTGGAGCTTAGTCTGTTGTGGGCACATTTGTGTTTTGTGCAGTGCAGACAGAGTTCTGTTGAAAAATGCAGGTTTTTATTTTATTTTATTCAATATAGGAAGTGAATTCATTAAAAAATAAAATAAATACAGGTGTGTGGTGCCTTGGTGTGGGACACCAATAATTCTTTCCATGGATAGAGAGACTTGTGGGGAAGAAATAATTCTATTTTTTTCTACACTGTCCTTTAAGGCAAATAGCTGATATACAGATCCAGCCAACATATTCTCAGCCTGGAATAATATGAGGATCTCAGCATAATATTTGACAGCTATAGATGTGACAATAGGGTTGTATTCAACTAAAGTTTACTCAGAGTCAACCATTGAAACTAATGGACCTAAATGAGCCATGACCATTAATTTCAATAAGTCTACACCTAGTAAAAGTTAGCTAAATACAATCCATAGAAACAAAACCATAAATGCATTCTTACGTGGTAAGCCAAGGAACGGTAACTTGGCATCCTTTAGATGTTTTTGGATTCCGACTCCCATCACCCTCAACTATTGGCCATGGTGGCTGGGTCTTTTTGTGTTGAAGCAATTTTTTGTTTTAATGTGGTGAAGCCTTCAAGTACATGATTCCATCTGCAGATTGAAATGGTGTCGCACAGCAAAGGGGTGTATGGTGTGATATTCTTGAGTGTGTTCTGTACATTTTTACCTGTAAGTCCTTTGGTCACTTCTGTGTTGTGTGCCATGTGTGACTAATCTCAGCTTCCCACAATATATTTCTTTGTCCATTTACTCCCTAAAGCCCAGAGACATCTTCCTCAAATGCAGTGGGCCTCATCCTCTAAGTGAGCTGAGGCTTTGGCAAAAAAAAAAAGTTCTTACTTATTTAGTTTATTTAAAAATATGTTGTTATGATTCCTGACTATCCATTCTAGAAAAGTGGCTTATTACCAGGAAAGACTCCATATTTAAATATGGCTACAGGAACACAGAATGATTCTAATAGCCACTAATGATTTGCAATTTGTTCTGAAATAGACAAGTGCGTTCCGGTTCATTGCAAGAACAAAGATATGCTGGACTCTTTATGTAACAGAACATCATAGAGAATTCCTTGAATTTTGCTAGTACATCAAGCTGTAATTAAAAACAGCAAATTGTAATGGTGTACTTTCCCCCTCACTCTAGACAGAAGAAACAAAGCAAAACAAAAAAGCCTGATGTTTGTTTGCTGGGGGAAATAAGCATTCAGTAATCCGGGAAAATGTCATATGCTTAATTTTCCTATCTTCCTCATTTTCCAAGAAATGGAATACACAAACTGAGCTTTGAGGAAATTACAGAGCCTGTTTTACCCTGCCTATTTCTTCTAGCTGCTTACATCGGTGCTATTCTTAATTAGCCATTTTACATTAGAGATTTATTCTTTTCCACCCTCGAGTACCCCAGTCACACCCTGGACACATGGAAGGTACTTGGAAGTGCAAAATGCTGTTTTCAATGTGATACTTGGAAATATTCTCTCATTTATCTTATTTGCCTCTTTTCTACAGACTTTGGAAATGGGAGGCCCAAGTTGAAATCTCTGCTCAGACATGAAATATCCTTGGCAGCCTTTAATCTTCTAGTCTGTAATATGAGGTTGTTGTGATGATGAAATAAGATAAAGATGAAATGTAGCCGTTGCACATGGTAAGGAATAGATATGAGGGCTAAGCAAAAGTGGACTCCCAGCACTTTCCATGCTATTTATGAACAGCAAGTTGGGAGAGGTGTACTTTGCCAAATATTCTCTGGGGAGAATTCTCCAACACTTCAGCAACAGCTCAATTCAGAAGGTTTTCAAAATTTCTCAGAAAATTATTTTATGAGATATTAAGTTGTGGGTGAACATATCAGACGACACAGTGATTCTTCAAATAGCTCTTGTTTATTCACAGGCCAGAACAGAACTGAACTGAAGGGTTCAGCCAGCCTGCTTATATAGAGCTCCACTAGAACACAACAGTAACCATTTTCTGTAACTATCCAATCACTGAACGTCACTTTCAATCCCTTATTTGCATATGTGGACCTGAGTGAAAACTATCTACACAGTATCTTCCTGCTGGCCCAGGGTGAGAACTTCAGTACATAACATGAGAAATGTTGGCTGACTTAACGTTGACAAGTCTGTTATTTCTTCAGATTGGTGGGTGGTGGAAATAATGGTCTGGAAGAGAAGGACTGGAGGTAATAAGGATCAAGCCCATTGCTTGGCTCAACAATATTAAAATAATATGGAAATATGAAAAATGGATCCACCATTGCATCACAAATCATGAAACTTGGGAGACTGTTTTGCCTAATATCATTCAGAGGGCAATTGGAATTATCCAGTAGTTCAAGAGGAACGCAAAATCTATCAGAAAACTTACACCAGAAATTTCATCTCAGCCCTAATTAATAGGGATCCTCACGAGGCAGGGGTTATCGTATGTGACAGTAACAATTCAGATTAGACCCATATAGCGCATGATTTGTGTATGCAAATCTATCACCTATTAGTCACCTTGTGTCTTCTTGACATCTGACAAGTGGGTGGCCTTATCTCCGGTCAAAGTTGAACTGTAGGGTGAAGGGGGCAGATAGAGATCTCACTCACCAAGCCAAAAAGTTTTCCTACCCCTGTTCCACAGTCATCAAAACCCTTTCAGCCAATCTACTGCTTCAACCGCAGAACAAGCACTGACACAGAGAGTGAAAGGAAGAGGGGATCTACATGCCAGATCCAGAATTGCAGCTCCTCTCACAGATTTACACAGCAATGTGGTTCCACACCATCCTAGTTGCAAGCTGACAGTCGTAGCCCTAAACCAGGCATGTCCAACTCCAAAGAGACAGCGATCTACTCCCAGTATAAAAAATCTGGCAGTGATCTACCTATTGTCATTTGTTGAGCTTTTTTTAGGGTGCCAAAAGAGTGCCAAAAGTTCTCATTGACCAACTTAAACTTAATAAATGCAGCAACTGACCTGCAGCACCCCCACGATCAACAAGTAGATCACGATCGACCTGTTGGACATGCCTGCCCTAAACAAATGAGGGAGCTGTCATGCCAACACATTCCCCCATTAACTTTCCACGCATCGTATAATGAAAGTTACAATAGTCTAGTAATGAAGAACAGGATGTTGTGATGCTAAAAAGAAATATACATGTGCAAATCTAATATGTATACAGTGGTACCTCGGGTTAAGTACTTAATTTGTTCCGGAGGTCCATACTTAACCTGAAACTGTTCTTAACCTGAAGCACCACTTTAGCTAATGGGGCCTCCTGCTGCTGCCACGCCGCCGGAGCACGATTTCTGTTCTTATCCTGAAGCAAAGTTCTTAACCTGAAGCACTATTTCTGGGTTAGCGGAATGTGTAACCTGAAGCGTATGTAACCTGAAGCGTATGTAACCCGAGGTACCACTGTATATAATATAGCTGTTTCAGTCACCATTTTGTCACTGTGTGCAGCATGAAGATTTTATTTCTTTTTGCACATTTTCCTCCTGTGCCAAAAACAAAGAGAGCTGTGTGTTTATGTAACATGTACAGCAATTAGCCATTACTATGTTTCCGGATCTTGAAAACACCTGCACATGATACGTCCAAAGTGCATTTTGTTGGTCTCTGAGCCCTGAGTGCAGCAATTAGACCTAGGCAGGTGGTTAATTGCATTAATGCAGAGTCCCTCAGAAGGCCCACCAATTCTGTTTGCTTTCTGAAAATCCCACTACTTTTCTTAGTATTTTAATAGCATAGATCACTGCAGTGTTGGGACTTTATGCAAATATATGCACGTTGGAAAATGCTGCAATGCCTTCTACTACCAAGATGCCTTTTGAAACTTAATGTAGGATATCTTTAAAGCCTCAGCTATAATATAATTTGCTGGAGTATTAAGAGCATGCTCTCTAAACAACGAACAGCATGAAACATGCTGGGTCTGATTGCATCCTTCTATGAACTGCTACAAATCCATTTCAAGCAATTGTGAGAAAATTATGTGTGTTTGACTGCTGAGTTCAGCAGATTTAAGGAAACATGGGATGCTTTTGATCCCATACCTAGATGTTAACAGTGTGAACAGTGATATGACAGGTACCTAAGTCTTTGACAGGAAGTCAAGAATGACCTATCACCCGAATGTGCCTGACTTTATTAAATTCTTCCTCTAACAAACTGCAGTTTCTTTGGCAATTTGGAGGATGAATGTTTCTTTGATGCACTCCATTCAAACTTTTTTCAACCTTCAAAGGAAGAGTCCATAGAACGAACGAACGACAAGTTGACAGGATCCTGCAAAATCCTGCAGTCTTCAGAGTTGCCAGTTCTTGTCCTTTTAATGAAAGTCTTTTGATATTTGGTATTTTCCTTTAAGCTCTTGTGGGGGGGGGAGTTTTGAGTTATTTTCAAATCCAGATTTTGTTTTATTTTGTGAGGGTAAGGTTTCCTTTTACAGTGGTACCTCGGGTTAGATACACTTCAGGTTACATACGCTTCAGGTTACAGACTCCGCTAACCCAGAAATAGTGCTTCAGGTTAAGAACTTTGCTTCAGGATAAGAACAGAAATCGTGCTCCGGCGGCGTGGCGGCAACAGGAGGCCCCATTAGCTAAAGTGGTGCTTCAGGTTAAGAACAGTTTCAGGTTAAGAACTGACCTCCGGAATGAATTAAGTACTTAACCCGAGGTACCACTGTAGTCATAAAGAAATAAGATATCCTAAAAATATAAATGGAGTAGGCTTTAGAAGAATGAATACTCATCTGAAATTTTTAATGGATAATAGAGGCTCCCAGAATGCTTCATGTTGCTCATGCTAGTTTTCAACCAATCCTTTAAAAAAAAAAAAAGACTTTGGTTTGTAGCATCATAATCAGAAGCTCTGATCCACATGTACAGCAACTCATTTGTTGGAGGAGACAAGAGAAAGCCCTGGAACCTGAATTCAGTTTCCTGCCTTCCCTCAAACAGGTGGTTTTTATTGACAAAGCAGAGATCCTTCACACATGTTTGGTGAATAAAGATGTTGGAAGGCTTTGATTTTTGTTCTACTGTGTATTCATCGTTTGTACTACTGTTTCCATTCCCTTGCATTTTGCTTTCCACCAAAAACAGCATTATTCATCTAGCTGTCCACTATGGTGAAATTATGTAAGTCACATAATTAATTAATTAACTTACATAACTATTGTTATTCCACCACATTCATTTCAAAACAAAGGCTCTGTATTGTTTTGAGAGTTAATTTATAGTGTACTATTATTTTATAATAGCTTATGGAATATTACTTTATTTGATATAAGTCATTCCATTTTAAAGTTATGTTTTATTATGACTTTCTATATCGGATCAGATTGTTATAAGGTGTGTGCTCTTTGTTGTGTATTTTGTTGCTGTAAACTGCCTTGTGTATAAAGGTAAAGTAAAGGTAAATGCAGTAAGGTAAAGGTACCCCTGCCCGTACGGGCCAGTCGTGTCCGACTCTGGGGTTGCGTGCTCATCTCGCTCTAGAGGCCAGGAGCCGGCGCCGTCTGAAGACACTTCCAGGTCACGTGGCCAGCATGATGAAGCTGCAGCTGGCGAGCCAGCACCAGCGCAGCACATGGAAACGCCGTTTCCTTCCCGCTATAAAGCGGTACCTATTTATCTACTTGCACTTAGGGGTGCTTTCGAACTGCTAGGTGGGCAGGAGCTGGGACCAAACGATGGGAGCTCACCCTGCCGCGGGGATTCGAACCGCCGACCATACGATCGGCAAGTCCTAGGCACTGAGGTTTTACCCACAGCGCCACCCGCGTCCCATATAGAAATGCGGTATACAACTTAAAAGTGAATTGAAATGAAATGAAACACAATGTAAATGGCTATGGGAGGGGAGCATAACCAATTATGTATTGTTTGTAGACAGAAAGCAACAACAGTGAATACCAATCATATTCGCTGGATTGATCTCAATTCCAGACAATTTCAACTTCCATTGCAATTTTTCTCTGATTTCTCTGGCATCACTAATGGTGAGGCTTAGCAAAGCAAGGGATGCCTGTGTTAGGTCTCATTTTGCATGCCTAAAGGTTTCTAGCATTGCACATACATTGTGATGATGTCATTGACCCATGCAATGTTCCTGAGGTTTAACCGCATTTGCGCTTTAGGGTGATCTGATTATTCCATTATGTCCTGGTTCCATTGCAGCAGAGAGGAAAAAAATCTGTAGCAGTGTTTGTAATTGGAACAAATAGCAGCTTTGAAGGGACATTTTTAGTGGGGAAGACAGTAGGAGAAAAAGAGTTAAGCCAAACCTGCATTCCATAGTCCTCCTGATCCAATTCAGCCCTCACACCGCCTGAAAAAGCTGACTTTTGGGGGGCGGGGGAATAAAAATAAAAACGGACAATTTTCAATCACTCCAACATCACATTTAGTTTGACTGCCAGTGTAAGGTAAAGGTAAAGGGACCCCTGACCATTAGGTCCAGTTGTGGCCGACTCTGGGGTTGCGGCGCTCATCTCGCTTTATTGGCCGAGGGAGCCGGCGTACAGCTTCCAGGTCATGTGGCCAGCATGACTAAGCCACTTCTGGCGAACCAGAGCAGCAGATGGAAACGCCGTTTACCTTCCCACCTATTTATCTACTTGTACTTTGTGCTTTCGAATTGCTAGATTGGCAGGAGCAGGGACCGAGCAACGGGAGCTCACCCCGTCGCAGGGATTCGAACGGCTGACCTTCTGATCGGCAAGTTCTAGGCTCTGTGGTTTAACCCACAGCGCCACCTGCGTCCCTGACTGCCAGTGTGGTCGGCCACAATACATTGTCTACATTCTGAAGTGAATTAACACAGTCAAAAGACAAATGCAATTCTGCTTCATCAGAGGAGGACTTCGTATCTTTACATACAAGTATGTGCACTTTTGGGGGGAGGCTTGAGTCTAATGTGGGGAAACTGTGACACCAGCAGAGTGGAGCACAACTTTGGGCCTCCACAGATGGTTGGGAAGAAGCACCTAAAGGCAGATTAAGGTTGATTGACATCTGTGACCAGGCACTAGGATGCCCAGGTATCAACATCTGAAGAACTATAAATATTTCCAAGAATGCATTTCCTTCTGAAAGCAGTTTATTATAAAACTCATTTTCAATTACACTGTGAAGTCTTTTCAAAAAGGTCATTGGACAGCTGCCTGGCAGGATATTGTTGAAAAGGAGTTAAGGTGGAAAGTAACTTGTTTTAAAATCCCAGAATCCAAAACCAAGGGAAATATGTGTTACCATATATGTGGATGGTCTAATTCCCCAACATTATTACCCTTGCAGCTTGAATTAAGCTTGTGGCACAGTGACACACGTTACGCAATGTTGTTGTTGAAGAAGTACGGCGACCCACATTGCCGTTTCAGTTAAATTCTGCATGGCTGTCAACACTTAAAGCAAGTAAGTCAGAAAATATGTTTTCGTTATTGTTGCCTTTAATGGTTTCATTCCAGACAGTGAAATTATTTGGTCAACTGGCAGACTGACAAAGATGCCCACATTGGGTGGGAAAGCTGTAACAAAGAAACAGAACCACTTCTTGAGGGGCTGGAAAACAGTTTAGGTCATTTATGTTCCCAGAAATAGCTTGGTGCTGAGTGGCTTTATGTAACACCAAGCTTGTCCCCAACAGAGCAAAATGTGGCTTTGCACCTGCCTTGCCAACAAAGGTCCGTATAGTTAAAGCCATGGTTTTCCCAGTAGTGATGTATGGAAGTGAGAGCTGGACCATAAAGAAGGCTGATTGCCAAAGAATTGATGCTTTTGAATTATGGTGCTGGAGGAGACTCTTGAGAGTCCCATGGACTGCAAAAAGATCAAACCTATCTATCCTTAAGGAAATCAGGCCTGAGTGCTCACTGGAAGGACAGATCCTAAAGCTGAGGCTCCAATACTTTGGCCACCTCATGTGAAGAGAAGACTTCCTGCAAAAGACCCTGATGTTGGGAAAGATGGAGGGCACAAGGAGAAGGGGACGACAGAGGACGAGATGGTTGGACAGTGTTCTCGAAGCTACCAACATGAGTTTGACCAAACTGCGGGAGGCAGTGGAAGACAGGAGTGCCTGGCGTGCTCTGGTCCATGGGGTCACGAAGAGTCGGACACGACTAAAGGACTAAAAAACAACAAACAACAATCTCCCCATTAATGGTCATCATCCACAAAATGATCTCCCCATCCCAGTGTTGTCCCAGAATTCTCCTCCTGTCTCCCCAGTGCTGTTTCAAACACATAAAATTAGGGGTGCAGGGGTGTGAGTAATGGGCTCTGACAGAGTGTTAGAGTCTTGACAACTGTTATAAGAAAAACTGCTCTCTTTCCCTTATGGGGTATTCCAGAGCCCATATAGAGTTCTTAAGTAGGTTCCCTGTTGGTAGGAGAAAACAGAGGCCAACCAGAGTATACTGAGAAGCAAAGTGGCTAGTAAGCCTGATCTTTATTAAAGGGACTGTTGCAACACTCACCACACACAGCAGGGAGGAGAACCCCGAACAATGGTGCGCAAACCCTTATATAGACTTTTGAAATTGCCCACTCTGTAGCCCAAGACCACCCCCCAAAACATTTTACATACCTCACAGAGGGAGGCGGTCTACAGCAGAAATCCTGCCTGCCAGGATACCTGATTAATATTCACCGATTGCATTCCCTGGGCAGCCTGGGCATTCTTTTGTGCTGGTTAATACTTTAGTTCCTGAATCCATGTCAAAGGCTCACCCTATTCAGACACAAATACACCCTTAAGACAGGATTTGCAAGCAAAAAGACAATGGGAAGGCTTTCCTCATTTGCCTCCCTTACTGCAGAGGAATATTTGAGGTCATTGGGAGAGTCAAAATGGCTTCAGGATTGGTCTCCCATACTATTTCAGACACAGGGTTCATATATTTAGATATGTGTGCATTTATGAATATTTATTCTATATTTGAGACCTTAAATTTTTTATAACACAGTTGTCTGGCAGTGCTGTGTCATGATGCCGTAGCATCATCTCATATCTACTATATAGTAACTGTTCATTTCATACAATACCTTTTCATCTCTACAATTAAGGGATAATGCTAGTTTATAAACAGTTCCATTTTTTTTCCAGAAGGATGTGTGTAAATTTTCTAATTGTTTGCATCAATGTGCAATACACAAGTTAGTGAATCAGGATAAAATGGGTGATTACATAAAGGTAGCAATTTGGCATAATCCAAGCAGAAGTCGAGGGCAAAGTTTCAGGTATCAACCATGCTTATTTTCATGACATGTTATGAAGCTGTTGGGAACAAATCATAGTCTGAACTTGGGGTGCTCACCAAGCTGTTTGGGGAAACCACAAAGCTCAAGAAGGTAAGGGATGGAGAGATGGAAGGAATATTTTGTTTTAACAGAGTTAAACATTTTGGAGCAGTGATTTCACTTCAGTAGTATCCCCTGTTTGGAAGGATAGTGTGGTTTCATTTTACAGCACCCCCTGTTTAGGACATGGTTGTCAAGATGTGCATTTCACCTCTGTTGGGTATGTTTACCAAGAAAATCTGCATTAATCGAGAACAAAAGCTAGAGTTTTAAAGATAATCAGATACCTTTGTAGTTCTTCAGATGATAAACACTGCTGACTAGCAATCTGGCAGTGTTGTTCCCGTGACCTGCCAAGCCGCTTTGGGGGAGGGGGAGCTACTGCACTGGGACATCATTCACCCTAAAAATAAAAAAGGAAAAAAGGCAGAACTCCAAATAGGTGTTAGAACTGACTTGAGCTGACCAAAATGAGAAAGAAAGAAAGAAAGAAAGAAAGAAAGAAAGAAAGAAAGAAAGAAAGAAAGAAAGAAAGAAAGAAAGAAAGAAAATAGGCAACTCTGTTATTGTGTTTTGTTAGTTGCTGGGTTTTATCTTTTGTTTCCACTTTGTGTCTCAGTTACCACCATGCATCTTGCTAGACAAACAGAGCAGTTTCTACAGTGACTGCTTGCCCAATCTCGGAATAAAATATTTCAGATCTTGACACTTGAAAGAGCCCTAGCAAATGCCAGTTCTGGATTTGCTCCAAAGTATACTTTCTGTCGAGTTCCATGTTAATTTCCCTTTCCCTCTCTTTTTAAAATGAAAAGCAGGAATGGAAGAAGGACAAGTAGGGAAGGGGGGACTTGACACTTCCTTTGCCAGCCGTTTTCCCACTCAAAAGTGCTTTTCTGATCTGTATCAAAAGAAAGTGAGAGCAGCAGTATTGAAAGGAAAACTGGTTTTGGGGAAAAGGTTAAGTACTGTGCAACATCTCTGGTTTTTTGTTTGTTTGATGCCAGGTGGTCACTGTGGGCACGTTCAGGCATGAAATCCCTTTTTGCAGTGTCTGTGTGACTTCACTGGCAAAAAAAGGGCCACTCCACAATTCCCTCTTTAATCTGGATTTACCATTTCTAGGAAAAATATGATAAACTGAAGAAAAAACACACAAAACAAAACTCTTGCTGGTTATTTGATAGCAATATCTGGACAACCCTTTACAATATTAAGCCTCCATGTGGAAACCCATTTTTATGAGTTTGCCAAAGCCTGATAATCAACTGAGGAGCTCACTATCTCAGCTGCACCGGTGGTCTCACTTTGCATGGCTGTTGGCATCCATCTCTATCCATCTGTCTCAAGAGACAATGGAGTTCGCCTTTGGGAGTGAAGTCAAACTGCTGTGTTAGCAGCACCAAAGTGACCTCCCTGGGGAGTGTGTATGGAGGTCCTGGGCTTCCCAGACAAGACCCTCCTCTCCATTCCTCTCAGCCTCACTGAGAGCAATACACTTAGCTGCAGGAGTTGCCAGAAGGAGGCAGAAGAGCAATACACTTAGCTGCAGGAGTTGCCAGAAGGAGGCATACAAGGTGCCATCCAACCACCTTAGGGACTCCATTTTGGATTTGTGTTACATTTACTCCTTAGCCTTTTCTTCTTCTGAAGATATCACCCAAAGTAGCATAAGTTTAGGATCAGAGTTTTCTTTCTCCTAGATGGGCTACCATCCCACATGTCCATAGTAATAAACAGTGCTGGGGGGGGGGGTTTCTAGAAAAAGAGGTCCTGGAACTCACCATGAACACCTCCCTTGTTCTCTTATAACAGCAATGGCACCCACTTGTGAGGTGCCAGAACTCAGTTCTGGCAAGTTCCAGCTTTAAAAAAGCCCTGATGATGATGTTAAATAACTTCTACAACCTAACATGTTACATTACAAACTCTCCATCACATACTACCTCTCAGCTTTATGGTTTTTTTATGATAGCCTGAGCAGATGCTTTTAATTTTTTTTTAATTAGAGGAAAGTAGCATAGAACACTACCGAACATGAGGTATGGCTCTTTGAAGGCTGCACATTGGAATAAGAAGGATGTTGCAGCCTAGGATTTAGAAGCCCTACAACAGAGTTCCCTGAAGTAGTCTTCCTGGCGCCTTCTTGTATCATGCCTGCCTCTTTGTTTTTTTATGTAGGCCTATTAATTTCACGACCACTGAGTGCCTGCTTAAAGTATTTACAAAAAAAATTATTGGGCATTTCCAAGGTAGACATCTTATATAATTAGACTTAAAGTAAATCTACTACACTTTGTTTATAACTGTGGACCACAGATTCTCTGGAAGGTTTAGAATTTCCTGTTGAGCAGGGAGAGCTTGTCAGGCAGCAGGGATGCAAAACAAAAGGGAACCAGCCAGCTCTGAAAGAGGTTCTGTTTTTTTGCCCATATTAAGCTAAACAGATGTGGTACAGAGCGGCAGAACTGCTAAAATACTCCCTTTGCTTTGTTTTGGCAACCATTGTTATCATTGGTAGAGACACATGAAAAATGTAATCTGTTGCTGAATTTGTTGGCGAGGCTCGCACCAATGCTGTCATTTTCACACCAGGAATCGGAAATGTCTTCCTCTAGCATAAAGGCAACAAATTCAAGTATTTTTTTAAAAATGCAGGTACATACATTCCTTGAATAAACACAGATCTTTTTCACCTCATTTTTTGGAGAGCTGATTTTTAGGATACTTTTGTAGCAGTTTTGAACAAAAGGGAGGCACAGAGTTATTCCTGAGTTCTGCGGGTATAGAGCGGTATACAACTTTAATAAATAAAAATTAAATAAATAAATTCCTGTACCCTCCTGCCTAATTCCCACTGCCCAACATGTACAAATACACAAATGAACCACCAAGTCCTCAGCTGGAATTCAGGCCACTGTCGATATCCATTTCATCTTGGAAGTGAACCTTCTTTCTTGGTAACGCTAACCTGCTATGCAATGCCAATGGCCTCATATCCTGTCAGCAGGCTTCCCATAGGCATCTCGTTGGCCACCACAAGTATCAGTCTGATCCAACAGGGCTCTTCTTTTACCTACTTATGAAAAAGCAGGAAGACAGCTTATACTGAAAAATATACCTGGGTACTCAGTCTAGAGGGTGTTCTCTTAGACAAAGACAAGCTGGGTTTTGTTTTTTATATCTTCTGTCTTAATAAAATAGTTTTGACTAATAAGCTACAATATCTGCAAATGAGCAGAACCAAGCCACAAACATAGGTGGCAAGTTTGAAATATCCTTTGATTATTTGCTTTGCATGCTGACCCCCAAGGACTGATAATCCACAGGGCAGTTGGGGCAATTCCACCAGGGCCCGTGCCTGCAAGGTGTCACAGTGTGTGAGTTTCCTTTCTTCCTTTTTTAAAAACGTCAGCCTCTAACCTTTCCAAAGAGGAAGTTATCAATCAAAATATCGAACCTGGTTGGAGATAAGATTTTCCTGAAGTGGGTGAAACAGGTTTCATATTGCTCTGGAGCAGAGCTGGCCAATTAATGAGGTGGAGCAAAGTACCCTCCTCAGGTGGTGGAAGTGCCAGAGGCGGCAGCTAGACTGGTGACTGGAAGTGGCCACCAAGACCATATAACACTGGTCCTGAAAGACCTACATTGGTTCCCAGTTTGTTTCCAAGCACAATTCAAAGTGTTGGTGCTGACCTTTAAAGCCCTAAACCGCCTCAGCCCAGTATACCTGAAGGAGCGTCTCCACCCCCATCGTTCTGCCCGGACACTGAGGTCCAGCTCCGAGGGCCTTCTGGTGGTTCCCTCACTGCAAGAAGTGAGATTACAGGGAACCAGGCAGATGGCCTTCTCAGTAATGGTGTCCACCCTGACCTCCTATCAGATGTCAAGGAAATAAACAACTACCTGACTTTTAGAAAACATCTAAAGGCAACCCTGTTTAGGGAAGTTTTTAATGTTTGAAGTTTTATTCTGTTTTTAGTTGGTAGCCCCCCAGAGTGGCTGGGGAAACCCAGCCAGATGGGCGGGGTATAAATAATAAAATTATTATTATTATCTGCCTGAGCACTTCCACCACTTGGAATGCCCCCATCTCACCAGCAAGAGGGAGGCATTCCAGTGTGTGGCATTGCCGTTCATCTTCCCCACCCCTGAGACAGAGAAGATGAGTGGCAATGCCTTGTGGAATGCCCATCTCTCACCATATTTGGTGAGGGGGGCATTCCATCAGCAGTGGAAGTGGTGGGGGGGCACACTAGAGGAAGCACAGGGCAGCACATTCCCGTTTCGTCTCATGTGACAAAATGGGACGAGATACCCCTCTTCTGCAGAGCAGATCCAGAAATCTAAAGGGCTCTTCCCCTTTCATTCTCATTGCCTATGAAATAATTCTCTCCCCCTTTGGAGAGAACTCTTGAGAGTTTGTGTGAGATGTGGTTGTGGCCAAAGGTAGGCCCATCTACCTTTTGTAGGTTTTTTGGAGGGTGTTTGGGGACTAAATACAGCAATGGCGTTAGGGCAGGGGGCAGATTTTGTTGCACCTGGAGAGGAGGCTATTTTCCTCCCTGGTTGTTTTGCTCAGTTAAGCCATGGTTTGCACCTGGACACATGCTTTAATGTTCTCCTAAAAAACTACCAGCCATTACGAAGGTTTGTCCTATAGTTTACAGCTTGTGTTTTATCTGGGAGAGCTAAACCAAGAGCCCAGATTTGGATGACATGGTAAGTCGAACCTTGTGCTGTGTTTTTTTAAGATATACACCTAAGAAGTTCTAAGTATGTCCCTGAAGTGTAAAGTGAAAATGTAAGAAAATAAGTTTTCAAACATGGTGTTCTTGTGATCTGATTTGTCTGCAGCTTCCCATTTGATTGTAAATTCAGTGGCACAGTTGGGTTTCCTGCGTACAATGTGTTAAATGTTTCCTGAGAGTTTCTTATGGTTGCATGTCAGGTTTAATGTGATCATACCCCCCAAAAGAAACAAGAAAATGGATAAAGGAAGAGAATTATATAAAAGTCTGAGGATTAGGACAACAATGTTGGTTTGGGAATAGGAAAAGAGGGGAAATGTGCAGCAACAGATATAGAGAAGATATAAAGCAAGAATGAAAGGTGGTTTTGCCAGAAATATCTGAGATATGCTCCAGGTGGAGAAGATAGTAATAACAGATTATTCCCTAGCGGGAGCAGAGCAATAAAGTCTATAAAGCCTGATGTTAGTAGAACTACAAGCCTCCCACAGAGATGTCCAAACATAGGCTTTTGAAGAATGAGCAGAACTGAAATTCTGACAAATGCTATAGCAACTGTCACCAAGGATACTGTCAGGAACTTTCTTATCCAGAAGACTCATGAGCTGTGGCATGTGTTAACAAAATTGGGAATAACTTTTTAAAAGCCAAAACAAGTGCCGCTTCATGATACCTCTGGAATGTGTGTGTCTCAAAATGGAAATAAGTCGCCTTTAGTAAAGCTAAAAGGCAGTGCTTTGGAAAAGATGGGGGCATGATAATATGGCTTTAGGAATCTACATGGATGTTTTTGTGAATGAAGGGAAACTTGAAAGGAGCCAGGATTGAACTGGTTCTATCAATAAAGCCAACACAACATAATGGGTTATAGAACTGATTGAAAAATAAGATACGAGTTAAATAGAAACAAACATATGTTTAAAACAAAATGTCCGAGGACCAGCTCTAAGCCCACTGTTGGCTTAAATGTGGCACATATTTTATTATTATTTTATTAAATACACCTCACTCTTCCTTCAAAGAGCTGAAAGTTCAGGCACTGTATGACCAACAGTAGTCACAGCAATTTTAGACCTACAGTGGTACCTCGGGTTAAGTACTTAATTCATTCCAGAGGTCCGTTCTTAACCTGAAACTGTTCTTAACCTGAAGCACCACTTTAGCTAATAGGGCCTCCTGCTGCCGCCACGCCGCCAGAGCACGATTTCTGTTCTCATCCTGAAGCAAAGTTCTTAACCCGAGGTACTATTTCTGGGTTAGCGGAGTCTGTAACCTGAAGCGTCTGTAACCTGAAGCATATGTAACCCGAGGTACCATTGTACAGCAAATGCTGAAGTGAGAAGGACAATTTCAGTTTGTGTATAAGTGAACCTATACATTATTTTATTTGCCAAACTTGTTCTTATGTTCCCTCAGCAATTGTCTTGCTAATCAACTGCCTCGTTTTTCTATTGTGTAAAAAAAACAAAACTTGAAATGTTGCCTCAGCAGTTGCAAGCCTTCAGGTACTTTTCTATCCTGCCCACCACCAAGGCAGCTTTTCACAAATACATCCATCCTCAAAAGTGTGTTGCTGGAGACATTCAACAGTTGACTGAGGCCCAGTCTCCATAGCAAGAGTGACATTGTTATCCACATTAGCACTCAAGCAGAGAGCGCCAGATGGTTGGCTGCCTATATTATCATCTATTTCAGGGGGTTATTTGCCTCACCATCATGTTGATTTTCTTGTATTCTTGCAGGACTGACTATTGGGAGACTTGTGCTCCCCTGTTTAGAGTGCTACACTTGGTTCGCGCCATCAACTGCAAAATGTAGACTCTACCACACCACACTGAACCCAAACAGGTAAACGCATGCACACACACAAGTCACAGGTAGCATTTGCATGGCTGGTAAAATAGAGCTATATGCAGAAAGAACCTATCCCCGCATGTAGATTTCAACTGTTCTGCTATTTGTTGAGTTGCTCTTGAACCTTAGAGAGAAGAACATAACACTCTTTACCTCCATTCCAGTAAATGAAACCATTCCTAAGCACTGCAGACGTCCAGTCAGTTATGTTTAAGAGCCCCATCAATACCAATAGATCAATAGACCAATACTGGTTAACAGTAGCTAAGGAAATTTGGCTACACGGCTTGAGTCTAAAAAGGAAAGAGATTATCCACAATTAATGATGGGTGATTCTGCCAATTTCAATTTCTCTGTGTTTCTCGTTTTCCCAATATTAAGTTGATTTCTTCACGTTTTCACAACTGATTTAAAACAAACAAACAAAAAGGTCTTCGTGAAAATTCATCAGCATTTTGGTACGGATTTATCCTAACATATACCTCCTTGAATGCAATTTTTCCTAATGCACACTTTTCTTTTTTTGCAAAGCGATCTCCCCTAATGTAACACATTTTGGTTTGTTAATTTCACTACTACGTGCATTTTTCTGCATGCATTATTTGGCTGGAGAACTACATCACAAAATTTACAGTTCAAAGCATGGTTGAGTTTTAGTCTGCGTATTGTTTCAGAAAGTGTGAATTACGGTAGCTAGGTTCACCTTTAAATCCCAACTGAATAAAATCAAGGAATCAGCTACATTAGTCAAAAAACAGCATTTTGTATATGTTATAAACACACAATACTAGGTGGTGCTGGGGAGGAAAACAAATTTCTTTGCAATTTCCCATAGCATTTTTTCCCTTTTTTCCTTTTTGTAATGATTTAATTTCTGACTTCTTTATAGCATTTTTTCCCCTGTGTGTAGATCCACCCAAGATCTCTTGCCCATAAACACACCGTCATAGAAAGATGGGAAACATTAACAAGGACCAAAATGGATGATACATTAAATATGTGACTGCATTTAACATGCCTGGCTTCTTAAATTTTTAAAATAGTAGCGTTCTCTCTCTCTCTCTGTGTGTGTGTGTGTGTGCGTGTGTGCGTGCGTGCGTGCGTGCGTGCGTGCATGTCTAGGCTGATAAAGCTCAGGATTAATCCTCCCCCCTTTTCTTGTCACAGTCCTGACAAAAATTGCCCCTCAAACTGCTAATTCATCCTTCCAGGGAGCTCCCAACTGGCATTTTGTCCCTCATTGAGCTGCTGATGTGGTAACAAATACTTGTACTTGTTGGGGTAGATCTGCATTCCAGCACGCGCGCCTTTGCGATCAGCTGGCTGGCGGTGCCGGAGTGCCTTCATTCACCCACGGTTTAACGCTTCGCCTTCGCTTCGGCCTGGCTCGGCTCTAAGGGCGAGTGTGGGGGGTCCGCGGTTGCCGTTTATTGGTTTTGCGACTCCCTGTTGTGGCTTTTCCTAGACTTTAAGAGTGCAGTGGTTCTCAGTTTGTTTAAGAATTTAATTTAGTGGGTGCCTTTGACTGCCAGCCCTAGGGTCGCGTGGGAGTTCTGATTTCGTTGCGCTTAGATTGCAGCGGCCTTTGGGGGCTCGTGCAGCGTTGCTAAGCGACGGAAAGCTTGCGGCCGCCATTTTGACTGACCACGTGGCTTTGAGGCGGCAGCCATTTTAGGAGAGGCGAAAAGAGGGACAAGTACTTTGAGAATAAAATAAGCCCCCTCAAATTTGAATCTCAGCCACCGGAAATCCTCCGGGTGCACTGGCAGAAGTCTAAAGGCTGATTCGATGTCACATTTTGCCAGCCATGCGCCCCTTCCAAATTTACGTATGACTTTGACGGCTTGGTCAAAGGTGGCGTATCTCACTGTACAAAGCTCCTGCGGTATCGCATCATTGACGGACCCTCCCTTTGGGTAGGAAAGGTTGTGAATCATGCGAAACTCGCCCGGCGTCTTCTTGGGGACTATGCCTAGAGGTGATACATGAAGGCCAATGATTGGAGGAGCTAAAAAGGGGCCGGCTACCCTACCTGCTTTTATTTCTTTGCTAATTTTCTTACGGGCGATCTCCGGCATCTCCCTGACTGACTTTTGATTAGGGGGATCGCCTGCATTGGGTGGAAATGCAACCGGGATTCTGAAACCAGTACTAAAGCCCTCCCATAGGTACCCTGCTGCTGGCCTGTTGGGGTAGAGGTCTAAAAGGTATTTCAAAGGGGTCAACTTGATGGGGGAATAGGCCAGGGTCAGCTTGAAGTTACTGCCTGTTCCCTTGAGGTGCGAGAGAGGCTCCGTGGCCACCTCTGGGGCCTTGGTTGTAGGAACCCCTTCCACCCCGAAAGGACTGCCTCCCTTTCATGCAGGCGGTGGCTGGGTGGTTGCCCATACATCTCTCACATTCATGGCTGTACTTACAGACTGGCCTTGCACAAACCCCTTTATTAAATTCCCAGCATAAATGCTTCTGCCTCGTAGCGATCTTCCAGGATCTTGATGAGTCCTGGTGCCTCTTTTCGACGAAGGGGCCCACATGGTCGGACCAGATGTTTTGGTCCCTCTGGTCCCAGCGTGTGGAAGGTAGCAATGAAGCATTTCTACGAAAATCCTCATCATAATTAAAAGCAGCAATATCACCAGCTAACTCCCGTGCCCTCCTAACATGAGACAGGTACGCAATTAAGTGCATCGCCCGTTTAGGATAAGCAGCACTGACGACGCCCATGAAGACCTGGAACCCATTGAGCCAATTATCAAAGGTGCGCTCGACCCTCGGCCCTCTGTACCTACGTTTTCCGTGACTTCGCCTCTTTTCTCCTTTACCAATCACCTTAGCCGGGGGTAGCAACCTGAATACGTCAATATAATCCCCGTTGAGGATTTTATCCCTCTTTCTTTGCGATAAATGATTACCTATAATGACATCTGTGGACAAGTGAGTGGAGGTTTTGACATCAGGCACTAGAGCACCATCTTTCCACTCGAGGGTCCCATTGAAAGCCTTACGGTAGGAGTTGGCCCTCCTTTCATGTGCCCATGCAGGAAGGCCCACGCAATCCTCCCCGTGGCCCCAATACTCCTCCCTAGGGGCATCGCTGTCAGAATCAGAAGAAGAAGAAGTACCTGAGTCCTCATCGGATTCCGACCGCCTGCTCTTCTTGCTCTTCTTGGACGTGTGTTTTCTTTTCTCCTTCCTCTTCCCCGATGGGACCTCAGGGGGGGCCTGCTCCGGCACGCTATTTGCAAGTACCGCCTGTTGATCGTGCACTTCCTCATCCGACGATGATTCTGACGCGCCCTCGGCTGGCGCCATCTGCTGGAGCGGAACCTGCAAGAGACTAGGTACGCCTGGGACCTTTTTAGGGTTAGTAGCCTTAGAGCTCTGGGCGCTAGCCTTGCCCTTCCCGGCCCCCCTCTGGCCTCCCCTTGGCTTGGCTGAGGAAGCCGACTGAGAGCCGGTGCTTTTCTTAAGCCGTCCTGCAGACTTCTTTGCCGCCGTCAACGCTGCCACCGTGGATGCAGAAGTGCCAGGAAGCACCACCTCACTAAGCTGAGAGTCTTCAATGTAGTCCTGGGAGAACGCTAGCGGCGCCGATGACCCCACTGCCGCTGACATTGGCGATTTGATCACCGGTGCAACCGCTGATGGCGCTGTTGTGCATGTGGTTGCAGTTGCTGCCCCAGGCGCGGGTGCCGCCTGGCCTGCGGACCTTTGTTTATAGAAATCCTGAAAGGCAGAAAAGAACTGGGCCAGAGCCTGAGGGTTACTGGGAATAATAAATGGTTGTGACTCCTCCTGGTTCACTTGGGTCCCTGCAGCTCCGGTTACGTTTACCTGATTATCCTGAGCCGACATGGCTGCTATTAACGGTCTGGATACCCAATGGAAGCGAAAAATTAACAACCGTACTGTAGCACAGTATTGACTGCCCAATACAAGTCCAAATCAACAAGTAATAATAATGAATATCAATTAGTATTGGCAATCTAGATCAATCTATCAACAAGTATCGAAACTAACCAAATTGACAGCCCCACGGGTCTTGTTTAACTACCTACGATGTGGTGATGGCTCAGAACTGCCTGTCCCTGTATGGCTCTAGGTTCTCCTTGGGTTATTTATTTATTTATTTATTTTATTTTAATATAGTACCTATCGATTATTATTCTAATCAATGAAGTTAAATGCAGAAACAGGAGGATAATAAAAGAAGATGTGTGACGTTATCGCAAGCAGAGAAGTCTGGACCACCTTATGCAGAACCTATGCAGTTTTAATTTTAGCAATATATGGCTTATGCAGTAAAATCACTTGATCACTTATGAAATTAAATGCAGTTAAAATCACTATCGAAATTAGAAAACTCTTAAATCACCGATAAATTACTCCTGCCTTAAGCAGAACCCTAATGCGATTAACCCTTAGCAATTAAATGACTTGTGCCGCAAACCACCAGATCACTTATCCATTAAATGCAATTAGTATCGCGGAAAATAAGAACACTCTTTAATTCCTTGCAGTATACAATATACCAAGGCTATTAGCTCTTAATACTCAGCTAATTATCTCTGTTTTGAATCTGAGGGAGTGTGAATGAATTGTGAATAAATTGGCAAGCTTATACTCCTAAATCAAGCACTTAATCAAATCTTGCGAAGAGTAATTATATTTCTGTTGGGTCTGTTAAATAAAATATTTTCAACTGTAATTATGCGATTGAATCAATTGCAAAGCTAGGTCATCCAATCAGCTAACCCTTTGAAGCTATGGAGGCTTAGTTCACAAGCGGCTTGCCTCTCCTAAAATGGCTGCCGCCTCAAAGCCACGTGGTCAGTCAAAATGGCGGCCGCAAGCTTTCCGTCGCTTAGCAACGCTGCACGAGCCCCCAAAGGCCGCTGCAATCTAAGCGCAACGAAATCAGAACTCCCACGCGACCCTAGGGCTGGCAGTCAAAGGCACCCACTAAATTAAATTCTTAAACAAACTGAGAACCACTGCACTCTTAAAGTCTAGGAAAAGCCACAACAGGGAGTCGCAAAACCAATAAACGGCAACCGCGGACCCCCCACACTCGCCCTTAGAGCCGAGCCACCCACAAAATTATACTTGCAAGTAATCGTGCCTACTCGAAGCGATGGAAACTCGTCCTTCGGGAGCACGTGGAGGGTGAAGACTGCTCAGGTAAAGACCAGCTGGCCGGCGTGATGTACGCGAGGCGGGTAGAAGCTCGCGCTGCTGTAGAGGATTTCTGGAGTGAAGCCGAAGCGTGCCCCGATGAGTGGGAGCGAGCACAGGAAGCAGGCTGGGCGATATGGAGGAAGGGTTGGAGGAGCAGGCGAGGCAGTAAGCCCGCCAGACAGCTGAGCGCAGAAGCGGGAGCGCGCTGCTCAGCAGCAGAAGGGAGGGTAGAACACTCCCAGGCGAAGCGCTGTCCTGCGGCGGGGGGGGGAGTGAGGCCGAAGCGAAGGCGAAGCGTTAAACCGGCTGGGTGAATGAAGGCACTCCGGCACCGCCAGCCAGCTGATCGCAAAGGCGCGCGTGCTGGAATGCAGATCTAGCCCCGCTCTGGCGCTGCACAACCGCTTTCAGAAGACCTGCAAAACAAATCAACAAGGCAGAGACTAAGCACGAATTAACAAGCACGAGTTAACCGGAGTCCATACAAACCAAAAAGAAACGTGGGGGCGAGCCGGCGAAAAGAGGGCGAGCCCCCTCCGCGCCGGCAATAAATAGGTCAAGCCACGCCCCCCCGCCGACCAGCTGATTGGCCGGCTGGGGGGGGCGGGCCAGACGGGGATTCCCCTGCTCTCGCGGGGGCTGGGGCCAGCCCCCGCTCGCGTGGGTGGGCGTGAAGCCCGCAACCCCACCTCCTGGGGCAGGCCCGGAAGTGGCTCTGTTAAATTGTGACAAAGGCTTCCTATTTGGTATGCCCTGCTGCTAGTAGATTTGCTAATCATTTCAGGTGAACAGATTATAAGGCCATTTTCCACTTTCTCTTTTCCTGATATTGCTAGAACATCTTGCAGAAGGCCTTTTTAACCAATTTGGTTGACATGATGAGAAGGCTGCCAGTTTCCATTTTGTTTAAATTTAGTTTCTTACTGATGAATATCTTTTCTGGCAAGGTCAGACAATGTGCATTTAAAATAGGCTGCTATGGAATTTTGAGAACATTGCTACAGAAACACTTGAAAGTGCTGTGTATAAAAATTGATTCAGATATTCAACTGGCAAAATATTCCCGTTTTTTCCATAGATGTGAAACAAAAGAAGACGAGGACAGGAATGGTCAAGAATGTCATCGGCCTTAATTTTCCACGCTCTTATTTGAACGTATGAATAGAAGACTCTTACGCTCTGCTCCAACTATCTCTTGTGGACTCCAGTGCATACAACACATAAAAAACAGCTCCCTCACCTGCTAGGGCTTCCATATTCACTTCAATGGAGGGGGAAATGCAGAATGCAGAAAAGCACATGCGCAGGAGTTCCACGTGCTACATTTCACAGACTGTATGGGACTCTAGGTTGCAATACAAGTGCTCATTTTATTTGCAAATGTCAACATTAAAAGCATTGAACATAAGCTTATTCTTCTGGCCAGCCCTGGATTTTCATAATAGGCTGGTGTACAAAGTCTTGGTCAGAGTTCTTCAGTGCTATTCAACAGCAGTAGCAACAAATGCTGCTTGCTTTCAAATTCCATCCACTATTGCTTCCAAGCTTGGGAGCAAACAAGGTGGTCGTGGTAGCTCCTTAATGAATTTCAGAAATGGGTAGGTAACCCCTTAGCCTGTTTAATTTGTGTGGGAGTCTATGCCCCTTTGTTATAGGTCACAGCTCTGAGTAGAGAGACATCTTCAGGCTCTATGGAAACACATTTTCATTTACCCTCTGTGAAGAGCTTGGAAAGTTCATTTAAAATAGGAACTCCATCTCATTCAAGCTCCACATGTCCACAAAGGAACTAATTCCAGATCATGTCCATCATAGGAGCCAACTTCTAGAGTCTGAGGTCCAATGGCCCCCCTCTAAAATATTTGAGGAGGTTGGGGGGGGGCAAAAGTTGATGGGCATTGCCATTCAAATGCGTGTTACGTCTTGTGATTGATTATATGGGGAAGGGCTTACCTGCCTCCCCCCATATTTTGTTGAAGTTGTCACCTCAGTGTCCACCCCAAAGTAGTTCAGTTTATGTTCAATTCACAGTTCACTTCAAGTTCACCTGAATGATTCTTGGTGAAGTGTTTTCAGCATTCAGAATGTTACAAGCTGCAGTGCCGAAGCCTAAATGTAGCTAAGATGACTAAGAAAACATCAACACACAGAGAGAGAAGTATGTGGTTTGTTTAATGTACTTTCCTCAACAATTATTTTCTTTAAGCTTAAAGGATCTAAAGAGCAAAAAACAGACGTAAGAGAATGCACTTGAAGTTGAACTAGAAATCGTAAGCAAGTGCTGCCGCCAAATTAATGTAATTCACATTCACCCAGCAATTACTTTCAGGTATAGTTCAGAGATTTTTTTAACTTCATTAAACTGAACTAGGTGATTCCAAATACTGCACCTGCAACACAGAATGTGGCAGAGTGTAACCAGCAGGTAAAGGTAAAGGTAAAGGTAAAGGGACCCCTGACCATTAGGTCCAGTCGTGGCCGACTGCGGTTGCGGCGCTCATCTCGCTTTATTAGCCAAGGGAGCCGGCGTACAGCTTCCAGGTCATGTGGCCAGCATGACTAAGCTGCTTCTGGAGAACCAGAGCAGTGCACGGAAACGCTGTTTACCTTCCCGCCGGAGTGGTTCCTATTTATCTACTTGCACTTTGATGTGCTTTCAAACTGCTAGGTTGGCAGGAGCAGGGACCAAGCAATGGGAGCTCACCCCATTGTGGGGATTCGAACCGCCAGCTTTCTGATCAGCAAGTCCTAGGCTCTGTGGTTTAACCCACAGCACCACCATACTCATTATCAAAATCCTGAAGTACAGCACAGTTGCTAGCCCCAAAGAACAATAGAGAAACAAAACCCCAAAAAAAGGCTGTGAGGGTCAACTTCAAATTATGGATGAATATCCTGTCAGGATTGATGGAAGTCAAAAATTTGAATAAGATGTAAAAGTATGTTTAATTACTGTTGAAAATGATATGTTTAAAAAAAAGCTAATAAAAAATATTTTTTTAAAAAAAATATTATGAATATGCAGAGCAGAAAATAAATGTACATATTGGCCACCTAAAGTGGGGGGAACTGCCCTCCTGAAGATAAACAAGACACATGTCTGACAGACATCCACAGACCCATTGCTAGCCAGGTTCTTAGTAAAACATGCCTTTGCACATGTGTAAATTGCTCTCCTTTGGGATGAGAGACACTCACAGCTCCAGTAGTCAACCATTGTTATGGACAGATGAAGCAGATTGAATGTTGTTTCCCAGCAGGGCGTGAAGATGTGTTTTGCACAGATTGTGAAGGAGTGGGGGAAATGGCACTGACTTCTCAGCAAATGTGCATTTACTCAACCTTTTCCCCACTGAAGACAGTGGGACTTATTTCTGAATTTTCGTGCTTAAGACTTTGGGTGCTTAGGATTGCTGCGCATTCAGCTGATTTCAACTGGTGAGAGTCTAGTACGTATTTAACATCTTTAGGGCTTGGAGTAATTTGCCTTAATCCTGCTAGCATGGGTGTGACCAGATTTACGTCGGAGGGGGCTCCAGAACCAAGCAATCTGTGATGCAATCAGTCAGTTAGTTAAGCATTTTTATTTATTTGATTGATTGGGGGGGACTGCCCCCTGCCCCAGGCTATGTGCATGCCTGCTATATTCACACAGAAACTGACTTCTGTGATAAGCCAGGCTGCAGGAGGAATCCTACCTGAGAACAAACGCTGCATAAATGATTTGCAGTCTGATCCACTGGTCAGGGCTGTATATGCATAGCCTTGGCTAGAGATGTTGAATAGCATCTTTCAGCTGTTTAGGAGGGGGGAGAGGGGGGGAGGGAGAGAGAGAGAGAGAGTAGGGGGCTGGCTGTGCATTCATAAACACACATACAGGCTTACATGGGACAGAGCCTTATACTAAGCAGACCATTGGTTCATCTATCTCACTACTGAATGCACTGACGGTTTTGACTGTGTTATGCCTGATTTTGTAAGAAAACTAGAAAAGGGAAACCTAGCATAGTAATTTTACCATTAAAAAAACCCCAGTATAATTATCTGTATTTATTATCCAACTCAAATCATGAGATACAGCAAGGAAAAAACATGTTGAAATGTATATTATAATATTTAAATATTATTTCCATCTTCTGGCTTTATTACCTGCCACAAAAAGAATATTGTAGTTAATGTAAAACACAGATATACCCTAACCTCTAAGTTGTTTTTTAAAAAATATTCACCAGTAATGCAAAAATTCTGTCCATACAAACATCAGCTCCAAACATTCCAGTTATACATTAATACTAGCTTCTTTTTATTTATTTTAAAAAGAGGTTTAACATATATCCTTAAAATGTTTGGCAGCAACCTTTGCAATGTACAAAACATCTGTATTACACTGATTAACACTGAACTAGAAAGTGCATTTATTCACCACAACCAGAGCAGCCTAGCTTGTCAGAAAAGTGATGGTCACACCTCGAGGGAAATGCTGTGCAATATAGCAAAGCAAGTAAAGGATTTTATTCACAAAAGGATCATATCCTAACCCCATGGGAGTCAATAGGACAGTTGTATTTTGATGTAAATGGGCTTTAATGGAAAGAGCCCCAGTGATTCCAGCTATTGATGAGACAAGCTAGCATTGTTCCAGTCCCAACATAAGGAATAGTTTCTATATTCTGTATTCTGAGGCAAGATCTACATGCTGTGGGCTGCTGTACACATGCCTGTTAATCACTTGATCAAATGATGCCTCACAGATGTGAATGTACTAACACAGATCAAAAGCCAGACACAACTTTCACATCACTGCCTAAAGTGCAATGCTTCTCAGATGATGTCCAGCTAGGTGAATGAAGTATGCTAAGCCTTGGGCTCACACACTCCTCCTGCTTTGCTTCTTTTGTGGCCATAATATTAGTTTTAAACAAACCACAGTCCCCCATTATGTAGAAACTTGGGGAACTCTGATTTGTTTAAACTCCAATAAGTTCCAAAAACAAAATGAAAGCTGGGAGGAAACTGTGGTTTCTAATCCTGGTTTATTTCCTAACTGTAGTTTAAACAAACCATAGTTTCTGCATAATGGGAATCTGTGTTTTGTTTTAAAACAGGAATAAACGCGTCCACAATCTCCTCCTTGGAACAACAAAAGACGAGGGTTTCCCATTACATCTGAAACAGGTCTGAGCCGGTCGACATATGAAGCTGTCAGAAATAAACCACTGAGGAATCAAGTGATGCATGTGTGTGTGTGCAGTGACAAAGACGGCAGGCACAATTTGAGGTCTTCTTGATATAAACCCAACACTTCCATCCTTTGCTTCAGTGAGTAGCCTAGCCAGGAACCTGCAGACGAACGTATTTGTTCACAGTAACTCAACAGCATCAGTTACTCCATTTAAATAGCCCTCAACCATTCTGCATATAGGGACCTTCGATGTATTTATATTGTGTTCTTGCACTGAACACAAAATGTGTACATTTTGCCTTCCTGAAATACTGAGCTCTAGATAATTAATATCACTGGTATTATTGGGTCAATGGTTTTTCGATGTTTAGCAGAACATAAATAGGTACATAGACATTGAATCATGGGGGAATGAAAAGGAACAGAGTTAATCACTCAAACTGATATACATATATTTAAGGATTCAACAAATCCATGAGGCCTAGCTGAATAATTAACTCTTTTTCAGAATATATTACTGAGTATCAGATATTGGGGACAAGCAAGCAAGAGCTATTGCCTTTGTAGCTAGCCAGGGACATTTGGTTGGCTACTGTTTGAAACTGATTGACCTTTGGTCTGATCAGGAATGAGTCTTCTTATGCTATATTCAGGACTATGTATATTTTTATACATTTGACGGCACTGTGCAAGGGTGGGATTTGGCATCTTGTTGAGAAGTCCGAATTCTTCAAATTGTTTTTAAATATATATATTTCTAATCTTTGTTACCACTGACATGTTTGGAAAAGATGTGGGGAATGCCTGCTATAAAATTTAATTTGTCAAAATTGGGTCTGAGCAGGACTTCAACTGGTCAGGAATACACACAGGCTTTATTAATCTATGTATAGATGTCTGTTTATGTACACAGAGTATCCACAGCCCTGTTGAATAAATGGAATATTCATGCAAGCAAGACTCTCTCTCTACTCTGTTAGATCACCGCAAAGATAAAACAATTTATGGCACTTTAAAGAATATCCAATTATGCTCATGTAAGGTGCTACAAAGTAGTTCTAAATGCACTGTTTCCTGTCCCAAATGCACAGGAAACGGTGTTCTCACCAATACTGTAAGATCACCACAAAGTAACAAAGGTACACAACACATGCGCACAAGAAAGATTTTCATTCCCAGATGGAAAACCAAGATGCAAGTTCCAACAGTGTTGAATTATGGCAAAATAAGCAGCACAGCAGTAAAACTGTAATTAGATCTCTATTCAGAAAGTACTAAAAGGGGCTCTTTCCTAATAAATACATGCATATTTTTTAAAAATAGAAAAAATGATGTATATCTCTTTTGGAATTTTCTCACTTGAAGTCATACTCAGATCTGCACAAATCCAGGGTATATGTCAGCATGAAGTAGCTTTTGCACAATTCATTTATTGTACTCCTATTCGTTTCTTGTATTGCAAACGTGAATATCTTACAGGGTATTTATTTGCCTTTTATTTTGATCGAAGACCATGCACTGCACCTTACAAGTGTCAAGACAATCCAACTCTGCAATTTTAGATCCATTAATTCAGCAAAGTAGAAATTATTCCCATTCCTCTTCTGATATTTGCATTTAAACATGACTTATGCGATAATATTTTTAAACAGCTATTGAATAGCTAGAATGCATTTATCATAACTAACAGGGAAGACCTCAAAACATTCATATAGTCTTAAAACACAAATTCATGCTAGTAAATGCTCATGGCTGTTGATGCTGTTAATTCCTGCAGGGCCAAATGCTCTTCATCATTACACAACAAGCAAAATGCCTGCGAATATGATGAGCAAAAGAGCCAGAGATATTTGTATATTGCAGGTTCTACTGGTGGCATGCAGAAACACGTATTTCCTCAAATGGGAATCTCACTCAGCACAACTTTGGCAACCCAGTGTTTGGGCCAGAGAGCATGTTTGGCCGCCACTGCATATCCTCGAGATGGGAGCAAAATCTGCCCTTCACCCCCGGGAAACTTTCTATTGGATCAGCAGCTCTGTATTTTACCCAACAGCTTTGCCAATTTGGGCCAGTTTTCTTCGTACTTAATGGGAGTAGCTGAAATTGGACCAGGTCCTATTTACTTTAGGTTTCCGGCGTTTGTCACACTAGAGCATGACAAACAGATGAAACCTAAAAACTGATTTTTATTACATATGGCTACAAATGTAGTACATCTTTGTGCAATGCCACATAATTTGGCTCTCAGTGCAATCGGTGCCATCTGTCCAAGTCCAGAGCTCTGCATAATATGATGGATATTCACTTAAATCCAGGGATTCCGATCTGCCTATAGGATCTCTTATGTGCCCATGATGGATCCCCAAACACCAGGAAGAATGAGAAACTCCTCTTTGCACGGAGCTCTGCACCAAAATCCTATGGAGCTTTGGATCATGGTCACTATTGCTTAATTGGATTGTACAACCAATACTTGCTTGCATGCATGATACTCATATAGACATGTGCAAACTCAGGTAAGCAAGGACATTTTGTGGTATTTCTTTGGGATAAAAGGATACTATCACTCATCACACAGTGAAAGTAACATGGAAGAGCAACTCCCCCCCCCTTTTCTTTTCAGTGCAAAATCTCCTAAAGCCTTTTACAGTGAGGGAATCCAAAGGAGCAGTTTGGCTGATCTGTGCTGTCACATGATAAACAGGAAGACTGGTGGAATTTGGTTCAAATGGGACTGAGCGACGTTGTGTTTTGTGGCTGCCAATTTGATATTGTTTCATGACCCAAAGCTTGAGGGGGATCAGGAGATAATAATTTTCTAGTTGAAGAGTACCATGTGACACAATCCACAATCCAATCAGATTGAGGATCCATGAATATGAGTTACATTTCAGTAGGTATCTAAAGCAGCAATTTCCCAAACGTTCCAACTTAAGGGAACACTTTTCACATTGATTGCTCTGCCTAGGAACCCTTGTGCATTTGCCAGAGTTCTTGTAAAAGAGTAGGGTATTCTAGGCTGCACATTTCATTTGGAGTGTTGGCTAGGTTTCCTGGGGCTCACTACTGTCCTGTATGAACACTGAGAGTGCCTCCTAGGACACAGCCCAGTTCTCCCCACAGCTGCCCTTTACAGGTGAAGATTGGTAGCTGCAGACAAGCTGCCATTAAGGGATGGATGTCTACCATTACTATTGCATCTTCTCATTGAGGAACCCGATAGGCATCTCAGGAATCCCAAGGTTCCTCAAAACATGGTCTGAAAACCACTAGCCTAAAGGAATGGTTCTTTAGAAACAGAGAACAAATGGTCCTTGGTGGTGGTGCAAACATCTATGCCACATTATACCTCAGTTCAGCAGGATTCAGCAAATGAACACGAGCTGTATAAATTTGTTCTTGCAGTAGTTAATGAGATTCAGACTAAAGAAAAAAAGATCTTCCAGTCAAAGATGGAGAGTCTTAGTTCACAATTTCGGCATGAGCTTATCACTGTCATACTGTATTGGATGAGTCTACATGGAAGTCAGTTAACAGTGTTGGTCAGTTTCTCCTCTCGGGGTGGAAAAAGTCAAGTGTCTTCCCAAGTCACTCTCTTGACTGATAAAATAAAATATATCCAGATTCTGAATTTTTAGATATATCAGAGGTCAGACCATAAAATTCTTCAATAGCCTGCGCATCGATTTTCTGCAAAGGTAAAACAATCAAAATGTTAACGGAGAAAAATTAAGGAAATGGATGTAACAATATCAAAACAAATAGGATTTGCCCAAGGGAAAATTCTGTTAGAAATTTAGACAAGGTGGCAAAATAGTTGTCCAGCTCCTTCCAAACTCTCAATTTATGTAACAGTTAGAGATAAACTTACCTTTTAAATGCACAGAGGCTGGCAAGTTACTGCAATAGCTGCAGACAGCTGAGATCTTTCTCTTGTTTGTGGTTGGAGTGACTTGCAATACAAACTTTTTGTGGGGAATATTTATTTTGCATTGTCCAATTGAGAAAGAACATCAATTAACTTTATTCCATCCAAGTCCCCCCTACCTTCATATATAGACCTTTTGTTCAACTTATTACTGACTACAATTTCTTTGGTGAGCAAGTGCCTCTAATCCTTTCGCCAAGACAATGAGCAGGTAGGCTATGTGATACAACTGGGTATGCAAATATAAACCAACCAAGTACATATAGCTAAAGGCCTAGGTAATCCTAGCTGCCTTCAGGTTACAGCTACTTGGTTCAAATATATTTTGCATTCTGTTGCAGCAGGGCCCTTCTGTATTAATCATCATTTTTATTTTTCAAATCTATGATGTGCCCTTTACTCCTTTGTGGGAGATTTTATTTATTTATTTATTCAACCCCTCCATATAAAATAATAGGCTTGTGTACAGCAAAATACACAGGTGCAACAAAACATAAAATACCATAATCACAATATAAAAGAATCATACAAATGACTGGCTCAACTTGAAATAGTTTAAACAACTGAGTAGGCCTGTTGGCATGAAAAGGTCTTCAAGAAACATCGGAGGGCAGGGCGAAGAAGAATCATTGTTTGCGCTGATGTTCCATTTATCAAGAGGGTAACTGGTTATTATTCTACTTGTACTTTTTTTCCATTTTATCTTGGGCTGATTATGCTATATGCAACTAAAATTAGCTTGTGGGGGTCAGGAGAACCCGCCAGAACAGTGTGTGGAGGGAGGAGTGGGGGGATAATTCAATTCAATCTGGCAAGCAAAAAAGCTTGTGCCAATGGAACAAATGCCAAGGTGCTACACTGAATTATCAGAGAAAAGGGTTCTATCTCAGGGCTGCTGTGCTGGTTTTCTGTTGGTGGAGAGTTATTTTAAGTAGGAAGAAAATTAAAAACAGAATCCTCTATCTACACCCTGAGGGGATTCCATCCATTCTGCTATCTTGCTCTGTTGCATATGTAGATTAGGCTGCAATGAACATCTGAGAGTAATTAAAAATTAGGAAGTCCCATTGGTTTTTATGTTTTCCAGTATTGGGGGCTTGCTCTTATAAGCTACATCCCAGGAACAAGTATACTGACCTCTACAATGTCATCATCAAACAATAGCCAAAAGCCATGACTTTTCACAATGGTAATATAATGTCCACGATTAGGTCCACTAAAAGAAAAGAAATATCATTAAATTAAAAAAAAGAATAAGGGCACAACTGAATCAACCTTCTAGACATAAAAGTTGCATTCCCTGCAACTATAATTCTCCCCTCCAGGGTATAGTCTATCGAATGTTAAGGCTTGAACAGGTGAATTCCATCTTCTCCCACACCCAATTTATTTTCCATCTCTGTTTCAACTGATACCTTAACATTATGATTTTCAATCAAGGTAGTTCATATGTGCTTGTTATGCCATTTGGGTAATAATAATAATAATAATTTAATTTACAAGCTTATATACACCAGAATACCTAGGTAGTACCTCAAATGCGTAGAAACCACAT
Organism: Podarcis erhardii; assembly: GCF_964252035.2. Classification (NCBI taxonomy): domain Eukaryota; kingdom Metazoa; phylum Chordata; class Lepidosauria; order Squamata; family Lacertidae; genus Podarcis; species Podarcis erhardii. The sequence continues at coordinate 26,662,859 of NC_138512.1, read as the reverse complement.
TTTTGGGTGCAGAAACCCTTATTTTTAGGTGGCCCTGTTTTGCTTCCAAACTGACAGGCACTCCTGAATACTAAAGGCAGTGCTTTTTTCTGGGGGTACGCATACCCCTAAACATTGTGTGAATCTAAGTTTGGCCTCATTGAGGGGCAGTATTTCAAAATCAGTAGGAAAATGAGAGTACTCCTTCAGTTAAAATCTATGTTCCAGAGTTTAACATCAGTACTCATTCATCAACCATCACTGTCACTGCAGCCTGTCTTATCCTCGTTGCCATAAAACAGAATTTTAAGACAGGCCTGGTGATATTCAGCAAGAAGGTATTTAACATAGGTTTCCTCTGAGTGGCTGGGTAGTTTCCTTAGTAACAGTTGAATTAGCTCTCTTTGGGTATCACGATACAGCAGGCAATATAGAAGAATGTGCCAAATGGGACAATCCCATCAGAATTACATGGAGGAAGAAGAAGAAGAAGAGTTTGGATTTGATATCCCGCTTTATTACTACCCGAAGGAGTCTCAAAGCGGCTAACATTCTTCTTTCCCTTTCTCCCCCACAACAAACACTCTGTGAGGTGAGTGGGGCTGAGAGACTTCAGAGAAGTGTGACTAGCCCAAGGTCACCCAGCAGCCGCATGTGGAAGAGCGGGGAATCGAACCCGGTTCCCCAGATTACTAATCTACCACTCTTAACCGCTACACCACACTGGACACCATCTCTGTTCCACTGGGATACGTGCCCTCTAATAATGCTGAAGGGAGAACAGTAAAGCAGGCTCTAGAAAATGCCCAACAGTGTTCAGAACTGTCCAGCGCACTTAAATCATTTGCTGGATAGGATTTTTAGTGTTCGTGTTAAGAGTTTATAAATGAAGTAGAATGCTGCTCACCTGCCGCAATGAACTACTACAGCCACCAAGTCATACATGCGATCCAAGTTGATAGCATCCCCGGATGTGTTGAAGAGACGCAGCTCGAGAGGAAATACCACGCGGTAAGAGAGCTTGGTATACCGATGTAACTGCTCCATGTATTTAAATCTCTTCAGGTGCAATGCAAGGATCATTGGCAGCTTTTTGACCCTCATCCTATGAAGTCAAAATAATATCACTGGATAAGAACAAAACCTGTGCAGGTTTTTGTTTTTTTCTTCCAAAGGGGAAAAAGCAACCAGCAATTATTTGTTATAAAAGCTATTTTTTAAAACAAACAAACAACAGTGTAATATTTTAAATGCGCACAAAAGGGAGTCCATGATATCCATAATAAAAATGTAAAATTAATAAGTGCCCATTCTATTTATAAACAGGTCCCTATTCTTGATACGGTGTTCCCACATAGGCACACCTCTGTTGTTGTTTTTTGCAGAACTGAAAGCAGGAAGAATTCGTTTTACTTCAACCACTGCTTTAAAATTTATACTAGCCTCCCTGGGACCAGGCCACAAGGTGCTTTGCTTACCTTTTCTGTGCCTCTTGTTTGCTGCAGCAAGTCTCACAGTAGTACTTTTGTTCGCTGCACAATGTTTCTGTGTTGCTGAAGTCTCTGAAAAATCAACAGAGGGAACAGTGCTTACAGTTTCATACTTCCCATCCCAAATGCCCCCTGAGCTGGTTGCAAAATATTGTACAGCTGCTTGACTGTAACTCAAACACAGTGGTCAGAGAGAATATACTTGCAGGATCGCCTTACTTGGGAACTGTTAAGGGCGCTGAGAGTTGTTAGGAGGCCCCCTAATCTTCTCACTGAGCTATGATTCTCAGAGTGGTTTAACTCTCAATCCCTCTTTCCAGGGAACTCTGGGAATTATAGTTCTGTGAGGGGAAGAGGGGTCTCCCAACATCTCTGAGAACCTGTAACGCACTACAGTTCCCAAAATTCTTTGAGGGAAAGCAGGTCTCTTTAAAGTCCTGTGGTGCTGCTTTAAATGTATAGTACAGATGGGCACTCATTCTGCTCTTCAAATTTTATTGAAGCGTGGTTTTCAGAGGCATAAGAAATGCTTGTTTTACATTCAACAGATGACAGATTACTTCATTTTGACCTAGCTAAAATAAAACTTCTAATTTCTGGATAAAAGCTAGACATATAAACTATTCTTAGACAGAAATATGCTGGAGGTGTTGGTTTATTCATGGAGCAAATGCTTTTCTAAGAAAAAAAAAAGAGAGGTAAAACTGACAGAACCAGCTGGCCTTTCCAACTCCTCGTGGAAATAAAAATAATTGATACATAATTTATTGTGTTATTTTATGAATTCCTCTTTTAATGCCAGCACTGATGCCCAGAGGAAAAGAACTATGTTTGGAGGCTTAAACACAAAAGGGCTTTTTCTTTCAACGATAACTAAGAGGAAGGAGAGTTTGCTGTAGTATTAAAGGGAAGCAAGACTAATTGAGCTATTGCCTGTGAAATAGCTCCTGTTTACTTATTTCTCTTTCCTGCTCAACACTGTTTATACAATTAAGGTCAAACAATGCCGTTTCTGTTCTCAAACACAGCAATTATAATTTCCAAAATACACTTGGGAAACCTGCCAGCTAAAGGTTCATTTCCATTGCACATGCGAACAGACATGTTTTGAAGTCACTCTATGTTAAGAGCTCGTACTCTTACAAGGGGTTAACTACAATGAGTCCAAAATCTTAACACAGTGGTACCTCGAGTTACAAATGCCTCAGGTTACAAACACTTCAGGTTAAAAACTCCGCTAACCTGGAAGAGTCACCTCGAGTTGAGAACTTTTACCCAGGGTGAGAATGGAAATTGTGTGCCGGCGGCAGCAAGAGGCCCCATTAGCAAAAGCACGCCTCTAGTTAAGAACAGTTTCAGGTTAAGAATGAACCTCCGGAACGAATTAAGTTCATAACTAGAGGTACCACTGTAGAGGTGAAAAGGTGAGCTTGCAAGGCAATTTGTAAATTTTAATTTTAATTTAAAACAGCAATAAAAACACATGAAACAGGAAAAAGTACACATCTTGCCCACCAGAATGCATCACGTTCAAAATAGAAGGGGCCATAACATTGAAGTGAAGATAACAGATCCATATCGTTGTCATTTATGCCATAGCATGTCTCCAAAAAAAGATGCAAGCACACCTGGAGGGCACTTCCTGTTTATCAGGCATTTGATGGATGAATGATGCTGTTCCTGGCAACCTTGAAATTATTAGCTTTGAGGGTTTTTGACTCTTGTACTTTTTTTATGTGATCATGATTGGTTAAAAAAAAACAACACATTTTGGATTATTTTAAATGTTTCAAATGTTTTATTTTCATTCATATCGTTTTGCTACTTTGGTGTTGGCTTTGCAGCGCCCATTTGGGAAGAAGGACAAGAGGGAAATTTAAGAAGTAAACAAATGCCAGTAACATTCACAAAGGTTATAAAACAATGCAATGCACTTTCCAGACCAAGCACAAGGGAAGTCCCAGATAGAGTGCATTATCGTAGTCCAGTCCTGAAGCACTCTTCTGAAAATGCTTAGACTTTGATGAGTTTCCAGGATAAGGAAGACAAACAACTGTGGAAATGGTACTGAGAGTGCTTCTCTACATCCAGATTCCCACACGAAAATGGGACAACCAAGAACAGAATGTATGACCCGCTAAGCCAGGGGTGGAGATCCTCAGATTCAGAGGCCAAATTCAGATCTCCATGCATCCCATATGACTTTCCCCAGGCCACAGCCCCCCTTCAGCCACACCCTCCACCACTCCTGGTGGAGCTTCCTGCAGTCATTCAGAAGCCGCAATTTGGTTTTCGAATGTTTTGGAAGTTGAACGGACTTCTGGAATGGATTCGGTTCAACTTCCAAGGTACGACTGTATAAGCATTTGGGAAAGAACTTGCACCTCATGATGGGAAGCAGAAGAGAATATGATCCCTTAGGTAAGAGCTATGTTTCCGTGTAGATGGACTCATGCAGTCACCTGCCTAAAGAGCTGAAGCAATAAACCTGAGAGAGAATGCATGTGTGTGTGTGTGTGTGTGTGTGTGTGTGTGTGTGCGTGTGTGTGTGCACATGCACAGGCAGGCAAAGGGAGATTTTTGTCTTCCAAGTATTGTTAAGTCTTGGACCCAACTGATAACAAGCCTTGAGGAGGTTCTGAACTCGGAAAGATGTGTTAAATTGCACTCTTAGTTCAGTATAACTCTGGTAAATCTAAATTCAAAGTTGTATTTAATTCAGTGGGACTTAATGGATGCTTAACGACTTCTTTCAGATTAACTGCTGTGATAAATAAAGTTTTCTAATACTTGGGATTAATGCTCCATATTATTCATCAGTAAGCCCTTTGATTGACAGATGGTAGATTACTTTCCCAGGAAGTACATGTTATGCATGCATGCACACCATTCTCAAGCTATTTGCTCCAGAGTAAATCTGCTGCCTTCAGTGGAACCTCCCTGCAGTAAGCAATCGAAAGATTGAAAAGCTGTAGTTTCTTCCTGAATATTCAATTGCAGCAGGATTGATTTGTATTCCTACTTTCAAAAAAAAAGAGTTCCATTTATATTTCTTGATTTGATTTATGCCATATCATACTGTAACTCTCATGCTGCTCTTCCTTTCAAATCCCACTAATCTAAAATGATCAGACAGCAAAAACCTGCTCCCACTTTTTTTCAACACACATTTCTGCAGCCGCTTATTTACCTTAAGCAATGAGTAATCGATGTGTTCTGCTCCACATCAACAGAGAGATCGAGGAAATCTTCATCTTTGCTGCTAACCTGCAACAAAAATAGGAGGCAATAATATTTCTGGGCACTGCACAACCAACAGCTTGATCCTAAGACTAGCTGCACCAGCAGAGCAAATGCCTACCATTATGTCAGCACAACATCAAAACCTAGAAGAAGATGCCAACATTGCAGAAAGAATTAAGCAGTGGGGCAGATGAGTACACCAAAACAAGTTATTAAAAAGTTTAGGTTCAAGTTGTGGAGCTGAATGGCCTTGTCTTTGAAAGCAGTTTGGGAAAAGGAGGCATATTAATCTCTTGCAGCTCTAAGATGGGATACCTAAGCATGGTTTGTCTTCTGTAACTATGGTTACAGAAATGCCTTCACCGTAGTTAAGGACTGAACACAAGGTCATGAAACTGTGTGGCTTTTTTGCCGACTAAGGTTTGTTTTAGCATAATTGTTACACCCGTATTGAGTATAGCATTTCCCCTTCCTCTCCAGCCTTCCTGCAGAGCCCAGACAGTGTACTGAACTTCATATTTTGAGAGGCCGTCTATAGCAGGTTCTGCCAACCTGGTGCTCTCCTGTGGTTTCGGACTACAACTTCCATCGACCCTAGCCAGTTGTCAAAGACTTTTCTATAGGATGTTGGCCACAGGTTGTGAAATATTGCAAAGATAAGCACCAGCACCATGAACTGAGCAGAAGAAGCCTGCAATATCAGTTGCATATGACCTCACTTCCCTGTGCCTGTCAGGAGAGCAAACATTCTGTAGCAATTGCAGCTTCAGAGTTGTCTTCAGAGTTGCTCTCGGTGGTGCTCCCCAGTAAGGGGCAGTGCAATAATCAGTCCTATAAGTTATAAAACCATATCTTGAAGTATGGGTTCCCCCAACAAAATTTAAAAATTTGGCTTTGTAATTTGGAATTTATGCGATGTGATTTAATTTGATGTGATTGGCCAGTTAATAAAAATTATTTTTTTAAAAAAAGTTATAAAACCACAATGAAATCCCCCTTCTCCAAAAAGAGGAGTCTGCATAAACTCCAGCACTGCTGCTACGTGCTTATCCAGGAAAGGGCCAAGAATACCCTCTAACTCTGGACCTGCTGAGGTAGAGAAATTCCTACTGCACCTCTCACAACCAATGCTCCAAAGACCCCTTCCAATACCCTGGGGCTCCCTACCAGCCTCACCTCCATATAATTGGCCCAAGCTATGGCTGTTTTAAAAGTCTCTCTCTTCAATTTCTCTGAGTTGTGAGTACTGTTAGAAGTAGATCAGACCTAAATGTGGATCCCTACTCTCTAGTGCCATTGCTTTGATCCAGTTACAGGTTCTCTTGCTCATATTGCGAGGTGCTTTAAGAAATGCTTGTGTTTAGATAATGTCACAATCCCTTCTGTACGTTTGCTTATACTGCTGCCACTAGACCCATTTTCCCCTGTTTGAAGGGGAGAAATAGATTGCTTCAAACAACAAACATTACTTGTTACACACAGCAGAAATAATACCTTGTAACTACTTTATATTGAAAGAATATTTGCTTATTTCAAGAAACTGATTATGGCAAAATCTCATAAATACAGTAATTACCGTATTTTTCGCCCCATAGGGTGCACCGGCCCATAGGGCGCACCTAGTTTTTTGGGGGGGAATAAAGAAAAAAAATTATTTCCCCCCCAGGCGCGGGGCTGGAGCGGGGGAAGCCCGAGCTTCCCCCAACCCCAGCCCCCAGAACAGGCTGCTAACTGCAAGCCTAGGGAGCCTGGCGGGAAGTCGCGCCGGTCTCCCCAAGCTTGCGGATATCTGCCCGAAGTCGCGCAGCTCTCCAGCGGCTTGCCAAGAGCTGCCTGCATCATGAAGCCTGGGGCGCGCTGAGCTCAGTGTGCCCCAGGCTTCATGATGCAGGCAGCTCTCAGCAAGCCTTGGGAGAGCTGTGCGACTTCGTGCAGCTCTCCCACGGCTTGCCAAGAGCTGCGCGAAGCCCGAAGCCTGCAGGCAGCTCTCCGCAAGCCGTGGGAGAGCTGCGCGACTTCCCGCCGGGCTCCCTAGGCTTGCAGATAGCTTCCTGAAGCCTGGATAGTGAGAGGGGTCGGTGCGGAAGCCTGCATTCTCCCCATAGGACACACACACATTTCCCCTTCATTTTTGGAGGGGGAAAAGTGCGTCCTATAGGACAAAAAATACGGTATGTGTTGACACATAGAATCTGGATCCAGGGCTCTCTCTTTCTCACCTAGTACCCTTTAGCACAGCATGCAACTTAATCCAAAAAAGCTAAATTGCGCAAAGAAGCATATATCAATCCTAGTCAAGATTTACCTTGCCCCAAATCTGACAATGACAATTCAGGTGATGTCATATTTCTGACTGTTTTTCAGGTTGAGGGGTAAGCCAGTCAACCTGGAAAAAAGGGCTGCTATCAGGCTCCATCCAAATCCCAACTCTTATGTGAACCTCCCTGCCTCCTCGATCACACATTCTGTTTCTCACCCTATTTCTAAGATATGGATAAGAGTGATGACTTCACAGGGATGCCGCAACAGTGAATATAAAAAAGGCTGCAATGGCCTTTGACTTGCACACTGTTACATAAATGGTCCTAATATGCCCTCATCAAAAAGTTGAAGCACAAAACGGCACGATACGATATTAGCGGTGCAATTATAAGAGATTGTCTTCATCTAATCCGCTAATGACCAAACTGTTTTCCAGGGCACACTAGTGTGCGACGACAGGCTCGCTACTGATCTAGGAAAAAATTAATTAATTCCATCATTAGGGGCTCCGGGGAATCTGAACTACTCACTCAAAGTACCTACTCAACGCCTTACTGCATGAGTCACTGATTCAGCAGGACTTTAGCCTAGTCGGATAATTCTGGCTTGCTATCTGAGGAAGGCACAAACAGGGCAGGACTTGAGGGCAAACGTTCAAGGACCACTTCACAGAATGAGCAGGATGGCCCAGCAAACATAGCAGTGACGGCTTACTGTATTTTGAAGTAATGCGCATTACCATCTACAAGATTATCTAAGCCAAGACAATTAAGTCTAAAATTATCTAACCGAACCACTGCCTCTGAGACACAGAAGGGTGCCTTCCATCGTGGAATGCAAGGGGGCAGATGGGTTTCCTCCCATATAGCTTCATCTACCTTCAGAGCACACCCTGGGCTCTGTCTGTGCCCAAGTCTGCCTTTCCATTGGGAGGTACATCTAACACAGTGGCTGTCACAGAGGTGGGTTGTTTCAAGCTCTGGTAAGTCTTTCCTAGGGCTACCCTTGTTCTGCTGCAACTCTGCATTTAGAGTGTCCAACCACAGCTCTCTTCACACACCCAAACTTGGATTGGGATTTCCAATGCTGGGGAAATGGGTCTAACCCTTCCCCCCGCCCACCCTGCAGCACAGCCTTGATCCAGAGGGCCCCCACCAAATTTCCATTAGTGACAGAAGTGAAATCCCGGAGGCTTAACAATGTAATAGCAGTTTGTGTGATGAGGTCATCTGGACTGGTGCATTAGTGTTAGACCATGGTTTCCTAAACTTGAGTCTCCAGCTGATTTTGGACTACAATTCCCATCATCCCTGACTACTGGTCCTGATAGCTAGGGATGATAGGAGTTGTGGTCCAAAAACAGCTGGAGAGCCAAGTTTAGGAAACCCTGATTAGACCCTCTCCTCACCACAATGCAATCCTGTTCAGTTCTCACCCCCATGGGAAGAAAATTGTGTTGGGAACTTCAAACACACTAGAGTACCAACCTAAGAACATTGATTGGCCTATGCCAACTGTGGTTTAAGATTGATGTGTGCCCCCAATTCAGTTTCAGGAAAAAGGGGATATCAGAAGTTTGGAGAAGGGTAACCTCATTCTTATTTTGCCACAAGTAATTCCTGGAGCTGCTCCAAACTCAAATTATCCCTCAGTGAAGGCATGTACACATTTACAATACCTTAAGATGCAATATGTCACATGTGGGGCTCTCTTATGGGGAAGGACCAAAGCTTACATGCTCTGCATGCAGAAGTCCCAGGTTCAAATCCTGACACCCCCAGTTAGAACTGGGAAAGAATCCGGACTGAAATCCTGCACAGCCACTGCCATTCAGTGCAGACAATATTGAACTAGATGGTCTGACTCAGTATAATGCAGCTTCCCATATTTGTATGCAAAGAGACAAAGTTGGGGAATAATTTGTCCTTGTCTAAGGAAGATTCAATACGGGTGGGGGGGGGAATTAACCAAAGTTATCCAAAGCCCCAAATAAATATACATAGACAATAGCTGCTTTACTCCATAGAAACACTCATATTTCTTGAACAGCTTCATAAAGTGACATATTTAGCTCTACAAGCTGCTATAAAGTAATCTATTTTCAAGAAAACACCAACAAGCTCAGTGCTTACAGTTTCACAGTTCAAGCATCTCGTTTCGTTAGTCAGTGTTCCCTGAAAAATCTCATGCACCCAGGTGAGTTCTTGCTTGTTGTTCTCTTCCGCTTCGTTCATGTTGCCGTTTTTCAGTTTGCCGTTTTGCTTTTCCTGCTTCTTCTCCTCTTGCAGAATGTCGGCGACGGTATTCAGTAAGTAGTTTAAAAACTCATGGGCATCTTGTTGCATGTAGTTGTCAAAGAGATCTGTAAAGAAAAACAGGAGGAAGGCATATATTTTCACGGCTTCAGGCGTTGTGGCTGGAGACAGGGGTCAGTGCTGTTGGGCAGCTGCCAAGGGCCTATACCTTAGAGGAGAGCCAACCAGCACTGACCTCCAACCATGGGGGGGGGGCCAAGGAAGGTTTGGGTGATCTTCCCCACTCTGCGCCATGCTAATATCTGCAGTGGCAGGAGCAACACCTCCTCCCCACAGCCTGAGAGGACAGTCAGCACAGGGCTGCCTTCACTTGCTTGCCCATGTGTGGTCCATGCAGCCAGCAGGGCATCTGATTGCTCACCTGTCATTTCCCTTGGTGGTTATTTCTGCCTCTGCCCCATCACTCACCTTCTGTCTCAGGTGTGGCAGGGAGAATCTGGGCCCAGCAAGACTGCCCAGAGAGAGCACACAAGCAAGCAAGCAAGGAGGAACCCTTGAAGGAGTAGCCACCTCACCCTCTGAATTGCATCTCCCCCTCTTTCACTGAGCAGTGTAGCAAGGAAGATTGTAGTTTCTAATACTGAATTTACAAAAAAGGTTTGAAAACCTAAATAGCAAGTTTTAAACAAAGTTCAACTTGAAGAAAGCAAAGCACAATAATAAAGGGTTAAGGACTCAACTGTGAAAATTCTAGTGGTGCTTTTACAACAATGGTTTAAAAACCTAAGTGGCACAAATTCAAAGAAAGGAATACAAGATAAACCTTTTTTTGTAAATTCAGTATTAGAAACTGTACTTTTGAGTCCTCAATACTTTATTACTGCGCTTTGCTTTATCTAGGTCAAGCTAGGGTTATAATACGCCAGAATTTTTGGGATTCTACCCCTGTTTGAATTTTGGTCATTTAAAATTTATGATTTTTCTATTTCCTTCTGAGGAAACTGAATAGTTCAGTGAAATGAGGTTTGTAGCCGGTATCCCATTAAGGCTTTGTTCTATTTTAGGTTTTTCTAATTTTTTCCTTCAGCTTTTTGATTTTTATTATTTAGTTGATTTCCACAAGATAATATTTATAGTCGATTACTTCTTGTTAAGGGACGCGGGTGGCGCTGTGGGTAAAACCTCAGCGCCTAGGACTTGCCGATCGTCAGGTCGGCGGTTCGAATCCCCGCAGCGGGGTGCGCTCCCGTTCCTCAGTCCCAGCACCTGCCAACCTAGCAGTTCAAAAGCACCCCCGGGTGCAAGTAGATAAATAGGGACTGTTTACTAGCAGGAAGGTAAACGGCGTTTCCGTGTGCTGTGCTGGCTCGCCAGATGCAGCTTGTCACGCTGGCCACATGACCCGGAAGTGTCTTCGGACAGCGCTGGCCCCCGGCCTCTTAAGCGAGATGGGCGCGCAACCCCAGAGTCGGACACGACTGGCCCGTACGGGCAGGGGTACCTTTACCTTTACCTTTACTTCTTGTTTCAGGGATTTTCACAGTATTTCATTTGTTTTGTGCAATTCCTTGGTTTTCAAACAGCTTCGTTCTCGAACGTTTTGGCTCCCGAACATCACAAACCCAGAAGTGACTGTTCTAGTTTGCAAACTATTTTTGGAAGCCAAACATCCGACGGGGCTCCCGATTGATTGCAGGAGCTTTCTGCAGCCAATCAGAAGCCGTGCTTTAGTTTCCAAAGGCTTTAAAAGTCTAACGGACTTCCAGAATGGATTCTGTTTGACTTCCAAGGTACGACTGTTCTAACGTCTGCCTCTGTCCTCAACAGGGAAGGACTGGGCCTCATGGGGGCTGTGACTGTCTCTACTCCCTTCTCTGGCCTCTGTCTCGAGGTGACGCAGAGGACTGGACAGCAAAACTGACCAGAAAGCATAGGCATATTTGAGAGGACACCCACTCCTCCCTCCTCTCCTCTCTCGGCAGCCTTCCAGAATGTTTTGGGATCAGGACCGTCGTCTGAAAGGATGTGCGAGTCTATACTTGCCATTCTCCTTTCGTAACCTCGAGATGAACTTTTTGGGTGGAATCACTCCAACTTTCTTCTTCTGCGTGGCAATACTGTGGAAAAGGTCTGCAAGGCAAGTCAGGAGGTTTTCCTTCTTTTTCTGCTGGGCCTTGTAGGATAGCACATTTTCCCGAAAGGGCCGGCAGAAATACAGGGCTTGCAGGACGGAGTTGCAGTAGCACGTGTTTCCAAACTGCAAAATATAAGTGGGGACAGGAGAGAGCGGATCATGAAGTGCAGCTTAGTGCAACACCCAATATCCTATCTCCCTTGCCTCAGTATTTTCTCCTCTCGGTAGAAGAGGAGAAATCTATAACTGTAGATTGAATGTAGGTCAACAGGTCTGTATGTGGAGCTTCAAAGTATTACTCTTTAGCTAGAAATAAAAATTACGTAATGCTAAAACAGGTTTCTTCAGTTTTGTTCTGGTGGCAGGCGTAACATAGTTTTAAAAACAGTGGGCACCTTCAGACTTGGTGCTTTTTTGTGGGTTCACAGTAAGTCTGCAACTTATGCAGGGGTTACACTCCGGGGGTTGTGCCTAAAGCCAAAATCATGTGTAGTCAAAACCAACTAGGTTCAATGACAGGCGGGACTGCCAAACTCAATATTCCTGGAATGTTGTTGTTGTTGTTGTTAGAATATAAAAAATACGATAAAACATCAAAATACGATAAAACATTAAAAACTTCCCTAAACAGGGCTGCCTTCAGATGTCTTCTAAAGTCAGATAGTTGTTGTTTTCCTTGACATCTGATGGGAGGGCGTTCTACAGAGCAGGCGCCACTACCAAGAAGGCCCTCTGCCTGGTTCCCTGCAACCTCACTTCTCACAGTAAGGGAACCACCAGAAGGCCCTCGGAGCCTGCTATCATCATCATCACTATTATTATTAGCCATGCACGTAAAGCTGAATGTGCACAAGTGAAATGCATGTAAGTTGCAGGCTTTCTGTATTCTGCAACACATAATTGATATAGTAATAGTGCATTAGTGCCAGGTTTTTACTGGACCATCCACACATCATTCTGCTTCATAGCTGTTTCACAATGCTCTTCCAGTATTACTGTATTACTAGATTTCACTAGATTTCATTACAGCACAACAGGGCACCCACCACCTCTCTTGGAACACTTGTGGAATAAAATGTTACAGGGTTTCAGCAGGAAGCTACAGGACACGCTCTGACTGGAAATGAAGTGGCACGTCCATTCCAATGTTTTTCCAGGTGCAAACAGCATTGAAAGTACCATTGCATAAAACTGTCCCATTTCCATCACTAGCATAAATAAAGGAATAATAAAAGGCACACCTGGAGGGGCCCAGTGTTACTATTCTAGAAGTTCCCAAAATAAGTATTCAAAGCACTCATCAAAATAACTTTTGTCTGTGTCCCAGAGAGCCCTTTACCATGCATGACCTACACCTGAATATATATATGTATTTTTAAAACCTATTATGATACGGCATAAATGCATGCTTCACATGCAGAACTCGCTTCCTTCTTCAAAAAAGGGTGGCTGGACCTTTACAAATTCTATTTTACTTAAAGTATGGTCAACATGGTAAAAAGTGGGCTAGTTATTATGATGTACTGGCTCAACACAGAGAGAGGCACATGTAGTTTCTCCTTCCTGCGCACCTGCCATACTATCCATACCTGTGCGCTTGGGGGCAGATCATCTGATCAGTGACCACAAATCAGTTCACTGCCTGCCAGACATAGGAGTGGAGGTCTTTGGGGTCAAGAGACCAGTTCCTCAGAAGGTTTAGGCTTAGTGGTTGTTATCTCCAGAAATCCCAGGGGTCCCTGACTGAAAGGCTCTGGCTGAAACCAAGCTGTGATATTAGGGTCTGGGCTGGTATGTTGTTTGTACTGCTGCTCAGGGTAAGGTGCATGATAACAACCAAACTGCATTTGATTGATAGGATTTATAAACTGCCCTTCCTCTCTAAGGAGCCCAAAGCAGCAAATACATCCACATTAAAAAAATAAAAAATTCCAAAAGCAGTTAAAACATTCTAAAATTACAAATAAATTTTCATACAGTGATGTCAGGGTCGCCAGGAAAAGTATTCTGCAGCCACCAAATGCCTAGGTTAGCAAGAAGGTTTCAGATTCCTCCTGAAAGCTAATAATGATGCAGACAGTTACACCTCACTAAGGAGGGCATCCCACAAATGAGGAACCACCACTGAAAAGGCCCTGTCACAGGTCACCAACAACAACCAGGCAGCCCCTGGCATGGAGAATATACCATTCACATCAGGCTGCACCCAGGTTGCCTTTAGACCTACTGAATTAGTCAATCTGGTCCAACAGCGCTCCTCTTATGTTCTTCTCCTGGTGTTCTACCAGTGCTGCAGAAGCTACATATTCTCTCAACCTGTTCCTCCCATAGCCCTTTCCACTGCTGTGGGGCAGCATGGGAGTCTAACCCAGCAGGTGGCGTGGCGGAGGGGGGTGTAGCAAAATGGAGGACACATCTCTACTTCTAGACAGTACTCTGAGGTGCGACAGGGCAAGTCATAAAATATGTTTTTGGAAACTGACACCGCAGTAGTAATACTTACATTGACCAGTCCAAAGTAGTGTTCATTGATTGGAAATTGCTCTGGCCCAATGTCTTTTTCCAGAGCAGAGGCATTGGTGCCCTAGGGAAAAGGAAACAGCCAGTTATTTTAGTTCCAGGTTAAAATATGACACAAGTCTGAGAAATATCCTGAAAGGCTAGGTTACTTCCTGCTGCCCTCCCCCAAAGCTGTGCCAAATGGATTGTCTGAAGTGTTTTAGACATTTCCGAATACTTACGGCCCAAGCGGTGCTCAGCCAATGACATGAGGCTGCCATGAACTCTGTGAAAACCCAACATCCCATTGAAAATGCTTGTTAAGAGAAAAGGGCTGTTATCCAGCATGCCAAGAAGAATAAGCAAGCCCCATTGATTTTAAATTGGAAACAGAGCACAGGATCCATTCTTTCCAACACATGACATGGGAATGGATTGCCAAAGAAATCTCTCACTCCACATCCATTAACCTGTCATCATCTGGTTCCCAGACAGAGCAATATACAAAAATAAACAGGCCCTCCCCAGGGCTTTTTTGATGTTATTTGATTTTATCCATTTCTGCAATCTAATCTAACATTTCCTTATCAGCCCTTCTATTTGCCTGATTTGCAGGGGTTGGGAGAGAGGAACCAGAGCAATGTTTTCTCTCTCGCTTGGATGAATGCAAGCGACTCTGATTTTTCCCCAGCAAAATAAATGCTTTCAGAGAGCTGGAACGGCTGAATGAAAATCAGAAGAGATAATTGCGGAGAGCTTGTAGGCTTGAAATGTAAATCAACTTGCTTGCAGTTGGCAGCCAGTAATAAAAGTCATAAGCGTTTGGGTTTGGTTCTTTTTTAAAGTTTCATGTGCAGGAACACTTTCCCTATTTTTGAACCTTAGGCTGCAGATGTTTTTGTATATCCCGTCCCAGCCGTTCCCACTGAAAACAAAGGGCTGTATTGAATTTCGTCAGGCACACAGAACATCTCAGTTCCCCAAGACACCTGAGCCTTTCTTGAAGAGGGCAAAGGAAAGGCAGACAATGCATTGTGGGTGACTCCAGTTGCCCAGGAGCTGAGCTACTATGAATCTGTATTTCAAATTATATCACAGGGAGGATCAGGTGAAAGGGTTTTTTTTATCCAACCCATCCATCATGCTGCCATCAGCCCTGAAAAAGGAAAAGCATTCCCAGAGTCCAAGTGACCTAACTTTCCATTGCTGCAAAGTGTACCAGGATTACTGATTTTGAAAGTGTTGATCTATGACACAAAACTACGGGAGGGAAGAGATTAAATCGCCTTCCATGGTCAGGCAACCTGGCAGCTTAAAGAATAAAGGACATGCATATAGAATGATTATACCCATTTAGGATTACGTGTAGTTTGATCTCTATACATAGGGATGGTCCTGAAGACTTCAGAAGGAGAAATCGTAGCTCAGGTGCAGAGCAACAAAACTTCATACAAAATTGTATTTGTCATTTTGCAGCAGCTGTACTGGCTTCTTGTTATTTCTTGCACCAAATTTCTGGTGTTGTTGGTACCCTATAAAGTTCTTTGTGATCTAGATTCCTGTGTCCTTTACCAAGTGTCTATCAGCACTGGAAATGTTTCTTTTTATGCAAGAGGGCATGAAAGTATAGGAAGCTTCATGCACAGGCCTAGTGGCTGCTTTGTGTATGACTCGTTTCACTAGCTTGTAAACCATCTGACAGATTTATGTCTTAAAATAAACCATTTCACAGAGACCCTCTTCTCTCACTGATGTCATTTGCTAACTTGCTAAATACAAAGATGTAGGTCAGGTCCTTTTCTCCCACTTTTGTGATCTCTCTTACAATTGTGAGTGGCTGCTTTTCTTCCCCTGCAGCTACTTGTCATTCTATTCCCTTGTTGAGGTTTACATTGTCAGTTTCTATTTACGAAGTTTTCATATTCTCTTTCTCTCTGTCGCTCTGTCTGTCTCTCTCTCTCTCTAACACACACACACAGTTTATGTACACATGCCTACACTCATTCTCCAGCAGTTTATTCATTAGTCATGTGTTTTCAAAATTTCTCTCTTTGGCTGATTGACATCCAATGGGCTTTTAAAATGGGTTGGGGAAGGGGGTTATTGGGTTTTTGTTTTTATTATGTTTTTATTATGTACTTTTATTATGTACTTTACAGTGGCACCTCGGGTTACATACGCTTCAGGTTACAGACTCCGCTAACCCAGAAATAGTGCTTCAGGTTAAGAACTTTGCTTTAGGATGAGAACAGAAATCGTGCTCCGGCGGTGCGGCGGCAACAGGAGGCCCCATTAGCTAAAGTGGTGCTTCAGGTTAAGAACAGTTTCAGGTTAAGAACGGACCTCTGGAACGAATTAAGTACTTGAGACCTGCAGGGCAGGGCAGTATACAAATTTAATAAATAATAATAATAATTGCAGTGTAGATGTATAGTGCAAGGAAACGATTTATTTTTTCCTCCTCTACTGCTTCTGAACAGGCTTGCTATTTCCAGACCTATAGACTGCACCTATAACTCTCTCCTTGGTGCTCAAGTATGTACTGTAGTCCACCCATTTAGTTTCTTTTTCTACAAAAACTAGCATCCTGCTTGCTGCCAAACATGGGATGTTTGAGCAGCTGCTAGGATCTGCCACTGTCAACCCTGTAACTGCAAAATTCTAAAAGTTTCAAAGATGGGGTTTTAATAATAATAATAATAATAATAATAATAATAATAATAATAATAATGCCCAGAAGTATACAACACAGAATCACAATCATTGGAGGGATTTATTCAAGTCACAGATTCTCATTGCAGGGATTGACAAGCATTGGAAACAAATTGGCATCTCAAGTTGCTATAATCTGTGCGACAGCATCAGGAGCTATTATGACATGTTGAAATTTGGCACCAAACTCAAAACAGATAATTTTAGCTATTGTTCAGAATCCCAGGGAGGAATGAAGTGTGGGAAGAAAAGCCAGATTACTGCAGGTGGAGAAGATTATATATGGCAGCAATCACTCTCTTTCCTTTAATTTTCTCTCTCCCTCTCTCTCTTTCTCTCCCTCTGCAGCTGAACTGCAGCAACCGCTTAACTTAAAGAGTCTGAAGCTGCTGAACTGGAAGATTGTGAGTGATGCAGAGAAATGTGCTGCAGAGGATTTGGGGGGAAAGTGACAACACATCACAAGAACATCAGAAAAGCCCTGCGGGATCATAGAATTGCAGAGTTGGACGGGACCCCGAGGGTAATCTAGTCCAACCCCCAAAAGCACATCTAGTCCAGAATCCCACAGTGGCCAACAGGGCAATAGCTCTCTCCCACTGTTGCTCCCAGTTGTTCCCATCAGCTGGTATCCAGTGGCATGCAGCCTCCAAACTCAAAGGTTCCATATAACTATCATGCAGGGCCAACCCTACCATTAGGCAGAATAAGGTGGCTGCCTCAGGTGGCAGATTCTGGAAGGCAGAGGACAGTGATAGGATTTTGGAAGGTAGAGCAGGCCTGCCCTTTGTCCCCTAAGCTCACCTACCGTCCTCAGGTGCAGTGGAAGACACTGGCGCATTGCTTTTATCAAACTTAGACTGCATGCACACCATACATTTAAAATGCTCCCTACCCACAAAGAAACTTCCTAGGAACTGTAGTTTAAGGGTGCTAGGAATTACAGATCTCTGAGGGGTGAACTACAGTTTCCAGGATAAATGGATGGTGTCTACACATTTTCCCTCAAGACAGATGGATGCCAACAGCACACCCTAAAATTCAATTGTCAGACTGATCAGTTTCTGCACATAGAACGAGCAGGGACAGAACCATGTCCTCCACTTCAGACGTCATCAACATGCAAGGGATCACCCTTGCCATCATGACTAGAAACCGTAGAAAGAGATTCCACAATTGCCACCCAACTGCTTATTGGTTTTCCTTCTGGAAAGTTTGCAGACAAAGCTTATGTGAGTTTGGACTAACCTACACTGGTCAATTAAAACATTAAAATGTGTTATAAAAGAGGGTGCGGTAGAGAAATTGCATTGAGAGCTATATTATGGGGGGGGGTAGCGTTGTTGTTTTTCAAATCAGTGTATATCCAGCCTTTGAGAATGTGAACAAACACATCACGCACAGGAAATCTATTGCTCCAGCTGCTGCCCCACATATCACTGATATTGTTTTGGAAAGTCAGGGCTAGCCCCATCTATCTGGCGAAACCAGAATACTTGTCACAAGAAGCAATTCCTTAGTGGCTGGAGTACCACAACCAGCAACCATGAAACAAGCAAAACCAGGGCACTGGAAAGGGGAGCAGCTAGCAACACAGCAAGATATAAAAAGAGGAACAGCACCAATGAAAGAGTGAAACTCATCAAGGATCACCGAAGGACCACAGATAAAAAGAGGGAGCAGAACTCCCGTCAGGCTGTGAGATGGAAGTGACACATGTTGAAATCAACATAACAAACCTCTCTGCCAAAACCAGTCGCTGTTCTTCTAGCATTCTCAAGGAGCCCATATAAATGGAACTACACCAAACGCACAAAGTAAAATTGAACTTTGCCACACCCTCAATGTGGCCAATTTCCATAGCATGCTGGTCAGAGCGCTAGCATGCTAACTCTTCCTCAAGCTGGAAACATTTTCATGGAGTTATCACTTGACCTAGCCACAGGATTCAAAGATATCAAAAGTACCGGTAAATACAACTAAGTTTGATGACTTGAGTATTTCTAAAGCTGGCACCAAACACCAGGTCTGGCTGCTGTATTTGGGAGAGGCCTATCTTCGTCCTTTTTCTTTTCCCAACTATTTCAAAATCTGAACTCCCAAAGGAACCTAGAATGAATTTAAATGGCTCAGGCCTTCCCTGACTCCTTTACCCAGCTGGTGACATCTTGGTGCATGCAATGAGACCAGAGGCCTCCCCATATATTGTGCACATCTTAGCCTGGCTCTCCCTACTTTGCTGCTGCATCACATCCCAAAACTCCTGTTGTGCATCCTTCCTCTTTCCAATTAGTGCAACACTGTGAGTCCAATGTGCTGTTGGGTTTCCTAGTTGGTGGATAAATTGACATGTCCCTGGGTCACAGGAGGAACAATTTTTTTCTCTTTCTTTTTTTAGCCTTTCAGCTTTGTATTTTAAAAAATCCCCAAAGCCCTCACGACCTTGCCATCTAATTTTGTAATGATCCATCTAGTTCTGAGCCCAGGCACAAAATGCTGTTGCTTTGACTCAGGTTGCAGGTCTAGGCTTTAAAGTTGCATTTCTGAGCCGTGTGTGTGTGTGTGTGTGTGTGTGTGTGTGTGTGTGTGTTGGCACTTTCTCTGGGAAAACCCATATTTTACTGCTGAATCAGAGCAAACAACAACCAGGTTTTCTGTGAATTGCCATTTGCTGTGATTCAGCAGTAAAAGACAGGTTTTCCCAGAGACAACAAAACTGCTCAGACATGAAGCTCTCACAGACCTGTGCCTGGAAAACATGGTGCGAAAGAAAGTCTGGATGAGCCCCAATATCCTTGACATGAAGGATCCTTTCTTTTTGGTGGGGACAGACCTCCTTTCTACTTAATATGCTGGAAAATAGATTTATTTATTTACTTGTCGGAATTACAAGCTTCATCCTTATATCCCCACAAGAGTCCGAATAAATTCTGCCATTTCAGGAGTGGTCTAAATGCTCTCCATCATGAGGATTCGCTCTTGTAAAAATGATCATCTTCAGGCAACCAATGGTAACTAAACAAGGAACCTTCTGGTTGCTCTGACAAACCAAATTCGATATGTCTAATTCCCCAGCGTTAATTCTCAATTTACAGTATTCATTTCAGGTGCACATGATAACATAATGTTTCCAAGTGAAACAAAACAAAAATCAATAGGAGAGTCCAGGATTTTTTCCTCCCAGTCAAAACATGGTTTCTTAAATAGTGTCGCTTATTCCAGGAATTCTCGAGCTTTTAAGCTGGGTGTGCCTGGGGACCTCAGCACAGTTCTCTGTACGGCTGTTTCTGGCAATGAAGGCAACTGAGAAAACTCATTTCAACGAAATGTTGGCAAGAAAGAGGAGTGAATAGTGCTCATGACTCTCAAACAGCCTTGCAAGTGACCCCAGGAAGGTCAAGACCCCACAGGCTGAGAGGTGCATTATGTTATAGGAAGGCTCCATTGTCCACCACTGATGAACGGCGCATACGACATCATCAGCAAGGGACATGCAGGCTCACCGCAAGGAGGGAAGATAGTGACTGAATCTAGCTGCTCTTGCAAGAACCTGAAAATAAGGAGGGATATAAACTAAAACAGAAAGATGTTCTGAGGAATGGCTTCAGATATTGTACTTGGATACTTCCTTTTATTCTTAATATTTTTATTTATTAAATTTCCATACCGCCCTTCCTCCAACAATCACAGGGTGGTTTGCAATATACAAACACAAAAATACGAAACATAGGAACAAAAACAGTACACTCCAGTTTCAAATGCCACAGTCAAAGCCAATTTCCCCACCTCTCCTTAAATACAAATTAATGAAGCAAACATTTTGACTAAACATTTTGCCGCCCTAAACAGGCAATCAAAAGTCCCAGCAGTCAGATTTGGCTCCCGGCGTTATTTTTGTTTTTTTATGTAATTTTATTTTAATTTTTATCCCAGGGATGGAGAAAACACAGATCCTTGGGACTTTCTCCAGGCCACAAATCCTCTTGAATCAAGCCCTGCACCAGCCTTCCTTGAGTGCTTCTGCCTGTCTGGAATATGTCCTTGAACTCTGAGAAATCCTATTGCTGGTCTGGATGGAGGGCAGTGAGGGATGTGGCATACTGTACAAATATAAAAGCCATTGCGCTGCCCCATTTAGTCTCTGTTCCAACTCATCAAAGCCCATTGTTCTGTTGCAACACACGCAGAGCAGTGGCAAAGCCTTCTCTCATGTCTGGGATGTTGTTGTTGTTGTTGTTTTGCTTTGTTTGTGGCAGGGGGGCAGTAGAGCCATGGAGCTTTTTGTAATTGAGGCTGAAAGTGGGGATGGGGGACAAGAGCTTCCATGGGACCCAAACAGGCAGGCCTGATTTTTGTTTGCCCCCAACAAAGAAATCCCAAGAATGTTTTTGCACTGTGAGGAATTTCTCTGTGCCCCCCTACTGTTTCAAGGCGGCTTCCTACCGCTTCAAAGGAAGAAAGGAGTCTCTGTTATTGCTCTTCCAACTACAGAATCATCAAACGGCACATGAAGGGAAGCAAAAAAAAAAAAAAAACCACCCATGTTATGCTGACTGCCTTTTCACTAACACAGAAAAGAATGGTTAAATGGGGGGAATCATTCAAACATGTAATCCTCCAGACGCATTTTACAGCTCTAGGAAGGCTGCACTGTGGACATTTGCTGAACATGCAGATGGGCTCATGGGCGTAGCCATGGGGGGCGCAGGGGGCAGCTGCCCCATCCAATTCAAGTAAAACAATAGAAATACTTAACTCACTGGCAAATCATGTGGGATCTGCCTGCCCCCCCAAAAAGTCCTGGCTACGCTCAGGGATAGGCTGTGAAACATACACAAAACCCATTTCAGGACTAGGTACTGGATAAAAAGCTTGCATATCCCCAAGCAGTTTCTCACACACTTCAGTAGACAGAGCCCCTGCTCAGAATTGTAGAGTTGGAAGGGGCCACGTGGATTCAACCCACATTGCTATGTGAAAAGGTAAAGGGACCCCTGACCGTTAAGTCCAGTTGCGGACGACTCTGGGGTTGCGGCGCTCATCTCTCTCTATAGGCCAAGGTGGTGTTTGTCCGCAGACAGCTTTTGGATCATGTGGCCAGCATGACTAAGCCGCTTTTGGCAAACCAGAGCAGCGCACGGAAACGCCGTTTACCTTCCCGCTGGAGCGGTACCTATTTATCTACTTGCACTTTGATGTGCTTTTGAACTGTTAGGTTGGCAGGAGCTGGGACTGAGCAACGGGAACTCACCCCGTTGCGGGGATTCGAACCGCTAACCTTCTGATCGGCAAGCCCTAGGCTCTGTGGTTTAGATCACAGCACCAATTACTGTTGTTGCAAAGATCACTTTGCTTACCTACAGCTTTACACAGAATTGTCACAAACTGCAATTTTTTTTGCCATTTGGACACACAAGTTTACAAATTTTCTCTATATATATATATACATGTATGGAATTACCCTTTTAAGGGCGAGCTTGTTGATGTTTATTGCTATTTTAATTTTATTGTATTTTCATATGCTGTAATCCACCCTGGAACCTTCAGATGAAAGGAGGGTAATATAATAAAATGTCAACAATAACACACACACACACACACACACACACACACAAAACACCAGTCAACTGAGGATAACACTTCATGTATCTGGTAATGCAGACTCTAGCTAGTACATGAAAAGTAATGCCCTAATAAATATGTTACAATGAAATCCTATACATGTCTACTCGAAGGGAAAGGGTTATTGAGTACAGTGGGACTTATCCCAAGCAAGCTTACGGTATATAGGATTTCAGCTTTAGGAATTAACTTTGGAGTACTTTTAGTCTTGGAGGTGCTGCAAGCCTCTGTTGTTGAAAGGTAGATTTTGGCCACTAAGGAGAAGGGCAGAACGTTTATTATCGTTGTTCTATTTCCGAAATCACATCTTTTTGGTATATGTTTATGCAACCGTGAGTCACTTAATTGTCAAAATAAGAAAGTAAATTGGTCCTTCTAGGCAAGTGGTGCGTGTGTGTGTGTGTGTTGTGCGAGTCTCAGAACCTGTCCTACTACTGCATCTTGAGTATCTTCCAAATTAAAGGCAAGGAAACCAGACAAGCTTACTGCTTAACAGCACACACAAGTTCTGTCACAAAAGGAAGAAACCAAAGCAGAAATGAAATACAGGCTGCTCTAAGGCCCACATTTTCAGAACCCCTTTTGACTTCAGTGAGCAAGCAGTGAAGGAATCAGCTTGAGGACTCAGGTCTTACACTTCCTGTTATAAGCATGTTTTCTGACCACAAGGCTGGTCCATCATCATATTTTGTGATGTGCTCTCATATGATATTATTATTATTATTATATATACCAAAGATCCCATGACAGTTCACAGCAAAAAAATACAGAATAAAACCATAAAGTACATAATAAGTACAAGAACAAAACCAACCCATAACAACCCCCAACATATTTTAAAGGCCATAGACTGTTCATCAGCCAAAGGCCTGGTTGAAGAGGAACATTTTTGCCTGGTGCCTAAAGAAGTATAATAAAGGTGCCAGATGAACGTCCCAGGGGAGAGCATTCCACAAATGAGGAGGTGGTCCTTGAGCAGTTCAAGGCTGTATCAGTCAAAACCAGCACTGTGAATTGAGCCTGGAAACTAACTGACAGCCAGTGCAGTCGGGCCAGGATCGGTGTAATATTCACACACCATCTTGCTTCGGTGAGCAACCTGGCTGCCGAATTCTGCACCAGGTGAAGTTTCCGAACCATCTTCAGAGGCAGCCCCACATCTAACACATTGCAGTAATCTAACCTAGAGGTTATCAGAGCATAGACGACTGAGGTTAGGCTATCCCTGTCCAGACAGGGGCACAGCTGGGCCACCAGCCAAAGTTGATGGAAGGCACTCCACGCCACTGAGGCCGCCTGAGCCTCAAGCAACAGCAAAGGATCCAGGAGGACCCCCAAGCTATGTACCCATTCCTTCAGAGAGTGTAACCCCATCAATAGCAGGCAACCTCCCATCCATACAGTCAAGGGAACCACCCACTAACAGTGCCTCAGTTGGCTCTCATCCAGTCCATTACCGAGGCAAGGCAATGTTCCAACACATCCATGCCACAGCTGTAGATGTAAAGGAGAAGTAGATCTGTGTGTCATCAGCAGATTGCTCACCATGTGCTCCAAAACTCCAGATAACCCCGCTCAGAGGTCTCATGTTGATAGGGGATAAATTGAGCAGAGGTTTTTTTTGGCCCAGAACTCACTAGAATTCAGTTCCGGCATCTCTCAGTTGAGTGTCATTGCCATTATAAGAGAACAAGGGAAGTATTCATGGTGAGTTCTGGCACCTCTTTTCCTAGCAAAACAGCACTGGCCCTGAGGCCACAATGAGGGTTCCACAGGGCCGAAGAACGTTCCCCAAGCATCACCCTCTGGAAACAGCCATCCAAGTGGGACTGGAACCACTGCAAAGGGGTGCCACCCACTCAAACTCCAGAAGGAAACCATGGGCAATGGTATTGAAATCCAGTAAGAAGTCAAGGAGAATTAACAAGGACACATTTCTCCTGTCTCTCTCTCCTGACAAGAGCTCATCATACAGGGCGACCAAAGCAGTTTCAGTGCCAAAACCGGGCCTAAGTCCCAACAGAAATGAATCTAGAAAATCGGTTTCCTCCAAGAGTGCCTGGATCTCATCTGTGACCACCCGCTCAAGAACCTTGCCCAAGAAGGGGGGATTAGCAACTGACGGTAGTTACTTAGATTTTCTGAGAGCAGGGAGGGTTTCTTAAGGAGTGGTTTTTACCACTAACTCTTTCCCTAGCTATTGATGCCCTCCAGTCTAAGCATGTACACACTGGTACAGCAAGTAAGATCTAGGTAGTTGTTTTTCACACAATTTGTTACCTACAGACACACAAGGAGATGACTCACTGGACCTAGTGACTTTTCACCCTTTGCGGGGCGGGGACTTGCCCACACCCTGCAAAATATTGCAATTCATTAAAGAGCTACTACTGTACAAGTTTTCCTGCAACTAGTTTGCATTGTCTCTCCTCCACCCTTCAGATAAATAACACTTTTTTATCACCTAGCTTCCAATTTACAAAGGAGAAAAATGTTTGGAAAATGTTGACACATTCGGTCAATAAGTTGAATGCAAAAACCTCCTGGTTAACTAAATTTCTAGGCAAAGAAGAGCAAAAGTGATCAAAGCTCTGCATCTAACTCCTGATTCATTCATTTCACTCAAAAGAGAGGCAGGTTGAAGGCCACATCTCTTAGCTCAGCTTATGCACAGAAGCTTAAACAACTCTTATTTGGACCAGTTCCTTTTGGAGCACATGCTTCCTTGAGGGACCAGCACTGCCCAGACGGAAATCACATGTTCATGTTTGAACCTGCCCAACATGTTTGCACGCTGAAAAAAACAATTCCTCCCTTGTTTCCAAAACCCAGTTATTCAGATCCCTGGCTCATCCGCACCTAGCACTGTACACCCGGTATTCTCCCGTGCAAAAAAAAGCAACACTGTGCAAACTTTCAAGGACGCCCCCCTCCTCCCCACACATGGTTCGGATGCCCACCTCCAGCATCCCGCCCACCGGATCAGCAGAGAGATCGCCTGCATTTCCAGACTTCCGCAGCTCCTCCTTCCAAAATGGCCCCGATCCTGGGAAGGGACTACTCGGGAGCAAGTCCTACTGGGCTGCAGTGGGCCTTTTACTTCCAAGTTCAGTGTGGCCCAGGATTGCAAGCCTGAAACTCTGGCAACCAATTCGGGGCGGGGGGGGGTGTGTGAAGCCTTGCCCTCTCTGCACGCCCCTTTCTGTGGATTCCGATCTCCCCATAACTGGGTGGGTTGTAGGGGGTGGGGAGGCGGAAGTGTGTGTGTGTGTGTGTGTGTGTGTGTGTGTGTGTGTGTGTGTGTGTTTAGTGGGTGCGGGGGAGGATTGTGCGGCTCTCTCCCCCGCCCCGTGCGCCCCTCCTGCCCCCAGCCAGGCCGAGCAAGCAATACTCACCATATTACAAATGGAGGCGATGTTTCTGACAGTCATGAGTCTAAAGGTTGCAGTGATCCCGCACCGCCATCTTTATGAGGTGAAAACCGGAATGGTCATGGCTGGGGAGGATCGGGAAGAGGCCGGGAGGAGCAGGGAGAGGCGGCGGCGGGGGGGGGGGGAGTGGAGAGAAACGGAAGCTCTGCCGAGGCGGGGGGGAGGGGGAGGGGAGGGGGAGAGAGATCGGCTGCTCCGCCTCGGGGCTCTGCAGGATCGGAGGCAGAGGCCACCCACCCACCCCCTTTCCCTGCTCTGCCGGCTAATTCCGCCGCTCCCAGGCCCGTCCAGGAGCCGCTGGGGGTGGCCGGGGTCTCCCTCTCAGCAGCAGCAGCAGCGGCGCGGCATTTCTGGGGGCGATCGGCTTCTCTCGTGGGCGCGCAGCCGCCCCCAGGCGAGCGCGGATCAGCGGCGCTGGTTTCCAGCAGCTGGGACAGGCGCGATCTCAATCCCCCCGCTTTCCTTCCTCCTCCTCCTCCTCCTCTTCCTCCTCCTCCGCCTCCTTCCCCCGCAGCGGGTGCTGTTGCGCCTCTTCCCTTCTCTCCATTGCAACGCAGCGCCCGGCGGCCAACTTTGACAGCGGCCGGGGAAGGGGAGGTCAGGGCCGGGTGAGTGGCGTCGCCACCAGCCAACCGCCCCGGGAAGGGGGCGCGCCGAGCAGCCAATGCCGGAGAGGCGGGAGGCGGGTTCCGCCAGCTCCGGGTCAAAGGGGCACCAAGGCGTTGGGTGTTTCTCCCACCCCCACCATCAAAGAGTCAGGGGTCTCGCCTCTTTTTCCCACGTTTTAGGACGCCAGGGCAAGAGGCCGGCTTCAGATCCTGCAGGAGCAGCACTCAGAAGGGCGACACTTGAGCACACGCGTGCATCAAGTGATAGGGAACACTTGATGCACGCGCGCGTGGGGAAACGTCGCCGTTTCGAAGGCTGGGAGAGGATATTTCCTCTCCGCTGGAAGCTGCGCATCCCTCGCGCCGCCTGGGATGCAATTGCTTTCCAGGCGAATCAGTTCTCACATCCTTGGTGCAGCCAGTCAACTGTGCAGTGATCAAGTGCAGAGAGGGACCCAGTGAGGCATGTGTGCATGTCTTGTAAAGCAGACGTTTGCTTCTGGAGAAAGAAACATCATCTCCCTCGCTGACAAGGACAAGGGGGAAATGTTACTGATTCTGCTCTTCCACCACCAGTATCAAGAGACATATATAACCAAGGCCACGCGGGGGGAGAGGTGCCCAGTGCGTTTTTAAAAATGCAAAGGATGGCCTGCTGGTTCTTGGGCAGCATTCTGTTCCCAGAACCCACAAGCAAGACATGAGTGAAATAGCACCCTCCTTCTTAAAGAATGGTATACAAAATGTCATGTTTGTAGCCTGAGAGTTGAATCTTACCCAGTGCTCTTGGGGGGGGGGGGCACTCAAGGGTTCACAGGACCAGCACCTTTTCTCCCTCCAAATGTTAAAAAGTACAGTGGCACCTCTGGTTACGTACTTAATTCGTTCCAGAGGTCCGTTCTTAACCTGAAACTGTTCTTAACCTGAAGCACCACTTTAGCTAATGGGGCCTCCTGCTGCTGCCATGCAATTTCTGTTCTCATCCTGAAGCAAAGTTCTTAACCCGAGGTAATATTTCAGTGGTACCTCGGGTTACATACGCTTCAGGTTACAGACTCCGCTAACCCAGAAATAGTACCTCGGGTTAAGAGCTTTGCTTCAGAATGAGAATAGAAATCATGCACTGGCGGCGCAGCAGCAGGAGGAGGCCCCATTAGCTAAAGCAGTGCTTCAGGTTAAGAACAGACCTCCGGAACGAATTAAGTATGTAACCAGAGGTACCACTGTATGACACTTACTGTAAGGCAGGGATCCCCAAACTCAGCCCTCCAGATGTTTTTGGACTACAACTCCCATCATCCCTAGCTAACAGGACCAGTGATCAGGGATGATGGGAAATGTAGTCCCAAAACATCTGGAGGGCAGAGTTTGGCGGTGCCTGATGTAAGATCTTCAAGATGAGTACTGGCACCTTTTTTAAAAAAAAAAAAAAGCACTGATATTACCGACTTTTAACAGTGGAAACTGGTCAATAGCCTCCAGGTTTAAGACACACAGGGGACACTGCATGATGCGCAAAGGTCTGTCTGCAGCATCTCACCTCCCCTTCCTTGCCCCTGGCCTCTGCCATCTGAGGCAACTGCCTTGCTCTGGTGGGGCAAACCCAGCAGCAGGAGACATAATATCACCCCAACACAAAGATTTATCACTGGAGACAGCTCATGCATTCTCTTGCAACTCCCCAAGTGTAATGTGATATGCATGATTTATTGGGGGGGGGCAGAACCGAGTTATCTGTAATGCAATTGGTTAGTTATTTTTTTTATTATTTACTTGATGGGAGGGCAGCTGCACCCCTGCACCCCCTGGCTATACTCATGGATGGACAGGAGTTTGCAAAGTGGGCCTAGTGCAGCTGATTCTGCCAAGTGCCTTTGTCTTGAGAGTGTTGTGCTTGAAGCAATGCCCTGTGATGTGTTCTGGCTGATTCATCCCTTACCATTCATTGCTTGCTGTTGCAGTTCTTGAATGATGAACAGCCATATGTGTGATCTTAGGCAAGTTTACTCAGAAGTCAGCTCCACTGAGCTCAGTTCATAGAACTGTAGAGATTAAGAGTCTCACAAACTACCGACTGAGCTATCTCAGTTCATTAAATGTACTGTACACAGAACAGCAATTGTGCAGCGCAATTCCACATATGATTATTTGGAAGCAAGTTCCACCAAATTTATTGGAACATGCCCCAAGGGGAATGGGGATGGGGCTGCAACTCAGCTAGGTGATCTGCACTTCTGCTAAACGGGCAGCTGCTACACCAAGGCTTTTCCTTTCAGCCCGCTTTCAAGTTACAGCTGTTTACTGGATTAGTCTCAGCCAGTATGGTCAATTACTAAGCAGTATGGTGGCGCTGTGGGTTAAACCACAGAGCCTAGGACTTGCCGATCAGAAGGTCGGCGGTTCGAATCCCCGCGACGGGGTGAGCTCCCGTTGCTCGATCCCTGCTCCTGCCAACCTAGCAGTTCGAAAGCACGTCAAAGTGCAAGTAGATAAATAGGTACTGCTCCGGTGGGAAGGTAAACGCCGTTTCCGTGCGCTGCTCTGGTGTGCCAGAAGCCGCTTAGTCATGCTGGCCACATGACCTGGAAGCTGTACACCGGCTCCCTCGGCCAATAAAGCAAGATGAGCGCCACAACCCCAGAGTCGGCCACGACTGGACCTAATGGTCAGGGGTCCCTTTACCTTTACCTTATAGGAGTTGCAGTGCACCAACAATCTGGTTCCCAATCCCTTTTTTAAATACTGTATTCTACTGTAAGTGGCATCTAGGGTCTTCCATTGTGTGCCCCACCCCAGCTGTGTGACCAATTTTGCTTGTAGAGCAGGCTTCCTCTACCTCGGCCCTCCAGATGTTTTTGGCCTACAACTCCCACGATCCCTAGCTAGCAGGACCAGTGGTCAGGGATGCTGGGAATTGTAGTCTCAAAACATCTGGAGGGCCGAGGTTGAGGAAGCCTGTTGTAGAGCATCACCCTGGTGTGAGTTTCTGACTATGTTCTGCTTCTCTCTCACCAAACTCCCTACTCCACCCATTCTGCTCCCCTAGCCAGCATAAGGATCCACCACTCAGTGCAAACTAGCATCAGTAATCTGCTGTAAATCCAGCGTATTTTGTTTGTGTTCCAGCATAGGGCAGTTTTACTAGTGATCCATTCCTGCCCAACAGGAGGCTAGTTTAAAATATTAGTTCATGTTAATAAAATTAGAATTGATTTTATTTTGTCATGCAATGTATATACTTGCCCTTCCAAAAAAAAACCATTTTTTTTTTTTAAGATTCAGAAGCTAGTAGAAGTGTATTTCAGTCTCTCAGAACACTCTGTTGCTGACCTTAAAAGGGGTGATTCTCAAACAAAGGAAATACCATCATGAAACCACCAAATCACAACTTATCAAGATAAAAATCCAATCTGATCCAAACTTGGGGGGTTAATAAAGATAACAGATTTGTTTTATTCCAATATAGGTGTTCATCAGCTTAGCAATGCCAGGATGTTTGCATTATTACAAATGCATCACCTCACAATCTTATTTGCTGAATGGTGGCATGTCTTCTTTCAATTTTTCTTGAGGAACTAACTGTAAACTCTGGTTTAACTACCACTGATGCTAAGTTGTTTTGTTTTTTAAAAGGGGGGGGGAGGCTCAACTCATGCCACAATAAGTTTGTTGGTCTTTTAAGATGCTGTGAGATTGTGTCAAATACAGCTGCCCCTCTGAAAACTAGTAACAAATAAGTGCAATGTTGGCAGGGTGCATATCACAAAGACGTATTTTCTTTTTTAATGGTTGACAAAGAAATGCTGGGAAAGCAAGAAATTTTATTCTTCAAAATAGTATCAGGAGGATAAGAACACTGAGCAATTGTTCTCATTGTATCCCTTCATAACAAACAAAACAGCCTTGTGTTTCCTTTCTCTGGTAAGACAAAATGAACTATTTATAACACAACTGTGCTTATATAATTTTTATTGAAAGGTCAAAAGAACACTCACCCTTGCATTTCCTTTTCACAGCCTGCTGCTCATTTGCCTCCAAATGCTCTCAACCAAAATGTTATCAGAAAATATCCATTTTGCTGTGGGTGGTTGTATTAATAATAATAATAATAATAATTTTATTTATACCCCGCCGTCCCTAGCCAAGGCCGGGCTCAGAGTGGCTTACAAGCAATAATAAAAACAAGTTGAATGATTACAACTTAAAAACAAAATTAAAATACAGCATTAAAACATTGAAACATTAAAATATTAAAATGTAGCCTCATCGCAGGAGGAGAAGGAAAAGAAAAAAGAAAGAGAGGGAGGGAATCAAATTGGCTCCAAGCCAAAGGCCAGGTGGAACAACTCTGTCTTACAGGCCCTGCAGAAAGAAATCAGATCCTGCAGGGCCCTGGTCTCATGAGGCAGAGCGTTCCACCAGACCGGAGCCAGAGTTGAAAAGGCCCTGGCTCTGGTTGAAGCCAATCTAACTTCCTTAGGGCCCGGGACCACTAGGGTGTTGCTATTTATGGACCTTGAGGTTCTCCGTGGGGTATACCAGGAGAGGCGGTCCCGTAGATACGAGGGTCCTAGGCCGTGAAGGGCTTTAAAGGTAAAAAGCAGCACCTTAAATCTGACCCTGTACTCCACTGGGAGCCAGTGCAGCTTGAAAAGCACTGGGTGAATATCCTCCCATGGCAGAGACCCCATGAGGAGCCTCGCTACAGCATTCTGCACCCGGTGGAGTTTCTGGGACAGCTTCAAGGGCAGCCCCGCGTAGAGCAAATTACAGTAGTCAAGCCTGGAGATGACCGTCACATGTGGCCAGGGCGGGGCGGGAAAGGTAAGGGACCAACTGCTTGATGCGACGAAAGTGGAAAAATGTCGCTGTTGCTGTAACTTGCGCCTCCATGGAAAGGGAGGCATCAAGGATTACACCCAAACTCTTAACGGAAGGCAATGGCACTAATTGGGCCCCCGCAAGAGAAGGGAGTTGGTCCCTCATCCCCATGCCATCCCGACCCAGCCATAGGACCTCTGTCTTCGAAGGATTTAGTTTCAATTGGCTCCCACGAAACCATCCAGCCACAGCTTCCAAGCATCTGGTGAGTTTGTTCGGGGCCAAGTCGGTGTGGCCATTCATCAGCAGATAGAGCTGAGTGTCATCAGCATATTGGTGACAGCCCAGCCCAAAGCTCCGGATAATCTGGGCAAGGGGGCGCATAAAGATGTTAAAAAGCATCAAAGAGCCTCAAAGCCATACAACTACCTGGACTAGCTAACATTGCTTTGCCTTATCTACATTTCAAGCTCATGCGTAGAATTGGATCTCAAAATTCATGGGCCACAAACTTCCTCACCCCTCCAAAAGCACACAGAATTAATCCAAGAGTGAAGAGCCGTAGCAACAGACAGTATGAGCACGCTGATCCCATCCGCTCACCCTGTTCCCTGGCTGGTCTACTAGCCTGGCTAATGTTGGGCAGAACTGCTGGGAAGAGTGATGGGGGGTGTGCCTTGCTGCCAATTGTTAAGACATTCATAGAATCATAGAACTGTAGAGTTGGAAGGGACCACGAGGGTCATCTAGGCCAACCCCCTGCAATGCAGGAATCTTTTGCCCAGCGTAGTGCTCAGACCATGACTCTTGAGATTAAGCTTCTCATGCAGGTCATCTGAAACAAGAACAACCAGAAGCTGATAGTAGGGCATAACAAGTTTATCACTGCCTTTGCTTGTTGTTTCATGCTGCTGCTATTTGTGGGGGATGGGTGGTGGTTCTCAGTGAGACTGTGGAGTCCCAAGGGAGGAGGTGTAGCATTTATTCCAATCTTTCGGTGAGAGCTTGAGTCTGGGGGACAGCAGCCTGAGTGGAAACAGGCCTGCTGGCCATGAATGCACATGTACTTGATGTCAGGAGCTCAGCCCTACACTTGAGTTGGACCCTGGCAGAGACACATGCCCGACTGGCATGTTCTCTCCCTCCTGGCCGTTTGTTTGGGAGCTTCATAAGCTTTCTTCAGCCCAAACATCACAACAACTGATACCAACCGGCACAGGCACACTTAGGGATCCGCAGAGTTTGCGCATCATGCCTAACAGACCTCAGCAACTCAGCATTTTGGCTAATCTACTTTATTTACATATAAACACACATGGAGCACTGCAACATGGCTCCCTCTCTCTCTAGCATCAGACAGCAAAGAGAAAAAACAAAGGACAATAGTCCCACTTCATGGAACACAGTAACACAAACATCCTGTCTCCATCACTTCCCACTCTGTGGAGTCAAAACATACACCGTCGTGTGATAGACAACAATCCCATGATTGCAATCATGGAGCAGGAATTCTAACACTTGACTGGGGTCAAAAAACTGGGTGCTTGTTACAGTCTGGTTCTATAGCAGCTGCTTCTATTGAATCAGGATCCTCTTGTATGCTAAGTAAAGTGCATGATTATATTACTATTATATATTATAAATTATTTATAATTGTTTTTATATTATACATTTGCTAATGATATTACATAACTTGTGTTCTAATGATGATATTCTATTATGTCCCTGCTTTTGTTGCTTATTTTGTGTAAGCAGCTTTGGCATTCATCTGAATGGAAAGTGACAAAGAAGTACAATCAGCCAAGAAAACCAACTTAATTGGGAGTCTTTTTTTGTTGTGGTGGCTTTTGTGAAACCATTGAGAACCAAAAACCCTTTTTGATTTACTGACAGCTATATGTAGGAGTATACCATTACTTTCTGCCCACACCTGTAAAATAGTTTTGTTTGTCACATGAATGAAATATGGGCCAATGGACAATGACACTGGCAAGCCTTAACTCTATCACACTCTTTTCCTTTTCTTTTAGAAATTAAGCATTGCCCTCATGAATTTGGACAGCATCATGAGTACATGTCCTTTTCCTTTTTTTAAGTTCATCACTTTGATGGTACTGCATTCCTGTCCATTCCCACTCACGTTCACCTCTGACCATTCTTGAAGGTCCACAGTAGTCCTCTCAGTCATAAACTAAGAGGGTAGAAACCAGTGGTTTTTTCTATAGTGAGAAGGGAACGGCAGGAGGATTTGTTTTCTGTCTAAGAATTAGACAGTAGGCAGCCTCACAGTGACCTGCCAAATTCATCAGCCAGAACAAGACATCACCAAATGCATAAAGCAGGTTAACACTTTGTGCTAATAGCAAGTTAGGGGCTTTTATTCCTAAAGGTCCGTATAGTAAAAGCTATGGTTTTCCCAATAGCGATGTATGGAAGTGAAAGCTGGACCATAAAGAAGGCTGATCGCCAAAGAATTGATGCTTTTGAATTATGGTGCTGGAGGAGACTCTTGAGAGTCCCATGGACTGCAAGAAGATCAAATCTATCCATTCTTAAGGAAATCAGCCCTAAGTGCTCACTGGAAGGACAGGTCGTGAAACTGAGGCTCCAATACTTTGGCCACCTCATGAGAAGAGAAGACTTCCTGGAAAAGACCCTGATGTTGGGAAAATGGAGGGCACAAGGAGAAGGGGACGACAGAGGACGAGATGGTTGGATAGTGTTCTCGAAGCTACCAGCATGAGTTTGACCAAACTGTGGGAGGCAGTGGAAGACAGAAGTGCCTGGCGTGCTCTGGTCCATAGGGTCACAAAGAGTCAGACACGACTAAACAACAACAACACCTTTATTTACAGCAGCTTTTTGCAGTTGGTCTGATTCTCCATAAATACCCCTGGAATATGATTATTTTATCGTATAGCCATTCCTTTCCCTACCTTGCAACTTAATTACATTTCATAAAGTTGTATTCCCTGTGCAAATTAGTGCCTTTGTAGAGAGAGTCCCAATGAGACTAACCTTCTTTGTGTACATAATATTTGTCTTTATTGCAGCTGCTAGTTGGTTCAAAAAAATTCCTGCCTTCTGTGGCGTAAAAGCTTGAATAAGGTTGCAGCTGTGACCTAATAATAATTTGGTAACCCATTCAGTGAAGACGTCATAAATTATACTAGCACTGGAGTCATTTAAAATAGGGAAATGCTACAGAAAATATTAATCCTTCCCAGGAACATATGATTTTCCCACCTTTCCTGGAAAATTGATAAAACATAAATTAACCATAGAAGAGACATATTGCTGTTCTGTTTTTGTTTTTTCAAGTAAACTAGAAAAAGGGGCATGGACAAATTCAGGGCAATTAAACTGATAGCAAATTGAATTGATAGCAAATTAAAATCTCACATGTTCAGAAGTGATATTCCACTGAATATTATTTTTAGTTGCATGTTTCTCTTTCATAGGGGTTGGGGAACAAAATATTTTTTTGTCCTAGAGGGATTTGAACTAGTGATTCTAAGGACATGCTTATACATTTGTGTTTGCCTTAGCAGATAGTACAACAGAAGTCTCTTGAATATTCCTGTGACACTTTGCCTGGCTGTCTGTGCTGTCCCACCCCACTGTGCTGGGGGTGTAGAGCCAGGAAATGGTCCCATTCTGTACCATTCCTGATTGGTAGGTTTTAGTAATATTTCCAGGGACTGTGACAGGTAGGCAGTCTGCCCTATTCACAGTGTTTTGGGATGTTTCTAGCCGTGTGTTTCCATCCTTGGGATTAGTATTGGATACAATGGCAGTTCCTTTGGCACAGTGATGTATCTACCCCCGGGTACAGGATTGCTCTTCTGCACCCCTCAAATTTCCCACCATTTGGGGAAGAGGAGGAGTGTAACAACATTTTGAAGGTGGTCTTTAAGAAACAAAAATAGCACATTATCATTGAAGGGTTGACAAGGAGTGCAAAACGGTTCTTCTGCCTTTGTAAAATACATACTGCTTCTATGTGCTCTTTTTCCATCCAGTATTTGTGTATGCCAATCTAGAAATGTTAATTGCAGGGCATATGTATAGTGGAAGTCAAATAGTGGGGTGCACTGACAGTATGTGGGCTGAAGACATACTACGAGCTATTTTCAGCATCGTATAATAAGACCAACATGTATAGGGTAAGCATAAATCCATGCAATAGCAGCAGCCAGGGACTCCAAATTGAAATTGCAGCTTGACTAGCTTTTATTTATGGCTTGTATTCTTCATAAAAGTTCATGGGGTAATTTTGAATGAAGGATAGAAGTGTGTTCATGTTTATTATTGCAATGCTCTCTGGGCCTTGCCGGGCCTTGTGCACAAATATCTAGAATGATTTTTAAAGTTGCTTTAAAAAAAAAAAAAAAAAGGAATTGGCATGTTTGCTGCTTTGCCGGTGGAGACAGAGCCTGGCCCACTTGCAAGATGGCACTTTTGCTTCCAGAACCTTTCCTTCACATTTATGGAAGTGATTCACGGCAAGTGCAAATGTCTCGCTGTTGGTGTCCTGCTTACTCTGGCCACAACTAGACAGCGGGGCTTTGCATCTGGCACTTGTTCTCCCTTAGATTCCCACCCCCTCTCAAATAGGATGGTTGTGCCCTTGAAAATGTAGCTGGCCAACTCTGTGGTCCACATTACCAATCCAAACTCAACTACAAATGTCAATGGCAACACCAATAATTCGCATTTTTATTTTTTTTAAAAAACCCTTAATTTACTATAAATAGCATGGTGCTGATAATGCCAAGGTCAGAGGTTCAATTCCTATATGGGACAGCTGCACATTCCTGCATTGGAACAGATGATCTTCAGGGTCCCTTCCAACTCTCTGATTCTGTGATCTAGAAAGGGAGAGTTGGATTAAGAAGGAAATACAGTACAGTGGTACCTCAGGTTATATACGCTTCAGGTTACAGACTCCCCTAACCCAGAAATAGTGCTTCAGGTTAAGAACTTTGCTTCAGGATGAGAACAGAAATCGTGCTCCGGCGGCGCGGCAGCAGCAGGAGGCCCCATTAGCTAAAGTGGTGCTTCAGGTTAAGAACAGTTTCAGGTTAAGAACGGACCTCCGGAATGAATTAAGTACTTAACCCGAGGTACCACTGGACTGTACTAGCAAGGCTGCTTGATCCAGCCTTTGCGGAAACCAGATACCCAACAGAGAGCAATAGGCGGAAGCCCAACTCTCCCGCAGCTCTAAACTGCAACTAGAAATGGCGGCGCTTGTAACAAAGTAACACCTTGTACTGTTACGCTGCAGTTCCACTTATTTCGTGGGCCAAACCTGCGCATCAAATAGCACAATGCAAAGCGAACTGCAACCCCCACCTCCCCAATGCCACGAGGGGGAAACCAGTCGCGGGCTACACGGCAGGGCGACTGCAAGCCACCGTCTCTTCATATTTATCCTCCTGCAATGCGCAGAGAACGGACAGCATCTCCCTTCCCTCTTCACGCAAGAAGCGCCTGCTCCCTTTTCCATTTCCACAGAGGTTGGATGGCCACCTGTCCTGTTTGACCGAGTTCCCTGCGTTAAAAGGGGGTTGGACTGGATGACCCTCAGGGACCCCTTCCAACCTCTCCCATTCTACATAGCTGTCAACTCTTCCCTTTTTTTAAAAGGGAAATGCCCTTATTCCGAATAGGATTCCTGGCAAGAAAGGGGTAAAGTTGACAGCTATGCATTCTAGCATTCTATGCCTATTGCTTAGCCCACCTCCCTCGCCAATCCCGCCTTCTCTTTCAGATAAGTCACGTGCCTTCTCCTCTCCACCAATCAGCGACGCAGCCAGAAGAGGCGCTTGCCTGGAGTGGACGAATCCTCTCTCTTCCCACCCCACCCCCCACCGCTCGCGCCGTTCTCATCCCTTGCGCGCGCCCCGGGCCCTAAGTCTCGCGCGATCGGCTTTGCCCGCTCGCTATATAAACCCGCTGAAGGCGCGCTTGCCCCCTTTTGCGCCCTTTCCGCTGCTGGGCTGGTTGGTCGGGGTGGTTTGGCGCTGCTGGGCCTACCGAGGTTGGAGGTAAGCATGGCCGCGTGCGAGGTGGAGCTGGCCTTGAAAGTGGACTTTCCCCCGCGGAGCCCCTTAAACATTGCGCACCATAAGCGTCCCGTGCTTGAGGTGGTCAACACAGGGGGGCAGAGGATCCCTCTCACTGAAACCCGGCGCAGGGCTGCCGCCCTCTGCTTCCGGATCCTGTCGTGAGAGACACGTGCTGGAGCTCCTGCTTGGCCCGGGAAGGGCCATTTCGGTGTGCAACTGTCTGTGGCGCTGGATTGACGCCCGTGGTTTGGAGGGGTGGGTGGGTGGCAGGCCCAAAAATAGATGCCCCGCACCCCCTTAAGTTTCCCAGCTTCATTCAAGAAAGAGCACTTAAAAAAAGGGTGTCGTTGAACCCATGCATTCAGTCACCGGCCTAAATTGTAGAGTTGGAAGGGATCCCCAAAGCTCATCTAGTCCAGCCCCCCCCCCAATGCAGGATTTCATAGCCTGTGAAATACAGGCGAAAGAGGATGAAACAGATTAAAGGGCTAACTAGTATCCACGTTTGAATGGCTTGTCTTTCACTGCTCAGCAAGAGTTAATTTTGCTGTGCAAATAAGTTAAGAGTTGGGCGTGAAAGCCTGGCAATGTCCCCTTGTATTTTATGCTTGGGCTGCATATGTACTGTACTTTAAAAGCACACTCAAGGGGGTTTGAGCGTTGTGGTTTACCCCTTACAGAGTTGTAATTCCCAGCAGCCCTTAAAAAGCTGCAGTACCCAAAATTATTTGAGGGAGGAAATGTGCTTTAGATGCACAGTGCACACACAGCCTTATACCCTGCTTTGCCCCAAAAAACGTTCAGAGTGAAATAAGATTGGGAAGGTATATAAAAAGGCAGTATTAAATTTAGGAAATGCGTAACTAAAATTTAATTACAGATGATTGGCAGATAAGCTGAAGGAAGCCCATAATATATAATTTGTGATAAACTTTTGGTATGGTATCATATGTATAATGTAGAAAACTAATAAAAACTTTTATTTTTTTAAAAAAACCTTTCAGAGTGGCCTTTATATACAGCCAGGCCTGCTTACAGCTGCTGGAACTACATCAGGTACCTTCAGACAATTTTTCTGGGCATTGAAAAAGAAACACATTTTTTTTTAAAAAAAAAAACAAAATTGCAAATTTTGTTGCCATAAAAATATTTTGAGTTCTTTCTCTCCTCACATAGAATCATGTCTTCTCTCTCTTACGTTTTGTTAACCCTATAAACATCCATCACACTGGACCAATAGAAATAATAAATATTCTTCATTCATTCCCAACCCTTCACCCTAATGTTCCAGGGCAGGTTACAGCATTAAAACACAGTTTCCAATCATAAAAAATAGGATGGGTCCTAAAAAATATGTTGTATGAGGATATTGGGGAACAAGGAACCATTTGTGGCATCTTCTCACAATGTTCACTCTGCAGTATGAGTCTCTAGAGTAGAACTTGAGGGTCAGGATAGTGCTCTGGAACTACAAAAACTGACAGAAAATGCTGCTTGAATGCTACAGGAATTCAAATTTAAAACACACACCTGCCCAGAACCTTTTGGTTGCTAGCATTGGGAAGAAAGCAATAAATCTCGATAGTAGTATTCCCATTGTGCATTCCCCCTAATTTGATCTACAAGCAGTGACATGATGAAAAACCAGTGTTGCAATTCTTCAGATTATTGGGCTTTTGATACATGTTATGACAAAATTTGGTACAGTTGCCTTGACTTTACAAGGTTGAAACATTTGCTGCTAGCTTTGTGTTCTTCAAAAGCCATAGTAACAAAAGTAGCCAGTTAACTAATTCTTCTGTTGCAGGTATGTTCCAGTAAAAGCAAAAGCCTTGTCATCTTACCCGCAAGGCCTGCCACAAAGTGTTCGGTAACTGAACAAGCTGGAAGCAATATTCCTTTAGGTAGAAGGTAAGAATTAATGACAAGCCTTTCTTTAGATCATTTGAATCTGTTTCTTGGCCCCAGAGCTTGCAGTGAGCCCCTTGCACTAACTTTTCATTCTATTTTGCATCCATCCCAAGTGCCTTACTTAAAACTCAGTGGCCTTGCCTCGGTCTACTTTTTGACCTCATTTTCAATTACAACACTGCCTGTGATTCTTTCCCCTCCAGTGCTGTCTTACAAAGCTCTCTTCTAAACAATTCTACCTATGTTTCCTTGCTGTCCTTGATGTCTGTAACTTATCCAAGGATGCCTGCATGTTACTTCAAATCCTTCCTCTGTACCACCCATTTTTCCAATAAGTCATTGGCCCCTAACCCCTTGCTGCGTATTGCATATGCATGTACGCATCTCTGGCCTCTCAAAGTACTGCCTACCAGCAACCTGTTTTTTGCACAGTTCTCTTAAGTGTCATGTAATTTGATGGTGCTAGATAATCATTGCTTGAGACTACTTGCTTATGGCCAGTAACTTGTACAGTGGTGCCCTGCAAGACTAATGCCTCGCAAGACGAAAAACCCGCTAGACGAAAGAGTTTTCCGTTTTGGAGGTGCTTCGCAAAACAAATTTCCTATGGGCTTGCTTCGCAAGACGAAAATGTCTTGTGAGTTCCTGTGGGGTTCCCCCCCCCCTTTTTCTAAGCCGCTAAGCCGCTTATCTGCTTATTCGCTAAGCCGTCAATGGGCTTGCTTCGCAAGACGAAAAAACCGCTAGGCGAAGAGACTCGCGGAACGGATTAATTTCGTCTTGCGAGGCACCACTGTACCAGTGTTGCACAAAATGCTAAGTGAGATAAAGTGCAGCTTTATTCCTGTGTAGGAGATGCAGGGTCAGAACATGGGCTGATTAATAAAAAACAAAGAAACAATGCTAGATTTGTAAGGTAAAGGTAAAGGGACCCTTGACCATAGGTCCAGTTGTGACCAACTGGGGTTGTGGCGCTCATCTCGCTTTATTGGCCGAGGGACCTGGCGTACAGTTTCCGGGTCATGTGGCCAGCATGACTAAGCCGCTTCTGGCAAACCAGAGCAGCGCACGGAAATGCAGACCTATTTATCTACTTGCACTGCAGACCTATTTATCTACTTGCACTTTGACATGCTTTCGAACTGCTAAGTTGGCAGGAGCAGGGACCGAGCAACTGGAGCTCGCCACCTCATGGGGATTAGAACCACCAACCTTCTGATTGGCAAGTTCTAGGCTCTGTGGTTTAACCCACAGCACCATCCGCATCCCTCCAGATTTGTGAGTAGGAAGGATTTAAAGGAAAAGGGTCTAATACAGCAACTGATGAATCTGAAAAGCATTGTGCTTAAATGGTTTGGTCTGTTTCTTGATTTGGCGTGAATGTTTGCAGATCAGTGGATTTAGTAGTTGCCAAGTGATAAACGTCAATGTGTGAACTAAGTATTTTGGAGTCAAAGTCTTTGGAGTTGCAGGCACTAGATTTCCCCCTTTTTAGCTTTGCCCTCTTAAGGCTGGTGGTGCTTTAAGTGGCCAACACAAAGGGGTAGAGTAATTCTCTCTTAAACCCAGAGGCGAGAACGCAACTTTCCTCTGGATCCTGTCGGGAGGAACAAACATAAGAAAATACTTATTAAATGTCTACTGTGATACAATGATCTATCTTGCTCATCGGCCCATGGATTTTGTACTTTCTTGATAGTTAGGTACATGTAAAACTTTTTAGGATGTAATGGATATATTCTTTTAGGAGATGCCTGGGCGGTTATCCAGAGCTTCGAGCATCCCTGACAACTAGGAAGACCAAGCATCTGGGTGAGTACTATGAACAGCTGCAGATGAATGGATTATAGATGGTTCTGTAGAAACTGCAGGTGTGGCAAGGGAAGATTCATTCCTCTGGCTGACATTTCATTACCAAGTAAAGAAGAGGCACAATGCAGTAGCCTGTAAGAACAATGATTTCTGTTTGTGCAGTGGAACTTTCCCCTCCCCGTTCATGCCCCACACTAGAGAAATTTTGAAACCATGTGAGAAAACAAAAAATATTGGGTTGGGGTTTTTGGGTTTGTTTGTTTTTTGAAAAATACATAGTCCTTCTGCCCACGCCATCACCCTTTACAAATCAAGTTACTTTGTTACTTGAGAAACAAAAGTTTTATTTTACAGTGGTACCTCGGGTTACAAACTTAATTCATTCCAGAGGTCTGCTCTTAACCTGAGGTACCACTTTAGCTAATGGGGCCTCCTGCTGCTGCCACGCCACCAGCAAATGATTTTTGTTCCCATCCTGGGACAAAGTTCTTAACCCAAGGTACTACTTCCAAGTTAGCGGAGTCTGTAACCGAAACAGCCAAGGGACCACTATATAAATTTGTTTGCCATAGCATTACCATGTTTGGTATATTAAAAGTAGTTTATTCAGACGATAATTACAAATTGAATTTAGTTGTTATTTTGTTACAAGTATAACCCCAACACAAGCCTTTGATCAATTTCAGATTCTTTCTGTTCCTCTGTACTTTCTCCTACGAGAGGACAGAAAGCGACCCACCAACCTTGCTAACAAGGGGAAGCCCACTAAGAAGGCACCAAATCTTTCTTTTGTGTTAACGGCAGTGCCTCCTAGTGGCCAAAATGCATCTTGCTCTTGTCTTCAGTGTACAAGAAATGCAGCGGTTCTCAACCTGTGGCTCGCGACCCCTTTGGGGGTTGAACAACCTTTTCACAGGGGTCGGCAGGCTTTTTTTGGGGTGAGCTCCTCCTCCAACAGCCTCTGCTACTCGCAAGGGCAAGCACAGGAGCCGCGTTTAGCAGAGCGGCGGTGGCACAGGCGGCAGCAGCAAACCTCGGCCACACGCAGCCGCCACTCGCCCATTGGCCAAAATGGATAACAATACAAAAAATAAAGCTGTAAAATCAAGGCAGGTGTCAACACTGATGGCATTCACTTATGCCCATAAGTATAGCCAACTGATGTCTGTTTTAGCCTAACGTTTCCTCCTGTGCTACTTTTTTCTACTTCCAGAGTTTCTTGCACCCGGGTCTCACGCTTAAATTAAAACAGCAATATGGAAAGATT
The DNA here is from genome assembly GCF_964252035.2 of Podarcis erhardii. Classification (NCBI taxonomy): domain Eukaryota; kingdom Metazoa; phylum Chordata; class Lepidosauria; order Squamata; family Lacertidae; genus Podarcis; species Podarcis erhardii. The sequence goes on along the minus strand of NC_138512.1, from coordinate 26,620,739 downwards.
CTTTAGTTTGGCTGACGACTTTGCAGCCAAGTTCCTGGAGGTTGTGACGACGGAGGGCTACGTTCCACAGCAGGTCTTCAACTGCGACGAGACCGGGCTGTTTTGGAAGAGGATGCCCAAAAGGACTTTCATCACTCAGGAGGAGGCCAGGCTGCCTGGCCACAAGCCCATGATGGACCGTCTGACCCTGCTCTTCTGTGCCAACGCAAGCGGCGACCTGAAGATCAAGCCCCTGCTGGTGTATGACTCTGAGAACCCACAGGCCTTCAAGAAACACAAGGTCGACAAGGAGCAGCTGAGTGTCATGTGGCGATCCAACAGTAAGGCTCGGGTCACACGTGTGCTGTTTGTGGACTGGGTCAATCTTGCTTTTGGCCCTGCTGTCAAACAGTACCTGCTGGACAATGACCTGCCACTGAAGGCTTTGCTTCTGATGGACAATGCTCCTGCTCATCCTAAAGGCCTTAAGGAGGACTTGTTGGAGGAGTTCAGCTTCATCAACATCATGTTCCTGCCGCCTAACACCACGCCACTGCTCCAGCCGATGGATCAGCAGCTCATCGCCAGTTTCAAAAAAAACTACACCAAGGAGCTTTTCAGGCGATGCTTTGAGGTGACTGATTGCACCAACATCACCCTGCGGGAATTCTGGAAGAACCACTTCGACATCGTCATCTGCTTGAAGATTATCACCACGGCCTGGAACGGGATCAGCCAGAGAAATTTGAATTGCGCTTGGCGCAGCCTGTGGCCAGACTGTGTGGCACCAAGTGACTCTGATGCACCAGAGTCAACAGTGGTGCAGGACATTGTTTCCTTGGGGAGGACCATGGGCCTGGAGGTCACAGAGGAGGACGTCTGCGAGCTGGTGGAGGAGCACGACCATGAGCTGACCACCCAGGAGCTGGTCGAACTGCAGGCAGAGGCTGCGCAGGAGCGGGCCTTGCTGGAAGAGGAAGCAGCTGAGGAACGGCTGTCCTCCAAAGGACTGAGGAACATTTGCCAGAAGTGGAAAGATGTGCAGGCTTTTGCAGAACAGTACCACCCTGACAAGGACCTGACACGTGACCTTGGGAACACTTTTGATACGACGGTCATGTCGTCTTTCAGGGAGGTGCTGAAAAGGCGGGTGAAGCAGCAGACCATGGACAGGTTCTTCAGCAAGAAGCAAAGAGTGTAAGAGGAACCTTCTTCGAGTTGTCCCCCAGAGTCTTAGAAAATGTATGTACAGTACTGTACACTTTGGTGATTTTTAAATGCTTTTCTGTCATGTTTAGAAATTTAAATTATTGTTCCTTCAGTTTTTGAAATGCTCTTTACAGTATGTGTGACTTTAAAGAGCACTTAATAAACTCTTTTTGTACCAAATTTGGCTTTGTTTGGACTTTTTTTGACCATAGGAACGCATTAATTGATTTTCAATGCATTCCTATGGGAATCCGTGCTTCGCAAGACGAAAAAACTCGCAGAACGAATTAATTTCGTCTTGCGAGGCACCACTGTACTAGTAAAAAGCAACAACTTGTTGAGGATGACAAAGAAGAAGTTGATGAAGAAAGGAGCCGCAAATACAGAAAACAAGATGAAAGTTATTTGTATTTTGGTTTCATTAGTGTGAACAATGAAGAGCACCCACAGTGTGTTTTGTATTTGAAAATACTCCCTATTGAATGCATGTTGCCTTGCAAAATGAAACACCACTTAGAAAGTGTTTATAAGAATGATGTGGGTAAACCAATGGAATATTTCTCTAGAAAACTAAGTCAGGTGAAATAATCAGTATTTAATAAACAGGTTACCATCCTTTAGTAAAGCTTTTTAGCATCCTATAAAGTAACCTACCAGGTTGCAAAATGTAAGAAACCCATACAATAGCAGAAGAACACTATTGGTATGGTGTCTACTATGGTTGGAGTATCCTCTGACAATGCAATCGGCCACCAAATTCAAGATTTAGGAGAGGGTCTTAATGAGCAGCTTTTAGAAAAAATGAGGAGGAAGGACTTTGGTTTGCAGTTCGATGTGTCCACTGATAGCAATCTCTAACCTGTTATGTGCGGTTTGATGATGATCTAAAGGAAATGGTGGAAGATATTTTTTGGTAAGGACATAAATGTAGGAGTAGCAGGCAAAGATTTGTTTGGAATTGTGGACAACTTCATGACAGTAAATAAAATAGACGGGGCTCATTCTGTCGGTGTGCGCACTGATGGTGCTCATTCTGTGGCAGGCTGTTACAATGGCCTAAAAGCACTCATTCTCAGCTGAGCCCCTGATGCAGTTTATACACATCATACTACCCATAAGGAAGAACTTGCTTCTCAGCATTTGAGTGCTGATTTGAACAAAGTCCTTCAAAGAGTGCTAGATGTGGTTAACTTCATCCAAACTCAACCTTAGAAAGCTAGATGTGTCAATAAAATGTGTTGAGATGGCCACTGACCATACGGCTCTTCTATTTTACAGTCGTACTTGATGGCTTTCCTGAGGAAATGTATTAACTGTTGTTCTTGAAGTTACTCAAGAAGTCTATTCTTACCTTGACCAAGAAAACCATTCCAGTGCTAAGTGTTTTCTGGAGGCAGACTTCTTGCTAAAAGTTGCCTATCTCTGATATTTTCAAAAAGCTGGACTTGTTGAATAACTCTTCACAAGGGAGCGAAACTCATTTGCTTAGACTCACTTGTAAAGTTTTGGCCTTTGAAAATAAACTTCTTCTTTGGAAGAGAAAAACTGAAGGAGGAGGAATGGACTGCTTCCCAGTTCTACAGCAAGAGAGATGCTATTTCACTAATTGGTGGACATTTAGCTCATCTCAGTGCCCATTTTGATAAGTACTTTTTTGAAAATGGTGACAGGTTTCAGTTTCAAGATCCCTTTGGTACTGATCCTCCATGTTTAATACTGTAGAAGAGGAGGAACTGATACAACTTTTATCAGATGCTTCACTAAAAGCAAGGCTTATAGACACCCTAGTGCCAAAATTTTGGACTTCAGTAAAGAGTTCCCAACATTGAGTAACAAAGCCCTGAAGATAATAATTAATTTTGCAACATCCCATCTATGTGAGTCTGGGTTTCCAGCCATGGCAGTTATAAAAAGCAAATACAGCTCAGGATTTGATGTGGAGAAAGAAATGAGAGTAGCCGTAACTAAATTGGTGACAATATTTGAAAAGCTCAGGTTTCCTCCTAATAAAAAAGACTGACATTTAATGTGCTTTATGTTTTTACTGAACCTTTTTTTTTTTTTTTTTTTTTTTACAAATGAAGACTAAATAGTGTATTGTGTTATTGTTGCAAAATGCACCTTTGTATCTTTTTCCCATTGGTATATTCAGATTTTCTTAAATTTTCTTTATTTAATTTGTTTTCAGTTTTCCCCAGCTTACAAAAATAATATTTAGCAGGGCAATGAATGACTCATGATTTTTAAAAAGCTTTTTCAAAGCTCCACTGCCTAAATGTTAAGCCTTAAAAATGATAGCTAAAACCACTAAATGATGAAACAACACAAGTTTTAACCAGGTGCAGGGGAATCTCCACTTGCACACAATCTACATGTGCATTTCTGTGTGCACACATTCTGAAAAGGGGTGGCGGAGTAGAATGGAGCTGAGACACAGTGGGGGAATATTTCGATAGTTTCAGGCGAAAGGTTCAGTGACTATTTTTAATGATGCCATAAGTAATGTAAGGGAGAGCTGCAAGAGATACTGGGAGTATTTATTACGCTTTGCTCATTGGTGAGTTCATTCCAAGACATTCTTTTTTCCTGTACTATACCATATCGATCTTTTCAAGGTGAACTAGTAACTAATAGCCAGCCCTAAGTGTTTGCCATTTTGATAAAGATTACATCCAAGCACAGCCAGTTTAGCTCTAAACAAGAGTGGTGTAGATCTTGAAGATACAAAGTTGCAGTGCTTGAACTTTAATTGAAAGCCAATTTATTAGTTTAATGTCACACATTTCCTCCCATTTGGCGGTGTCCAACAATATAAACTCCACATAAAGCCAACTTGAAATACAGCCAGAAATGCCTGGTTAAGAATGATGTTGCTTCCTAAAGTCTAAAAGATAATGTGAATTACTGAATAAAGAACACCCCACGGTCTTTTTTTTGGGGGGGGGGATCACAGAAAAGTCACTGCACCTTATACTCGCTGCCTTTGCTTAAGGAGGAAAGCCCCCTCCCTTGCTTTAACTTGGAAGCTGAGGAACTACAAATGCAATCAGGCATTGATAAACAGTAGGGGTGGCCAACTCCCAAGAGACTGTGCTCTACTCAGTTAAAAACTGACAGTGATCTACCCACTTTTTGGGGGTCCGGCCAAAGGAGTTGAGTTTTTTTAGGGAGGAGCAAAGCCCCATTTTGGCGGGGGGGGGGGGTGCAGGGCAAAAATGTTGACCTTTTTTTAGAGGAGCCAAAGTTGTTGAGCAGGAGCTTAGCCTACATTCGAGTAGGACCCTGGCAGAGACACATGCCCGACTGGCATGTTCTCTCCCTCCTGGTCATTCGGGAGCTTCAAAAGCTTTCTTCTGCCTGAACATCACAGCGACTGATGCCAACTGAAACCGGCACACTTAGGGATCTGCAGAGTTTGCGCAGTTGCGTAACAGACCTCAGCAACTCAGCGTTTTGGCTAATCTACTTTATTTACATATACACACACACAGAGCACTGCAACACGGCTCCCTCTCTAGCATCAGATAGCAAAGAGAAAAAGAACAAAGGACGATAGTCCCACTTCACGAAACACAGTAACACAAACATCCTTTCTCCGTCGCTTCCCACTTTGTGGAGTCAAAACATACCACGTCATGTGAAAGACAACAATCCCATGACTGCAATCATGGAGCAGGAATTCTAACATCACGTCCAGTGATCTACCAGTAGATCAGGATCTACCTGTTGGACATGCCTGATATACAGCATTAAATTGCTTTGGTGCTGGAAAACATGGTTTGATCTCGTGCTCCTTCTGCTACAAAGATGTTGGAAGCGTTTGCTTCACTTAACTACAGTGGACCACTATCCAAAAACAGACCAACACTGGATTTTACATAATGACTTGTCCAAGCAAGCTAACTTCCAGCTGGTTTGTGATCCTGGCACATTTGGATAAACCATAAAACATGCTGTATTTCCTGGTTACGTGTTGGCTTGCCAGAAGCAGATGCTTCTGAAAATTAGAGCAGGTTCATACACACAATGCCAAACTGGTTTAGTGTTGCATCTGAACCCACCCCATCCTCTATAAAAGGCTAGAGATCAAAGTCATTATCTTTATTCCCCCCCCCCCCCCGTTTGTGGTTGGGATGAAAGCACTAGGGAAAGGTATGGCAGAAAGCTTTTGCTGAAGTATCAACAGTCCTGAAACTGGTTGTCTCCAGATGCAAAATTAACCCTTATTTGACAGTACACAAAGAACTTGCCATATTCTGATTTGTGGAACCTTGATGAGAAGTAGCCAAAACTTTACAAGACACAGACTATCTCCCCGTTGAATTTTGGTATCAAAAGGTGTAGCACATAGAAAAGTTAACACATCAGCTCAGGACTTCCCAACAAATTGCTTTTATATACCGTAGTTGTCCTTACTCAATTTGTTACAACCTTCTCAAACCTCAAATAAGTGCACTTCATTCTACACTTGGCATTTCTGTTGAACTACGTTTTACTGTAATTGCCTTGATTGAAGGTTGTCATTGTGACTAGTCTTTTGGTACCCATTTCTTTTTAAATAAGTTTTTAATGTGGAAAAATAACGAGTGGGGCAGTGGAATCCACTTGAATTTACTCCTTAGTGTGCCATTCAACACTCCCTGGAGAAAAAGCAGTAAGTAATAAATAGATTTTCTTGGCAAGGAAAGTGTCCTTACTTCACAGATGGTTGCTTTGTTGGAGGCTGTTTCCCTTGCTTTGTTTTCCTTACATAATCTTTTGGACTCTGTGTCAAGATAGCGGTCTAAGTCAACTATGGAAAGATGCCCTGTATATAAAGAACAGAGGTTATTCTTGATCGTTTGTCTCTGTACAGTCAAGGCAGCACACAAAAACAAGTGCCTTCGGCTTTAGAATTTATTTACATAATTTACATAGGATGCACAGAGAGCCAAGTCAAGGTTGTTTATATATCTGTTTGGTGTAAGACATGACCTTAACTTGCAACAATACAGCATTTTCTGAAAAGTGCACATAACTTTCTAAAGCTTGTTGGCAGCAGACGTCATCAAGCACGGCGGAATAAAACCTGCTTTTGCTGAAAAACAAGCAGAGGGAAATTCCATATAAATTCCAGATAAAGTGAGACTTAAAGACTTTAGTATGTTTACCTACATCAGATCTGTTGACTCCCCCCCCCCCCAAAAAAAAATTATTCCTCTTTCATCAAACTTTGCAAACGCCGAACATGGAAAAGTTATGAACTGCTCCATTATGCTGGCATGCAGTAAAAAGGTAAAGGGACCCCTGACTGTTAGGTCCAGTCATGGATGACTCTGGGGTTGCGGCGCTCATCTTGCTTTACTGGCCGAGGGAGCCGGCATACAGTTTCCAGGTCATGTGGCCAGCATGACTAAGCCACTTCTGGCGAACCAGAGAAGCACATGGAAATGCCATTTACCTTCCTGCTGGAGTGGTACCTATTTATCTACTTGCACTTCGTGCTTTCGAACTGCTAGGTTGGCAGGAGCTGGGACTGAGCAACGGGAGCTCACCCCGCCGCAGGGATTTGAACCGCCAACCTTCTGATCGGCAAGCCCTAGGCTCTGTGGTTTAACCCACAGCACCCCCCGCGTCCCATGCAGTACACGCAGTACCCATATATTATTCCTATTTGTCAGAATCATGGAAAAGGGTTCAGTGTTTGAGCCTGACCTGCTAAAAACCTATCAGCACCTTCCTACCAACCTTTTAGAGAACAATTATTATGCAGTCCAACAACAGTGAGATGCAAATGGAAAGACAATGGTTTGAAAGAACCAAAAAACCGCCAATAAGTAAGGCATACCAAGCATTCCACTTTGTCGGGCAGCTTTTTGACATGGAGAAAATGGCTCCATCACTTTCAAGTGACCAACTCAAGTTCCAGCTTTCAAGTGGAGACAGGGAGATAAAATAAGCTACTCAGCGCCCCTACAAATATGAGCTTCAGACGTTGGATTTGTATGCTCACTGTGTTCCATTCAAGGTTCTGTATAATCATACTGAATATTATCAACATCCTTGAGCCCTTGTCATTGGTTATTTTCCGCGCCCTTGAGCCCTTGTCATTTGTTATTTTCTGCGCCTCTGCATTTTTCATTGAGCTTCATCCTTTTTTCATTGAGCATTATCCCCTCCCCAACGCTTTTCATTGACTTTTTGTTATTAATTCAACTAATACGTTTATGAAGATGAATTTTTATGCATGTCTTAAGGTTTTCAGATTCAAAACAGTATCACAACATTCAAGGTTATTTTAACTTTTGTATTTTTTAAGCATCGGTATAATTTTTTCTTGTTTATATTGTTTTACCTTTTGTATTAAATGTTATGAAACAAATACACTGTAATAAATATCTTACTTTTTTTAAAAAAACCACAACCTAAATGTTTGTTAGTTTAACTCTTCATTCCTTGATGCAATCAATTCATTGCCAAACCATTTTAAGATGCTCACTATGACAAGTACTATGGCAAAAAAGAAGAAGGGGCCTTACATAATATGGAATGCTTGTCATACCTTGCTTATTGATGGTTCTCTTTAATTCAACTGATTTTCTTCATAGTTCAGGTTTCAATACTTAGATGACTCAGTCCTGCAGTAATTTGAGTAGAGAAGGGGGCTTGGAGAGAAGGGAAATTGCCGCTTGTAATCTGAACATTTTTAAGCAGTTACAGCCACAATGGTAGAGCTGAATTCATTTCTCTCTCTGTCAGACCCTGAAATTAGTTATCCATGCTTTTATTACCTCAAGATTAGATTTACCACTTGGATTGCTTGAAAAAGTTTTGCATATAATTGAGTATCAAGGAACGTGCTTGCTGCATTCTTGCGGGGAGCAGGGAATAAGCTTCACAATGCCTTGCCTTATTGCTCAGAGAGGTGAAATAGCTACATTTCTTGTCAGACAAGCATGATATTTAATTAAGAAGTGCTTTCTAAGTCTTGTGAAGCCCATACCTTGGCATCATGCTTGCTTGCTTGTTAAGCTGGCAAATATCCACTGTGGCAAATGCCTTTGGGACAGGTTCGATAAACTCTCAATTCTCAAGCCTTTTGAAAATATATAAATTTGAAATGGGATTTTGAATAGTGTTCTGCAGTGCTTTCTCAGCCTAAGGAATTCTGAAGGAAATGAGGCCAGTGTTGGGCTGCTAGCTACAACTCCACTTGTTCCAGAATGGTACAGTTAGCTTGGCCATATTAAAAAGATATATAAAAAATCATTTCATGATGGCCAAAATCCCAAGAAACAAGCCACATGGAGGGGAATCACAGAATCAATCACTAATAATTTGATCCATGGCAGAGAAAACATTTCATTGTCTCAATATGGCATCCAGCACACAATAATTCCTCAACTATGATGCAAGGAAACTGGGATTTGTGAGAGATCTCACTCCTGCAGTAGCCAGCACAGTTTAGTACAGTCGTACGTTGGATCCAGAATGCCTTGCAAGTCGAATGTTTTGGCTCCTGAATGCCACAAACCCAGAAGTGAGTGTTCTGGTTTTCAAATGTTCTTCGGAACCCAAACGTTTGGCGCGACTTCCGATTGGCTCCAGGAGCTTCCTGCGGCCAATCTGAAGCTGTGCCTTGGTTTCCATTCGACTTCTGAGGTACCACTGTAAAGGAATATTTACAAACAAACTGTAAACAGATAAGAACATTGGCAGGATTATTGCAATAACCTGCAGTTTAATAAGAGTATATATTTAAAGTAGAATTAAAAAAGAATAAGTTGAGAATATGCAGGAAATGTAAAAATAAAAAATTAAGGAACCACAGAAAGGGGAGTAGGAAGTCAAGTTTTGAAATGTTAGAATGATTGTAAAATTATTGAAATATTTATAACAGAAAATCATAATTTTTTTAAAAAAAGACATTTCAGTAAAGAGGGCAATGGGACTTGACCCATAAGGTAAAGCTTAGCAGTATTGCCCAGCCTAAACTGGCAAGTGACATTTTCTGTAGCCATTGCTGCTTTCTTAAAAGCCTGTGCTATTTTTCTAAGAAAAGAGGTGCCAGAACTCACCATGAACATCTCCCTTGTTCTTGTAGAATGGCAGTGGCTTCCACCTGAGAGGTGCCAGAATTCAGTTCCGGTGAGTTGCAGCTGAAAAAAAGCCCTGCTTAGAGCTCTGAAGGATATTTATATGTCTATTTAACATGGCACACTGCTTCTTCATTCCATGAAGCAGTTGTTCAAGGTGACTTACAGATGTAAGAGCAAACAAACAATCAGAATCCCAATCAAACAGAAGTGATCAAATCAAAAGAAACGGCACATGGAAAACCCAGGCACCATTTCCCTGTTGTTGTTTTAATCAAACTCCTTGAATGCCACTCTTTGGTTTGGCAATGGGAAGTGGCGTGTACAAGCCTCAGCTCTCCTCTGGCCAGCAGGACAGTGGAACCTGAACCCATAATTAGAACCGAGTGAGGAGCCAAGTCAACAATTGGTAGCCAGCCTGGGGGTAGGAACCAGAGTCGCCACGCAACAACAGCTCTAAAGAAGAAGCAGTGGAGAAATGTGGAGAGCAAAGAGGGTACAGTGGAACCTCGGTTCACGAACGTAATCTGTTCTGGAAGACCGTCCGACTTCCATTAGAAAACTGAGGTGCAAAGGGCTGTTGGCAAATTCAACTGAGAAAATTGAAAAACATGCAGCGGAAACCTTTCAACTGCCGAGACACGTTCAAAAATGGAAGCAATTCCGGGTTTTCGACATTTGGGTTCTGAAATGTTCATCAACAGAGATGTTCAAGAATCGAGATTCCACTGCATTTTGCCTTTCTATTTGCTACTTTCCCTGATTCTGTCCTCACAGCTTCTTTCTCCCTCAATGGGGTGAGGACAAAGCACTGTATTGCCTGCCATTTGGGGGGGGGGGTGACCATGTTTCTCAGATCTGAATAGTTTGGAAAATGCCAGGCCTAAACTAACGAAGCTCGTTTTCTTTGTCCATCAGTGAATTTCTTTTCAGTCGCGTCACAAGCCAAAATGGTAATTGTGTGAACAAGTTTTAAACATCTTGAACTGATGGACTCCAAGACTCCCCTTCCTTTAATGTGTTTCGTCTGGTGGACTCTTGATGCTTTAAAAGCAAATTAAGTTTTCTATCCCTGTGAGACATTTGGCATTTCATTTAAACTATGGTGCAACAGCAAAGCATGTCACTTATTTCAAGAACTTCGCAGCCATGGGGTCTTATCGGTGGATTTAAGAAGTGAGCAGTGGGGCTCATGCCAAGCCCTTGGATATAAATTCCAGATGTGAATTCAGCTATAACCCCATTCTTAGAGGATGGCCTAATTTAAATGACAGCATATAAAACAGTACATTGTGTGCTGCTCTCCAAAAAGCTACCAAGCACTCCTCCTCAGTCTTTATGTATTCCAAGATATTAGAGAAGTATTAGAGGAGTCAAGATTTAATGTGCTGTGTAAAGTTTCTCACTCAAAAAGAGGACAACTTGACAGATTGTCGGGGGGGGGAGGAAATGGCAGTTAACCAATGTTTGTCCTTCAAAACAACAGACTAGAGACTAAAGGGAATTGGAGGAGGGAGGGTACATTGTTTTGAAGTAATATGCCAGAAGGAATATTGGCAAATGCATTACTAGGATGGTTTCATCTGTGCATTTTACTATTATGAAACCCATCTTTTATAGCATCTATTTATGCCAATATTTGTTATCTCACCCCTTGACTTCACAACAGTGCTCCCAAGGTGAACAACAATCCCAGTTTAAAAAATATATATAATCTCAATCCCTGATCAACAAAACTGTGGATAAAAAAAATAAAACCAGAATACAAGAGCAAGTCAGAAACACCAGCTATAAATACTTTATTGCAATGAGGAACTGCAATACCTAGCAGATATAAATAGTGAACATGTTATTGAAGAATGTGTCAGATTTCTCACTCTAAACCTGACTGCTGCTACTAAGAAAGCTCTAGCCCTTTTCTGTCATTCAGTGCGTGTGGCTAGCCCCACCTGTTAGATGCCAAGCTGGCCAGTCAGGTCTCCTACTCCCTTGGCAGGAGCATTGCAAGTCAGGCAAATTCATGCAGCTTTGGGGCATACCAGCAGATTGTACAATCCTCCAAGGCAGTATTTAAGTGGCAGAACTGAAACGATTGTTGCAGGTTGCATCTGTGGGTGGACACATTAAACCTCAACATAGTTGCCATGGAAGTAACCACGGGACAAGGGTGAAATTGGGAGCATTTATCAAGGAGAGAGGGACCAAATCCATCGACATCTTTTACCTTCTGTATGGTCTTCCTTTGCACTCTGGGAAAGAAGGAACCCTGAATTTATTGCCTTGTCTGTACATCCTAACTATATACCGTATTTTTTGCTCTATAAGACTCACTTTTTCCCTCCTAAAAAGTAAGGGGAAATGTGTGTGCGTCTTATGGAGCGAATGCAGGCTGCGCAGCTATCCCAGAAGCCAGAACAGCAAGAGGGATTGCTGCTTTCTCTGTGCAGCGATCCCTCTTGCTGTTCTGGCTTCTGAAATTCAGAATATTTTTTTCCTTGTTTTCCTCCTCCAAAAACTAGGTGCGACTTGTGGTCTGGTGCGTCTTATAGAGCGAAAAATATGGTATACAATTTGTGATTATCCTTTGACCTCCTCCATTTGACACCTCTTTTAAATAAAAAGAAAGCATTGCATATAATGGAAACTAACCACAGTACCCCCCCCCCCACAATTAGTGCTGGAATGCGAAAAGCAAATACCAAAGTGTTTGCCTGGATTGTTTAAAGAGAGAACACAGAGGAGCCCGGTGTGGAATCTGCAGAACAATTCTGCACCGGCTGAAGGTCATAATGGAAGCAACTCAGTCTTCCTTGGAAGAGAATTTAAAGTGCTGTAACTCATAAACTAATTAAGCCCGTGCTTCTTGGATTACATAATTGTATAGCTTTGGTCAGCCTAAGTCAGGCATAGGCAAACTCGGCCCTCCAGATGTTTTTGGCCTACAACTCCCATGATCCCTAGCTAGCAGGACCAGTGGTCAGGGATGATGGGAATTGTAGTCTCAAAACATCTGGAGGGCCGAGTTTGCCTATGCCTGGCCTAAGTCAAGAGCTGGCATAAGGCTATGCTTACCAACTGGCCTGGGGCTGAAAGGCTTGGCCCACAGCATTTTGGTGTGCAGAAATGAGCAGGGGAAGTACCCGTATTTCATAGAAAAGAGGTAAACATTACCCTTCTCCAGACCTTCCCTTCACCACGTGTCCATTGGGCAAGGAGAAGGAGGGTTCTGGCTAGTCAAGCCTGCAGCAGCTGCACATTCCGTAGCCATGAAAAAGAAGACCTGCATGTACACATCTGTCCATGCACCAAGCTGTTGTGTGTGAATTGGAAACCTGACCAATTAAGTTGGAGCCTTATGTGTGTTCATATATATGGACACAGGCAGCAGCTGGGGCCATGTTTGGCTTGCATGTCACGGTTGGCTATTCTTAGCCCATAAAGCTACTCTTCAACATCAGGGTAGGTTGAAAAGCGGGAAGCCTTCCCAGATCGAAGTTAGCTGGTTTGGAGGTTGAGGTTGTAGATATTGTTGCACTAAGTGGACTTTTGACCTGCTAAGATCAGGTTTGTAAGTACTGGGGCATCATACATTCAATCATTACACTCCTCTGCAGGAACAGGTACATAGCTTGTGGATATTTCTAGATCCTTTGATGTTGCTTAAGGCTCAGGTAGCCTCAGCGACACGGAGCACCTTCCATCAGCTTGGGCTGGTGATCCAGCTGCATCCCCATCTTCTGTTGTCTATACTCCACTATAGAGAGAGCCAGTATGGTGTAGTGGTTAAGAGCGGAAGACTCGTAATCTGGTGAACTGGGTTTGCGTCTCTACTCCTCCACATGCAGCTGCTGGGTGACCTTGGGCTAGTCACACTTCTTTGAAGTCTCTCAGCCTCACTCACCTCACAGAGTGTTTGTTGTGGGGGAGGAAGGGAAAGGAGAATGTTAGCCGCTTTGAGACTCCTTCGGGAAGTGATAAAGCAGGATATCAAATCCATACTACTACTACTACTACTACTATTCTTCTTCTTCTTCTTCTTCTTCTTCTTCTTCTTCTTCTTCTTCTTCTTCTCCTTCTCCTTCTCCTTCTCCTTCTCCTCCTCCTCCTCCTCCTCCTCCTCCTCCTCCTTCTTCTTGTAACCTCTGGGTTAGATTACTGCAACACGTCATAAGTAGGGCTGCCTCCGAAGACTGTTCGGAAACTTCAACTGGTGCAGAATTCGCTGCCCAGGTTGCTCAATAGGGCAGGGCAGTTTGAGCATATTACACCGATATTGGCCTGACTGTACTGGCTGCCAATTAGTTTCTGGGCACAATTCAAAGTGCTGGTTTTGACCTAAAAAGCCTTAAAGGCTCATGACTGCAATACTTCAAGAACCACCTCTCCCTGTTTGAATCAGCCTGGACCCTGTGAGCATCATCTAATACTCTTCTTCATGTGCCACCTCCACAAGAGGTCCAGAGGGTGGCTACACAACTACGGGCCTTTTCTGCAGTGCATCCCCATTTGTGAAATGCTCTCCCCAGGGAGGCTTGCCTGGCGCCTTCATTATACATGTTTAGGTGTACGATGACAAAAATGTTCCTCTTCAACCTGGCCTTTGGCTGATTTATAAGTCTGCATCCTTTTAAATCTGTTTGTGGGAGGTTTATCGGTTTGTTCTTGTTCTTGCTTTTCTTATGTACTTTGTGATTTTGTTCTGTTTTTATGCTGTGCACATCCCTGAGACCTTTGGATGCAAATATAATTAAAAATAATAATTATGTAGAAGAGGGAAATGGGGCAGTCAGAGCTTCTGCTGAGGTCCTCCCTTCTCCGTAGTGTACCTGATCTCTCATGGCCAGTATTTTTCAGCGCTTGCAACTCTAATTTAAGAGCATATTTTTCATATAAGCACCAGGAGATGCTTGTTTTTCGTGCTCTGACACCTGGCCTCAGGCTCTCCTTAGGTGCCGACAATCCCAGATTGCTCTAGTACAGAATCCCCGCTGCTTCCAATTATGCTTCTGATGAACATTCACGCAGCCAGATCTGCTTACACAGAGAGATGTTAATTTTGATTTCTTCTTCTTCCAGCTTCAGAATAAAAGCCTAAAGAGTTGAAAGGGAGGGCGTGATACCTGCCCCTGGGCGGCAAGCGGGTTGGTGTACACACGGATACAATATATAAATAAAAGCACACAATCCTGCACACCAAGAATGCTGCAAATGCTGCAGACGGTACAAATTGTGCAAAAGGCAGATTTGCGGCTTCACACATGTCACTGTATATTTTCACAGCTCTCAAAACAGCCGGTGAGAAATGGGGAATTTCTTTGCGAAGTAGCAAAGGAAGGACTGAATCCTAAATGAGTTTATGGCCTGCTTCTGAAAGCATTGGAAACCTTTCCCCATACAGTGGTACCTTGGGTTACATACGCTTCAGGTTACAGACTCCGCTAACCCAGAAATAGTACCTCAGGTTAAGAACTTTGCTTCAGGATGAGAACAGAAATCGTGCTCCGGCGGTGCGGGGGCAGCAGGAGGCCCCATTAGCTAAAGTGGTGCTTCGGGTTAAGAACAGTTTCAGGTTAAGAACAGACCTCCAGAATGAATTAAGTACATAACCAGAGGTATCACTGTACACGGTTTTGAAAGTGGGAAATGGGGACATTTCTAGCATCAGACACTGTGGAGGAGGCAGGCTGGCCAGTTACAAAGCGGGACTGCGCTCCTGCACCTTTCGTGGTCCTGCGGAAGAGTGACTCTCAGCCGGCCTAGCTTGTCACAAGATGTCATGAACTGACAGGACAACGGGGATGAGGAAGAGGATCCCAGTGAGGGCACACCAGGGCAAGCAGGAGATGGAGAAGAAAGTACTTGCAGGGTGATGGTGAGGGAATGGGGGAACCAGAGCAGCAGGACCCATCACCAGAGACAGAAGGGCCCCTGTCTGCCCAAACACGTTCTCTGAGGCATAGGGAGCAGTGGGAGGGACACTTTAGGAGGCTGAGGCAGGCAAGGGGCCACAGCCCAGCTCCCTAGCTGGCCAGGGGTGCTTGCTAGCTCTGGCAGGAGGAGTGTGATTCCTCAGCTGGATTAGGTCCAAAACAGGTGAGGGTCACATGCCTCAGTATGCAAGTATACAACACAGCAGAGCTGAGGTGCTGTGTCTGCTCAACTGCCCATGTTGATTGAACCTCAGTTTGGATGCTTCAGGATCTCTGCAGGACTGTGCCTCGGTTTGGACTTTGGACTGACCCTGGACATACTGACTTGCCACCAGGTAGGTCAAAGTTTCAGGATACACAAACTACATCTGCTGAAATTCCCATTTTTGCTCAGGTGTTAAAGGGACCAGCTTCTATGGTTCCAGAAGTGCTCTTAGGAACCCCTCAGGGCAACCATGAAAACATATTAACCCATCAGTGTTTATTATTCTGATGTGTTTGAGTTCCTTTCCTCGCCCCTCCTCTACAACATTCACAAGCCAGTGTCTCGTATCCCAGTGGTTAGCAGATACTGGTATACTGAAGCTGTACTGGACCAGTGCATAGGTGAGAGGTGTTTAGACTAGGAGTGGGGAACATATTTCAGCCTGTGGGCCACATTTCCCCCGAGCAACCTTCTGGGAGCCATGTGATAGCAGTGGGTAAAGCCATAGGCAAAAGCAGGTGGAGCAATGGGTGTGGCTCCCTGTCGTCGTCTCGTTGCTGAGCAACAATGTGCAGGACTTGATGGAGTGGGAGGCCAGACAAACAGAAGAGTCTCTGAGGTGTAATTGACTCAGCATCCAAAGTCAGGTCCAGTCCTAGGGTCAGGTGAACAGCAGTCTGCATGGTCAGGCAGTCCAGGGGTCAGGGAATCCAATGATCATGGGCTTTTCCAGTTAGCTTATTCTACAACTTTTAATGTCAAAATGGTAAGACATCAAGACTGGAGTTTCATGTAAGTTTCTTGAAAGGTTTTTGGGATTCCTCCTCCCCTGTAGTTCACATTACAGCGTTGTCATTCACACATAGTGCCTTCGCATCAAATCATCATGACATTAAAAAGATGGATGTTCTGGGCTTTTCGAAAACACAAGTAAGCCATTACTGATGGGGATTTTCAGAACAACAACTTAGGAGATGACCACATTTGCTATAGTCAGGGCAGATGACTCACTGATGTGATCTCTCAAGATTATTTTCATCTTGATGCATTAAGAAAAGAATATAAAGGGCAAAAATAAGTAGAGCATTACCAGATGTGTTTTTGTGAAGATCTCTCCTTTCCGAAACACACACACACACACACACACACACACACTTGTTTTCAGTGGGCTGTTGTTGTTTTCACTCCTTTACAAAAGATCATGACACTGTTCACGAGTGGGCAGGAGTCAAAGTACAAAAGAGAGCATGGACAAAGTCACAAATATACCCCACAAAGAGGAGAATGGATCCATGATTCCAGATATGAATGACAAACACACACACACTGCCAAATATCCACTACAGCAAATATCAAGTCTCTTTTTAAAAAACAATTTGTATTAAAGCCTTTTCATAATACAATAAAAGAAAAGAAACTAAATAAAAACAAAAACGGAGGGAGGGAGGGAGGGAGGGAGGGAGGGAGGGAGGGTTCTCTCAAAGGTTACACACAGAAAGGGGTGGACCCTCCCAGCTCTCACCTAGTAGCTGCCAAACTTTCACCCAAGATGCTGGCATTGTAGAAGGAGATAAATATGCTGCTGCTAGGTGCAAATCCCATAGAACATTGCTGAAGCTGCAACTGAATAAAATAATGTGCTAACAGAAAAGGTTACAGGAGGATAGGTGGCCAAATGGAAAAGTGGAACTGCAGAAGTCATGCTGTGTTAAGCTGGTGTGTTGGATGGAGTCAATTTGGAACTGACTCCATCCAAATTGGTTCATACCCATCTGGGCCTACCATATTTTTCCATGTATTTTGGGGGACTCCAAATTAAGAAAACACCCCTCAGCACTACCCATGTATAAGATGAGCCCCAATTTTAAATCTAATTTTTTGGTTAAAAAATCTAGTCTTATACACGGAAAAATGTGGTATATTGACTAAACGTCATCAAGCAATCCCACCTCCCATGTGCGAGTAAACCCTGAGTAAATCTCAGGGGTTTCGTATTTGTTTTACTTTACACTGCTAAATTCTGTTTCATGCACAGATTGTTCAACAATGGTTGGTTTGTAAAAAAAAAAATTAAATTAAATTGGCAAGACAAGGAAGCACAATGTGACTTTCAAAAATTGTTACTGTTCATATTGACAAGTGCAGTTATTTTATACAGAGTTGCTTAGAACGCAGTGGTTTCTGCGTTTGTGTGTAGCTGCGATACAAAGAGAGCCGTCATATCAGAGAAGAATGCAGCTCCAATACATTCACCTCTGCACCTGCACAAGTCTTCTTTATATAAACTCTCAGTTTCTTTGTCCTGTTGCACCTGAAGAATGTGTGCATGTCAGCATGAAATCTGCTACACAGCACAATGATTCCACTGTATCACTAGATAGATGCTACATCGTGTTTATAAAATGGAACAGTTGAGCTGCTTGCAGTGCCCAAAGACATTTTGTTGCCTAAAATGGAGCCCAAATGGTGGCTGTTCCTGGCTAAGACTACTAATGTAAAAACCTTGCTGCACCACTCAGACATCAATTCTTGCTCTCATCTATCTTCCCTGCCCACTTCCACTGGCAGATACCATGGGGTTTTGCCCTACCATTAGGTAGAGTGAGTCAGTTGCATCAGGCAGCAGATTTGGGGTGTCCTGAAAGGACAGCAAATTGTTACTTATTTGATTTATTACTATATTTAGTAATAGGCTTTTAGGGTACTTTCCACACCACATGCCAGAATTATTTGGCCAGTCATGAGTCCTGTGAATCTTGACTTGAAGGAAGAATTTCATTGCCTCTTTGACCTAAGGCAGAAAAACTCTCAGACTTAGTTCTTCTTGGGATGGTAAGTCTGTGTCCAGGCTGTAGTACTCCAGATTCACTGAGGTCCAGCTTTGAGGGTCTTCTGGTGATTCCCTCACTGTGAAAAGTGAAGCTACAGGGAAGCAGGCAAAGGGCCTTCTCGGCTTTGGAATGCCCTCCTATCTGATTACAAGGTGATAAATAACTACACAACTTTTAGAAGACATCTGAAGGCAGCCCTGTATTGGGAAGTTTTTGATGTTTGATGTTTGATTATGTTTGTGTGTGTGTTGGAAGCCACCCAGAGTGGCTGGGGTAAAAAAAGGTAAAGGATTAAGTCCAGTCAAAGGCAAGTATGAGGTTGCAGCACTCATCTCACTTTCAGGCCAAGGGAGCCGGTGTTTGTCCACAGACAGCTTTCTGGGTCATGTGGCCAGCATGACTAAACTGTTTCTGGTACAACGGGACACCATGATGGAAACCAGAGCTCACAGAAACACCATTTACCTCAGCAGTGGTATCTGTTTATCTACTTGCACTGGTGTGCTTTCAAACTGCTAGGTTGGCAAAGGCTGGGACAGAGTAACGAGAGCTCACTTCATCATGGGGATTCGAACCACTGACCTTCTGATTGGCAAGCTCAAGAGGCTCAGTGGTTTAGACCACAACCCAGCCAGATGGGTGGGGTATAAATGATAAAATGATTATTTTTATTTTTATTGTGCTTGAACACCCAACCAAAAATAAAAAGACCCCTTCACATTGAACTAGATATGAGAAAGAAGAATCCCATGTTTCTCATGAAACACTAGTTTTCAATGTATTTTCAGTCTGAGCACTACGTGCTAGAAAAGTGCATCCATTTGTACTAATGTTGGTTGGTTCATGGCAGCATTTTGAACCAATGGAATTGCTGAGTCTATGTGGGGCAGCCCCACATAGACCTCGCTGCAGTAATCTACTCTGGAAGTTACCGGAGCATGGAGTACAGTGGCTCAGTATTTTCTGTCCAAAAGAGCTATAGTTGGTGACCCACTCCTAGCCACCAAGGTCACCTGATCCTCTAGTGACAATGTTGAATTCAGGAGCGACCCAAGCTGCAGACCTGATCCTTCCAGAGGGATGTAGCCCTGTCCAGATCAGACCACCTCCCAGACACGAGAACTCAGGGCACAAAACCCACCTGTCTTTTCAAGCTTCAGCTTCAGCTTATTGGCCCACGACCAGCCCATCATTGCCTCCAAGCACCAATTTAACATGTCCCCTGGAGACTCCAAAGGTGGGCATGGCCTGAGCCTCTCTCAGTCTCTGAGGGGACCTGTGTGTAGTTTGAACCCCAAGCTAATAAAGACCATAATGTGAGGAACAGTGGTGTAGCATGGGTTGTCTGTGCCCAGAGCCACACGGGGGGGGGGTAGGAGGGAGGGAAACAGGCGGAGTACACATGTACATTCAACTGCCTAACAGCATCTCTGTCACCCAGGAGATCACAGCCACAGAGATAAGAAAAGAAGAGTCGTTCCATCGTTTGGAGAGGTCACTCTCTGGTTCGGAAGAAGAAGCCATTTTCAATGGAACCCAGTGATGGAAGCACACAGCATCCCCTAACAATTTTGCCCCAGGGCAACCACGCCTGTGCCCTCCCTCCCACTACGCCACTGGTGGGGAAACAGGTTTCTACATGCAGGTAAAGCTGATGCACAAAGGAGAAAATCCAGTATCCTGCAATTAAAATGCACACAGAGGGCACCGTGCTCTGTGCACTACCTGACCCAGAGTTCACCCATGAGGCCCTGCACTCAATTTAAGGACACTTCTTTTCATACTCCCCTAATTCGTGACTGCTGCTGTCCATCAATAGTGCCTGCTATAGCAATGGAAAGAGCTCTATAAGCACAGATTCGGTTGACCTCGTGATAGTTTACAAGCTGATCTTTTCAATGCTTGTCATTGCATTCCCAGAACCGTTCTTTAGAGTTTGCTGCTGCTGCTATTGTTAGCCTGTCATTAATGACTGTTATATAAATCATCTGTTCTTCTGAATGACAGCGCAATATGACTCAACCTTTAGATGCTGTTGTGAATTTTCTCTTGACGGCAGCTGCCCAAGAAAAAGCTAAATAAAGATTGGTGGCTTATCTGTGCTCTTGAAGAAATCCATGCATTTTTATTTTTTTTAACCACAGTTCTGATTAGTTGTTGTTGTTGTTTGAAAAGAGGTTTTTGCATTTAGTCAAGATATCCCTTATCAAACCACTGTTTCAATGTATTTGTTTGCTTTTGGATAAGCTCAGGCGGGAGGAGCCCCCCCCCCCCTTGCTACTAATATTTATAGTATCCTATCTTCAGCAGTTAACTGCAGTGGCGAGAAAATGTATTGTGACAAGAGATGAAGTTGCATGGGCTATTGCCATGAGTCATAAAAAGGTAAAGGTACCCCTGCCCCTACAGGCCAGTCATGTCCGACTCTAGGGTTGTGCGCCCATCTCACTTAAAAGGCCGTGGGCCAGCGCTGTCTGGAGACACTTCTGGGTCACGTGGCCAGCGTGACGAAGCTGCTCTGGTGAGCCGGCACCAGCGCAGCACACGGAAACGCCGTTTACCTTCCCGCCATAAAGCGGTACCTATTTATCTACTTGCACTTAAGGGTGCTTTCGAACTGCTAGGTGGGCAGGAGCTGGGACCAAAAGATGGGAGCTCACCCTGCTGCGGGGATTCGAACCGCCGACCATGCGATCGGCAAGCCCTAGGCACTGAGGTTTTACCCACAGCGCCACCCGCGTCCCGCCATGAGTCATACTCTTCTGCAAAAGAAGCATAAACCTGCTTTTCCACTGTGTTTGGATATGGCCTGGCTATTGATTAAGGACAACAGGCACTGATAGGCAACTGACTTTTTTTGTGCAAAAAAATTGCCATTTTCCAAAATAATAAAACTTTTAACGACAATAACTGGGTAAAAGTCTAGTTATATAATACAATCTCCACAGAAAACTTGACATTGAGTTTGTAGTGTCATTTCAAGCATATTCTTAAGACATTAATATACCGAAATTTGAGTAGTTGGTGGGAGAGACATCTTATCTTCTTCCCCGGAGACCAGGTTTCAGCAAAGGTATCCCTCTTCAAAGCACCTTCTAAGCTCTAAGGTAGTCACATTCCAAATATGGTTGAACCATACCTCAAGGGGTAGCTCAGACAGGCAACTGACTTTGACAAGTAACATTTTGTGTGTGCACAAACACACATCTGGCTGAACATTCCTAATAGCTGCATGGGGGCAAGTGGATATTTTCCCATCACAGCTGGAAAAATGTGCACTTGTTATATTTCTTCCTAACATGCAGATGATAAAGGCATAGACTGTGTTCCTGTTGAAGAAAAGGTTGTTTACCCGAATTTAGTTGGTTACCCGAATATAGAAACAAGTCCAATACAACTATGTGTGAGATGCTGAAACAACAAAGACCACAGCTTAACACACAGTGGCAGCAGACTCTCTGGTAAGGTCCCTCCAGAGTTTTGTGACAATCATCCTGTCATTCTGTCATGTGTTGTTCCACAAGAGAGAGGTGGCAAAGGCATAAAGGTGTGGTGCTTTCTAGAGAACTATTTCCTGAATGATACAACCCAAGGCTTTCCCTTCCAGGCATTTTAAAAAAAGAAAAAAGCTCTTGTCCAAAAATGGATTTATGGCATTCTTGTTCAGTCAATAGTTCACAGCCACTGCAGCCTTAGAACATGTAACGCTGAGCTGGAACAATGGGATGATCTTCCTAGACTCTCCATCCCATTTCACATCACAGGTGCCAATTGGTTCAAAGGCCTAGGTTCAAAGATGGGAACTGTAGTCCCAAAACATCTGGAGGGCCGAGTTTGCCTATGCCTGATTTAAGGGATATGTGTCTACTTCCCTGCGCCATGAAGTTAAATAAACTTTAACAAAAAAAAATACAACAAATCCCAACACCCAAATATTCCATTAACTTTTACTTATCAATTTTAACATATTAATGAGACAGTTTTAAGCTACAATAGTCCCCCCCCGCCCCACCCTGAGTCTATTAAAATATTTACATTGTAATAACTCAGGGGCTTGTCCCTCCTGACTGGAATGCCCATAAGTGGGTGAAAGTATTTTAGGGTAGGGTGAGACCGAAGTGATGTGACATGTAATTGATGCAAGGACCCTACAAGGTGAAGCCCAGGCCACCATAAATTCCAGGAATGCAGCGGATGTGACTCTCTCAGCATGCATAGAGGGCTGACAGAGTCTGACAGCTCCCATCTGGGAACAATAATGTGTAGAATGCAGAGCCCGGCGATGAGAACTGGAATATACCTATCGGACGTGAGGGGCTCTAACAATTTATGGTTTCTTATCAGTGACCACAGTCATGATTAGCTGCCACAGGACTTGGAATGAAACTTGGGAATTCTGAAGAGAAAAAAAAAATCCACAAAGCCTCTCTTGTTAGAACAGACTTCTGTGCACAGGAGAGAGAAACAGGCAGGAGATAATTTTCTTTTTTTCTGGCAGTTTACCAGTCAGTGCTCACACAAAGCCATCAAAATGGTATTCGGGTAAACCTACACATACCAGGAACCAACGTCCATGGACATAAATGTGGGTGGGATGTGGGTGGCACTGTGGGTTAAACCACAGAGCCTAGGACTTGCCGATCAGAAGGTTGGCGGTTCGAATCCCTGTGACGGGGTGAGCTCCCATTGCTTGGTCCCAGCTCCTGCCAACCTAGCAGTTCAAAGGCACGTCAAAATGCAAGTAGATAAATAGGTACTGCTCTGGTGGGAAGGTAAACGGCGTTTCCGTGCGCTGCTCTGGCTCGCCAGAAGCGGCTTAGTCATGCTGGCCACATGACCCGGAAGCTGTACGCCGGCTCCCTTGGCCAATAAAATGAGATGAGCGCCGCAACCCCAGTCGGTCACAACTGGACCTAATGGTCAGGGGTCCATTTACCTTTACTTTACAGAAACCTGGAACCAACATCCATGGACATAAACGTGCCTCTTCACTAGGAATGGAAGAGAAGGTTATTTTCTAAAGCAAGTTCACACCCACTGGACATGACAGCTTTGCTGCAAAAATATTTCCCCCAAATGTTCCAAAGTTTCCTTCAAGCAACGCTTTCCTAGAGATGACAAAAAGAGAGGTGAAAAATGGAGGCTTATTTTTATGCTCTTATGCTCAGCACCATAAGAGAAGCCTTGCAAAGCACGTGGATATCTTGTAGCTAGCTTTGTTATAGCACTTGTTTTATTATAAACACAACTAAGAAACATTCTCAGATGGAGGGATCTGCATACATCCCTCTTTGCCATCAGTATGTCCATGAAGATTTATGCGGATGGTAAAATCCTGGCAGAATAGCTCCTGCAAACAAAAAACAAAAAAACTAGCTAAGAACAACTTAACATTCACACCCACCCACCCCTGGCTTCACCCTGTCACACACCCCTGTTTCCAACCCACTCAACATATTCTCTTCTGTGCGAAGCACACACATTACACACGCTGAAGGTCACACCTAACTAATTACTGATTTTATTCTTGGAACCTGAATTTCACTGCCACAATTTGGCTAAGAATATCTGTTGCATTTCCTGAATTTACAAGTACTGTAGTGATTTGCTAAAGTTAATGCCCGCATGACTCAGAATGCTATCTTCTCTAGCTTGGAATGAGAAGTTCTGCTAGTAAGGCTTGTCTGCAATACAAATTGAGCACCATGTCCCCCCCCCCCAAGTTATTTTCAAGCATAGGAGCCAACTCCTAGGGTCCACGGGGGCTTCTGCCCCTAAAATGGAATATTTGAGGGAGCTGGGTCCCCCTTCCCCCAAGTTGATGGGCATTACCATTCAAATGTGTGTGCACCGCATCATGTGATCGATTGTGTGGGGTGGGGCTTATCTGCCCCCCCATCTTTTATTCATGTTGGCACCCCTGTCCTCGAGCTTGGACAATGGCATAACTTTTGGGACAAATCAGCAGGAAGCCCTGGGACATGTAATTTTCCAGGGGACCTCAGTATCTGTTCCATTTCAGGGTCATGATAGTGTTTCCAAATATCAGAATCAGGCTCAGTAAAACATTTCCAGTACCGTGATATGTTTTTGCACAGAATTTACAGAGTACATCTGTGAATTTCCCATGTGGGTGAATGAGATTGTGGGAATCTGCCTTACAGACATATCCTATGAACTGTAGTTACTGCGGCCAGTTCTCAACAGGGCTTCCTGTCCCCTAGAAACACATTGCAGAACAATCATTAAAGGTAAAGGGACCCCTGACCATTAGGTCCAGTCGTGGCCGACTCTGGGGTTGCGGTGCTGTTATGTACTGAGTTGAATAGGATCCAAACTGCAGCAGTCTGATTGGTCCTAGAACAATAGGATCCATAATGCAGCAGTCTGATTGGTCCTAGGATTTTTATTGGGGGTGGGGGCAAGATGGCGACGAAGGTAGCAGCCTAGTTAACCTCGTCTGCTTTTAGATATAGTTTTAAGTAGTTTTAAGTAGTTTTTTCAAACCCTTTGGGGGTTTATCCTTTATCTTATCTTTTAATTGTAATGAGTTAGTGGCTGCGTCATCTCCTCAACACTGCCTTCGCTTTTCTTAGCATTAGCGTTTTATTGTTTTATTGTTTTATCACCGGACTCGAGCTTTAGTCTTGCTGCCTTGCCGCACCCCCCCGCCGTACTTTGGTGCTGTGGAGCAATAGGTCCTAGAACAATAGGATTCAGAATGCAGCAGTCTGATTGGTCCTAGAACAATGCAGCAGTATGATTGGTTG
This sequence comes from Podarcis erhardii, assembly GCF_964252035.2. Lineage (NCBI taxonomy): Eukaryota > Metazoa > Chordata > Lepidosauria > Squamata > Lacertidae > Podarcis > Podarcis erhardii. The sequence continues at coordinate 26,595,740 of NC_138512.1, read as the reverse complement.
GCAGGAACCACCTAATCATGCTCCAGATAGAAGTGAATCCACAACCTGATTGGCTTACAGTAGAATTCCGGAATTAGCCATCATGTGCAGCCCATTGTGTAAATAATGTATATAAAGCAGATACTGTGAGGGGACTTTCATTCATTTCTCCTCACCACTATGAGCTGAATAAAGAGCATGAAATCACTTTGCGACTCTGAGTATATTTCAGGCCAAGGGAGCCAGTGTACAGCTTCCGGGTCATGTGGCCAGCATGACTAAGCCACTTCTGGCAAACCAGAGCAGCGCACGGAAACGCCGTTTACCTTCCCGCCAGAGCAGTACCTATTTATCTACTTGCACTTTGACGTGCCTTTGAACTGCTAGGTTGGCAGGAGCAGGGACCGAGCAACGGGAGCTCACCCTGCCGCAGGGATTCGAACAACTGACCTTCTGATCGGTAAGTCGTAGGCTCTGTGGTTTAACCCACAGTGCCACCCGCATCCCTTTAAAAGGAAGGTGGGGAATTATCCCAAATGTTACTGAGTGATTGGGGTCAAATTTGAAGTAACTAGCTTGAGGTGAAAAGTCCTGGCTGTCATAAAGTTTGTCTCCCCATCCTCTGATCCTTATGGTGTATTTGATTCCCTAAAAGCTGTCAAGCATAAAGATTCAGATTACCAATAACCCAGCAACATGCATTAATGAGGGATTAGATAGGGTTTAGTATCCCTTCTTGTTTGCTGATGTTCCTTGACAGGCTTTCTCTTCTGCTAATGCTCTTAAAATGTTCTCTAGATGCACAAACGATCTTATTAAAATGACTGCTGATAATACCATTGTAAGGTGGGGGTTTTTTTTAGGTTTCAGTTTTCATGGCAACCTCAGATGAATTTTTTTTTTTTTTTTTAACCAGCAATGAGAAAATTCAAAATGAATTTCAACAGGGACAAATGTAAGGTTCTGAACTTAGGCAGCAAGAACCAGATGCACAACTATAGGATGGGGGTCACCTGGCTTACTAGCAATATACACAAAAAGGATCTAGGAATCTTGGTGGACCACAAGCTTAACATGAGTCAACAGTGTGATGCAGTTTATTCTAGACTAGAAGTATAGTGTCCAGATCAAGGGAAGTACCACTCTATTCTGCCTTGGTTAGAACACACCTGGAATACTGTGTCCAATTCTGGGCACCACAATTTAAGAAGGGATGTTGACAAGCTGGAACGTGTGCAGAGGAGGGCAACCAAGATGATCAAAGGTCTGGAAATTAAGCCTTACAAAAAACGCTTGAAGGAGCTGGGTATGTTTAGCTTGGAAAAGAGGAAAAATCAGCCATATCTTAGGAAATATGAAGGGTATTGATTCCTTTATTTTATTTTATTTTTTGAATATTTTATTTTATTTTAATTTTTTAAAAACAGAATTTTGATACCTTAACAACATTTTCATATTTTACACTTCTGGAATAACTTGAATCCCTTGGACGGACTCCCCCCCCCCCCCCCCCGATTTCCAAATTTTCCCTTATTTATTTGCATGTAATTACATTTTTCTAATTTATTTTATCACCCCCTCCTTTTAACTAATATTACATTATACGTGTTACAATAACCCTGCTAATATTTTTAAGTATACACAATGGTCCTTAAGCTATTCTATGAACTTTCCCCACAAATTTCTTGTTGTCTGGGTCATCTTTGCCATTTCGGCATAGTCCATCATCTTGGCTATCCACTCTTCTTTGGTCTGGACTTTTTCTTCCTTCTACTTCTGGGCAAGTAACATCCTTGCGGCTCTTGTCGCATACATAAAAAATCTTTTTAATTATTTTGGTATTTCATCTCCTATCAATCCTAGTAAAAAGGCTTCTGGTGTATGGAAGTAAGAGCTGGACCATAAAGAAGGCTGATCGCCGAAGAATTGATGCTTTTGAATTATGGTGCTGGAGGAGACTCTTGAGAGTTCCATGGACTGCAAGAAGATCAAACCTATCCATTCTTAAGGAAATCAGCCCTGAGTGCTCACTGGAAGGACAGATCCTGAAGCTGAGGCTCCAATACTTTGGCCACTTCATGAGAAGAGAAGACTTCCTGGAAAAGACCCTGATGTTGGCGCGTTGGAAGATGGCCGACAATAACATCTCTCTGACCCATAGGAGGTAATTAAGGGGCTGCTATGGGAAGTATGCAGCCTTCCCTTCCCCCCCCAGATGTGGGGGACCCTGGCTTGCCAGCGGTGTTCACAATGCACCCCCTGATCCGAGAGATGGGGGTGCCGAACACTTGGCATGAGCCCTCGGTGAAGTCAGTCTTCCTGACGCCGATTCCAATTAGCACGTGCTGGTTGCTTCAGCTCGGAATTATAATTGGAAATATACGATTGGAAAGGAAGCTGAAGCACATACATCAAGTAAAGCTCGAGATAAGGCTGCTGATTAATGGATCTCTGTGACCGGGAGTGACGGACGGATAAGTAAATCTTCTGATGAATTACCACTAGGAGACTGTATGTTTGGAACGAAGGGGGGGGGTGGAGGAAAAAACCTTTTTTTCTTTACATGATGTGATATTAATAACCCTTCACCCCAGAAAGAAATAAGATCGTCACGTTTTTATCAATCATAAGCAGGATTTTAAGAACTGTGTGGGGATGGATTACAACAGAAGAGAAGACTGGTGAACGGTGAGGAAGAGGAAAATTTTTATGACGCAGTTAAAAAATGGCGTCTTGCCAAGACAGGCTTGCCGGAGAAAGAAGGACAGGGGGGAGGAGAATCAGGATCGTTCAAAAGAGAAGGAGTGTTGGAATGCAAGTTTGACCTGACAGAGCCCCCTGATTTGATTGATATATCTGGCTAGCCTGAGGAAAAATAAAGGACAGACCAAAGGTTAACTTTGTTTATGGAAGAGATGAACAGAGGCTGTCCCTGAGAGAGATAGTTTTTGAAGAGTACAAAACCCACACAGAGACATCAGTTTCCAGTCTGCTTGTGAGAACCATCAGAGATCGCAAAGAAAGGAATATATGATAACAACAAGATGAGAAAGAAAGTAATAAAGGACTATCCGGATCGAACTGGATAGAACTGTCTAATTTAAAGCAGTAAAATATGTGATGCCTGGAGCTATCCAGAATTTTGGACTCGTGCCGAGCTTGATGTATGGGTACCCTTAACAAAATTTAAAATTTGGCTGTATAATCTGGAACTAATGTGATTTGAATAATGTGATGTGATGTGATTGGCCTGTTAATAAAAACTATTTAATAATAAAGGAGAAGGGGACGACAAAGGATGAGATGGTTGGACAGTGTTCTCAAAGCTACCAGCATGAGTTTGACCAAACTGCAGGAGGCAGTGGAAGACAGGAGTGCCTGGTGTGCTCTGGTCCGTGGGGTCACAAAGAGTCGGACACAACTAAACAACAACAAAAAGGCTTCTGGTATTTTGATAAAGGTTATCTTAAACATTTGTTTTTAATTCATTGTATATCATTTCCCAGAAGTCTTTTACTATTTTACATGTCCATCACATGTGGTAAGGAGTACCATCTTTATCTTTACACCTCCAGCATAAGTTGGAGGTGTTTTTATACATTTTGGCTAATTTTACCGGAGTCAAATACCAACGGTACATCATTTTCATGTTGTTCTCTTTATTGTAAATTGAGCCCTACACTGTCTGCTCAGGAGGAAGTCTTTACAACAACCCTGTGAGGTAGGTGAGGCAGAGAGATTGGCTCAAGGTGACCAATGTTGATCTGTATATGACATTTATGTCTGCGGGAAATCAAATGTGGGAGAAGCTTCCTGATGTAGACTAAGATGTCCCTATTTTCACTGGAGAAATGTTGGAGGGTATGCTTGTGGCGTTTGCCCGTTCGTTTGAAAAAATGACTGTACAGGTGGAGAGAAAGGGTTAATATGTAAACCAATAGGAAAGCTGGAGGCGGAGCCTACCTGTATATAAAAGGGCTTAGCCCAAGGTTTGAGTTACCGGTAGTTGTTGGTAGTTGGTTGGTTGGTTTTAGTGGGTTGGTTGGTTGGTTGCTTGGGAAAGGCAGCTGGAAAAGCAGTTGGCAGGCAGTTGGAAATAGAGAGGCAGTTAGTGCAGTGGGTTCTCGTGTGAGGGGAGGTAGAAGAGATAGAGACAGGATAAAAGAAGACTAAGAAGGTAAAGAGTAACAGCGTTTGGAATGCAGTTAAAGTTTGTTTGTGTCTGAAATAAACTACACTCTTCTTTGTTAATTTGAGAACCTGACTGAGACTGAAGTGATTTACCGGAGAGGACCTGGTTGGTGGCAGCGGATTAGTGGTGTACAGGTCAATAGTCTGTGAGACGACCGCGGGCTCCGTACAAACGCTTCCTGATGTAGACTAAGATGTCCCTATTTTCACTGAAGAAATGTTGGAGGGTATGCTATACATGATTTTGGCTTGAGGTGTGACCCACCCGGATCATAACCCCTGCGTTAGTTGAGGGCTTATTGTAATTTGGAGGACAGCAGTCTAGGATAGGCTGCAGTAAAATTTGCCATGTATCTACAAGAGCAATTAGAACAATCTAATTGCTGTTCTGTTTTGGTATCCTCCTCTTACTCAAACTTGTTCCAAATTTCTCATTGTTCCCTGTCAAACTCATTGTGGCTTGCCAGAAAACAATATGTATTCTGGAAAACACCAGAACATGCAATTACAACACCCCCCCCTTTCCCATCCCCTGTTCTTTTCGCCTGCCAAAACGTTTTGAAATGTTTTATTTTCGGACTACCTTTATTTTCCCCTCTGCATTGTCCGGAATATTTCTCCGCTCTCAAATACATCCATTAGTTCTGCCCCTCGAAAGGATTCCAGTTATGTCTGCTCTCTTTCTCTCTCCCCCCCCCCCAAGGCTGCAGAGCAGCACAAACCTGGCAAGCAAACAAAGACCATTTGGAAACTATAAGAAAGGCGTCGCTGGAATGTTAACTCAGATTCAGAACCTGCTTCTTAAAATCTTCCAGCAGCTCTCCTATTGGGAAAAAAAATCTAATGCTGCTGACTCTTCAGATGTGTAATGTCCGATTACAGTAACAGACTTGTGTTTCTAGAAATCATTCCCCCTTGAGCAATTTCTAAAGAAAGTTAGGGAAACCTTCAGAAACAAGCCAACTAATGGCTGATGATGTGGATTGACCGAGCCAAACTGGAGTCCACTGCCACTTTTTGTGTCTTTCCATGTCTTTGATGCCCCCTCCCTTTTGTTGTTGTTGTTTTGTTAACCAGCAAAAAGAAAGGAAGGGGAAATGAGCTACTAACAAGCTACAGTACACAGTTTATGAGCTGAAGCTGGTGTGGTCATCCACATGTTGCTCAGACTTGCCCCATGGCAACCCCGCTTAAGGGGACTATTTCAGTGAGGGCTTCAATGTACAGTGGTACATCGGGTTACAGACTTCAGGTTACAGACTCCACTAACCCAGAAATAGTGCTTCAGGTTAAGAACTTTGCTTCAGGATGAGAACAGAAATTGTGCTCTGGTGGCATGGCAGCAGCGGGAGGCCCCATTAGCTAAAGTGGTACCTCAGGTTAAGAACAGTTTCAGGTTAAGAACGGACCTCCAGAACGAATTAGGTTCTTAACCCGAGGTACCACTGTATTTCAGTGAAGAGACAAACAACATGCTCAGCAAAGTTCAAGCACTCACTCTTGGACCTCTTCAAGATCAATTTGTCAAAAAATAGGTGTTGTTGGTTTTTTTGCAAACATTTGTTGTGATTAAGTATAAATAACTTATAAAAACTAGAGCAGTTTCAGATGAGGTTACTATTTTAATTTTTTTAAAAAAAGGGAAGGAATGTGTGTCTTCAGCATACAGATCTAGTACTTATGAGTATAAATTTCTTTGTAAAAACCAGCCAGTGTTTAGAAGAAATGAATGATCAAGATACAGAGGTCGCCTCAGGGCCGGCCCACCCATGAGGCAAGGTTTGGCGAGCGCCTCAGGCAGCAAGATCCACAGGGGCAGCCAATCAAGTCTCCAATGAATGCACCACCCACTGCTGCTAAGGTGGCAGCGACAATGGCGGTCTGCTCCTTGGCCTCTTGGAGAACAGAAGGCGCTGATGGTCTTGTTTCCGATGCAGATCTTTATTCCCCCTGCTTGTTCCTGATGTAGCTTTTCACTCACCCCTTCTCCCCTCGTGTGTATGTGCTCATTTTGTGGTTTGTCTCAGGTGCCAAAGTGTCTTGGGCTGGCCCTGAAGAATAATCCCATGTAGGTCTCCCTAAATAGTGCCTTTGTTACACATTTGCTAAAAATCACCTATCGTTTTCTGGGCTGACCTTTCCTGATGCAATTCAATGCCAACACCAAAAATAATAATTGTATAATGTTTTGAAGTGGGCGGGTCCCCTTTGTTGTGTGCGTGACTTGTCTGTTAAGAGAGATGCCTGGTCTGTACTAGAAACACCCCTCCCCTCTCTGCGTGTGGCTCCCTCCATAGTTTGGTCAGACCTAATTGGAACCATAGTCTTAACTTGTGTAACAAGCTTTAGCTGCTGTATTGTTTCCCAATAAGTACAACTATTCCATTTTCTCTGACTCCTACTGCTTCCTATTATTAGGGCAGATCCATTGCAAAGTTTCCTCACACAGTGAATACTGTTGGGAAAGTACCCCCTCCCCCATCCAACTTTTGTCTCTGGGAAAATGAGGCATGATAAATATATTTTTAAAGAACAGTCTGTTCTAAAGTGAGGCAAGTTCACGAGGCAAGTTCACAAGCCTGACTTTGCCAGGGGATGTAAAAATAAAACATTATTGCTCAACATAACTCAAGACAGCACTTATTCCTTTAGCATCGGGATATGGTATCGGGCAACATACTGTACATATTTTACCTACGTATGAAAAGCCCATAAGGCTTTCCTGGGAGTTCATTAGCTCAGTAAAGTAGTATTATAATTGTTCTAGCCAACTAGCAACATATAACAGCATTATACTGATGGCCTATTCATAAAACAGTGGTTGGCTCTTCGTGTCTTTAAAGTTTAGGACTGAAGTCTCCCATGTTTATTTGGAACAATATGTACTATACTTATTCTCATAACACAATGAGGAACAACCTGTAGCTTAGAGAGTGTACAGATCATAATGTGCCTGGACGCTTCCCCCCCAACATTTCAAAGGGTACATCTGCCGAAAGAGCTGAAAAAGCAGCTACCTTTCACTAAGATGAAAGCAGCAAAGTACTCCCGACCGCGTTTTCATGTTTAATGCATGACTTACGGTAATATTCGAGCAAACATTTCTGCACTAAGTCATTTCAAAATCCAATTATCAGTTCTATGATGTCTCGGGCATTTGAGATGCCTTTCAGCAAGAAGGTGGTTAGCTATATAAGCCGTGAGTCAGCTATAGCGAAGATTCACTAGTAAAGGACTACATCGTAAGCTACACTTTTGTCCATTGATCATCTCGCTATCTTCCATGCATTAGCTACTCCCCACAAACCATTCAGGAAAGAAAATGATGATGAATGAGCATCGTACAAGAATGAAAGAAGAGCCCTGCTCGACCAAGCCAAAGTCCAACATCCTGTTCTCACAAGTAGCCAACCAGATTCCGATGAGAAGCCAGCACGCAGGACTTGGGTACAACTGGACTTCCTCCACTTGTGATTGCCAGCAACTTGTGTTCAGAGGTATCTTGCTTTTGACAGTAGAAGCAGGACATAGCAATCATGGCTAGGAACCATAGATAGGCTTACCCTTCATGAATTTGTCTCATCCTCTTCTAAAGCCATCCAAAGTGATGGCCATTTGTGGAAGTGAAGTCCATAATTTAGCCATGTGCTGTGTGCATAATTATTTTCTTTTGAAGCAGTTCCAACATTCCACTCTGGAATGGGTCTCTGCTATATTTTGTGTGCGCCAAAAGAATAGACAAAGTAGTACATATTTGCAGGCACATTTGTGAGCATCACAGTTCAAAAAAAGGTAAAAGGTAAAGGACCCCTGGACGGTTAAGTCCAGTCAAAGGCAACTATGGGATTGCGACGCTCATCTCACTTTCAGGCCGCTGGAGCTGGCGTTTGTCCACAGACAGCTTTCTGGGTCATGTGGACACCATGACAGAAACCAGAGCACACAGAAACTCTTCCCACTGCAGTGATATCTGTTTATCTACTTGCACTGGTGTGCTTTCGAACTGCTAGGTTGGCAGGAGCTGGGACAGAGCAGCGGGAGCTCACCCCGTCACGGGGATTCAAACCATCAACCTTCTGATCAGCAAGCCCAAGAGGCTCAGTGGTTTAGACCACAGCGCCACCCGCATCCCATTAATTAGAATTGGCCTGATAGTATTCAAATTCCAGCATATTATCTTATAAGATTTTTAACTTGTTCTGAACCACAAGTTAAAATAAAATAAAACAGACACTGAAATTATCAATAAACATTAGCATCAAAAGCAAGTTAACCTATACAAAATTCAAAACATCACACATGCACATTAGAATACATGTCTACCTTGCATTTCTGGGTAGATTTGCTCAAACGAAAAAGGTTTTGTCTGCTGTCAAAAGCAGTGCGGTAAAGTCACCCACTTGGTGTCATTGGGCAGGGAGTTCCAGAGGTGCTCCTACACTAAAAGTTGGTTTCCTTTTAAGTGCAGAATGAACATTATGGGACACTTGTAAAAGTTCTAGCTTGGCAGATCATCTTTAGTTTAGGACCACTATAATAAAATGATCAAAACTAATTTCCTGTTGAGGAAGGAGTGGAGGAAGGAGCACCCCAACTCAGACAGATTGATCCCCCCTCCCTTGCAAGAGTTTGCAGAACTGATAATCTGTGTAGCAGCACACAGGGCAAGACCTCGACATGTGCTTTATTGGATCCTCTTTTCTGATCACCCTCCAGACTTCAACAAGAAGAAAGCTGTCATCGGATACTTTCTTCTACTCACAGTCCTCGAAAAGTTATGACAAATGACTTCAGCTGACTAATTGGATTTTACCGTACACAAAACGGCATCCTAGTTAATTAAACACCACCATTCATTTTGCAGTGTTTTGATTTGTTACAAAAAAAAAAAAAAAGCAAAGCTGCCACAGGCATTTGCAAAATGAGAACTGGGCATTTACACCATTTGGATCGCAAAACCATATGATGAAAAGTGCCTACTCAACTGCTTTATTTATAATTGCATTCAAATGTAAACTAAAGCAGTTTCTTTTATTTGAAATCCCGGCATATTAATACTTAGAGTTTGTTCTGTTTCTGCCAACGCAGCACAAATCCCTAAGCCCTTAGGAAGAAACGGATGAATATAATGAGTACAGTGAAAATGGTAAAACTAGAATAGAACTTTTTGAATCACTTAAGTCTTCCTTGTGATTGGACAGATTTACACTCCAGATGCAACAGGCTGCCTTTCACACTATATTCTCAGCAGAGATGACCTAACATTCCAATCTTTGTGTTTTTGGTGCTTGGAATTTGCAGTTCCTCCAGAAGAAGAATTCTTTTAAGTGTTACTTCTATTTTTGGACATGCTCCATCCTTTATATAGAAAATTAGTCTCCTTCTTCTTCTTCTTCCACTTCTCAGGCTGTAGGAGACGATATGACTCATGTCTTTATCCAAACTGATTTACTTCTCTTGACAATAGATTATTGCAGTATGATAACGGAAGGATTTGTGGCACAGAAATATTTTTACATAATGAAGTGCCACGCTTCCCCATCTCTAAATTTTTGTGCATGCATAATCACCTGAAGAGTTGGCCTGTAGCAGTGCTGGTTCATAGCTTCTGCTGAAAAATTAACTCAAAAATGGGGGCCACTAGGGGGCACATTGGAAGATGGCCGACAATACCATCTCTCCGACCCACATGGGGTAATTAAGAGGCTGTTATGGGAGTAGGCAGCCTCCCTTGTTGGCCCAAGGAAATGGGGAACACTAATTTAAGTGACCTCTACGCTAATTTGGCCCAAGGAAATGGGGAACGCTAATTTAAGTGACCTCTGTGAAAGAAGACGGGCTGGAGAAACAGGAATATTTTACGATGAAGATACACCAAAGGCGGGGTATGTTGACAACGGGGCTGAATGGGGGGGGACGACCTTTTTTACTTTCCTTCTATGTGATTTACAAGAACCCCTCCTCATTAGAACTGTCGGTTGAACTGACCCAAGCAGGATGATTAAGGTCTGTGTGGAGATAAACTTTAACCAAAAGTATGCTTTATGGAGACCGAGAAGTAATAAGAGCTTTTGGGAATGGCGCAGCAATTAATTCGGAGTCACCATCTTGCCAAAGGATTTATAGCCGGGAGGAAGAACAGACTTGGTTTCACACTGCATTCCTAGTGAATCTCCTCAGAGGTTTTGAGAAAGGAGGCAGATTGGTGAAGATTAATGACGCTAAGACTGTTTTGATGTATGGAAGTGATGTTATATGGAAAACGTCTGGATATGGCTACTGGATAAAAAAAATAATATCCACACAGGATTACAAACTGTTCAAACCAGCTTGCGGAGACTATCAGAGGTCACAAAGAGAAAGGAAAAATATATGAAAATAACAACAAGAGATGTGGAAAAATAATAAGAAAGGACTGGATAGTACTGTGAACATCATAAGGTTAGATTTGTGGACATTAAAACAGCAGTAAGAAGCAAGAAGTTGATTGGATCCCTTCAGAACTTGAAATATGGGTACCCCCAACAAAAATTTAAAATTCGGCTGTGTAATTTGGAATTTATGTAATTTGGTTTGATTTGATGTGATTGGTCGGTTAATAAAAAATTATTCATGAGAAAGAAAAATTAACTCAAAAATTAAGGTATAGTGAAGGACAAACAAATAAGACTCACTTCAAAATGAATGTGCACAAATGTTAGTGCAATAGGCAATGGTGTTTTGAAGCACTGAGAAACAGAAGGCTTATGTGCACTTACATGGAAGAAAGCAGAAACATGACTGACAATTTGCTTTCACAGCTGTAAATCTATTAATACGATGAAGGTTCATCATTCATTAATTGAATCGACATAGTGGCACTTTGGGAGAAGCTAGGAAGAACTGTAGTGTGTAGCATGGAAGGGCCTGCTTCTTTGAATCATCCAGATTGCATTTGCTGAAGTTCCTGCTTGTCCTATGCACAACAAGTTACTTGCCTCCTGTTCTCCTTTTGTGGGCAGCCAGGAATGGAGGATGAAATCCCAGCCAGAGCTCCACTTCCTTGCCTCAACACACCCTTCCTTGTGGTTAAATAGCTGTTGGAGTGAAACGGGTTGATCCAGTGTTCTAACGTAACCCCCCCCCAAAACCTTATTTTATTACCACTGACAATACAATCAATGCATTATTTCCACCACACGGCACCTATGCAGGGTAGACCTCAACATTATGCTGAGTCTGGTGGTAGATGCGGGATGGGGTGGGGCACATTTGCCACCTCTCTGGCTGAAACTCTCAGCCATTCCCAGTTTCCCCAGTTTCCTGGGAAGAGGGATTGCTAAGCCACTCTGAGAAGCGTAGCTCTGTGTGGTGAACAGGGGTCTCTTAGCTACTCTCCACTCTCATAACAAACTACAGTATCCAGGATGCCTTGCGGGAAGCCATGACTTAAAAAGCAGTATAATAGTGTTTTCAATGAATGGGGCAGATATGACCCAGGATTCAGCTACCACCAGTCCTTCCAGTTTCTGTATATGGACGGAATCTGTCTGCATTGTCATTTTGCTTGCTTCCTTGCAGAGGCAGAGCTAGATGTTCCGGCACCCATGCTGTGCACCCAGGGGTGGGGCCAGGGGCGGGGTGAGCATCCCAGTGGGGCACTGCCCACAGCGAGCACCCCAGGGGACAAGACACCCATGGGGTGGAGTGAGCTGCCCATGGCAGGTTGCTTCCTGGGCGGCGGGGGGTGGGGAAAGGGAACTGCACCGCTTTGCCAGCAGCCTTCCCCTCTTCCTTTTGACCACTCGGGGAAGGCTCCCTCCCTCAGGAAGCAGCCCGGGAGCGGGGGGGGGGGGGGGGAATTGCGCGCCACCTGTCCGCAACTCCCAAGCCTCCCCCGAGCTGTCAAAATGAAAGGGGGAGGGGGAAGGCCACTGACAAGGCGGCACAGTTCCACCCCTTCCCCCGACGGCATGGGGTAGACTTTGGAGTCGCAGGCAGGCAGCGTGCCGAATGTCACTCCCCTCAGTGATGGCACCCGGGGCGAGCTGCCCCCTTCCTCCACCGGGCGAACTCCGGTCCTTGGTGCAGCATAAATCTGTGGCCCAGGCTTCAGAAGACTGAGCACGCTATTCAGCAGAGAAAACGCTGCGCAAACAGAGGTGGCAAAAGAGGCTGTGTGAGCATATTTAAAGGTAAAGGGACCCCTGACCATTGGTCCAGTCATGACCGACTCTGGGGTTGTGGCGCTCATCTCGCTTTATTGGCCGAGGGAGCCGGTGTACAGCTTCCAGGTCATGTGGCCAGCATGACTAAGCCACTTCTGGCGAACCAGAGCAGCGCACGGAAATGCCGTTTACCTTCCCGCTGGAGCGGTACCTATTTATCTACTTGCACTTTGACGTGCTTTCGAACTGTTAGGTTGGCAGGAGCAGGGACCAAGCAACAGGAGCTCACCCAGTTGCGGGGATTTGAACCGCCGACCTTCTGATCAGCAAGTCCTAGGCTCTGTGGTTTAACCCACAGCGCCACCCGCGTCCCGTGAGCATATTTACAAGCAGGTTTATTCAGCATAGATGAGGACCAAAGGAAAACATGTCTGATCTCCTTTGTGTCCAAAGCAAAACAGAAAGCTATATACAAACGGAAGTTCCCAGCATACTGTGCTGGAATGTAAACAGACATGTGACATGCAACAATTCCACATGTCTGTCCCTTAAGGTGGAACGGAATTCTCAACAAGGACAGGTGAAGAGGCAACAATAAGAGGAGGAAGAGCAGGCCCAGGAAACTCAAGGGATTAGCAATCCACACACCCACCCCTGTCACTACAGAAGCATGGACCAACTGGTGCCCAGGGATGCGGACTCCTGACACCAGTCCTGGAAAAAGACAACACTAATCCCTAACATGGAAATCTGCAATGTGGCTTGCAGAAAGCTTGCAGGTACTTATGCATTCCGGCTTTATAGCTAAGGCGGGTGCTTTCATTCCAGCACATCGCCAGCATTATTTTGGGCTGCAAACTTTAACCAGTCCTTGTGTCTCAGTCTGACTGCTCTTTCAGTGAGGATAAAATTGAGGTGCTGGGTTCTAACAAGTCCTGAACTCCTTGGAGGAAGGGTGGGATAATTTTTGTAAAAGACATATTTTAATGGGAGTTTATAATAGGACTTCCGCCCATCCCGGCGCTTTTAAAATAAGCCAAGCTTTGAAACATGTGCAACTTGTCCCAAATTCTCTTGGTGAGATAAGGCAGGATTGAAGTTTAAAATAAATACAAGTGGCACATGGGCTGCCTTGAGCAGCAGGGGAAAAGCAGCTGCCTTGGCCCAGCATGCGTGTGTTATGTAAGAAGGAAAAATTGGAAAAGGGGAAAAACGCCCCGCGAAAGCTTCAAAAAGTGATAAAAATCTTAATGTAGCTGCAGAACATTAGTTGGCCTTTTTTGTGGAAAGAGAAAATATGCCTGCTATTAAGACGACTCTAGAAGCCAACTGGCTTTTTTATGTGTGTGTTTTGCCTGGCCCCCAGCTCCCCGTAATGAAGATCCTATCTCACACAATAAGCCCGACCAGCTGATCTTCCCCAGTACAAAGCAAAGTTGCCCTGCTTTTGTATTTAATTTCTTTTCAGCCCTGGCTCGGTTTCTTCTTTTGTTCTGGGCTTGTTTCAGCGAGACGGCTTTCTGCTAAAGCAGCAAATATGGCAGTCTCGACAAGGTGCTTCCCGCCATGGTTTGCTGATCCACATCAGCTTAGATGAAGCAAGCAGGCAACACACGTGCGCTCAGTGCTGCGCCAGCGGCTTCTGATGCCAGTGTTTATTTGTGCAAACTGCGCAGGTTGTTGGACGAATCCAAAAACAGCAACGACACAGGAGGGACCGGCACGTGTCCATTCACATGGCATGTTTGCGTAGGCTCAGAGGTTCAACAGCACAGCGCTAGAGACAGAGGAAATGTTTGAATAGCCACGTTGTTTCTTTGAGTTCCTGCTAAACCTCAGAATGGATCGAGCAGCCCTGCACAAACCACTGTTCATCTGAACACACAGGTCTTAGGAGAAATCTCCATGCAGAACAAGCTGTTTCAAAGAGAGTGCAATAATTATAAGAATTTTAAGATGTTGGTGTGATGCAAGCACATCACATGCCACATGAGGAGCCCTGCTGATTCAGATCAGGTATTCACCAAGACATTTCCAGCACTGGCCAGCTAGGTACCTCCTGGAAGTCCAGAAGCAATGCTCCATTCAGTGATGCTAAATGCAAGCACTATGATCATTAATTATATTCATTAGGAACATTTTTGCACTCAAGTGCCTCAAAGCAAGTTACACAGAAAAGAATTCATGGCCAATGCATTAGGGCCGGGCGATATATCAATATATTGTCCAAAATGGTTTTGAAGTTCACATTGTGATAATTGTTTCATAACATTTGAGCTGGCGATATATCATGGATCACAATGTGTGCAAGGGCTAAGCGATATCTGGGTTTCAACACCACAATAACTAACCAGTTAAACATTGCAATAACTCACTAGATAAATATCGCAACAACTCAGCTAAACCTCACAATATCACCAGCTAAATGTTGCAATCTACCACAATGTCTGAAATAAGGATGGAACTATACAGAGGCGAACAGGACAATATCCTGGCAACTGCTACTACTTAGGGGTCTAAAACGAATAAATGGCAATATTATCAATCATCACACACTCAGTTTCATCAGCAGGCATCAATATATTGGGATGTTTAGCTGGTAATATATATTTGCAATATTGAAAACCAGTTATCGCCCAGCCCTACAATGCATCCATGCTGCAGGGTTTGATGGACAAAAGTCGTGGGGGCAGGTCTAACTGAGGGACTCGGCTACATCGGTAAAGAAAAAACGCTTTGTCTGCGTTATAATAGCAATGTAACACCAGATGGCGCTGTGGAGCCCCACTTTTTGCCAATGGGATTTCCCTTTATGAAGTTTACAACGTGTTTAACTGAATTGCTTTTTTTTTTTTT
The DNA here is from genome assembly GCF_964252035.2 of Podarcis erhardii. Taxonomy (NCBI): domain Eukaryota; kingdom Metazoa; phylum Chordata; class Lepidosauria; order Squamata; family Lacertidae; genus Podarcis; species Podarcis erhardii. Next base: position 26,580,567 of record NC_138512.1, on the reverse strand, counting down.
TATGTGTCTAGATCCAGCCCTGGTTTAAAACAGATTTCTTAAGGCAGACTTTTGAAATGATACAAGAAAAGCATGCAAGACCAGAGGTGAATGTAGGATACCTGCGCAAAGCAGAGACCACTCTTTCAAACTGCTTCCATCTCTCAGGGGCAGGGGGAGTTTGTCTGTCTAAACCAGGATGTGGAACATTTTTCAGTCCGAGTTGGATATATAATTGGTCAACCCACTGGGGACCATTTCTGACAGGTGGGTGGGTCCACCTATCTGTCAGTCACGTGACCATTGTATGATGTCAGGTGATCCAAATTCCAAGCACTGCAGCAGGCAGAAGGTTAAAAGACAGCAGGTAGCTAAGCCTCTGCATAATGCTTTCTAAAGAGCAAGCAGAGGTACATCGTCAATTTTACCACTGTGTTCCCACAGCTCTGACCCCTAAAAACCCAGAAAACATGAGGAATTTAAATGGATTGGGACTGGTTCTCAACATCTCCTCCAGCACATCTGGACAGCTTAATCTGAAGTGAAGAGATTTGTATCTCAAAAATGAGGCTGATAAGGAATTCAGACAGTAAGCTTGGGTGTGAATCTCACTTAATGGGATTTGCATAGGATTGGACTGGTCCATCCATCTCTCTCTAGAAGGATGTGTGCGACTGTGTGTAAAAACTAGATTGGTGGATAAATTGTGCACCTTTTGCTCTTCTCACTTGTGCCTCAGCATCCCTGCCTACCAGCGACATGTGGTTCTCATACTCCTTGTCTGTGTGTCCACTGAGCCCCTGCATGGGGGATTTTGTTGGCCTTCCTCTCTCCTTGCCCAACTTTGACAGGTGGGCAGGGCTACCCACATGTCAGTCACCTGGCATAATCTGATGACATGTCAAAGTTGTGTGTGTGTGTGTGGAGAATCTGCTTTGCCAGCATGTTTCCAGCACCCACCAGCATTGAATCCCTCTATCCATCATCAACTGATGGCATCAGCTGACCTACACAGGTAGTCACAGTAATGTGAAAATGCCTTTGTGGGTCAAATTACACCCTCTGACCGGCCACAATTGAGCCATGGGCCTGATCTAGTTTCTGTTACTCTCCCCCCACCCCCACCCTCAATTTTATTAACATTTTCACAATACAATAAAATAAGACAAATATAATAAAAAAATACAGGAAAGAGAGAAGAAAAGGGAAAAAATACAAGAAAAATACTAATAATCATGATAAAACACAAAATTATATGCATATAGTCCTCTATGCATATAGTCCTCTATGGCTGGACCATAAAGAAGGCTGATCACCAAAGAATTGATGCTTTTGAATTATGGTGCTGGAGGAGACTCTTGAGAGTCCCATGGACTGCAAGAAGATCAAACCTATCCATTCTTAAGGAAATCAGCCCTCAGTGCTCACTGGAAGGACAAATCCTTAAGCTGAGGCTCCAATACTTTGGCCACTTCATGAGAAGAGAAGACTCCCTGGAAAAGACCCTGATGTTGGGAAAGATGGAGGGCACAAGGAGAAGGGGACCACAGAGGACGAGATGGTTGGACAGTGTTCTTGAAGCTTCAAACATGAGTCTGACCAAAGTGCGGGAGGCAGTGGAAGACAGGAGTGCCTGGCATGCTCTGGTCCATGGGGTCACGAAGAGTCGGACACGACTAAATGACTAAACAACAACAAGTCCTCTATTATATATGTTAATTTTCAATCCACATAGGACGAAGTGCGTCTTCTTAGCTCTCACCTGGGAGAGCTTCCCCGTTCATCAGCTCCTCTCAGGTCCCTCTCATCTGTCCATCACCTCTCTGTATGTATCTTCATTTGTCCCAAACATCAATCGTAAGAAATCAAAATACAGTGGTACCTTGGATTAAGTACTTAATTTGTTCTGGAGGTCCATTCTTAACCTGAAACTGTTCTTAACCTGAAGCACCACTTTAGCTAATGGGGCCTCCTGCTGCTGCTCTGCCTCCGGGGCACGATTTCTGTTCTCATCCTGAAGCAAAGTGCTTAACCCGAGGTACTATTTCTGGGTTAGCGGAGTCTGTAACCTGAAGCGTCCGCAACCCGAAGTACCACTGTACTTTGATGTTGCAGCTCGAGCAATGTCAGCGCTTGTGCCAACACGCCCCCCCCCCCCCGCGCGCAGCCTCACGGACTCTCATCCTTTTGTGTTCTACCAAGTGGGAAATGCAAACTCCAACGTGGCCCGCCCAGCAGCCCTGTGCAACGGGCGCAGGCGAGCCGGGCTGTGTGTTTACCTAGTGCCGAGCCTGGCGAGCCGCGCACGCTCCGGGCCTTGTGGGGCGCAGCGCAGCAGGGAGCCACTTTCTCTGAGTCACCGAATGCCAGCAACTCCCACGGCTGCCTTTGATGTCCGCCGCGAGAGTTCGACGGCGAATTTTCTGCAGACCATTCCGGGTTCCTGGAGCGGGAGCTCGGAAATCAGAGGCGGGGGCTGCACTGGGGCGCTCCCCCCAGTCACCCGCCCTCAGTTTGCATCAGTGCATCGTCGTTATTGCTGGCCCCGACGCCTGACCCATCACATTTGGGGGGGCGGGGGGAATCTCATTTGGCTCGCCAGAATTTTGTTGCACGCCAACTCCAGCCTGGAGAAGGTAGAGCATGAGACTCTTAATTTCAGGGTTGTGGTTTCGAGCCCCAAGTTGGGCAAACGGTTCCTGCACTGCAGGGGGCTGGACTAGAGGACCCTCATGTCCCCATCCAACTCTCTACGATTCTGTGGTCAGAGAAGAGGGCGCTTGCTACAGGACAAGGATAACTGTGACTTTAAAGATGAATGGGAACCCTTTACAAAGTAGTTGAAGACGCAACAAAGTGAACTGGACTCCTTGGCAGGTTTTGAATAAACATTCACAAACTTTTTATTGATATCAGCTAAATAGTTTAAAACAACAGTCTCAGAGAAACCAAAGGCTGGAACTGAGGGAAGTCGGCGGTGGGGGTGGGTGGGTTTTGTGTGGAAGGGTGGGGGGAGGGAGAAAAAATGGAGGGAAAACAAGGATGATATGTTTTTGGATAATATGTCTTGTTTTAATTTTGAATTAAAAAAGAGAGAGAGAGAAGAGGGAGCTTGCAACCCGCTGCAGCTTGCACGCTCCGTTCCATAGGAGCTAACTCCGAGGGGCCGTCAGCCCCCACAATGTTTTATCCAAGTTGGCGCCCCTGCCCCGTCCCCTCCCGGGAAGCAGAGCAATCGCCAAGGCGCTCAGGATCGCGCAGCGGGAAGGCGGGTTTGCTAGGAGAAGGAGGAGGGGAGAGAGAGGTGGGGCTAGCTCCCTATTGGCTGCTCAAAGCGAGGAGGAGGCGGGGCGGAGCTTTGCCCGGGAACCGGGAGGCGGGGCTTGCGGAAACCCAGAGAAAAGGGGCTCTGGAGCGCGGAGGCGGCGCAGAGCAGACGCGCTTCTTCTCCGTCTGTTCGGGTTCCCGTCGCGCCTCCTCTCTCCCAGTCCGTCCCCATCGCGGCTGGGCGTCGTTCGGCTTGCAGCGACGCTCGCCTCCCCGAGGGCAGCTGCGATGCGCCTGATCCAGAACATGGGGACCATCGCCGAGTACCCCCAGGCAGGGAGCACCCTCAGCGGAGATAGCTGCGGATCGGGCCGCCCCCGACTCATCAAGATCGCCGTGGTGGGAGCCAGCGGGGTGGGCAAGACCGGTAAGAGAACGGGACGCGCGGGGCTGATCCTGGCGACGTGGAAAGGCGTGCGCGGAGGGCGGGGGTGGACATAGGCATACTGCAAGGACGCAATGAATATACCAATATTCAAGGATGGGGGGGGGGAAATCCTTCCCCAGTTGTAGCAAAAGGGCGGGGCGGGAAGGGAGCAAACCTACTGCCATTGTGACAATCTGTTTGCCCGGTCCAAAGTATGGTTTGAATATGAGGATAGCATCCCTGCCAGCGATCCAAAGCGCTCACCTCTAATTTGAGGAGAAAGAGACGATGGCTAGCTAGGTAGCAGCATCCTTCTTCTCTTAGGTAAGCACCTGCTGCCGGATCAGGAATGAAGATCAGTGACCAAACGAAAGCTCTGACACCCCCTGCTGCCCAAGCCTGACGTGTGGACGCCTCATTAAAAGGATAACACCCATTCCCACTCCCTTGAAGATGCTTCTGTAGTTGCAACTTTCTTCATAGCAGTGAATCCTTAACCTGTGAGGGGTGAATGATATTAGGTGCCTAAATGCCTGTTCCTTCAGACTGAAAGGTGTATCGTGGATGACTGCTCACAGTTCCACTCTTAAAAGTAGTTACTCAGGAGTCAGCTGCAGTGGATTCTGTAGTAGAATGTCTTTCCCAACAGAATACGCTTAGGATTGCAGCCTTTAATTTGTTTGACTGCTACATCCCAAGTTTTGATGGCTGCTGCTACTGCTAGCCAAAGGTAACTCTAGAAAAAGATGCACTCACCCAATAGCCTATTGAAACGCTTTCCCTGCTCGGGTGTGCTGTATGTGGAGTTTTTGGGTATGCAGACAGAAACTGGGGAAGGTTATTGCCCTTAAACACCAAGTGCAGATGACATTGTGTCTTCTGCTTTCCCCCCTTTCTAACCTGCACCTTTTTTATTATCAATTGCAGCCCTGGTGGTGAGATTTCTCACAAAACGGTTCATTGGAGACTACGAACGCAATGCAGGTAAGAAATGAGCCTTGCTGTATTCACGGGTGTGCACTGCAGTGTATTTTGACTCCAGCGACAAACTCAATGAAGCCTTTGGTGTCTCACTTCCAGAAAGCTAGACTGTACAATGGGGATTTCACTAGGCAAAGTCACTATGCAACGCTGAAACCCAGGTGTCTGGCCAAGTGTTATCAAGAGGACAAAAAGAATTTATACACTGACCTACTTTAGCTAGCACAAGGCGAGAACTGCCCCGTTTTTATTCTCACTGCAGCCACATTGGGGTGTCAAGCTCCTCCTCTGTAGTTTGACTTCTGAAGTTTAGTCCTCATTCACCAATCTGCTACACACACACACACACACTAGAATGAAACAAGTTCTAAGCTAAAGGAGGTGGCTTCAGTCCTATAACCTTTTCCCACTCCTATATTTATGTAATCAACTTATTTATGCAAATAAGCTTGAATTCAAAGCCAAGTAGTTTGCTATTCATGAAGAACAGCAGACACACAAAATGAGGGCTTTCCAAGAAATTTCTGAACCACAAAGAGGGTGGGAATGATCTTCTATAATGCAGATAACCAAACTAAACTTAATTTTTCAGTATATTGGGGGGTGTTTAGGTGGCTCTCCAGGTGATGATGAGAGTTTGGGGTCCAAGCAAGATCTGGATGGCCACAGGTGCCCCTTAACAAGCTGTACACCCATCAAAGCAATATTCCAATGTCCTGTTTTCGCTGTAATGAAGATGCAGTTTTATATTGAATGCATTTATTTCTTAGCATTCATTTCATTCTCCCTTACACAGGCTGCCTGTGTACTTTAAATCTACTTGCACATATTGTAGATAAGCATTTGTAGCCACTTGGAGGAGTATGCATTTGCCTCAGCTTGAGCCAATAGTGTCAAGACCAAATATAGTTGATCTAGAATCAATTGTGACAAAGCCTTTAAAGTCTCTTGTATAAAATGAAAATGACCCCCCCTCCCATTAATCAGACACTGTAGCTAAAATAGGAGTGTGTGTGTGTGGAGGGCAGGACACATTGATTTGAGGGTGGTTGTTTTTTAACAGCAGGCTGATTTGAGTGAAAAAGTTCTGTGACCACGCAAGAGCCCACATTGTCAGGGAAGGGCAGCATGCTCCAGTGTGGAACGTTGAAATCCTGCTAGTTCCAGTGTAACTGATTTTAAGCACATCCTTAACTTTCTTCTTGGACTCAGTGAAACTTAAATGAGCTTAAGTTTGGCTAGCAATGTGCTTCCCGTAAAAAGGGGCTAGACAATTAACTTTTTCCAAAGGTTAACTCTGCCAAGAGGTTTTTATGTAGGTTTGCTTCAGCATTTTAGCTTTGTAAGTGAAGCCAATTACTAAGAATTCTGTTGTGTGTTTTTTTGCCCATATACACCATGCTTTGCTGTGTTTAGGCTGTAAACACTTACCTGGGAGCACATCCCACTGAACTCAGTGGGGTGTCTTTTTGAATAGACATGGGCAGGATTGTGCAGCCAGTCTTTCTTATGATGAAAGTACCATCTGCCTAATGTAGCAAAAGTGCCACTTTTTTTCAACAAGATCCATCTCCACTAATGAGTGTTTTTCCTTTTCATTGTGCAGAGGTTAATGAATGTCAGTTTATAGTGCATGTACAACCCCCTCTCTGAACTTGTCTGATGAAGTGCTTTTTTATTGCTAGGTAACTTGTACAGCAGACAGATTGAAATTGATGGAGAGTTGTTTGCAATTCAAGTCCAAGATACACCTGGAGTACAGGTGAGTTATGTTCCTGTGCCTTGTACCACTTTTAAAGGGGAGCTTCAGTTTTGGCACATTTCAAGAAGTTCATTGTTACATATATTGATTCATAAGAATCCTAGTAGGGCTTTACTTCCAAGTAGATGTGCAAGGATCGTAGCTGTTTGAATTGGGAGCCTAGCTGCATTGAAAAACTGTTTTGTTGCTATTAACTAGAGTTGTAAACAGTCAGACCTTGATAAATGGTCTGTATATGGTCCCCTGACAGTAAAAGAAAACAATCCACAATTTCAGCTAAACTTTTGTCTACTTGAAGACACAACCATCATGTTTAGGAAACCTGCCTTTCTTAAAAGAAAGGGGGGGGGGACCCGAATGTGTTAAAAACAGTTCCTTGGCAAACTAAGAAACACTTCATTTTTATTATTCTACTGGAATTGCACTGAAAATCTGGAAAGAAATTTCATTGCTATAGCCTAATCAACTTTAGTTTCATAAACACATATGCAAAAGAAACTAAAAGTCACAGCCCTGGCAGCTGCACTCATTAAAATTTGTTAGGAGTTGGGTTTATATTATGGAAAGTTTGAACGTATAGGCATGAGTAAGGGCAAATTTTGCCTTTTTGAACTGGGCCGTTCTCCAACTTTAAATGTTTCCAGCTCATACCTTTGTTCTTTTCTCCCCACTCCCGACTCACTGTCTAGCCAGTTAATTTCCCATTCTACGGCACCACAAAGTCTTTTTCTCGAGGCAGAGTACAGCTTGAACATGGCAGACTTTGAAATAATTGAGTGTAGCATTTTTTATTTTATTTTTTTGCAACTGGACTAACATGTGGAAATGTGGATTAAAATTTTAGAGACAACATGCAATAATAAACATGTAATGGACATTGTAAGCTTTCCTTTGCAGCCAAATATTTCCCCTACTTAATCTTTTTTCCTCCCCCAGGTCCATGGACACAGCCTTGACTGTAATGAGCAACTGAACAAATGTATTCGCTGGGCAGATGCAGTTGTGATAGTCTTTTCGATCACAGACTATAAGAGTTATGAACTACTCGGTCGCTTCCACCAGCACATACGGCAGCTGCACCCAGGAAACAGAGTGCCTGTGGTGGTTGTAGCAAACAAAGCAGATCTCCTCCACGTTAAAGAGGTAGAACCACAAAATGGACTTCAGTTGGCTGGCATGTTGGGTTGCACTTTCTATGAGGTGTCTGTCAGTGAGAATTACAAGGAGGTCTTCAATGCCTTCCACAACCTCTGTAAAGATGTCTGTAAGCAACAAACCACCAGCAGCACGCCAGAGAAGAGGAGAAGCTCTCTCATTCCAAGACCAAAGTCACCCAACATGCAGGATCTAAAGAGAAGGTTTAAGCAAGCCTTATCTGCCAAAGTGAGGACTGTCACATCTGTCTGAAAGATAAAACTAAATGGGATGGGGTTTCCCTCCCCTTTCCCAGTGCATATTTCTATAGTTCCAGCTTTGGAACGTTAATTGCTGGTACTTCAGCATCCGAAAATCGTGCGAGAGAAAGAGTTCCAGATGCACATAAAGCATTTTGTAATGAAGGAGTAACACTGAAGCTTGAATAAGCCCCCAAGGAAGTGGTGGAGCGTAGAATTTCTTGTTGCAAGCGCATTTGATTGACTAAATGGACAATATTTTCATGTTCTGCTGTGGAAGTTAGGTCATGTTGTTATTTGTATCATACTTACATAATGAAGGACAGGGAAGAAATATTCTGAATGCAGTCTTACTGATGGGGAACAAATTGTGTGTTACATCCATTAGCTATATTTTGGTATTTGGTGGAAGGCTGGCTTCTTTAGTAGTCTTCAGTGGAGCCGCCTGCTTTTTAAAAACCCATGGTTTTGAACAGGGGTTAGCAACCTTTTTCAGCTGTGGGCCAGTCCACCGACCCTCAAACCATGTGGTGGGCAGGACTATATATATATATATATATATATATATATATATATATATATATATAAAATTTTTGGGGGGAATGAATGAATTACTATGCCCCCCAAATAACCCAGAGATGCATTTTGCACACAGTCTACTCATGTAAAAACACACTGATTCCTGGACCGTCCACGGGCTGGATTTAGAAGGTGATTGGGCTGCTTCCGGCCCCTGGGCCTTAGGTTGCCTACCCCTGGTTTAGAAGCACAAGTATGTCATTGAATCAGTAAAAGAAATGTCAGTATAAAATGCGGGGGGCATTATTAACTGTATTTCTGATGGTGTGATGAGACATTTTGGTACCACAGCAGCTGTTTAGTATCATTTTTAGATAGCTAAGTTTTTTCTCACTGTCTCTAAGACACTATCATCTTGATGATTCTTCAGAGACTGGTCATCTGATGCAATGCTGCAGCTTTCCAGATAAGACCTTTTTCTGTATTCCACTCATCATGAGGATTGTAAAGTTCCCACTTAATTGCTCTGAACAGGAATACAACTTCCTATTGTTTCAATCCAATCCAATTATTTGTCTTAGTCCATGAAACTGTTCCATTTTAGCTGAGACTTATCTCCATCTAAGGCATGAGGGCTATTCCACTATTGCATAAGTGCTCTTTGTAGTAACATTTGAAAACACTGAATTATCAGTCGTGTTATCCAGGATTTGAGGACTATGCGCCCGACACCAATGCACTTTAAAAACAAACAAACACCGTGCTTGTTCCTTAAGCTGTAACTTATTTATTTTTATGTTGACAGCAACTCTTTAAATGGGGCATCTTCATTTTGTTCCCGTGATTAAACCAAACCTTGTTTTCTCATCTGATTGTTGTGTTTTATATTCAGATGCTAGAAATGAGTGGCAAGACACGTGAGAGACAGGGAAGTCATCTAAAGGCATTCAAGGGCTTAAGAGGACCTTCAATCATTGGCTTGGCCAGTGACGGTTTGCAGGGATTAGTGTCTCTCTGATTTCAGTAACACAACACAAATACAGATGATCAGGACTTGCCTTTGCAGCAGTCTTCTGCTGTTCCCAACTGCAGACTTCTGTAATACAGACTTGTACTGCAGCAACTAAAGCAGTTACTGTATTATGCAAAATCACCTGCCTCTTAAACCCTTTTTGACCTGATTATTGGCATCGTTCTGTCATTCCTAAGACGCTGAAGACTGTGTAGTAGAAAATCTACACAGTCCTCCTTTACCTCATCCTAAAAAACAAAAAGAAAAAAAGGCTATTGTATATCAAGACTTTTTCAGAGTACTGGGAGTATCCCTTGTCAAGACAGGGACTCTCCTTGTTCTGATGGGTCTCTTCCCACTGCCTAAATCTGTATTTCCCACATTTTGAGAGCTATTCATGCCCGTTCACTTGTGACAATGGCATCAGAAATTCTGTACAAGCATTGTGTGGTCTTTTCCATTACACGCAATACACAGTGGTCCTGCGAAGCAAGCCCCAACTTTTATGTCTTGAGTCTAAACCCATGCTAGTTAAGCCTTGGTCCTCTGCATGCGAGAACCATCATGAACAGAGAGGAGCAGCCATTGAATGAATGAAGGTCTGGCTTCCCAACAGCCTTTGGGGCAGCCACCAACGGGCAGAAAACTGGTCTGGGTTTCCAATCCCATCAAGGAGACAAAGAAAAGATGCATCATTTCTGCCATATGCCCGTTTTCCTGCTTAATCTCCAAAATACTGACGTCTATTAACGCAGTGTAGCAGAACTGCAATGGTAACCATGGAGACTGCCAGCTTTTTCTTTTCTCTTCTCCAAGTGCTTCAAAACAAATAGCTATGCAGATATGATTTGTCACCTGTCTATCAAATGCAGCCTGCAAGGTGCATCCAATGTCTATTGCCATAAGTAAATGCTACAAACTGTGCCCTTTTCATTTAAGAAAACTTTGTCCATTGTTCCCCTTTTGTTAGCTGGGTTAGAGCCCAATTTAGATTACCTTCATGAAGGGCCATGAAATGAAATGGCTTTAAAAATGGGATGATCAGCATCTACTAGACTGGGGAAGGCCTGAACTGGTGGTCCACATAAATATTTGCTGGGTTACACTGGAAAAAGGCAGTGCCTCGCTGTATTCTAACACTGTAAACTGCAGCAAAGAATCACTAGCTGCCTGGAGGAAAATCTCATATGCAATTCAGAAAAGAAAATTTTGTTCCTCTGCTTGATTTGCTAGGCATTCTTTCCTAATCTTAAACTATTCTACCATTGTTTTTTTCCAGAAAACTAGCTGTAAGAGAAAGATTAGCTATAGCCTTATAATGTTAAACCTGCTACAAATTTTTATCTGTTCTTTTATAACAGAAGACACTAAGTAACCATTTCATCCAATAAACCCTGGTCTGGACTAACAAGCTCTTTGCATGTGGCTTCTTCTATAAACGTTCTACATTCAGTAGCCAAAAGTGGAAAAGACTGACTTCAGCATGCAGTGGTGGCAGGTTTCATGTTTGAATGAATTTGGTGGCAATGTCTAAGGGAGAATAGTTAGCATATTGTGACCACCCTCAACATTTGGGATGGAGCAGGCTAGAAGTCCAATAATACATGCAATTGTGGGGGATACTCCATATAGAAAACTAGCCATGACTGGGAGATGTCTATGCTGAACCCTTCTCTCTCACATGCTAGTTTGTTAAAGGAAGGGAAGGTTTTTCATTGGAGGAAGCAACTGAGTTGAAGTAGGAAGGTCCAGAAGCTTTTATCGTATGTATCTACTGAATGTATAAACTGACCCTGTGTCTAGATGACAACCCAGGCCCATGAGTTTTTTGCTCAGTATGACAGTGTAAGTTCAGCAGGTGAGCCCTTGAAGCCGGCCTAGACCTCAGAGGCCTGGGGCAAGTGTGCCGAAACAATCCTACCTCATTTGGGTGTTCAGCTTTCCAACACCCTAAATGTACAATCACACTGGGCTGATTCTGTAGTATATTAATGTATGCTTAGCTATCAAAGGCTTGATATTTACCTTCTGTGTAGCACCACTGAGATGGACACCACTGAAGAGAGTGACTCCATAATGGACCAATAAAAGATTAAAAAAAATTTTTTGGGAAAGCACTGATAGGCAATCCCAGTCCTCCCTCTTTCCTCAGTGATGTCTGTTGGTTGCCATTATGAAAGCTGCCCAACATTAAGGTAAAGGTAAAGGTACCCCTGCCCGTACGGGCCAGTCGTGTCCAACTCTAGGGTTGTGCGCTCATCTCACTTAAGAGGCCCAACATTAGAGCTCACTATATTAGAGATTGTGAAGAAGACATTAAGGCACACTTTGTTGTCACTGACATATTCTGTTCAAACAGACCCAACATTTTCTCCAGGGGTATCTTATATCACAAGCCAGTCAACTGCATAAGCAAGATGGAAGATCTTCAGTGGTTCTGCGATGCTCCAATGAGACTGATATGGACAGTGTAGCCTTTACCCTGTAGTTGCCAGCAAGAAAGAAAGAATTTCAGTTAAACACAGCATCACTGCAGAGAGAAGAAGAACTGAAAGTTGGCTTGATGTCACAGGACTAATGAACAGATTTTCAAGTGCTATCTTAGCGTAGGTACTTTTCTCTTGTTGGCAGCTATAAAAGCAATTCCCCCAATGTTCAGATCAAGATCAGGAGTAATTTCAGAACCTCTCATTTTCTGCAGGAATGTCTCATGGGATAGAAGGCCAAGGGGTTTTGATATTTTTCTGGTGAGTTGGGCTTGGTGCTCATCTTCTCTGATAAGACTCTTGGCTTGTCAAATGCCAATGTCTGGCTGGAGACGGTCCGTGGCAAACAGCAGCTCCAGAAGGCTAAGTGGTGTCAGGAGAGCTGTGGAGAATACCATTACCTGAAAAGAAAGAGAGATGCATAAAGAATAACAGAGACTAATCCCTGCCACCACTACCAGACACAGAAAAGTGTCAGGCACAGTTTATGACAAGGAGTTGTGTTTCTGCAGCCAAATAAATACAGCTTCACTAAAGCTCAACATCTTATTGTAGATTATTGGAAACAACATAATCAGAAAACTTGTACCCCATTGCATATTTTTTTTTCTTTTCCCCCAACTTATGGGCTATAGCAATGTTCCTTATTTTAATTAATTGTCATTCTGGATATACCAGCAATAAGTTTACTGCAATACTGTTAATATTTTTGTCAATGAATGGTTCAATTTAAAGCTGTTGCTTCTTTTTGGCTTATGATGAATTTTAAAAATCAAATGTGTTTTTCCCCCAGCATGTGCTCAGCAGATTACAAAATTTGCCTTCTCCCATTTGTAAGAGATACCGTAATAGTTAACCTATGTCACGCATTGTGCAGTGGCAGACGCTAGGGTCTCAAATTTCAGTGGTATCCTGTAAGGCGCCAAAATTCAGAGCCCCTCCATTGATTAAACATTTTTAGTTGATTAATTATTTTTTAAAAACTGATTAATCAACCAATTAAATTTATTTACATCTGCCAAGTACCAAAACCTCAATAGAGATGCCTTTTGAAATTCTTACCCATTAATAATAAAGACAATCTTTACTATTTCCTTCTTTCACAGTAAGAATGAAATAATGCAGTAACTAAAACAGGTGTAAAAATGATAGGAGTAATGGAAATATATCCTTTTTGCATTCTCTGGGTTGTAATCAATTCCAGTTATTACTAATGCCAGTTATTAATCACTGTTTGTTTCTGCAAGGTGGCCTTGTGCTTCTCTGAGACATTCACAGGTATTTTTTAAGTACAATCCTTAACAAAAGAATGCCACAAATAAGCTATTTTCTCTTTGTGTTTCTCAATGAAAGGCACGGCTTCTCTTATCATCATAACCATCTCTGTATTTGAGGTTGCCCTGTGAACTGAACCACACGTTCTTTAACTTTGCATTTAGTCATCATTTGCTTATACTCCAACCAAACATTGGAAGTGATCGGTATCTGTTGACAGGCTCTTTGCTTGTTGCTGAAAACACTTTAGATTTAACAACCCTAATCCAATTCCTGTTTAAAAGGGACACCAGCATAAACTGTGAACTGCAAGGTGTTGTTTGAATAGAATGGTATGCCAATAGCAATGTTTTCATCTGGGCCTGAGATTTAAAAGCGAGTGACACGAGGCTTCACATAAACAGCTTTGAATAGTGCCAGGATCATTGAAAACATAATCTTGAACAGGTGGTCAGCATTCAGAGACCCAGAGGAGTCCAGGTAAATCCAGATGATTTGGAAACTTTATGTGAGAAAGACTCAGATAACATTTTTTTCAGGGTGGGAGAGAGGCATAGGGTTCCCCTTCCCTTCCACTCCAAAGCCTTTTAATCTCTAATGTAACAGCTTTATACATAGGGATATAAAACAATGAGTATGTTCTGAATTCTTTGTCTCAAGGGGTGACCCATCGTTGGTGGGGTCAAGTCAAAGCAAAGCAACACCAGATTCCACGTCACTCCTTGTCAAACCTCAATCCCTCTCAGATAGTAAGCCCCAAAGCCTTGGCACATAGTTTAAACTCTTCTCACTCATTAAACCTCTGCTTATCTTTCAAGTCGTAGTAATACATTTGGAGTCGGGATTAACTTGTCCATCAGTGTACTGCAAATTCAAGGTCTGCCCAGGGCAGCGCAGAATTTGATTCCCTGGGTTAAGGGGATAATTGAGAAGCAAAACGCAAGCGGGAGAGTTATCAGATGAGAATGTGTTGCCGGAGAAAGCATTTAAGGCTTGGGAACTATTGGATGAGCTCTTAACTCAAGAATGCCATTAACACGCAAAAGGCATCTTCTCCAGCCCTGTATTGCTTCAACGCCCACCCTGCTTCCACCTCCAACATTTTCACTAATCAAACATGCGGCCACCATGATTTATGACAGGAGTGTTTGCATGCTGTTTGTAGAGCAAAGACATGCTATTTATGTACCATGGGGGTAGAGAAGGATGTCTGCCTGGATTTCTGGTGGAGCCCTGAAGAAAACGGTCATGACAGCTCCTCGTAAGACTGGCCCACCCCAATGATACCCACTCAGAGAGGAAAGGAGTGGGGAATCTTTCTGTGAGTGTACAGTCGCAGCCAATGACTCACAGGGAAGCCATGAGTATGTTGTGAAGGCTCACAAAATTATAGCTGCAGCTTGGCAGACGTTTAAGCTAACCCTTACTGTGTACACACAATAATTTGCTGGACAACCGGCGTACAAAAGTGGGCCAGTGTTGGCAGAGCCTGAAAAACTTCCTAGATTTCCGAAGCAGCCTCCCATCCATGTCCCTAGTTCTTGGGTAGGCCTCAGATAATTCACAAGGGGTTGGGGGATCCTGACAGGAAGCTGTTTGGTAAACTGCCCTCTCTGTGTGGTGTAGAATTCTGGAGTCCCTCTCTGGTCTCAGGCCTCCATGTTCCTCATCCCAGCTTGAGGAGGTACTGTACCTGTTACTGCCATTCTCTGATAGGCTTACGTCTTTCTTATGTCCCGTCTTGCTAAACTCAGTCGCCAGTGTGGTAGGGCTACACCTCACAACAGGCTGTGTTATGGACTACAACTGACACCATTCCTGATCAGATAATCATAGAGTTGGAAGGGACCACAAGAGTAATGTAATCCAACCCTCTGCAATGAAGGAATATTTTGCCTATGCAGCTCAAAGAGAGCCAGTGTGGTGTAGTGGTTAAGAGTGGTAGACTCGTAATCTGGGGAACCGGGTTCGCGTCTCCGCTCCTCCACACGCAGCTGCTGGGTGACCTTGGGCCAGTCACACTTCTCTAAGTCTCTCAGCCCCACTCACCTCACAGAGTGTTTGTTGTGGGGGAGGAAGGGAAAGGAGATTGTTAGCCGCTTTGAGACTCCTTCGGGTAGTGATAAAGTGGGATATCAAATCCAAACTCTTCTCTTCTTCTTCAAACCCACAATCCTGGGATGAAGAGTTTCATGCTCTACCAAGTGAGCTATCTCAGATGGGTGGGGCTGATGGGAGCTTGAGTTCAAAAACATCAGGAAGCTACCAAGCAGCCTATCCCTGGTACTGAATGCACCACCCCTTCAACTCAGTTATTTTGAGTGTTATTTGTTCCCATCTGGAGTATAAACTAGGTAGTAGACTACTTTGAACTCCATAGCTATGTGCCCATATATGTCCTCCTCCCTCCAGCCTACAAGGCCGGTTCCACATGTGCAGCAAAATGAGGTGAGAAAGAAGTGGTAGAATAATAGAGCGAACCACCTCAGGCGGATGAGCAACTGTCTAGAAAACTCCTCTACATAAAAACTCCCCGAATGGAGAAAACTAGCACTGCAAGGAGAAATCTAACTAAGAACCTTTCTTCCTGATGTGCTAACTTTCAACCTGAAGGGGTTTTGTTTTATTTTTTTAACATGATGGATCATTCAGAAACGCCACCTGTCACTTGAAGTCTGAAGTGGCACAGTCTGCTCCATCACCTCAGGATTCCACCACCTCATTCTTCTGCATGCGGAGACCCAGCCACACCTTAGAGCTTCTCAGGTTTGCTTTATCCTGTAGCGCATTTTGGGCAGGGGAAAGGCTTTTGTGGATTATAGGGGCCGTTTGTGTGAATCCTTCCCATTTTTTCTGTGGAGCATGCCACTTCATTCAAGCCGAGAATCGAGTCTTTGTGACCCCAGAAAACTCTTCGCGTCAGATTGAGGCTGAACCCAATAGTTCTACATCCATATGCAGAGATGTTCTTGTTGCTCCGAAAAGAGTTTTGTACCTGTACTCCGGGCTTGTGCACCATTACAAGGTCCTTTACCATTTTGACTTCAGACACTGTCACTCCACCAACCACGAAGATGATCACCAGAGGATGATCACTAGGGTGAGGGCGGCTCACCTATTAAAGGAACAGAATTAAGATGCTTATGCAACTTGAGCTATTTATTTATTTAATTCCCCCCTCCAAAGTAAGGAATATGCTGCCTTTCAGAGCAAAATCCTCCAATGGCAGCTGACATCGGAACCACAATATAAAACTAAAACATTACACATTAAAACAGCAGCAGTTAAAACAATTTGGAGTGCCACATATTGAGATGCAACTTGGATAATGATAATAATCAAGTTTTCAGGGTCTGTTTCAAAGCCAGGACACTAGAGGCCAACATATCTCCTGGGGGAGGGGGGAATTCCACAAGCAAGGGGCCACTCTGAAGAAGGCCCTCTCTTTTCTGCCAGGCAAGCGAACAGATCATGAACAGAGACCTCCTTTCCCTCCTAATTAACTCTGCCTTCCATTTTCTATGCCCTTTACCTATGCATTGTTGCTATGGTTGCAGCTTCACCCCTAAGATGGCTGCCCACCTTGTCAGATTACAGAGAAGAGGAAAATGGATTCTCATTGCTTGATGACAGTAACAGAGCATGCACGTAACAGCCTCCTAAACCACTTCTAGGCTGATGGTGTGGAAACCTTTTGTAAAAATGCAACTTTAAAAGTATAATTTGCTTGATGTTCTCTTGCCATCTCCCAATGAAAAGATGCCAGTAATAGGTTTATTTAAAATAAGTCCCTTTCTAGCTTAACTATTAACACTGACAAGCTGAGAAGCAGCAGATCTGAAAGGCATGGCAACATCCAGATATTCTGCTGCCCGTTCTGTAATAGATTTATGAGTCAACTCAAAGAAGCCCTTGAAAGAGAGAACTGTCCTTTGTAAAGGAAGACGTAAGGGCACCCTAGGTGGACAGACCAGAATGGAGAGAGGGGTGCTGTGCTATGCTAGCAACTAACTGTCTTGTCTTGCACAACCATTTGTTATATGCATTTGCTCTACTAATGGAAAGCGCTAAAAGTTCCATGACCGGATGGAACCTGTACTGTCTATTATGGAGGGTTTCCAAACCGCAAGCTTGAGTGTCATTGTTGTTTTTCTCCAAGGCTGGTGAAAGACATTTCCCTGACAAGAAGAAGCGGCAGCGTGCTCAGGATCCCATGCAAAGTGGCCCAGGATTCCTTGCAAAGTGCTTCGATGGGAAGCAAAACATGAAACAAAAAAGCAAGGGCGACGCAGATTGCATCCTTCCCTTCAGCCACCTCAAAGCAGGCAGGCTGCACCGAATGTGGTGGAGAGGCCACCAAACTGCATGCGTACCCTCCAACATTCCTCAGAGGGGAATAGGGACATTTCTCACTCGCTCCCAACCCCTCATTTTTTGTGTCTCTCCACCCAGTGGTGAAGCTGCATGCTCCGCTACCGGGGGAGGAGAGCAGGCGTGGCGTGGCTGGCGCCCCCGGGGCGTGGCACGCCGACCATGAGGGCGTGACACTGTGGCGATCACATAGGGTCCCCGGACATTTAACGGTCTATTGATGTCTGTGCCACCACAGGTGGGTGTGTTGCCATGGTAACAATGGCCTGCCCTCCTTTGTGACATCTCCTGCTTCTCCCTTAAAAGCCACCAACTACAGGTGTCCAGTTTGGGTTAGTGAGGAGAGACAGAGAGAGTGTGTAGGCGCGGTTGGTGGTAAGAGAGAAAGCAGAGAATTTGGATTTTCTTCTGATTTTGACTGCTTAAAGAGGAGGCGGAGCTAGCATCAACCATGCAGTCAGTTCCAGACCTTCAGGAAGAAGGAAGGTTCAGCGGACTTTTCCTTCGCGGAACAGAGTGGCGGGGGCGACTGCGAAGCGTAATGCAGCTCAAAAAGAGCAATAAAGTGGCCCCGCTTCAGCCCAAGGAGCAGCCTCCTGTGGTGCCAGTTGTGACAAAGCTCTTCAAGAGTTTTCCAGAGTTTGAGAAGGCAATGGCCCGACACCAGGCCCGTATTAGGCCAGCACCTGAAGAAGTGGACATAATTGTAGAAGATCTAGAATGAGCTTCCAGCGTGACGGATCAAGGGAAGGTGCTCCACTTTGGAAGAGCTAAAAGGGAGTAAGGGAAGAACGAGGCCGATGAGATCAAGGTAACCCTCCAGCCTCTCCTGAGCTGCAGAGGCTAAGTGCAGAGAGGCAGAGGGAACTAGGTTCCCACAGGAGGAGTGCTCGCCTCCAGGCCAGGAGAGGCGAGGTGAGTCACCAGAGGATCGTGGCCGCCCTATGCCTCGGGGCAGATAAAAGCCGGCCAGCCCCAGCCCCAAGTTGCGGGAGCAAAATTGTTGGTTGCTGGTTCCTGCCTGAACCCTGTCCTGCTTTCCTGCCAGAGCTCCTGACCTGCCCTGGCTCCCTGCTTGCAAGCCTGTTGCTGACTTCACCCGACTCCCTGCCCTGCGTCCAGCTTCAGCTACTATGGACTGCCTCCACGTTGCACCTTTGACCACGGACCGGACTTGGACCTTGCCTCTCGGGTAACCCACGGGACCAGCACAACAGGGAAGGAGGGAGAAAGGATTGAAGAGAGGTGAAAATGGCAGGGACAAAAGACTGACTGCTGACTCACCCTTACCGTGCGAGGAAGAAACCAGAAACAATGAAAAAAATGGGGGGTTGGGGTTGGGGATGATGTTGTGGCGATCACACAGGGTCCCCGGACGTTTGATGGCCTATTGATCCCTGTGCCACCACTGTGCTCGCTTCCCCGCTGCCACCAACCCGTTACTCTCAGGTAAAACACTGAGTCCAGACAGTTGTTAAAAGTGAACCAAATAAACAAGTTTATTTTATAAACATTAATAAGTTTATGGTTTCCCAGATAATATTCCTGTCAGTATCTTAACTTTAGTTTCTTTACCTTCCTAATACCTTCTGACTGATTATCTCAACTGTTTGACTCCTCAAATTCTCTCTCTCTCTTACATCAGACTAGCCCAACCCACAGATTATCCTCCCTCTCCCTTCTCTAACTCCAGACTGACTTCTCAACCACTCTAACTCTAACTCCTCCCCTTGGGTTCCCATTGGTGAGTCATTTTACAATTAGTTAACCCTTTCCTTATGAACCCAGTATGATGTCACACACCTAGGAGGGCAAACGTCACACACACGCATCCCAGGGGCGTGGCGATGCACCCGTGAGGGCATGGCACGCTGCCCGCAGGGGTGTGGTGCATGTTCTGGGGGTGTGGCGCGCTGCCTGTGGGGGCATGGTTTGCGGCGCATGTCCGGGGGGGCCCCGCCACGATGGCACCCTATCATAATAGTGGTGCCGTGGGCGGTCCACTCCCTCCACACTCCCGTTCCTTTGCCAGTGTCCTCCCCCCAGCATTTCCACCACCAATACACCAACAAGACCCAGCACACACACCCTCCGCCGTCCTGAGAAAACCCCTTAATTCTGGTTTTATTTTATTCTTTGGTAGGTTTACAAAAAGAAAAACACACACCAACAAATTCATTTTGGAAAGGGGAGAGATCAGACGCAGCAAACAAAGCATTTCCTTTGTTTAAAAAACAACAACCCAGGACTCCTTAAATTATGCTCCCCCTTTCTTCCTGCCCTGTGCCTGCACCTCAGGGCTGGTGTGTCACATGAGACTGGGCTTCTCCCGCAGTCACTACCAGCTGCCCAAGGGAGGAGGCCAGCAGCAGTGACCACAACAGGCCACGGGATGCTCCTTCGCACCCCTGCTGCCTCTGCCATCGCTCAAGACAAATGCAGGCTCGTCTAACTCCCCAAGTTGGGTGGTGGAGGCACTGATGGGGGAAATGGGGACATTCCAGGATCAAATCAAAAGCTGGGATGTCATTCCAGGACTATCCCTGGAAAATAGAGACACTTGGATGGTGTGCGGAAGGTGCTGTTCGCCGTTGCCATTTGGACAGCTTGAGTAGGTAGCTTGGCCCTGATCTTCCAAAGCCAAAATAAGATGGTTTTATTTGGGCAGGCCTGTGGCAAAGAAAAAGACAGGGCTGCATTCAGCCAAGTCATCCCATTCATGCAAGGAGCTCTGTGTGCACAATAGAACTTCCCCCCAGTTTCCTCCCGCCCTTGCACTCCTCCAGTCTGATGTGGAAGCACGGCTATGATTTTATTAATGTACAGCATATTTTTTATGTTTCCATACTTTTCGTTTTGAATACTACAGTACACCTTCGCTTGCTAATTAAATTAAACCACTGCTTATTTTGATCTTTGCTGGCTACGGCTAACCATTTGTCCTCTATTACACACAGTCAGCTACATTCAAGTTCCCTCGCCACCAGTTCCCTCGCATGCTGTGTCACGCTCCTCAGAATGACTGGTAGAGGTTCTTTTGGTCTCTCAACAAGATTGTTTACACAGTATGAAGACCGAAATCCCTGTCAAGCAGTCTTCCCTGGTGCACAGCTCTTGAACACGTACATAATTTAAAATTAGCATCACCAATTGGCAATCAGATAATGGGCCACCTACAGAGATGGGGAGAAGGGCAGACAGACAATGTATGGGTAATGTTTTCTCTCTGCAATCTTCTTTTGCTGTGAGTTTTCAAGGGGAGGGGAGATTATAGTATGTTAGGACACACACTGGGTTGTAACTTTGGGCAACTTCCAACGTATATAAAAACATAATAAAACATTAAACATTTAAAAAAAAACCCTTTTCCTATACAAGATTGCCTTCAGAGGGCTCAGGGGTCGGATAACTCCAACATTTCTCCAATGAAAATAGGGATATCCTATCATAGCCTTCCACATTTCTCCAATGAAAACAGGGACATCCTAAGGAAAAGTGGGACATTCTGGGGTCAAATCAGAAACCGGGATGGCTTCTTTAAATCAGGGATGTCCCTGAAAAATAGGGACACTTGGAAGGTCTGGTAGTACCTTGGAAGACTGAAAACCTATGCAGAATTATGTACAGTATGCCAAAACCCGGTGATTTCCAGTGCAGGCTGGTCCATTTGGCAAATGGGGCATTGCTCCACCAACCTCAGTCAGCCCACACCTTCACATTTCTTTCAAGCACCCCACGGGGTTGTCCTGGCTGCCATGTTCCTCAGACACAGCGTGGCCCTCATAGAACTTAGCAGAGAGAAGGATGGGGAGAAAATTAGAATCACTTGGCTCTGCTTATCGTTGGCTTGGGTTCCACCTACTGTTGTTGGCTTTCCTGCCTTCTGCTCTAGTGACTCCATTCATTGACAAATTCAAAGGGCTTGGTTGGCCATGCCTACCTAAATGTGTAATAGGAACAGGCTGCAAGTTGTTTCAAGTTGTGGGTTAAAACACAAGGTGGGCATATCCCTCACATTTACTGAATGATGACCAACAATGTTCAGACTCGACATACGGTCTGGTATACTCTGTTCACAGCCACTATACATGCACTGGTTTCCCGGCAAAAGAAGAAAGCGATGGATGTCAGCTGCCTTCTTCCTGTCCATCACCCTACTTCCACTGCAATATGATATGCAGCATGACAGCATTGACTGGATAGCTACGTTTCTGCAGAAACCAAACTATTTGCATAACATAAATAAAAGCACACAGTTTGTGAAAGATCTCAACAGCCACACTGAAAAGTAGGTCAAACAAGACTCCAAAATTGCTGAGCAGTACAGCAATATGAGCCGCTGTGCTGTTCAGCGACTTGTATGAGCTTAGCTGACATAAGTTAAAGAATAAATATTTATGAAGATTACAGACAGAACTATTGGCTACTCAGAATTAATGCTAGAATACATGCCACAGCGACTGGAGGTCCCTGGGCTAAATCTGATATTGAGTGATACCATCTGCTACCACTGCCCTTGCCAAGATAAGAGAACTCATTGAAGGGGCTTTCCTGAAAACAAATTTCTGACAAGGGTCTTATATTTATTCTTTGCCCCCCCCCAAGAAAAGCTCAACAACTTTTGTGTACGGATTTTCACTTTTTGAAATATGGCAAACCCTAGCTTAATGCCTATATATTTTCCTAACATAATTCTTCAGCAGCCTAGAAAAATTACCGCAGGTGCTAATAAGATTTGGCATCCTTTGTATTTTGACAACTTTTCTTTAGAAAAGCTCCACATACTTCTACTTCTAACAAATGTGTATGAAATCATCTCTATAATTTTATTTTTAAAATCCGTCTATACTAGTGCCATAATATATTATTTAAAAATATCTTAACCAATGTTGTAACGACTTCTGAACATTTCCTTCAAATTAGGAATGACTTGAGAGAAGTAGATTAGTAGTCTCAGATGAAAAAAGTCTATCTATCTATCCATACATATCACCATTTTTCATCTGTGACTACAAATTGCATAGCTTTCCCCTATTTTACGTAAGTCATTATTCTCTGAATGTATCAAAATATGAAATGGTTTACAGTCCAACCTGATGCATGTTTATTCAGAAATATGTCCTATTTAATTTACTGGGACTTCTCAGTTTTTAAGTGTGCTGAACCCAAACACCTAAGTCTTGGTTTCCTGTATTAACATGCTATCAGCTTGCCCTAGCAAAGACCCAATATACATTTATGTGGGACCAAGCCCCATTGAACTCAGTGAAGCTTACTTCTCGGTAGGCAAGCCCAGGATTGTGTTCCAAACCTCAATGTTAACATGTTTGTGGCGTTAGAAAATGACTTTAAGGTTACTTAATGCATACTGAAAGAAGTTATGAAATTTAACTGAGCTGCGTGTGCTTTCGTGATTGTGCTAAGCCTCAACAAATACTTTCCTTAAGTAAAAAATAAGCAAGCATCCAAACACATGGTGCATATATAAAATAGTATCCCTTTTCAAAGGTCTGAAAGTCAAACCACGAATTCCAGATATGCATATTAAAATGCAGACTGCTTAGGCATGCAAGTTTTCAATTAAAACTGTTATGAAAGAAGTTTTGGAACATTTCAACCCCCCCCCCCCCGCTGTTCGTGGTTCTCTTTTTTTTTTCTTCACTGGAACTGAACAATTTCTGAATGCAAATTAAATTGTGTGTGGATCTGGGGTACAATTGAGATTTTTGATGAGATAAAATACAATTACATAAGGCTTTTTGTTTTGAAATGATCAGTGCCATGTGGCTAAATGCAGCAAGATTCCACAATGAAACTCCAAAAGGAGGATTTCTGATGGCAAGTATTTATAACCTTATTATAATAGTCGAGGCTTCAAGGGAATCTAATGAGATTGACTACTCTGAGGAGTTTCCACATCCTCTTGTTGTTTGTGTGCATCATGCCAGTTTCTTTGCTGGAATGCATTATATATTAAATGTTGCTCCTCACCCTGTAAGGACAGTACATTGAGCTCCTCCTGCTTCTTGAGGTACAACCTCAAAGGGTTATTGTGTGAGGGGGTAAACATGTGTGTGTGTTGGGGGGAAATGACTATATATGCTGCCTTTAGCTCTTAGGAGGAAGTCCAAATTAAAATGTAGTAAATAAAACCTGTTAAGTGGTGTGGGTTCTTAAAATGTCTGCCTTTGAGTGCTGGACATTAAAATGCAGGCACCAGATTAAGTACAGTGTATGTACCATTATGTGCCCGTATGTGGGACGCGGGTGGTGTTGTGAGTTAAACCACAGAGCCTAGGGCTTGCCGATCAGAAGGTCGGAGGTTCGAATCCCCACGACGGGGTGAGCTCCCGTTGCTCGGTCCCTGCTCCTGCCAACCTAGCAGTTTGAAAGCATGTCAAAGTGCAAGTAGATAAATAGGTACCGCTCCGGCGGGAAGGTAAATGGAGTTTCCGTGCGCTGCTCTGGTTCTCCAGAAGCGACTTAGTCATGCTGGCCACATGACCTGGAAGCTCTAATTTCTATCCTCTGTTGTTTGTCAACAGCATTGGTTACTCAGAATTTTCTGCCTCTAAACACAAAGGTTCCACTCAGCACTTGTGGCTATGAGCTGCCAATAAACCAAGGTTGGAGAACCTCCAGCTTTCTTGACTCCCAACTCCCATCGGCCTCAACTAAACAGGGGTTGAGCAATCTTTCAAGAGCCACATACCAGCGGCAAGCATGGCCAGAGGCAAAGGTGGGTGTAGCAATAAATATAAATTTTAAAATTGTACAGCAGGCTAGTTGTGGTTCGAGGACCCGACCCCCGCAATGTGGAATGAATACACAAGGACACGTGATATAAGGTTAATGGGCAAGAAAAGGCCACAACTTTATTGATTACAGCAGTGATAAGGTATTGGCTTAGGCATTGGATGTCTAAAACAAGGGGGTTTATTCACCAGTAGGTGGAGCCTGTTGATGCTAATCCAACTATAGGCTCTCCCCTGATGTCACCGAGGGTCGTGCCATGGCCTCCCGCCAAGCAGGCATCGGACAGAATACACGACCGCCAGATTCCTTTAACGGAATACCCAAAAATTGAAGGCATAGGCGATGGCCACACCTAGCCCTTCGACACACCACAACACATTATTCCAATGCCTAACCTACCCACCAATACCACGAAAGTTGTGACGATTCCTACGAGGTAGGCGAAAAAACCAAAAAGCCTAATGCCAAATGGAAAAATTCCTACCAGGCCCCCTGGACAACCAGGGCGACCAACCTAAGGTCCATAGCAAGGCCAAGGAACTAAGACCCTGAGCTTGAAGGGAGTGGAGGGTGGGTGACTCGTGACGAGATGACGGAGAGGAGAATGAGGCCGAGGAGGGGCTGGTGCCGCAGCACATAGGCTGCTGAACACGCCCCCTCGGAGGCACCTGGTTGGGTGCCTGTCGATGGGCGTGGGCGCCAGCCAGGTGAGTGGGGGAGGCAGGGGGCTACCGCCCCCTGCTAGGGGCGGAGCTCGGGCCGCCGCCCACAACCACTCCCCTCTCTTCCAGGGAGGAGAGTCTTTGCTACAGAAACTCACGCAACTCTCTCTTCTCCTCCATCCAGGCAAGTAAGAGGCATTATTGAACTCTAATAATAAAGGACACGGTCCAGTTAGAGAAAAACTGTCAGAGAAGGTACAGGGTACAGCTGGTGAGGGATATGGCTTGGGGAGAGAGTCCCAAGAGCCAGACAGAGAGTCTGCAAGAGTTGTATTTGGTCCCTGGGCCTGAGGATCCCCATGCCAGTGCTAAACTGTGGTAAATCTAAAATGGAAACTTCTGATATTCTCCTTATGGCAGTGCTGGAGATCAGAGGAGAGTTGCACATGAGCCCAGGAGGAGGCTAGGCACATTGTCATAATGCCAAATCACAGTCCAAACACAGCAGATTGACATGCATATTAATGGCACACCAGCCCTTTCTCATATTAAATAGGGCAATCCTCATAAGGGTTCTGATGCATTCCTTTCCTACAGTTCTATGATTTTGAGGAGCCATTAAGTAATCAATAGTAAATAATTTTATTTCCAAGACAGCCCACAAAAAAGCTTTCCCCTGTTGTTTTCCCACGTGCTAACAGAAAAGGTATTACAGCATATCATGTACTAAGGCTCCCCTCAACTAAGCAAGTTTGTCAGGTTCAACCGAAGAGTGACATTTCTTGCCCAAGTTTTGATATACAGCAGCAACTGCTGAGTGATTCTAGCTATGTTTTAGTTTCTCCTTTATCTTTCCACCAAAGATGGCTGGCATAGATAGCAATTGTGGCTGCAGGAAAGACTTTCCCTCTCCTTTCCCCCTGGAGAAGCCCCTGTGAAGTGGCACATTTAGATCCCTAATTTTGGAAGAAGCAAAAAACAAGAAGCAAAGAGGCATTGACACACCCTCTTTGATTCTACAAGAGTACAAAAACTTGTCTACACTAACAGTTGCATGCAGGGGGAGGGGGAGGCTCTCACCATTCCTCCTCAGCACGGTCCCTGACAACTTGTAGGACTGGTTTATAAATTACCAAATTCAGGGAAAGATACATCAAATACATTCATTGTACTGTGTCTCCCTTACACAGCTTAAAGACAACTGTGATTAGGAACAAGAAGTGAAGCTGACCAGGAAAATCCGAAACCAGCACAATCAAGCATTCCAAAGAGACTGGAGCAAATTTAACCAATATTTGAAGGACCATTGTAAGCAATTAACAACACTGGCAGGACAGTAAGAAGACTTGTAATGTTAACCGTACTTACCTTTTCATATTTATCTAAAATTGAGACGTATCAAATGAGTGAAACGTAAATTGGAAAATGTATAAATGCTATGATATGGAGGTTAACTCTGAAAACCATGAGGTGGGAGGGAGGGGAGTCAATAAGCTCTTTAGAGCCAAAGAAGTAAAGTGAACAATGATGATGTGATTAAATATTATAAAATGGAAAATTAATAAAAAGTACTAAAAAATAAAGAAAACTGTGATTAAATGACATACAAATTGTTAAAATAAAATAAAAAAATTAAATTAAAAGGTGCACAGAAGACAATTCATTGGCCAGTGCATTCTGGATATGTAGGGGAGGCTCTGATTCTCTATTTTCAGAGAGATCCCAAAGCTGACCATTGGCTCAATCCAACCTTTGGCAGCCTGGTGCCCTCCAGATATTTTGAACTACAACTCCCATCAGTCCCAGGAAGCACTTGGTTGGCAAAGGCTGCCTTAATCTCTTTTTGTGGTGTCTTAGTTTGCCTGGCTCAAAGTCAGCTGGTTTGTCTGTGGAGCAAAGCAGAGGCGAATTTAGGGGAGCGCAACCGGTTCAGTGTTACTGGGCGCAGAGCTTCAGGAGCGCCGTAACTATGATTTAGAATGGAGAGTGCGAGGTGGAAGGGCACCAGATTTTGGCACCACACAGGGCACCACTGAAATTTGATACCCCAAGATCCAGCCCCAAGCATAGTTATGAAGTATGAACAGCAACTGCGAAAAAGGCTTAATCTATACTTAGGGCTCACCAGGACAAGAAAGGCAGGGACCTCTGTTACAGAAACCATTTTTAGATAAGTCTTGGGAAGCCAGGGAACAGGGGAGCACTTCCACCTAGAAAACTAGATGAGCAAAAAAATATATATGTAGCAGAGCAATTTCGTGGAGTTTCTATTAGTGGTCAAGAGCATGATTTGCTAGTCTCTCCCTCCCTGCCTCCCAGCCTGCAGCTGCCAAAGTGAATACTGAGCTGTCCCTTGAGAGACATTTGGGGAGCTGCTCGCCTGCCTGTCACCTTCCTGAACAGATCTTGTTAATGACTCCCACAAGCTGTGCAACTTCATTAATCATTTTGGGGTGTGTGTGCATGATTAAGTGAGGAGGGAGAGAGGATTCATACCCAGTGGAAAAGAAGGCCATTACATCGTATTTGTAACAGGGAAAGTGGGCACAGACAGTGCAGTTAAAGGCCTGGAAGGATCCCAGGACAAAATCGGCACAAATGTTCTTATCTCATGACTGGTGGTGAAAAAGCTAGTTTCCTCCCAAAGGTCAGTCAACATTCTGTAGCCAATCGGCACACGCAGACTTCGTTGGGCTGCTTTGTATTCCCCAAGTTTGCCCACTTAGGGGCTTTCTCCATGTAACAGGTGGGGAGTATACAGTGGTACCTCGGGTTACAGACACTTCAGGTTACAGACGCTTCAGGTTACAGACTCCGCTAACCCAAAAATAGTACCTCGGGTTAAGAACTTTGCTTCAAGATGAGAACAGAAATCGTGCTCTGGCGGCATGGCGGCAGTGGGAGGCCCCATTAGCTAAAGTGGTACCTCAGGTTAAGAACAGTTTCAGGTTAAGAACGGACCTACGGAACGAATTAAGTTCTTAATCCGAGGTACCACTGTATCCTGGCTCAAAGGGGGATGCTTCTTGGATACCTCAGGAAGAAGATGCTGATTGCAAGGTGATGAAAAAGAAATGATTCATAATTTGCTGAAACATGAAGATTTGTTCCTGGCATGTATAATTCATAAGCACTTCATAATTCTTCTTTTTTCTTTCAAGGGAAAACTATTTTGAGAAATGCCATTTTAACGCAGTCACTGTTGTTTCCAATTTACTGCATAACTCACTGCTTCCAATGCTTGTTCTTAAGAGCTTTAACCTTTTTTAAAATAATAATAATAATAATTGAGTACTGCCTAATGTATTCATCAGGAGAGATGCTTAAAAATATACTGCAGAAACTAAGGTTCCGCCCGCCCCATCAGTCCTAAATGATTCTGCCCCCATCTCTCTCTTTCTTTCTTTCTTTCTTTCTTTCTTTCTTTCTTTCTTCCTGACTGAAGTTAAGCTCTAGGGCCTGTGAAGCAGGCAAATCCTTTGATTGCAACGGTATTCTCTTTAGACCTAGTTAATTTCAGCACCGGCAGACAAATGAGTGAATGGACAAATTGTTTTTGGAAGCATCGTATGATGTTGAAGGCTGCAGCTATTAATTATGGACCGATAATAAATGGTTTGCATTTGCATTTGATGTGGAAACCAGCAGTTTCACTGCAAAATCAGTGAATGCAAAATCTGTTTATGTGGAATTGTAGGAATGAGTTCATCCCTTATGGAGAAAGATACACTAATTCTGGCAATCAGTTGTGAACTAAACCCAAGCTCATCCTAGCAGGTGAAAGAGAGTTGAAAGAATTGAAACCACTATTAACAGAGGCAGAGGGAATAGTCAGTACTTTGTGGGCCTCAAGAAACCATCTTTGGAGAGACTTCATCAGGCAAGGCCTTCTTCCACCTGCCTTGCCCCACCCTCCAGTCCCTGCTTCTCAATTTGTATTGTATTATTTTATGCTCTGTGGCTTACCAATGTTTTATTGATTGTAGTTTAGAAATTATTTATTGTAATTAAGAGTGGATTTCTATTTAATTTTCATATGCTGATATTATTATTCT
Organism: Podarcis erhardii; assembly: GCF_964252035.2. Classification (NCBI taxonomy): domain Eukaryota; kingdom Metazoa; phylum Chordata; class Lepidosauria; order Squamata; family Lacertidae; genus Podarcis; species Podarcis erhardii. The sequence continues at coordinate 26,551,621 of NC_138512.1, read as the reverse complement.
ATACTATTCTAATGATTGATGAATGTTACTTTATTTGATGTAGGTTGCTTATTTTAAAGTTATGTTTTATTATCACAATTTTTGTATTGCATTAGATTGTTATAAGGTGTACATTCATTGTTTATTCAGCTTGTAAACCGCCTTGGATATTGTAAGATAGAAAGACGGTATACAAATTAAAAGTGATGATGATGATGATACAAAGTGTTCAAAGTGGCTGACAAATATAAAATCAAACATAAAAACAACGGCAGAACAACCACTAAAAACATTATAAACAAAAAACAGCAGTGACAAACAATAAAGAGCCGTACTCGACATCAGTACTTTTAGTAGCAACAGAATCAAACGTATGCTTAAAAAGGAGTTTTCCATTCCCGATGGAAAACAATTAAAGAGAAAGAAAACCTAACCTTTGGGGGCAGGGAGTTCCAGAGCTACCACCTATATATAAAATATAAACTTTAAAACTGCAAAATGCATGTTCCGTATTCTACTGCAAGTCAAATGCCAAAGCTGGCTGTAGCCAATGACTTGGGCATATTAGGCAGAAAACTATGAGATAACAACGTCACAGATAAAACGAAGCAGCTTCCTCCAAAAACAGCTACACATTTAACTCTGTTAAGATGTACACGTGAGCAACTGCATAGCAACCTTACCTTCATAAACATACTAAACCCAGTTTTCAGAAGGTCTGTGAGCCCAGAAGACATGTGCTCAATATCAACAGAGTCAGGTCGATCCGGATTATACATCTCTTCCACCACTTGCTTCAGCAATGGTTTATACGAGGCCTGGAAAATATTAAACATTGAACGTAAGTGTATATACAAGTGATTTCACAATGCACAACCCACTTGTGAAATTTACTGTGTTGGGATATGTTCATGGTCACTGTGGTAACTGCTAAAAAAAGAGAGGAAAAAGGAGTGGAAGCTGCCTACAACTTGCTCACTGGAGAAGATACTGTCCTGTTTGCATCAATATGTTGTCTGGAGACAGAGACAGGGCACACACACAGATATCTTTCATACTGCTTTTGCAACACGAGACAAACCAATTCTGCTTTATTTCGCTACTAATGTTGGGGAAACATTTTCAGCCTCTGCCTAGTTGATGGTTCAAACTGGACTATTGAGTCTCTGCATTGATTCCCACTGGTTGGCTCCACAAAGATACAAGCACTCAGCTTCTTGGAAAATAAAAATCCAACAATCTGAACTTTAACAAAATCTGAAGATGAGGGGAGGAAAATGTACAGAATCCCAGGGAGTTCTTACCTCTGCCTGGTATATTTGCTTTTGCCAAAAAACAAACAAAACAAAACACCTCATCACAAGAAATAACATTAGTTCACTAGGTCCTAAAGTTAAAGGGACCCCTGGCCATTAGGTCCAGTTGTGGTCGACTCTGGGTTTGCGGCACTCATCTCGCTTTATTGGCCGAGGGAACTGGCGTACAGCTTCCGGGTCATGTGGCCAGCATGCCTAAGCCGCTTCTGGCAAACCAGAGCAGCGCACAGAAACGCCATTTACCTTCCCGCTGGAGCGGTACCTATTTATCTACTTGCACTTTGACGTGCTTTCAAACTGCTAGGTTGGCAGGAGCAGGGACCGAGCAACGGGAGCTCACCCCGTCGTGGGGATTCGAACCATCGACCTTCTGATCGGCAAGTCCTAGGCTCTGTGGTTTAACCCACAGTGCCACCCGCGTCCGTTCACTAGGTCCTAGCCTTGTGCAATTTTGGAGCTGCTTTTTTGTATTGATATGATCGGGGATCGATCACAAATGGACTGAAGTCTCTCAACAGTAATGATTACCATTACCCTCTCTCAACACACACTGGCTGGGATGGGGAACAGCGGTGTTCCAATGGCTAACTAATCATGTATTAAACACAAGTATGTAAAAAGGATGCATAGTTGCATGGGGTGAATTGCAGCAAAGGATAGGATATCTAGACTAATGAAGAGTCTGGGTTTATCTGGCTTTTAAAATGATTTTTAAATGTTACAATCCTCTTTTGATGTATATACTAAACACATTACTGAGAGTGTATCACTTCAGCATTTTGAAAATTGATTTGGAAGGTTGTATTTGAAACACTGCAAACATCATTTGGAAAGCCAGCATCATAACTGACGTTTTGATACAGAGCTGGTGAGGGACAGCATTTTGTCTATTTGAACATGTATTTTGCTGGTTCTTCAGGTCCCTGGATCCAACCGTAATGCAAATAAAATAAAGTAGGCACTTTAAACCAGAGGAATGCTTTTAGTGAAAGCTTACTGTATACAGTTTATAAAGTTTTCTACATTTATACAATTACAGCAGATCTAAAGCAGTAACAACCAACTAATATAATTTCAGTAGCCAGTATTACAATCTACAAAACTGAATTAATGTGTTCCATTTATGGCAGCCAATGTTTCCTTACTGAGCTATTCCAAGAATGTCAATCTCTAGTTTTCTTAGAAAACACATGTAGGAGTCATGCTGCAGAAATGATAAACAGAAGTGCCACTTACCTTAGACAGAAAAAAGAAAAACAAATGAGAAACTAACTACTTAAACTGAACAACCTGGGGGAAAATGATTTTCTAAAACATTATAGCCATTAAAGACACATTTTTGTGTCCAGCAGTTTGCGCTGTCAAATAAAGATCTTTTTCTTCCATGCAGCCACTAAGAAAATGTAGATGTGCCACTCAAAGCTTCCTCCAATACACATTTACATTTTAACTGAGCCAAGAATGATGCAGCAGACATTAGCTGTGTGTTATATGACTGGCTGGGACTCAAAAACATAAAATACGGCTTGTTGAACACACACAATTATTCCTTTGGGAAAGAGAAACAAATTCATTCAAAATGATATGCTTAAAAGGGAAAGGATGTCAAAACAGGAAATATGTGATTTTTTAATATATATATATAAAATCACTTAAGCTTTGATTCAAAGCACACTTATTGGAAATAAGTTCCACTGAAATAAGCAGAACGTCTCTGTATTTAGGTTGGATCCAGATTTGGTTAATTATACTTTAGTCATGGCTAATATAAGTCCCATTGAATTCAATGGGTCTATTCCAAGTAAGACTAATGAAATCTGGATTCAATCCATTGTAGTTACTGATTATCCATGGGGGGCGGGGGCGGCAGCTGGACCCACTCTGGCCAAGGACCTGGGGATGGGTGATGGCATGATAGCCAGTATGGTTTCACTCCCTCTATGATCTTGGCTGTGTGGAAGGTAAGGTATAACCATTAAACATCCCTGTCTATGCAACCGGATGAGGAAAAATGTTCTTTCTTATTGGGGCGGGGGCAGGAATCCTCTCTTGCACTCTTCGTACTTCTAGTTTAAGACTACAGCAGCTAAAAAGAATCAATCAGTGCTTAACAATGGTACATCAGGGACATGATGCTATCTGAAATTAAGGGCTGAGAAATAGGAACACGGTGACAAATTGTCTAGAAAACATCAACAAAGGTGCTACCAAAAAGCACAGAGCAAAAGCTTCAGTAACTGGTTGTTCCAAACTCTGATAACTTACATAATATATTGGGGGGGGGGGGTGGTTAACTGTTTCATGCACAGAAAATGTATCAATAAAAAGATGCTATAGTTTGATTTCTATTCTTTTTAAGCTGGATACATTTAGTGGTTACTGCTAAATGGATGACTATTCTATAGAGTAGAGTAGAGTAGAGTAGAGTAGAGTAGAGTACCCCTGGGTGGTTAAGTCCAGTCAAAGGCAACTATGGGGTTGTAGTGCTCATCTCACCGCAGTGGTACCTATTCATCTACTTGCACTGGTGTGCTTTCAAATTGCTAGGTTGGTAGGAGCTGGGACAGAGCAATGGGAGCTCACCCTGTCGTGGGGATTCGAACCACCAACCTTCTGATCGGCAAGCCCAGGGGCCCAGTGGTTTAAACCACAGTGCATCCCTTTCTATTTTATAGAGCAGGTGGCCTTCATGGGTACATGTAAGCTCCCTGAAACTGGTGAGGCTAGCACAGAAACAACATTAGATGGATGGCAATGTTATAGCTGCTGTGGTTCAGTAGATATCCTTTCAATTAAGCAATGGCTATTAAGAACATTGGAAGGGAAAGACAATTCTACAAACCCACTTGTAGATTAGTAGAATACGTTCTGCATTAAACAACTACAAAATCAGTCACATTTTGCTACAGGTAGTTTTGCCAATGCTCCAAACCAGGGCTTCTTAAACTTGGGTCTCCAGCTGTTTTTGGGTTACAACTCCCATAATCCCCAGATAGCAGAACCAGTGGTCAGGGATGATGGGATTTGTAGTTCAAAAACAGCCGGAGACCTAAGTTTGGGAAACACTGCTATAAAGTAACACATGGATTTTTTTTTTAAGAAGACACAGCAACTTGCCTGTTGAATTTGGCTTCCTGGAACATGTACGGAATTAAACTGCTTCATGTAAGCCCGAGCTCTTGCAACATCTCTGAGAGTCAGAAAGATCTCATTCACAGCAGCTGTGGCCTTTTGAAATGTCAGATCAAGTGAAGACTCACAACCTGGAACAACATGGAAAAAATATTTGCTAGGTGAGGCCATTTTTTTTTTAACCAACACAAATGAAAGTAGTGGGGGATGGGAAGAGGAATGGGGGGGTTTCTCTAATTTAAGAGCAGGGATGGTCAACGTATGCATTCTTGAGGGGGTTCTGCATTCTCCAGATGGTAGTTTAACAAATCCCCCCAGATTTAAGAAGGCAAGCAACAGTTTGAACCTTGCATATGGCAACATTGGACAAGTCTTGTTAAGCTCTCAGCTATGATGCTGAAAATAGAAATATCAGTTTCTCTGCCTAGAAAGTTTTAAAAGAACCATCACCACTTTAGCATCCCAATGTGGTTATGCATCCCAACTTGGTTATGCTACCAAAAATAAAATAAGGTATCGAAAGAAGAGAGAAGAAGAGTTTGGATTTGATATCCCGCTTTATCGCTACCCGAAGGAGTCTCAAAGCGGCTAACATTCTCCTTTCCCTTCCTCCTCCACAACAAACACTCTGTGAAGTGAGTGGGGCTGAGAGACTTCAAAGAAGTATGACAAGCCCAAGGTCACCCAGCAGCTGCATGTGGAGGAGCGGGAATCGAACCCGGTTTACCAGATTATGAGTCTACCGCTCTTAACCACTACACCACACTGGCTGTCAGAAAGAAAGAAAGAAAGAAAGAAAGAAAGAAAGAAAGAAAGAAAGATAGTATAACTTTCATCAAATGCCCATTTAAGTTTCTTTTGTTCCTGTTTGTCTACATATATAACACACAGGTTTGACACAAAGCATTCCAGAGGTTTTCCTTCTAATAATGTATTACAATGTATTTTGCATGCTTCCTTAAAACTGTTTGCAGAGGATGTCCATAGACAATGAGATGAAATCAATGATAGGCCATATCTATCTGCCTTCCACTGATCTTGCTAACATTTCAGTACAAATATGAAGCAGCTGTGAAATTCATGCTCACAAGGAAGCTTCATAAAGTATTTCCCCCCCCCTTTGTTTCTACGCTATGGTTACTCCGTTTAAAATTAAATTTTAATCTTTGCATAGCAACATAGCAGAGTGGTTTTGTATTCTCAGTGAACTGACTTGAAGTTCATTTCACTTAAGAGACAGTTTTGAAAAGGCAACGCAGTTTCCAGGATTACAAATGGTTGTTACAACAACTCTGAGGTTATTCTCTGCTAACAATAAACATGTTGTAGCAAGTTTATAGATTCAATTGCATAAAGGAGTAGGACTATCGGACCTAAACAAAACTGTAGCATCACTGTGTTCTGGGGCTGTTGGCAAATATTTCTAAAATATTAGAAATTGCATCTCTAATATTTTAAACCCACCACCATCAATTATACCTGCTACCCACTGTTCAACCACATGGTCCTGGGGTGGGTTACATCTTCAAATGATAATATAATACAATAAAACACCCCCACTCCCAAAATATCCTGGTTGTTTGATAGTAATGACAACTGCAGTAATAATAATAAGCGTGGTTGATTTGTTCTAAGCCAGGATGAAAAGGGTCCCAGTAACACTATGGCTGATACAATTGTCATGAATGTGCTTGCGGTTAAGAAAAGATAAAGCTTTAAAAATGGCTCACACTTTCTCTATGAAAGGTAAGGTTATTTAAGCTTATTGAACTCATGTAACAAAAAACACTGAAGTGATTTACAAAGAGAATAAAATAAAATAATAAAAATACGTACCCATATTAAAAGCATAGTCAAAATAAGGTCTCATTGTTTAAGGATGGAACAGTATTTTGTACATTTTGTGCACCGAATAACCCAACTTCAGGTTAGAAGACTATTGTTTTTAATGCGCAGCTGACAATAATGCACAGTTTGTTCCTGCACAGTGTGTTCCTGGATTGAAAACACGCATGGACATACACGTAAATATAACTCAGATGTTGTAAAATCCAGTCCTGTTGATCATGGACACCCTTCTTAACATGGATCAAAAGAAAATGATAAGCAGCAGCAACTTAGAAGGAGACTGGTTTTGAAATTATTTATTGTCTGAAGTCTTCCCCACACATATTCTTATGTGGGAAGGCAGCGGGAAGGTAAACGGCATTTCCGTGTGCTCCGGCTTCTGTCACAGTGTTACATTGCGCCAGAAGCAGTTTAGTCATGCTGGCCACATGACCCGGAAAACTGTCTGCAGACAAACGCCGGCTCCCTCGGCCTGAAAAGCAAGATGAGTGCCTGTGACTGGATTTCACAGTCCAGGGGTCCTTTACCATTACCTTTACCTACCACAAACCCCATGCAATTTAGTTCTAATCCAACTGTGCTGTTCATGAGTGCAACAATATCAGTAATTGTAATGTTGTAGCTTATGTTGACATTTCCCTTAAATGAACTGAACGAATAGAATCCCATGAAGTTAGTAACGGCTTTCAATATAATGCACAAAAATACTATTTTAATAAACTTCTTGTATTTCCATCCAGCTTATAAAATAAAAATCAAACCTCAGGAATAATTTCAAATTTAATTCTACTTCTAATATTGGATTTGAATTAATAGAAAGTGAGCCTTTAACAAGAAGAAAAGCCAAGGCAAAAGTTAATATTAGAAAATCTCACAATCTTCTTTTTTGACAGGATTAACATTTTCCTCAAACCATGGGTGGCAGCATGATTTGAAGTACACATTGCACTCAGAATGACATTCAATAGAACATCTTTAGCAGAGAGGTTTATTGAGATTTACGTAGCTTATGAATCATATAAATCATTCATCTGATAATAATTCAAACAGCTTTGCAAACCTCTCTATCTTGATTTTTCAAAAAATTTAATCAGGGCTCTGTAGGTTTTCTGGGTTGAGGAGAGTAAATATAATACAATAGTCTATCTATCTGAAACTGAGCCAGCCTATTTCTCCAGCAAGGTAGTGCAAACTCAATTATTTTACCGGGTTATTTACAAAATTAAACATTTTGCTTTATGGCAGCAATTCCGAATCACAAAAAGAAAGAAGGGAAAAAAGAGAAGCACATGGGCAAAAAAGGGAACACAAGATGACACAGATTTGCATAAAACTGACATAAGTTAATTTAAATGTACAAATGTGAATCTAAAATGTTTACTACAATTTAAACCAGAAATATGGAATATTTAGCTAGGGCTTTCCACTTGGCCAATGAGACACTGTTCCTGAAGCCACGCCCACCTGCCTGACACCTGATGTCACATGTGACACCAGGTATGGGGCAGGTAGTGCCTTGGCTAAAGAGAGTAAAATTTGATCCTGTTCAGTTTGGGCTTGTCGCCAGTGAGTCAGCTGATGCAAGGGGAGTTCAATCCTGCATGGCAGTATCTCTCCCCCCCCACTACCTGGGCCATCTTTGACAGGTGGGTGGGACAAACTACCTGTCAATCACCTGACAAGTGACAGGCAGGTGGTGCTCTCACCCACTTGTCAACGTGGGCTCGCCAGTGTGGGGAAGATTTGCACCCTACTGAAAAGAATGATCCCCCACTCCAACTTCAAAACAAATCCAATTCATCTTTCCATAGTGGGAAGACTTGACTAGGTGACAGCCTGCTCAATCTGCTTTCCACATGTTAACTATTGATAGTTAACATCAAGGTCCTTGCTTCTTATAGTTTTTTTATCTTGGACTAGACCACCCCTGAAATAGGGCTTCTTCCTCTCCTCTCTCCTCTCCTCCCCCACCCCACCCCAGTCTGTGAACTATGAATCTCTATTAAGCAGATAGAGGAGCCAACGAAAATGTTTTTGACTGATGAGCATTAAGAATGCAACTCAAAACATGTTTAATAGGCAGTAAGCCTTGCCAAATATAGAATATAGGACTCTGCTGCTGTGAATCATAAAGTTGTGGAGTTGGACTCTTAAGTGTCAATAATAATAATAATAATAATAATAATAATAATTTATTTATACCCCACTCATCTGGCTGGGTTTCCCAATGGAGTCCCATGGATTGGCAAGATTTCCATGTTATAAACCCTCTTCCTTAAGTTTTATATCCAACCTTTCCCATCTTTCATTCAGAAAAGATTAGGCCCACTGCATTCACGATATGAACCGAGCTACAAGACTTCTTTGAAAATAACCAATTAATTTATTGCCTTGCTCTGTCACTTTCCAAAACCTTATCATATAGCATACATGGCTCAGTTGATAGAGTATGAGCCAACAACAACAACAACAATTTTTTTTATTTCTATCCCACCCATCTGGCTGCATTTCCTCGGCCACTCTGGGCAGCTTTCAAGAGAACATTAAAAACAGAATAAAACTTCAAACATTAAAAACTTCCCTAAGCAGGGCTGCCTTCATAGGTTGGACTCATTGACCCTTGTGGTCCCTTCCAACTTGACAATTCTATGATTCTATCACTACAAAGCCTAAAAAGATTGGGCAGGTTTTGCTCTGAAACCTCCATATCCAAGGTCTGATAGAAGTAAGGTAAAGGTAAAGGGACCCCTGAGCATTAGGTCCAGTTGTGGCTGACTCTGGGGTTGCGGCACTCATCTCGCTTTATTGGCTGAGGGAGCCGGCGTACAGCTTCCGAGTCATGTGGCCAGCATGACTAAGCCGCTTCTAGCAAACCAGAACAGTGCACGGAAACTCGTTCACCTTCCCGCCAGAGTGGTACCTATTTATCTACTTGCACTTTGACATGCTTTCGAACTGCTAGGTTGGCAGGAGCAGGGACCAAGCAACAGGAGCTCAGCCCGTTGTGGGGATTCGAACCGCCAACCTTCTGATCGGCAAGTCCTAGGCTCTGTGGTTTAACCCAGTACTGGATATTAATATCCTCTCTGCATAGCCTTCCTCCTTTGCTTGTGTGAAGGATTTTTCTGTGTTGTATGTGTTTGAATGTGCGCTCTCCCTATCCCCACAATTCATTCCTACTTGTGAATGCAGGGTTAGGGTGATCTTCCAGACAGAGCAACACTGTCATACATCACTGCTAGAAAAACTTAAAAGAGCCAGCAACTTCCCTCCATCTTTCTAGCCCATCATCTCCCCTCCCCCCCCCCCGATCATACTATCCAAGGTTTTGCACTGCCATCTTGAGAGGAGGAGGAAATATTAAAATAGCATTCTGTGGGGGGAAATGTTGCCATTTGCAGCGCCAACTTGTTTCTAACACTCAACACGTTTTCATTAGCAGGCTGTAAAACTTTCAGACTGCTCAGGACTTTAGCAATCCACAGAATAATTTATCAGAATAGAAAAGAGCACTTGACAAAAGTCTCCAAGCAGCTAGTCTGAACCAAGCTTTGAAAACAAATCCAGAACACTTCTGGTCTTTTCCTAAGAATCTCGTGCTAAAGTTTATGAGAACATTTATAGAGACTATGATTTTCTCAAGCTATTTTTGCTTTAGACAGTTAAGTTGAAAAAAGTTGTTTTGCAAGAAATCATAGGCTCGCTTTCACTAAACACTGTAGTCCTTTCCAGCATTGGAATCTGTATCCATGAGGGTGTGGAATTGCATGATACATCCCCTCCACCCTGATCTTCCTGCACTGAAGGGGGATTGTACAGCAAGTCTACTCACTGAATGTACTTACAACTTTCCCCACAACCGCCCTGAGATCTCCAGGTATAGGGTGGTATATAAATAACAACAACAACTGGAAACCCTCAAAGTACAAGGTTTCCAACTGGGCAGAGAATTGGCAAATGTGTTCAGCCAAACTCACAGATTTTCTTACTCAATGCAGGAGTTTCCTCACTCCAAGGATACAGATTCTGAACACCTGAGGAGGAATTGTTTTACAGTGGTACCTCAGGTTAAGAACTTAATTTGTTCCGGAGGTCCATTCTTAACCTGAAACTGTTCTTAACCTGAGGTACCACTTTAGCTAATGGGCCTCCCGCTGCTGCTGTGCGATTTCTGTTCTCATCCTAAAGCAAACTTCTTAACCCGAGGTACTATTTCTGGGTTAGCGGAGTCTGTAACCTGAAGCGTCTGTAACCTGAGGTACCACTGTACTTCAGAATCATTACACTAAAAACTACAATGTTCCTTGTTCACTGCCAAGTTTGACACAGCTCTAGTAAATTTTATCCTGAGCATACTTTCAAAGTAACTTACGTTGCTACCACAGGTAGGATTTGAGCATCAACTTGTTACGGTTAGTCACATGACAGTACTGAGCTCATGGTGCCTCCCCTTGTTTTCATACTACCACAGATTCAAGTGAGTGGCAAAATTCTACGTGTGTGCAGGGGAGAATCAGACATGCAACTGGAGGTATCCTCCTGCTGCCATTTGTATGGCTGAACCAGAGCTCTGCTGTCATTGGCTTGAGTGTTCAGCTATGTGAACTGTTCAGCTATTATCTCCTGCACGTGGGCAGAACTTTGCAGACTAGAATGCTCAGTAAGAGGGGGATAAAATCCCTTCCAACTACCTTTTGTCAAAATTCAGAAGCATGAGGAAAAGAAATGTCAGCACCACGTAAGCAACTTGTTCTCTCAAACAGACACCAGGTCGAAAACTCTCTCTGGCTTTTGGATGAGCAACAGCTTGCCACTTTGAGTCATATAGTGCCTACGTATTCTTTCTTGACTAAAGCTGTTTTGCAGTTGTCTGCAGAAGGTGTAGGCAACATATCGCAAGTGGTTGGCATGTGCTCCTGGTAGGATTTCTGTAACCCACAAGGACTTCAGGAAATCCAAGAGTCTAACTTTTAGCCCCACTAAAAAGTAATGCTCAAGAACTTGTGTATTTACAAAGCACTGGAAATTCTACTAAAAGAAGAGAAACAAAAATGCAAAGCAAAAAGAAGTCCGAGAGTAGAAATTGCCTACCCTAACTGCTCTAGAATAGAGGTATGATTAGCATATGCTACGCTAATGAAAACACTGAGCAAATTAATTACAGGCAGCATAAGCCAATGAAATATACTCGGAGTCAAGAGTGGATTTCATACTCTTTATTCAGCTCATAGTGGTGAGGAGGAATGGAAGTTCCCCCAGAATGTTTGCTTTATATACATTATTTCCACAATGGGCCCCACGTGATTGGCTAATTCCGGGATCCTCCTGTAGGCCAATCAGGTTGCGGATTCACTTCCACCTGGAGCTGGATTGGGTGGTTCCTGTGGACCAATCAGACTGCTGCAATCTGGGTTCTATTGTTCTAGGACCAGACTGCTGCATTCTGAATCCTATTGTTCTAGGACCAATCAGACTGCTGCATTTTGGATCCTATTCAACACAGTACATAACAGCCAAGCAGCTATTGCACTTCAGATAAGCTACTGGTCTCATGTTGCGCTTACAGTGCCATCTTACACAGGTCTGTGCAAAACTAAGCCCAACTGAGTCCAATGGGGCTAACTGCGAGGCAAGTGGGTATAGGATTGCAGTTCTAACAGTCTTCTGTGGCATATGTTATTTGATCCAATTACAGTCGTACCTTGGTTGTCGACTTCCAAAAACGTTCGACAACCAAGGCTGCAGGAGCTTCCTGCGCACAACCGGAAGCCGTGGAAGACGCATTGGACATTTGACTTCCAAAGAACATTCGCAAACTGCAACACTCACTTCTGGGTTTGCGGCGTTCGGGAGCCAAAACATTCAACTCCCAAGGTGTTTGGCTTCCAAGGTATGACTGTATAACACACATTAGGGGGGGAATAACATGTTAATGGGAACCTTGATTATGCTGCTGAACTACAGAACCCTGCCAAAGAAGGATGTGAGGAACAAAGGAGAATGGGCAATGCTCAAAGGTTAAAATAAGAGAAGTTATTTACTCCACTGTATTGCCAACCTAGCAGTTCGAAAGCATGAAGTGCAAGTAGATAAGCAGGTACAGCTCCAGCGGGAAGGTAAACGGCATTTCCGTGTGCTGCTCTGGTTCGCCAGAAGCGGCCTAGTCATGCTGGCCACAGGACCTGGAAGCTGTACGTCAACTCCCTCGGCCAATAAAGCGAAATGAGTGCCGCAACCCCAGAGTCGGCCACGACTGGACCTAATGGTCAGGGGTCCTTTACCTTTACCTATTAATATTAAAATTATATATCAGGTTAGTATATTACGATCCCACAGTGTATGTTCCTCCAAACTGGCTTAACCTGCAATAATATATTATTGCCTGTTTCACATGTCTGAGTCTTCTCTTTCAGTTTTGGTTTTATTTTCTGTTTGTTCTTTATCCAAACTGGACTGTAAGCCAATTGGGTAGCAAGGTCTTAGGTGCCTCAGTAAAATTTATACTATACTATACTATACTATACTATACTATACTATACTATACTATACTATACTATACGACATATAAGGACCAGGTGGTCCTTGTTCTGACCCAGAAAGGTAATTCTTACTTTTAGTATTAGGCTGTATATGAAACTTTTACTTTTAGTATTAGGCTATATATGAAAATTCAACATTACTGAGTATCTCTGATTTACTTGGTTCCTGCAGTTGCTACATTTAGACATGCCACAAACCCACTACCGCCATGGAAAATTAAGTATGCGTATAAACAATGAAACAGCAATAGCTCCACTGCTTAGCAATCTTATCCACATGTTCCAATTAAGGTGAAACAATCAAAAGCAACTCTAAAGAGGCTGCCAGAGAAACTCTGGAACTATTTCTAGGAAACGTTGACTCCAAGAAAGACACCAAATTTGGTGCGAGGTTGTTTCAGAGTTCACTGAAAATTAATGAACTAGTTCTCTTAATGTTTGGCCACAGTTTAGAATTTTAGCTAGGACCTGTTGCGATTGAACTAAAATGAGAAGAGGATTGGAAGTTAAGCAGCTCAAGCTCTTGTGATGTTGCCTATTTTTAAAGGCTGTGATCTAACTCAACTCTTTCCTTCTTAAGAACATGAGAAGAGCCTGTTGGATCAGGCCAATGGTCCATCTAGTCCAGCCTCCTGTTCTCTCAGTGGCCAACCAGATCACAGAATCATAGAACAGTTGGAAGGGATCCTGAGGATCATCAAGTCTAACACCTGCAATGCAGGAATATGCAGCTGCCCCAAATGGAGATCGAAACTGCAACTTTGCTGTTATCAGCACCTGATAGCCAACTCCTCCATGGATTTCTCTAATCTTCTTTTTAAAGGCCACCCAAGTTGTTGGGCATGACTGCCTCCTGTGGGAGCAAGTTCTGGGAAATTATCTATTGAAGGTGAACGTTCCTGATCCATTTGCACTTAAATTTGGCAAGGGTTTAGAAGAAAGAACCAGGCTGTAGCTGCAAGAACGAGGTGAATATCTGCCATGTTTCTATAATAACATGGGATAATGCTATGGCCAATTTGTAAGGAGCTGCTGGGACTCAAAGTCTGCCTGGAAGTCACACACCCTGCCCTATGAGTGTCAGTCTAAATTTATACATTTTATTGCAATGCCAAATAAACCAATGTTTTGCTATTATCACCAGAAACAGAACTCAGGTAGCCATATAAATAATTGCACTTTTTGGGGGGGAGGGGGTTTCTAATTCCACACACTATCTATTAAGACAAATACAAGATATAAGTAGAACTTTCAAGATCTTCTGCCTGTTATCGATGGAAGCATCCCAGTCTCATATAACAGATTCCTGGCCCCCCTCCATTACACACACACACACACACACAGCACACACACAGAGAAAGGTTTATATCTTTTTTCAACATTCAAGCACAGCACCACTGCCCTCTGCTGCTCATTTTCTTTTTTAACTGTAGTTCGTATGTGGATAGTTCTCCAACTGCCTTCATAATACCAAGCGGCAACTCACCTGCATTCTGCGATAGAGCATCCCAAATAAATAAGAGATATAAAATGTCTGTCAACAAACTGAGCAGCCCCGCAGCTTTGCATTTTTTTGTATAGCATACACAAAATGTACTCATGTGGGCACAGTATCAAGCCTCTGTTTGGAGGGAGGCGTAGTATGATGTCCTATAAGGGATGCTGATTAAGCATACTAAATCAAGTTCACCAGGCTTCATGTTTAATTTCTTACTCTATCCTGGAGCCAAGGGTTAATTCCTCTTTTGGCAGCAGTGTCACTGCTGTTTACTTCTAAATATAGGATCACACTGTCAGATACGATATTGTACTTGTAAATAAGATTTTGTCTCCTGACTCTCCTGTAGCTACAGTAACTACAGTACATCAAGACCCCATTATGCAAAGATCGTATTTAATTTGTGCCTCAGCTTCTAAAAATTGGATGCTTTCTGTACCACAAACCTTTAACACGGCTGTTCTTATCAAGACACCTTGCCTTGTCCAGAGAACATAATAAACAGATAGCTATGAACTGTGTAGCTGTTTGCCTTATCTACTTGGGATCCAGATATCCAGTAATCCCGCCCCTGTTCCTATATTTATTGTTACATTACATTTATTTATATTCCACCTTTTCCCCCTGACAGGGACTCAAGGTGGCTTACAGCTAAAATAGAAACAGCTAAAAACATAGGGCGTGGGGGAGAGCAATCCTTAAAAAACAATCTAACATATATCCTAAAATCTCAATTTGCCTAGCAACCCTTCTTGCCCCATGCTCCCAGTTTAGCAACTGGAGAAAAAGGAAGTATCAGAACAATTTTCTTTCCTTCTCTCTCCCCCAGCACCAGCTGTTTTCTGGGCGCAATTACAGGGAACAGAGTATGACAGGACTAATCCCAGGTTCCAATGGAAACATTAAATGGTCTAGTCGCATCCAGAAACAAAAGGGTTATAATATCTAGGTGGCTCTAGTAACATTCTGTGAATCTTCATAACACTGAACTGACTGATGCTCTAAAAAAATTCTGTAATAAGCACAGTGACCTCTGCTGTTTCAAGCTGAGTTTTGTGGATCTGCGAACCTATGAGGAACCTCTTCCCCAGAAATTCATACTAAAAAGTTTAAGTAAAATAAAGCAAAATTTATTTCCTGCCTTGAGTGGACATGATCCAGAAAGGCAGTTTATAAATGCTGAAAATCGAGAGCCAGTGTGGTATAGTGGTTAAGAGCAGTAGTCTTGTAATCTGGTGAACCAGGTTCGCATCCCTGCTCCTCCACATGCAGCTGCTGGGTGACCTTGGGCTAGTCACACGTCTCTGAAGTCTCTCAGCCCCACTCACCTCACAGAGTGTTTGTTGTGGGGCAGGAAGGGAAAGGAGATTGTTAGCCACTTTGAGACTCCTTCGGGTACTGATAAAGCGGGATATCAAATCCAAATCCAAAATCACAATCAGTAGCAGCATACTTATTGTGCCATCGCCACCACCAATTGTTTATTACTGTTAACCAACCAATAAACCAACCAATAAACAAAATACAAAGTCACAACCTCAACAGAACCAATTATTAATGATTAACAATGACAACCTAGGAACTGACCATGATAGCAGGTCTAAGAAATACAACAACATTCAAATAGTCTGGTAGATTTATTAGTTCCTTCAAGGAAGATACTCAAAAGATAAACCACAAAACCTTCTCCCCTTGATGAAAACTAGAGCAGAAAAACACACGAGTGACTGTTTAAATATTTGAATGTTACAAAGAAAAGTCATATTCTTGATGGGAACTTTAGCAAATCTACCATCTAGGATCTCAGAGGGCAAAACATTAAAATGCAATGCAAAGTTAGCACATCATGTTTAATATTCCTATTCCTGTTTACCGCACATTTATTTTATCTGATATACTAGTAACTAGTTTACTTACCCATCCTCAAGGCCTTGCATTCATTTATCCATACTCAAGGGCAAAAATGATTTCTTAACCTGCCCCACTTGAACAGCAGACCTAACCCTTTCTGAAGCCATATTACAAATAACTTTCGAAAGCTCCCATTTCAAATAAAGAAGGAAAGGAAGGGAACCATAAGAGGGCAGAGGGCAATCTGACGCTTGTTGCAGTTTCATAAACCATATATTATGAAGTGGGCATTCGGCTGAACAAGGAACATTCTCCTGTTGGAACAATCTGAAAATATGTAACATTAAAGCACATACACACTCTCACACATGCCATCAAAAACCTAAAAAGGCTGCAGCTACCTTTGTGTCTTCTTACAGACGAAGGAGACACAGAACTGCATTTTGAAAAACCATAAACAGATTGCCAGCAGGGGTAGCATCGGTAGGGGTCTTCACAGCCAATTAGCTGTTTTCCATATTGCAATTGCAATCAACAGGACTCAGCACAGCAGGAGAGGTTTTAAGCCAGAGACACACAGAACTAATTGGAAACTATCTCAAAAGACCTCGAACTGTGTGCACACCACATTTCTAACTAAATGGGATGTAATCTATTTTACAATATGAATTTGGAACATCATTTCCCTCTCTCTATTGCATTGTAAAAAAACCATGTATGAAAACCACTTAATACTTTACTATAATTGATCCAATAGTACAGGTCCTTTCTTTTCTCTTTTTTTTTGGGGGGGAGGGGGGTCAGCAGAACTCTGCTCATGGGATGGTTCTCAAGGAAAGGGGGTGGGGCAAAGAGGGAGATGAGGTGATTTTTGCCAATTCCTGTTTCTGCTCCCATATATTTGTAGGGCCTGGGTAATTTCTTTAGGTGCTAAGAATGACTGCAAGAAGAGTGCCCTACAGTACATTTTTGTGGCTGTCTTCAAAATATTTAAGTTTATTTAAATTTAATTGGTTAAAAGGCAGCTAATCAACTTAAATCATTTTATCATTGGCAACTACAGATATTAGCATTACATTATAACATGTTTTAATATGCAATTCTTTCTTCTGACTGATCTTGATAGGGACCTTCACTTTGTTTCCTTCTCTGCAAAAATCTTAGACAGACTTTAATCCTGGGCATGCTTTTTGTAGAGAAAGTTCCACTGAAGTAAATGGGATTCATTTATGAGAAATCTTGCAGAAAACCAGGTGGATCACTTAATATAATTTCCCACCATCTTCCTGATCAATGTTTTGCTTTTTTCTAAATTTGGACCTTTCATTATGCCTCATTTTCTTTGCTCTTTTCATGCCCCCGTTTCATTATAATAATAAATAATAATAATAATAATAATTTATTATTTATACCCCGCCCATCTGGCTGGGCTTCCCCAGCCACTCTGGGCGGCTTCCAAAAGAATATTAAAATACTGTGATACATCAAACATTAAAAGCTTCCCTAAACATTAGGCTGATTAAAGTGGCATTCTAAGACTGTCACTTATAATCCATTAGACAAATCTACACTAAAAAGGATCAAAAATATGACAATTTATGCCAGTGATAATGCATATGTAAGTTAGTCATAGATGGATTTGCAGGTTCCACTCATTTATATTTGTTGTTGTTGTTTAGTCGTTTAGTCGTGTCCGACTCTTTGTGACCCCATGGACCAGAGCACGCCAGGCACTCCTGTCTTCCACTTCCTCCTGCAGTTTGTTCAAACTCATGCTGGTAGCTTCGGGAACAGTGTCCAACCATCTCGTCCTCTGTCTTCCCCTTCTCCTTGTGCCCTCCATCTTTCCCAACATCAGGGTCTTTTCCAGGGAGTCTTCTCTTCTCATGAGGTGGCCAAAGTATTGGAGCCTCATTTATAATACTCTTTCATTAAGAAATATTTGACTGAGATGTTCCTATAGATTTTAAATTGTTTTTCAACCATTCATAGAATCATAGAGTTGGAAGGGACCCATGGATCATCTAGTCCCACCCCCTGAAATGCAGGAATCTCAGCTAAAGCATCCATGACAGATGGCCATCCAACTTCTACTTTAAAACTTCCAAGGAAGGAGAATCCACAACCTCCTGAGGGTGACCATTCCAATGTCAAACAGTTCTTCCTGTCAGAACGTTTTTTCCTGATGTTTAGTTGGAATCTCCTTTCTTGTAACTTGGAGCTGTTGATCCAAGTCCTACCCTCCAGAGCAGGAGAAAACAAGCTTGCTCCATCTTCCATGTGACAGCCCTTGAGATATTTGAAGATGGCTATCATATCTCCTCTCAGTCTCCTCTTTTCCAGGCTAAACATACCCAGCTCCTTCAGGTGCTCCCTGTAAGGCTTAGTTTCCAGACCCTTGATCATATTGGTTGCCCTCCTCTTCACATGTTCCAGCTTGTCAACATCCTTCTTAAACTGTGGTGCCCAGAATTGGACACAGTATTCCAGGTATGGTCTGTCGAAGGCAGAATAGAGTGGTACTATTACTTCCACATTTCCACTAGGCAGGGGTACCAGCTCCCAGGGTCCCCCCCAAAAAAAATTGTTCAAAAAGCATGGAAGCAAAGTGTGGAGCTGAGCATGGCAGGGCTCCAGTGGCCGACTCCTTCTCCTCCTTTCCCTGTGATGGAGGGGAATAAGGTTTGAAGCAGCCTCCTGCCAGTGGGGGTGCCAGGAAGAGGAGGAGCTGCTGTCCATTGAAGTTGCATGGTTGGCATGTTTGGCTCCGCCTACAGCTCCTCCCAATGCCCTGACATCATGCATGCAACATTGCCCCACCCAACCCCAATCACCCTCACAAGCTGGCGCCTCTGATTTCAGTATTGTTCAGCCTCTCTCTCGCTATGGGCTTACCCACACTCAGCTTTTGCCCTGCTCTTTCCAGACACAGGTCCACGCTTAAAAGAGCGTTTTTTGCGCCATACCTTTCTCCATGAAAATCTGCTCTTTAGTGCTCAATCAGAGCAAACATCAATTTGAGGTGTTTTTTTTTTAATGGATTGCTGTTTGCTCTGATTCAGCTTTAAAGAGTGGGTTTTTGCAGAGCAAAAAATTAAAATGGGCACTTAGTGCTTTAAAGCATAGACTGTGCCTGAAAAGAGCAGAGGAAAGGTAAGTGTGGATAAGCTCTTTCTGACATTTGCAGGTTTATCTAGATAGGCTTTTGGGGGGAGGAGTGGACACAATACCTTTCCATGCACAGAAGGGGCTTTGCAAGGCACAACCCAGTAGCTGATCTGTACTTCTGATAGTGCAGCTTTATTCATGTTAAGTCACTGCAGCTCTTGTTGTGTGCCCTGCAAGGCCTTATAGGTTCATGATCTCAGACTAATTTCTTGTACTTCACAAAAGCCCTTTAGGACATTTACAGTAAAACGATCTCTCTCCAGTGTTTGTGGTAAAATCTGCAACCATTCAAGCCCACTCAATAAATTTAAACCACATGGGCATAGAAACAAGACAAATCGTTCTTTTAGGCACCACTAGGACCTGTACCACCAATTCCCAGGGCCTTTAAAGTCCACACACTACAAGATCACGGAACTATATACCTATTCCTAATAGTTGAGCCAAGCCAGAGTTGTGAAGACAGCCAGCAAGCAACACACTCTCTAGCCATTTTGATATAGGTTAACCAGTGCACACTTCTTTCCCATATCTAAACTCATTCTGCCTTTTTGGGGTGCTTTTTGGAGGCATAATCTTCCCAAACACAAGCAAATGTAACCTGTTAGTAAGTTTTCTCATCGACAGTGCGTAGCATTTGCAATTAACTGCAGATTAAAGCATTTCAGAGAGCCCATCAGAGTCATGGTAAACTTTACCAACTTCGGTTTAAACCCAGTCAAAAGCCCAAAACAAAACACCACCATGATGTAGCCATTAAAACTTGGATATAAAAAGTTTTCATTCCCTGGAGAAAAACAAGGAAAATGAAGCTCCTTCAGAAAACCATCTTTTAAAAAAACAACAACCAAAAAAACCACCACCACACATATTTATTCCAGACAAAGCAGTCTTCTGGATATTTTAGGTTTTAAAATAATGTCTGGTTCTTTGCATTTCAGTTTTCCCAAGATGAAAAGAAGGGGAAGGAAGGAGGTTCTAATATGTCATGTTTGTTGTTTTGACAATGAGAATCATTCCATTTGTATTACTATCTCAATATCATTGGGGGCCATCTTGTAATAAAACCTTCATACTAAATCTCTGTGCACCTTATGAATTTCACTACATCTTTACCTACAACCCCCCTCCCCTCTCAAGTTCCTTTAATAATAGCAGCAAACAGTTCCAGCTTTCCGCAGCTGCAGAGGTTAACCCTCCTTAGAGATTTGCAGTGGTACAGCTCATGCTTCCAATCAAAATAGTGACACAGTCAACGTGATTTACAGTCTAGAGGGGTTTGATTAGAGAACAGCATGCTGTGGAGCAAAATTTAAACCTGCAATGCTTACTTCTTAACAACAATAACAGCTCCTTGCCCCAAAGCTGAGAGAAATAAAAAGGCAAACTTAAGATAACTCTTTGCTTGGCTGGTGAGTTTTTGATCCAAAAACCTTCGTTCCATAACTGAAAAATGGGTCTTGAAGCCAAAGTTTCAGTTATAGCTTTAAATAAAAAACACATGCTCTTTTACGCCAAAAGGAATGCCCTCCTCTTGCCATAAAAACGAACAATACTAAGGGAGGTCAGCATTAGGTTAAAATCATCTCTCAGGTAGACCTGGCAGCATTTTCCTGGTTGAATTTCAGGGGTTTAACTAATGATGGAGGCAATCAGAGATGTGGGTGATTTATTTAATAGAAGCAAATATGGAATGAAGACAACATCTCTAGCAGGAAGCGCAGGCAAGGCAGGCACACCAAACAAGGTCATTTCTGCCTCCAAACTGCCCTTGTAACTCCAACACAAAACACGAATATACAAAGTCAAGGCCCCTAAGCCCAGACGTTCTACACCCCATTTACTTTAATGGGAGAGAATTAGCTATGTGCTTACCTTTCCATTTGAGATAACAGGGATTTAACGCAGCTTAACTTTGACTCGGTCATGCCCATATATTATTTTTACATTGATTTTACCCTAGGGATAGGCAAGCTGGGAGCTTGAAGAGTCAGCCTTGCTCTGGCTTCCCAGCATCTCATCTCTTTTACTAGGAACGTTACTGCAAAGGACTCAATGAGAACCACCTCCATAGGTTTAAATGGTTTTGGAAGCGCATCCCCCTTTGCATTGCTTGGTCACTCATTCCCATTTGGGTCAAACATGAGAAACCAAAAGCTGAGAAGGCGAAGAGAACCCTGCCAGAAAACTCTGCTGGTTATGCAGGCGGGAGCCATTGGCCAAGTGGCATGTTGCTTCCACTTCAACGCTTGCTCAATTCAAAATATGCCTTTGGTTAAGTAACTGCCAATCAGGGCTGCATGCTTCTCTACCTATCATGTTGACAGAAAACTGCAGCAGCCTTAATGCTGCACAACCTTTCTTATGTATGCATGCCCTTTCAACTGCTTAAAAATAATAATTACAAAATTGTGGTAAGCAAGGAGTTGCTGTGTAGAGTCACCCATGGACAGAGATTGCAAACCACATATGATAGTTGTACAGTTGTACCTCGGAAGTCAAACGCCTTGTGAGACGAACGCTTTGGCTTCCAAATGCCACAAACCCGGAAGTGAGTGTTCGAGTTTGCGAACATTCTTCAGAACCCTAACGTCCATTGTGGCTTCCGATTGGCTGCAGCAGCCAATCGGAAACCACGCCTTGGTTCCCGAACGTTTTGGAAGTCGAAAGGATTTCCGGAATGGATTCCATTCAACTTTAGAGGTACGACTGTACTTGGAAGATTTTCTCACTAGACTTGTCTAGCTGTTAAAAATTAGCAAAATGCTAGTACAGTGGTACCTCAGGTTAAGTACTTAATTCGTTCCAGAGGTCCGTTCTTAACCTGAAACTGTTCTTAACCTGAAGCACCACTTTAGCTAATGGGGCCTCCTGCTGCAGCAGCACCGCCAGAGCACAATTTCTGTTCTCATCCTGAAGCAAAGTTCTTAACCCGAGGTAGTATTTCTAGGTTAGTGGAGTCTGTAACCTGAAGCATATGTAACCCGAGGTACCACTGTATCATTATTCAAGACTGATTCCACTGCAACACTAATTCAAAATATTTCTACAATTTGCTATCAACACAGGCACTTCATATAAAATTCAAGTCCTGTGCCTCTTTTTTTTTCTGTTCCACAGCTAAGATATTTTATTTTTCTAACACACTTTTAGTTGTCACATTTTCCACTGATTTTTCCTAACTCCTTCATTCCAAGCAAAACCCAGCTCGCTATCAGGGATTATTTCACTTTGTTTAGTGTTTAGTCTGCATGCACAAGGCAGTGTGTAGACCACAAGCCTGTTTCAGCTGTACAGTAAAAGCACATCTGCATTTGTGGAGTTAATCATCATCTTATTAATTTTGCTTGGGCTTTTCCTCCCCCTCCAAGAGAATCCTAATGAAAACCATGTTTATGTGCTCTAAGGCACAGAGGAAATTCATTACTCTGAGGAATAACACACTCCACAAGTGAAATGAAAGTAATCTTATTTATGACAGGAAGAGGCCTTCACTGGCCTGAACTCCACCACACTTGGACTGATACTGGGAGTATGAGGGAAGCAGCAAAAATGTAGAAACTTATTTTCAAATAGAAGCTTCATAACATTACGTTCACAACTAGGCTTTGAAAGATTTTTTAAAGCTTTTTTTTTTTAAACAAAAAACCCAAAATCCTTTGCTATGGCCTGCCAAATTGACAGAGTTGCATGGAGATAATGCATTTTAAATTCACAAGAGACCTCTTTCTCTCTCAGTTTATCACATGTACCTTTGGGTTCCATCGTTTCCTTATGTTGCTGCTTACAATGACACATACCTGTGTTGACAGCCCAGCTTCCTCGTTATCAGTGTGGGTCATTAGTACTCTGTTCCATAAGATTATTCTGCATTGCTAGAATATCTGGCTTTCATAAAACAGAAGTCAAGACGATTTTAGAAAGGTTGTCGCTTGTTTCTAGAGAATTGTTTTATTGAAGGTTGGTCATTTTTTTAAATGCTGGGCTAAATAAAGGATTCTAAAGGATGATTAACTCGCGGTTGCTGCTCGCTGGCAAACTGGCCCTTTGTTTGCAAATTATGCATTTATATTATATTAGAAAATGATATTATATATATTATATAGAATTGTGTTCATTGATAGATGTCTGAAAACCACCTAGAGAATACCTTGTTCTGTAAGGTGGCCTAAAAAGATGTCAAAGAAAGAAAGCACCCTATGATCTTCTGATGAAGGGTGGTTTACAAATTTAATTAATAATAATAATAATAATAATAATAATAATAATACATTATTTGTTGTTGTTGTTGTTGTTGAATTATTAATACTTAATAATAAAAATGAAATTACTGCACCTTATACTACACAACTGGTGGGAAAGCTGGTGATGAAGTTGATGATGTATCCAATTCTTTATTGGCAGAAAAGCTATTGGTACTGGGGTAGCAGCAGAAAATGTGGGTTCTGAGACCAGGAAGAAAACAGTTCAAATCTAATCTTGGCCACAAACTTAGCCAAGGTACTGTTCCCTCAGGTTCAGTCTCCCGTTTGCAATATGTAGTTAACTCTGCTTTCCTACTGTACAAGATTGTTGTCAGGATCACAGAGATAACCCCCTAAAACAATCTTAAAAGGTAAAGGTAAAGGTATCCCTGACCATTAGGTCCAGTCGTGACCAACTCTGGGGTTGCGGCGCTCATCTCACTTTATTGGCTGAGGAAGCCGGCGTACAGCTTCCGGGTCATCTGGCCAGCATGACTAAGCCGCTTCTGGCAAACCAGAGCAGCACACGGAAATGCCATTTACCTTCCCGCCAGAGCGGTACCTATTTATCTACTTTGACGTGCTTTCGAACTGCTGGGTTGGCAGGAGCAGGGACCGAGCAACGGGAGCTCACCCCGTCGCGGGGATTCGAACCACGACCTTCTGATCGGCAAGTCCTAGGCTCTGTGGTTTAGACCACAGCGCCACCCATGTCCCTAAAGGAATCTTAAAAGGTTACATATTCTTAAACCAATTCCCACAAGCACCGTATGCCACCCACTCTTCCTTTCCTCTTATACTGAACTAGAGGTCTTCTGAAAGCTGGGTGGGACAGTATCAGGGGGACCAGGTCTTCCTCCATGTAGACTAAGACTTAACACAATCAAAACTGACCAGCCATGCATACAAGGGTTCAGGTGAATGGGAAGAAGTACAACTTCTGCTGTCAAATACACATGGCAGAATTGCAACCTTGAATAGTAACATATGCCTTTAAAACACACACACACACACACACACACACACACACACACACACACACACACACACACATAATGTATATTGCATTCACCACAGACTTGGAGGAAAGAATCTTCTACTTATTGTTGTATCAGGAGATCCTTTCCCTATGAGATATGAACAGGGCCTTTACTGTGGTTGCACCTATCCTTTGGAATTTCCTCCTATTCCATATTAGAGAGCTGCAGTCACAGAATAATAGAATCATAGAGTTGTAAAGCTGGAAGGGACCCTGAGCATCATCCAATGCAATGCAGGAATATGTAGCTGCTGAATACTATTTTTAACTGCTTTCTAAAAAAAAAATTTTTTTTTTTGCTTTATGTTTGTAACCATTTTATAACTTTATATTTTATTGTTGTAACCCACACAGGGACCTTATGAGAAAGGGCGAGTAAGAAATCTAAATAAATAAATATGTACTTGTTTTTGCTTTTAGATTTAAGCCGCAACACATTGCGTTCGAGGTGGGAAACAAACCAGCAATCAAGAATATTCTTTTGAAAGGTTGATAGTCTCAGGTTGAAATCTGAATCGCACTTACAGTGGTACCTCGGGTTACAGACGCTTCAGGTTACAGACTCTGCTAACCCAGAAATAGTACCTCAGTTTAAGAACTTTGCTTCAGGATAAGAATAGAAATCACACAGCGGCAGCGTGGTGGCCCCATTAACTGAAGTGGTGCTTCAGGTTAAGAACAGTTTCAGGTTAAGAACAGACCTCCAGAACGAATTAAGTTCTTAACCCAAGGTACCACTGTACTAGGAAAGGAAAAACATGGGGCCTGCTCCATCCTTTCATGTATTTCCCTACCTTTCTTTAGAGTCTGGCACAGAATCTGTCTGAGTCTAACAGAGCTTCCCAGCAGCCTTTGCGAGACTCCGGTCGTAGACTTTCCATGCTCTATTAGGTGCTAGAAATTGTGCTTTCTCCCGAGACACACGTGGCTTCAGCAGCAGCAATGTCTGCTAATTACACCTCCCCTGGTCCCTCCTGTCTGATGTCCTCCATCTGGAGTTCACAAACTCAGGGCCACTCTAAGTGCTCTGTCTGTCCCCTCACACCAAAGTTGCATTAGGCACAGGGGAAAAAGGAGATGGAACAACAGAGTCAGCTCAGCTGCTATCATGACAAGTGCCAGGGACTTAGTAAGAGCTGGGACAGCAGCGATGTGTCTCACTCTCCTATGAGTGCATTTGCTTTAATCAAATCTCTCAAGACTGTGCTGTCAAAGAAAGGAGGGGTGCTACCTTGGAGTTTTAAGTTTCTTCTGCCTTTGAAAAATAATGCAGCAAGCACAAATACAACTTGTGCATCAAGACGTGATCGTTTTCCAAAATAATATGTTTGATGGTATTAGGATGAAGCAACAACCTTTTATAGTTGTGTGGCCAGAGATTTAAAAAACCAAAACGGGAGAACCTTTCGAAAGCGTTCAAGAAGTTTAAAGTCCTTTTTTGGCCACAAGAAGGCACTCTATACTAACAGATGGAAAGGGGTTGCATGGAAAGCGTCTCACTGAATGAATCCTCATTTGATGCACTGTTGACGATTTCCATGAAGGATTCATCAAAACATACAGAGCTTTATCTAATAATATGAAGGACAATTAGCCCCTCTGGAGTGGAGATGTTTAGTCAACTGTAGTTTAGATGCTTGGCGGCTGTTTGCAGATAATTGGACAAAACTCAGTGCTGTAGCTCCTGCCAAATAGGGACTTTCAGCAATCCTAGAGCAAGACCATAATAAAGGACAGCAAAATATGATGAGCAATTTATGTGGCTATTTGTTTCCCATATGTCCTTGACAATGTTACAATGTGTTGTAATTTGAATTTTCTCATAATTTATTTTCTCATAATTTCTTTGCTGTGGAACAAAGCTGCAGCTGCTTTGTACAGGAAGAGCCTGTACCTACAGCTCTGCAGACGGGTAATGAAGTTAGAAAGGCAAGTTTTTATTTTTGTGGATGAAAACTTGATTTCTTTTTTCCAAAGGTTTTCAGCACCAATTAAACTGCTGTCTCCTGAAAGAAAGGTTGGGCAACATGTGGATTGCATTCACTTGTTTGGTACCATTAAGCTAAACTTAATTGCTGTCATTTGGTAATTGAATATGATTTCAAAATTTGAATATGAATTTGAATTGAATATGATTTCGAATTTTATGAATTTTGTAAATGCTGGTTACAAAAACAAAACAAAACTGCAGTTGTTTCAGAAACAAACATATGACAAAAAATAAAATAGATTGGTAATGGAATTGCTTGCCTCGGTGTCTATTAAACCTAGGTCAATATTACTGGGCTATGAAACAGGATTGTGATTGAAATAAAATCATCTAGATGAAATTATTGGCATTTCAATTGAATACACTGTTTGTATTTGCATCCTGGCCAATGAGGTACCATTCAGATATGATGTCGGCTGCACTTGAGCTGCTTTCCTTTCAATTCATCCCACTGTGCTGCTGTGCAGTGTTGAGACTCACCTACACAGGACTATGGGATCAACTCCATAGGATGTTATCATGCAATCCCTGCTTGGCAGGGATGGGGGCAACTATCAGGAGCTAAGGACAGGTGCAACTGGCCCATCACATATTGGGGTAGACTTTAAAAAGAGATCTTGCACTGCTATGGGCTAAATCAATAGATTTGCTCTGGGATAGCTCAGTCAGTAGAGCATGAGATTCTTAAGCTCAGAGTTGTGGGTTCAAGCACCATGTTGGGAAAAAGATTCCAGACCCGCCAAGTGTCCCTATTTTCCAGGAGCTGTCTCAGTTTCTGATTTGATCCCAGAATGTCCCACTTTTCCTTAGGATGTCCCTATTTTCATCAGAGAAATGTTGGAGGATGTGAGATTCCTCCATTGCAGAGGGTTGGGACTGATGACCATTGCAGTCCCTTCCAACTCTACAATTCAATGATTTTATGATTCAGACCCAGAAGCCACTTTTAACCCAAACATGCATTCAGGAACCCTTTTCTTAATCTTTTAACATAAATTTGCATGGTGGCAGCGCTCCTATTGTGACCCACCTTGGATCAGGCCGTGACGCACTCACTAGTAGGTCCCAACCAACCAGCTGATGGGTCAGTGATGTAGACAATACTGAGCAGGAAAAAGCAATGGTCTGATTTAGTACAATGCAGCCTCATATCTCTACAGAGGCAGCCTAGGGTGATATTTTCCTTAAGGATTTTCCATGTACAGTATAACTTACCTTCTTACTCTATGACTCTTAAGTTTTGCATTGGCATCATAGGATATAAAAGCAACCTGATGCATGAAAGGTGGGGGAACTGTTTAAGTGTCACCATTTATAGTTCCAGCCGCTATTATCTGTGAAGTCCAAGCATGCAATGCAATGCATTAATGATACAAAAGGGCTGATAAAGGAAAGAGGAATGGCTGTGATTGGCATGGTGTTATGTCAACTTAGAAAATTCCTAGATAGGAACACGTGACCCACCAGATATTGATAAACTACAGCTCCCATCATTCCTTCTGGAGGTATCTGGAAGGCTATAGACTCCACATCCTTGGATTTAACTTAGTTGCAAGAGATATGTAGTATATTCTTGTCTAAAAGTAAGCTCCACAAAAGTCTCACTGTATATAATAGTCGTACTCTTGCAGCCTTAGAAGCAACGACGCTTTGTTTCAGACACGTATAACAGAAAGGAAAGCAGACTGAATTTTTAAACTGACATTAATCCTTGCCACATTTTAACACGACCATATGGACTAACCGTTAAACTCATTTATTCAGGAGTGTATATTTTAACACCATTTTAAAGACTTTGCACCACTGAATATTTTACCGTGTTTGTATTAACTCGTTACGGTATCAATCTTTATTTGCTGGATAGAGCTATATTGTCTTCCGTAAAAAGAAAAAGAAAATCCCTTCAAATTACAACAAAGGGCTAGAATTTACAAGGTCTGCACAGCAAGTAGTGTGAATTATAGTACTCCGTACTGGCAAAGCTCTCAGGTCCAGGAGGCAATTATGCTTCACTTTTCCTGCTGCTTACTTCAAGGTGCTTGCTGGCCACTTCAGTCCAAATTCAGATGTAATCTGAACAGATTTAGGAGAGGAGAAATATCCCACACAATAATTAGGGACTTGGGGTGCAAAAAGCCATGTTAAGTGTTAACAAGTAAAATCCCACCATCTAGCATTGACTTTTAAATATGGAATGGATAAACTAACGACAGTAATGGCTAGCTGCCCATTGGCTTTGGCATAAGGAGCCAAAGTAAGGATAAATTGGTAGAGGATGCAGCTCTGTATTATTAACTTCTGTAGACTGTAAGAAAAGCTCTCTTAGCCTCATCTTCTGCTGTTAAGACATTTAGTAATTACTTTTTCTCTTCTCTTCTTTTCTTTTTTTGTTTTGCTTTACAATCGACCGGGAGTCTGGCTGGGTTTTCTCTGTTGTTTTTATGTGCCTTCCAAGCTAATTGCAGCTGCCTTATATTTTACAGCTTAAATTGTTTATGACTGTGTTGTATACTACTTTGTGGGCTGGATCCAGACCTGCGCTCAGCAAATTCCACTCATGTAGGAGGAAAGGTGGCAATTTATCCAGCCCGCCTGAAGCCCCAGAGCTCCAGAAAAACAGGGGAGGTGACACTGGGAGATGGAAGGAGAAAAATGGTGAAAATCACCTCCCCACCCCTTTCCTCTAGCAAGGAGTCTCCGCTGGATTCCGATTCCTTTGGTGTCCAGAAGAAGCTCATCTGTTCACAGAGGGGAGGATCTGGATACAAACTTGTACAGTGGTACCTCGGGTTACATACGCTTCAGGTTACAGACTCCGCTAACCCAGAAATAGTGCTTCAGCAGGAAGCCCCATTAGCTAAAGTGGTGCTTCAGGTTAAGAACAGTTTCAGGTTAAGTACGGACCTCTGGAACGAATTAAGTACTTAACCCGAGGTACCACTGTATATTCCATGAAGGGAAATGTATCACAGAAATCAGGTGGGAGTTTCACAGGTGGGAGATGAATGAGCTGGTTGAGGGTAACAGCTACAGTACAGAACTGTACTGACCTATCCTGTAGCACCAAGAACTGATTGGATGAAGTTGACTGTGTTATTTGCATACTCTGAGATTTTCAGTGGAGTTCCATTTTCTTCTGCAGCTCCCCTATTTGGCAATTTTGAGTGTCTTCAGCACCACATACCCATTGTCTAAGATGCACCTTTTTAAGTGGGTGAATGTGGTCCTTTTTCTCTGTTGCGTGGAAGCAATCTTCAAGATTGCTTGCTTTGGGGATTCATACCTCTGTGCTCACCCACACTGTCTCTGATCAGGGTAGCTTCAGTCTTTATTGCTACCATAAAAACTACAGGGCTGTTCCATAAAGTTTTGGGTCACACACATGGCAGGCCAAATGCCTAATACAGAAAGCTGCTGACCTGAATGCAGGCAAGGTATCAAATTGTTCCCTGTCCTAGTTTGTCTCTGCATGGCCTTTCTTTTCCACTGCTTTGTTTATAATACACCCCCCGAAAACTTGTTCACCTGGCACCCACCTTAGTATCCTTTAGGTACCAAGGGAAAACTGTTCTGTTACCCCAAGTTTTTCAGGAGCCTAGCTGCACTCTCTGTAGCTTTTTTATCGGTTTGATTACAGTTGATGCCATAACTCTTGATTGGAATTTTAGGTTTTATCATTGCTTTTTAAGTTTTAAAGGTAAGTAGTCTTGGGAACTATTGGCAAAGGAGTAGGCTAGAGGCATTTCAAATAAATAAAGTCTAACAACAACAACAACAACAACAACAAACAACAACAACAACAACAATTTATTTCTACCCCACCCATCTGGCTGGGTTTCCCCAGCCACTCTGGGCAGCTTTCAACAGAACATTAAAAACAGAATAAAACTTCAAACATTAAAAGCTTCCCTAAACATATGTATATATATATGTTAAATCTAGATCATGGTTTCCCAAACTTGGGTCTCCAGCTGTTTTTGGACTACAGTTCCCATCATCGCTGACCACTGGTCCTGCTAACTAGGGATAATGGGAGTTGTAGTCCAAAACCAGGTAGATATTCAAGTTTGGGAAACCCTGATCTAGATCGTCATTTTTAGTTCTTTTCTTATCATACCCCCGCTTTTTCGCTTCCTACTTTCAATGACACTCTTTCAATCCACTATGCATGAGTAAATAAGCTAGGAGTACTGAAAACATGGAGTGCAGAGGATCATAGTGGATTGAAAGAGTGTCATTGAAAGTAGGAAGCGAAAAAGCGGGGGTATGATAAGAAAAGAACTAAAAATGACAATCTAGATCAGGGTTTCCCAAACTTGAATATCTACCTGGTTTTGGACTACAACTCCCATTATCCCTAGTTAGCAGTACTCCTAGCTTATTTACTCATGCATGGTAGCCAGCTGTCTAGGGGGAAATGTTCATGCTTCCTAGCAGCACTAGAGCTGAGTCACAGCTCCTGGACAGTATCTCCCCAAATCCTGGAACCGTGCAATTTGTAAGAACATAAGAACTGCTTTGCTGCATCAAGGACCAAAGTCTATCTAATCCAAGATTCTGTTTCTAATAGCAGCGAGCCAAATACCTTGACCCATTTCTCTCTCTCTTTGGATGAAAATACTATAAGAGTGTTTTGCATTATAATACTGTATTCCTTGAGTAAGCAAAGCAAAGCAAACAAAACAAAACAAAACAAAACAAAACAAAAAACAGTACACACAAGAGTCCTGTTATTTTAAATATATACAAGCACCACCCATTTCTATAAATCAGTGCAATCTTGTTTTGCTAAAATAAAATAAACTTTGCCAAGAGATGAAACGGATAGCCTGCTCCTTTGCAAGGCCTCCAATCGTGGCTCTGTGAACTATTACACATAGGAACTAAGTGACACCTTTTGGATAATGGTGCCAAGTCAACAGATGGAACGCATTACAGAGTTTGGGACAATGCTGTTTAAACAACTGGATGCCAGGATCCCAGGGTAAAAAGTAGAGAGAGGTTAAAGGACAATGTGTTATATAAAACATGAACACACACACAACTACTCAGGCTGAAGAGTCCTTCATTTAAAAGCAATTTTGGTGGCTGCTGGAAGCAGCCCTAATCTTTCATTCTTTCGACACCAATAGGAATGCTGTTGCCTATTGCTCATTCAAAAAAAAAAAAAAAGTGGCATGGAATCTGAGTGAACAAAAAGGAAGGACAAAATACAAGCTGGCTGAAAGGATGTGAAAAAGAAAAACCTAGCGTGCTTCGAACTTTTCTCCAGGACCAAACAGATGAACACATTTTATAAGGCTTTAAAATGCTGGCCCCACCCCATGGATTTCATGGCAAATAGATTATCAGAGTGAGTTCTGTTCCAGTCTGCTTTCTGAATGTTTGGCCTCTGGCAATCAGCTGCTAGTCAAAAAGGAGGTCTCATCTTAATTCTGTTCTATGGGACTCAGACCCCCAAATTTCCATTCCTATGCTATATCCAGGTGAGTTAATGGGGTTTGCTCCTGTGACAAGGCAGCTGTGGCTTTCCTTGCTGCTCATTCTAATATTTCCCAGGCAAACACTTCCTCCTCATTCAGACACAGTTCTACCAACAGGGCTTGAAAACCTGTCAAGGGCTGGCTATGTGTTCTCCATGTTTGCCCCTCGCCATGTGAGCTGCAGGGGTGGGTGATGCTGAACTCTGGTCTTCCTTCCCCTTTTGTTGACCAGCCCTTGTTGTTGTTGTTGTTGTTTAGTCGTGTCCAACTCTTTGTGACCCCATGGACCAGAGCACGCCAGGCACCCCTGTCCTCTGCCTCCCGCAGCTTGGTCATGCTGGTAGCCTTGAGAACACCGTCCAACCATCTTGTCCTCTATCGTCCCCTTCTCCTTGTGCCCTCCATCTTTCCCAACATCAGAGTCTTTTCCAGGGAGTCTTCTCGGGTGGCAAATTGTATGCTTATGCGTCAGCTGTACAATGAGATTCCATCTCCTGTCAACTACTGGAGTGTGCTAGAAGTGGGTCTCCTACAGATTAAGGTGGTGTTTATTCATGCCTTGTGAACACTATGTGTGATATGGGACTGTGAAGGAAGACATCCACCATAGGGCATAATTTTGCTTGGATGAACTTACCTTTGTTCTGCATTTCTAGGCCCACGTCTAGGCTCTCCAAGTCCGTGTCCAAATTTTGTTTTGTTTTGTTTTGTTTTGTCCTGGTGCTTTCCCCTGGGAAAACCAGTGTTTTGCCACTGAATCAGAGCAAACAGCAATCCGGTTTTTCCTGGGGAAAGTGCAGGGACAAAAAAAAACCCCTGCTTGGGCATGGGCCTGGAAAGCCCGAACCTTATGCCTAAAAAGCACAGAGCAGCGTGGATGAGCCCTCATTCCATGCATGGCTAATGTCGGGTGCACAAAAGACACTTAAAAAAAATGTAATGAGTGCTTTGCATTCTTTAAACTGACAGCATTTGCTGTTGATGCAGTTGCTAAGATGCACAGGATCCTAAATACGTTATGCTGATGACAGACACATATATTAGTGACTGCTGGTGTAGCTGGTACCCATGACTTGGAGCTTTGGCTTTTTTTCTTGCAGAGACCCTTTGTTCATGTCGTGGATAAGTTTAACAGTCATGGTGACAAGTCTGATGATCTGCATTCTTTTCTTGCTACAATATATTCTTTCCCCACCACTTATGATGTAGAACTACTACTTCTTCTTCTTCTTCTTCTTCTTCTTCTTCTTCTTCTTCTTCTTCTTCTTCTTCTTCTTCTTCAATGTACAGTACTAGCTCTCTTTTCCCTCTATGATTACAATTTAGGTTAACTCTTCTTCTGGCCTTACTTACTCTTGGCCATCATTCTGCTTTATCTTTCTGCAGTACCAGAAAGTACCGAGCCTGCTAAAATTTTCTCCACTATAAATGCATGCTAAACTCTCCTTTCTGCTAAACCATTTTATTTTGCAAACTTGATTTCTCACACGTTTTCTTTTCTGTTTTCAACTCTTTGTCCTGTCTGGTTCCTCTTTCTCTCCAGTTCTAACCCAGGTTTCCACCTAGGTAATTCAGGATAAACCAAGATTACTTTCCTTCAGTATATCTCCTTTCTGAATATTTTCTGTTTTCTTCTATTTTTCCATTGAAATGATCTTTGTTATTTTGGCATCACCAATATTGCTACTTGCAGTCTTGATTTCTTTGCCCTTTTTTCCCTTAAGGCCTTGGCTCTCTTACCTTTACCTGCATTTCTGAATTTCCAGTTAGTTTCTACTGAGTTTCTTTCAGATTTTCAATTTTCAATATCTGATCTTTAAGAAAAGCACCAAAACTATTCTCAATTCTTTCTTCTTAGCTATGACACAGTTCATCTTCTCTTGTCCCCAAATTGCTTGAAATGTATTTCTTTTCGGTGTCTGCACTTTCTTTTATCTAAATTTTTGATCTTCACCAATCTGGTTTCCGTGCTTACCACAAGAGAAAGTAATTTCTTGAACTAATTTTCTTTGTCTAAACAGCAGAACTGGTATTATTATCTTCTTCTTGATTTAACCTCTGCTTTCAGTACTGTTGGTCATACTTCTTTGTATGAATTTGGTTTTCATGAATCTGTTCTATCTGTGTTTTCTAATGTCTATCTCTCTCTCCTTCCATTCCTTGTTTGGGCTCTTTTGCTTTGATTCTTTATCTATGCCCTTTAAGATTTTCCTACTCAGTCATTTGGTACTAATTAATTCTATGGTGATAGAAAAGAATAAGTGAATATTATCATTCATCTATCTTGGTCTTTGCTAATCTTTCATCATTTCTTGCTGTTTCCTCATGATTGCTTGCTCATTCTTTGAAGTTTAATTCTTCAAAAACAGGATTTCTCCAGTTTCCTCTCTTCCCTATCCTTATATTGTGTGTTTTTGGTTTTTTTAAATCCACTGATAAAGTTATTTCTTCTAAGCTAGAGATCTTGGTGATTTTTTAAAAATCTCATCTTCAGCTATGTTTTGCTGTTTTCAGTTGAGAAAAATGCTAAAATCTGACAAAGTATTGCTTTTATAGGGACTCATTTATTTCCAAGTTCTCTAATGTGCTCTATTGAGTTCCCTTATTGCTATACATTAATCTTTCCCCTTATTTTCCTGTATCTCTGTTAGTGCAGAGACTTCGGTTTTCTGCAGACAGTTTTTGTAATAATTTTAGGGGACAGTGAACATAGCTCCAAAACTGGGGACAATGAGCAATAGAACTTCTTCTCAACAGCCTCTGGCTCATATTTCACTCTAGAATTGTGTGGCTGCAGCATTGTACTACGGCATTCTTTTTTGGGGGGTGGGAAGAGCAGCTGCCACAAAAAATGGCAGCTCCACTGGTGGCTGCCGCTTTTTTAAAAAAGCTGCAATTGCATAGCCGCCACTAGAGGAGTCCTGGAGTAGTAGTTGTTAAATGAAAAGAGTGAAATCCACAAGTGTCTCAACACTAATGGTAGGCTCTTCCAGAAAGTCCCTCCCTCCATGATACGCCATCTGCAAATAGGTATTTTTGTTAAGAAAATATGCATTCTCTCACAAATAATCTGGGACTCAGCTACATTGACAAAGAAAAAGTGCTTTATATGTATTCTTTATGCATTCTAACCAGTGCTATTTTTCTAGAAAAAGAGGTGCTGGAACTCACCATGAACACCTTCCATTTTCTCTTGTAATGGCAATGGCGCCCACCTAAGAGGTGCTAGAACAGAGTTCTAGCGAGATGCAGCTGGGGGGGAGGGAGCCCTGATTCTAACACTGTCACACCAGATGGCACTGTGGAGTTCCGTTTTTGCTAACCCAATTTCTCCCTCTCTCTTTTAAATTTTTAAAATTCATTTTCATTTTTAACAATTGTCCTCATACATAAATCATAATCATTTTACAAATAGGATTCTCAGAATCCCAGATCTTCCCTTCACGGCTTCCCTAGATATTATTTTCAAACAGCATCATATCATACCTTCATATTTTCTTAAAACTCAGTTGTTACCATAGTTCTTGCTTCATTGCAAGTGGGTTTTTTTATACAATTCTGCCAATGTTTTTAATAGTTTACAGTGTTATTTCCAGTAATTTATAAAATTCCCCATTCTTTATTAAATTTATTGTCCTCTCGATCTCTGATTTTCCCAAAACAAAATAAAAAAGTCTCCTGCTGACGACTCTTAACGACTGCAATAGGTCTTACAGGAAAAAGCAAGGGGTGAGAAGGTGAAAAATGGCTTTGTCATGTATAATGAGATAAGAATCCAATGTCTTTGTTCAGACCAGGTCTCTCCATGGTTTTCAGTTTGGTAATAAGTTGCAATTCACCTTCGAGGCTCATCACAGCTATCTGCCAATCACCCATTCCCACCACCTTTCTGAGTAATACCCCTCCCCACCTTCTCACTATATAGAAGGGTCTGGTGACTTCTGTTTCAGTGTATCTGAAGAAGTGTGCATGCACACGAAAGCTCATACCAAGAACTAACTTAGTTGGTCTTTAAGGTGCTACTGGAAGGAATTTTTTTATTTTGTTTTGACTATGGCAGACCAACACGGCTACCTATCTGTATCTGATTTTCCCAGTCAGCTAACCCGATTTCTCATACAAAGTTTGCAATGCGTTTAACTGAAACGCCTCTGTGATGTGTCTAGATCCAGTCTTAATTTAGAAACCTTGGAAGCAGCTCAGGGATGTAGGGAAAAACAGCCAAAAGATTCCCAGGACAGAACCCCAAATTACCAGTTTCATTCGTTTACTGTAACAACCATTCAGATTATATCTATTAGAATAACACAATACAGCATGGATATAATGCAATCAGCATAGAACTAATTGTTTCCAATTAAAAAAGAGTCCTTTTACACTTAGCAGGGCAATGCTTGGCACACAGCATTTAAATGGGGGCTAATCATACAGTACAATTTACTCTAATCGCAGGGACTAGTCTAGAATTTTTTGCCAGGGTTTTCGCCAAGATACATCCAGTAGCCTTACCTCAGTCTTCAAAAATTTCCTTGAACTAATTCTCAATTATTTCAAAGGCTTTCCATACTCACAAAGGGAGGGACGATACAGATGCAGGTTTCTGCATCACAAAGATAAGATTATTTTAATGGAGTGTAACTTCTTGGCAAATCAGATATCCCCCATGAGCACCACCAACCAACTACCTCACATATAAATTCTCTTCTTTCCAATGGGCATTTCATACATGAACACACACAAAATGAAATTCATATTTAAAATCCATATGTTATGTAGAATATGAGTGAGGGCAGTATAAGTACTTCACATGTATCTAGGAACAAGAAATACTTGCTTAAATGAAATTTTGTTAGGTACTGGGCAGAGCTTTGCTTCAATCAGAATCTTGGCTAAGTCACGCGGAATGTTAATGCTAATGATAATAATACTAATAATAAATATTCCTCAGAGTAAAAGGCTTGAAGAGGAAAAACAAAGCAGCCATCTTGATTCCATTCAGTTATTTTCTCCTCTACTTAGCCTCATGACAGGAACCAAAGTAAAACACAAAGCAGCCAAATGTTGCTTTAGTCACAGTATATATTTTAGATAGGCCTGACAAAGTTATTTCTAATTTTGAGCCCCGAAACCATTAGAAAAAAAAAATGGATCTGCAAATGCTATTGTGTTATTTTTGTATGTTAAGAGTAAATCTGGGAGCTAAATTCCCTGGCAGTGGCTATCCAAGTCTGGAGTAAAATTAAATTAAAGCAAGAGCTCTGAGAATGTCTGCTTGTATATAGGTCAAGAGCCGTTGCTGTGAGATCTCACATTTCATGGATATGGTCAATGCCAGGTCTGTTTATACAGGGGGATGTCAAGCTCACCTCATAAAACAGCACTGTCCAATGAAAACCATTCATTTGATTGCTCTGGAAAAGGCCCTATAGCATTGTTCATAGAACAGTTATCTCTGGAAAAAGCTGGAGCAGTTGCCTGATCTGCTTTTCCATGGAAGAATTCCAAAAAGACTGAAAGCAGTTTATTCTTTAAAATATAAACAACAACACACAGTTACAACAATGCACACAGGACTGCCACCACATGCTCCAGCCCTCTCATTTTCTAAGGCATTCATTCACACGCATGCAGAGTTATGTGCAGTAACGGATTTATAAAAAACACCTATCACTGATGGGTTGGAACTTTGTCATGTTATAAACCTTTTTCAAAGAAAGTGTAAACTGATCAGAGTTGCTTGGGGAATGTCTTTGACACACGGTATGGATTCATACTGGAATGCACCCTTGTGTGCAGTGGAACCCCACAAGAGTTTGGACTGTGGACATTATATTCAATTAGCAAAATGTCCCTCATTGTCAGGGGATGGTGTGTGTATTGGAAAGCACTGTGCATATCTTTTGAGTCCTGCATTCAGACACACAATGTGCCCAGCCTCTGTGGAATCCTGTCAGTGGAAACCTCATACCAAGTCACAGTACTGATCCATCTCAAAAAGGTAAACAAAGGTAAAGGACCCCTGGACGGTTAAGTCCAGTCAAATGCGACTATGGGGTTGCGGCACTCATCTCACTTTCAGGTGGAGGGAGCCAGCTTTCCGGTTCATGTGGCCAGCATGACTAAACCACTACTAGCGCAACAAAACACCGCGATAGAAGCCAGAGCACATGGAAATGCCATTTACCTTCCTGCTACAGCGTTACCTATTTATCTACTTGCACTGGTGTGCTTTCAAATTGCTAGGTTGGCAGGAGCTGGGGCAGAGCAACGGGAGCTCACTCCATGGCGGGGATTCTGATTCCGATTGGCAAGTCCAAGAGGCTCAGTGGTTTAGACCACATTGCCACCCGCGTCCCATACTGATCCATCTACCTCAGTATTGTCAACAGCTCTCCATTGTCTCTAGCGGGAGTCTTTCCCAGCCCTACATAGGGATGCAGGGGATTGAACCTGCAAAGCATGTGCTCTGCAACTAAGCTGAGCTATAGCCCTTCCAAAGTGACGCGAAGTCATCCAGCAGTAGAGTAGAGCAGGGGTAGGCAATTTGATACCCTGCCCCAGTGTTGTTGAAAGACAATTATCACTTCAGATTATGTGGGGCTTCAGTAGACTGTCAGTTCACATTGCAAAATCTTCACATAAAAAACACCCCCACCCATCTTCCCCCTCTCCACCCCTTATTTCCCCCTAATGTCTCAACAAATGAAACTGATTTGTAAAAATGTTGCATGGAAAAAATACGAGAGACATTACACATACTTCTGTAAAACAAGAAAATCTTTAATAAAAAAAAACAAAAAAAACAAACACACACACACGTTTCTGGAAGAAGGGCTATAGCTTAGCTTTACTCATGTCAAGTGGCTGGATTTTGTTCTAACATGTGAGTCCTAACTCCCAGTGCATAATGGGACCATTTACAACTTCACAAAGAGGTTTATCTCCTCAGTGAGAACTATTCCAAGGCCCTGGCCACAACAACTGTGATGAAATGTTAAGAACTAGAAGTGGAAGAGAGGAAAGAATAGTAAATTTGCCACCATATTCAACTATAATGCAAGTTATGGAATGAGCTTCTATATTTTTCCTTAACCAAGAGTTGAATTCTCAAGTGGGTAGGTTTCTGAGTATCGATGCTTTTGGAAAATGAGAACACCCTGGTGTGTGTGTGTATGTGTTTTATTATACATGCATACACAGCCACCCACCCACTCACCAAAACACACACACAAAGAGAGATACACATAAATATATACACACAGACATATATATAAACAATTAATTTCCCCCCTCATATCTATCTTTTAGCTCAAGGAAATAGATAAAAAGAGGTTTACTGTAGAAATACTGACACACTGAGATGCTGTAGGAACCATAAGGAAAACAGAAGGGAACAGAAGTAACCTTTTAAAAAAACAACACACGTTTAAATGGCTCCATGCATTCTGCCCATGAACTTCTCTTTCCTCTTGAATTCACCCAGAGAGGAGCTGGACAAACAATTCATAATGTTTGCCTCCTAACAGTGGCAAAACACGCTTCTAAAGTTCAATAAAAACAAACAATTCCAGTGAAAAACAGTCGCTGGGGGAATCTGTGACCAGCAACCATGTCTTGTTCCTTCATTCTTGGCTTTTCTCCTAGAGATTTAGCTTCCGCCATTGACCTCTCCAAGGCCTTTCCAGGGGGCTGCACTCTCCTACCCTTGAGATTTCTTATCCCAAGTTTGACTCTAGCTTCCTTGCTTCCTCCCACTGGTTTATTCAGCCCTGAGATGTGGGCGATTTGGCTTTTTGTTTAACTACAGGCAACCTATGCAACTCCATTGCCTCTTTCCTGGACTCCAATTTGGCTCACCCACTCGTGGCCCAAGTTTTCTTGACATTGACTTTCCCTCTCTCTTTGTATCAGTTATATTGTTCTGAATCAAGGCTAAGATCTCCTCATCATGCTTCCATTTATCCACTGTTTCCTCAGTCTTTTGATGAAAATCTCATACATGATATGGAAGACTAGGATATGAAGATCATCACTAGCAGAACTTTTGAGCTTGAACTTTTCCAGTCTTCCCACCTTCTTCTCCTCAAGCTCACCTCCCTTTTTGTATCTACCACTAATTTTGAAGATTTGAGAAAAAAGCAAATATCCCTAAAATTCCAGCTTAATAACGACAATGACAGCTTAATGACAAACCTAGACAGCATCTTAAAAAGCAGAGACATCACCTTGCCAATAAAGGCCTGTATAGTTAAAGCTATGGTTTTCCAAGTAGTGACGTATGGAAGTGAAAGCTGGACCATAAAGAAGGCTGATCGCTGAAGAATTGATGCTTTTGAATTATGGTGCTGGAGGAGACTCTTGAGAGTCCCATGGACTGCAAGAAGATCAAACCTCTCCATTCTTAAGGAAATCAGCCCTCAGTGCTCACTGGAAGGACAAATCCTGAAGCTGAGGCTCCAGTACTTTGGCTACCTCATGAGAAGAGAAGACTCCCTGGAAAAGACCCTGATGTTGGGAAAGATTGAGGGCACAAGGCGAAAGGGGCAACAGAGGATGAGATGGTTGGACAGTGTTCTTGAAGCTACCAGTATGAGTGTAACCAAACTGCGGGAGGCAGTGGAAGACAGGAGTGCCTGGCATGCTCTGGTCCATGGGGTCACAAAGAGTTGGACACGACTAAACAACAACAACAATAACGAGTCTGGGACAATATTAGAAAGCATGAGAGAGAGACACACCGTTAGCCATTCTGGACAATGGGCCTTTAAGGTAGACCAGCCATACTGCTCCATTAAATATTGGTGGGAATCTGGGCTGAAATACAGAAACAATTTCACAGCCCAATTTCAACGGAGCTTTCTTATACAAAAGGGCATGCAGGATCATAAGTGTCACAGCCACCCAGGTGGGTCCCAGCTCACGAGAGACCTTACTCCGTTGTAGTTTACTTACAGGAAAAGTTTATTGAAGATAATTGCTTCTTTCACAGTTCAGCATTGTGGCTGTACGTCTGTCACGTTAGACCGCCGAAGTCCCCCTCTGACTCCTCCCCTCCTCCACACCAACTTAATAGCCTGGCTCTAGACCACCTCTTCCTCTCCTTTCTTTTCCGCAGGGTCTTTCTGCCCCCCTGGGTTCTCTCTTTCCGGGATTCGCCTGAGGCTGAATCCTCTGCCGCCTCCTGCCCCCTCCTTCTGGCTTTGGGGCCGGGCTCCTCCTCTGAGCTTTCCCCATTTCCGCGCGCCTCTATGTTTGAACTTGGCGCGCGTACGTTGCTTTTGACCTTTCCTTCGTCCTCTATACTGCCCCCTGTTCCACTCTCTACCCTTTCCGGCTGAACACCTTGCTCCAACCCCCTCTCTCTGTTTTCTCCTGTTCCTCCTCCCTCCGAGAGGCTGACAACTCCACCCCCTTTACTCCGTTCCGGCTGAGACCCCTCTGACAGCGTCTGTGCTTCACTGGGCTTTCTCCCCTCCTTCCCTGACTTTTCACAGCTTCTCTCTTCTCCTGCTTTTCGCCTGATCATGCTAGCTCCCTTTTGGGAATCCTCTGACTCACTGCTTAGGCTCATAGATTCCCTTCGAATTCCGTCATCTTCTTCCTCGTCTCTCTCTCCCTCCTCCCACTCGCTTTCCGTCTCCTCTGCCATCTCCTCACTTCTCCCAGAAACCCTGACATCCATCCCCCCCTCGAAGCCCCCCCTTCCCCCCTCCCGGTCGCTGGGTGCAGGTTGAGGGAAATGTGGTTCTTCCTGGGTCGGTTCAGGATACCGGGTGTCCACGTCAATCTTCTCCTCTGGCAGCTCCGTATACGTGTGTTCGAACTCGGGTTCCCCCCCTGAAGGCATCACAGTCTCTTCCTCCCTCACTGCTTCTCCTGGCGCTGCCTGCCAAGGACCTATCATCCACCTCTGACTCCATACCTCCCTTGGCTGATCCACCCACCAATAAGGGTTTGTCTCTCCCCCCCCCAGGCGGGGATCCCTGGTCGGGCTTGTTTTGGGCGTAGAGCCCTCGGGCGAGGAGAAACCCCCGAACGTGCTGCCCGACAAAGTGGGCGTGAAAAGCCAATCATCAAAATACTCCTCGGGCATGGGTTTGTGCGGAAAAATTGCATGAAACTCCTCCTTCAACAGGGGTTCGTCCAAAGCGTAACCCGGCACCCAGCTATTTGCAGAGACTGGAGTGCCTTCCCTGGCGAGAAAATATTCAACTCCCTCCTCCCCCCATCGTGAATCCAGTATCTCTGTGACCTCATTAAGAGGTTCTGGTCTTGGCGACTCCCCTCTCTCAGGCGCCCTTCTACGTGGCTCTGGAGGTGCTCCTGACTCTTGAAACCTGTGTGGGGCTTTGTAGGGAGTGAGCACCGACCTATGAAAGACCGGGTGCACCCTGGAGCCCTCCGGAAGGGCTAGGCGAAAAGCCACCGGATTGATCTTAGCCTCAACTTGATATGGTCCTAGCTGCCTGTGTTCTAACTTCTTTTTGGCCAACGACCTGGCCGGCATCGCGTGGGCTGCTAACCATACCCAGTCCCCAACCTGAATGTCTTCCCCCGCCCTTCTGTGTTTGTCGGCTTGCACCTTATACGCCTGCTTTGCCAGCTCCAAATGTCTCCGCAGCTCCTCGTGCACCTCTTGCAACTCTGCTGCAAACTGGTCGGCATTTTGAGGTCCCCCCCCTTCAGGTGCTGTAAAGCTCGGGAAGGTTCTGGGATGACGTCCATAGTTCGCGAAGAAAGGCGTCACCCCGGTGGATGCGTGCTTCGTGTTGTTGTAGGCGAACTCAGCCATCGGCAGGTAGTCCACCCACGCCGCGGGTCGCTGGTTGGCGTAACACCGTAGGTACTGCTGCATGATCGCGTTGACCCTCTCCGCTTGACCGTTGGTCTGTGGATGCCTCGCCGACGTCAGGTTGATCTTGACGTGCAAGATACCCAGAAGCTTC
The DNA here is from genome assembly GCF_964252035.2 of Podarcis erhardii. NCBI lineage: Eukaryota > Metazoa > Chordata > Lepidosauria > Squamata > Lacertidae > Podarcis > Podarcis erhardii. The sequence continues at coordinate 26,508,588 of NC_138512.1, read as the reverse complement.
CGCCAGAAAGTGGAAACAAATTGGCGCCCCCTGTCGGACAAGACGGACTGCGGTAGTCCATGCACTCTGAAGACGTGATCGATGAAGAGCTTTGCGGTCTGTTCTGCCGTCGCCACCTTGGCACAAGGAATGAAGTGCGCCATCTTGGTGAACAAGTCCACAACCACTAACACCGCCGTCTTACCTCTGGAGCTGGGCAGGTCTGTAACAAAGTCCAACGCTACCCTCTCCCACGGTTGCTGCGGTGTCTCCAGCGGTTCTAACAATCCCGCCTGCTTCTGATGCACTGGTTTGGACCTCTGGCAGATATCGCACCTGGCTACGTAGTCCGCCACCTCTCCTCTCATCTGGGGCCACCAAAAGTCCCTTGCCACCAACTCCATCGTCTTCTCTTTGCCGAAATGGCCCGCACTCGGGGCATCGTGCAATTGTTGCAAAACCGTGGCGCGAAGCTCGTCGGTGGGCACGTAAAGGGCGCCCTTGCGAGTCAAAAGTCCATCCTGCAACTGAAACTCATTGTTGTCAGGCGACCCTCTGCGGAGCTCCTCCATCTTGGATTGTGCAAACTGATCCTCTTGCAGCGCGCGTCGCACCGCGTCCAGGTCGACTGCGATGGTAGCGCACGTCCACGCCTGCGGTGCGAAAATGTACTTCGCTGCGATTGGAGCTACTTCCTCCAGGTATTGAGGCTTTCGGGACAGCGCGTCTGCTATAACATTGGAGTCTCCAGGGATGTATTCTATTCTGAAATCGAAATCCGCAAAGAATTCCGCCCAGCGCATGTGTCGTTGGGTTTGCAATTTAGCCGTCCGCCAATACTCCAAGTTCTTGTGATCCGTGCGGACCTGCACCGTGTGCTTGGCTCCTATCAAGAAGTGTCGCCACGCTTTGAAAGCTGCATGAATGGCCAACAACTCCCTGTCCCATATGGTGTAGTTGCGCTCCGTCTTGCTGAGCTTCCGGGAGTAGAATGCACCCGGTCTCCAGTTGCCTTGCGAATCCTCTTGCAAGAGGACGGCCCCAACTGCTCTGTCTGATGCATCTGTCTCTACCCGCATGGGCCTGCCAGGATTCACGTGCAGCAGCTGCTCCTCGGAGGCGAAAAGGCTTTTAAGCTTCCGAAAGGATCGCTCTGCTTGTTCGGTCCAGACGAACTTCTTCTTCTTGGAACTGAGGGTGTCAGTGATTGCCGCCGTCGCGTTTGCAAAACCTTTAATAAACTTGCGATAAAAATTGGCAAAGCCGATGAACCTCTGGACCTCCTTCCGATTTCGAGGGCTTTTCCAGTCCAACAGCGCTTGGACTTTAGTCTTGTCCATGGCCAGTCCCTCGTCGGACAGCTTGTAGCCAAGGAAATCTACCTCTCTCACATCAAACTGGCACTTCTCCAACTTGGCGTACAGCCTGTGTTCCTTCAGCCTCTGCAGAACTTCCTTCACGTCCTTATCGTGATCCTCTGGCGATTCCGAGAAAATCAGGATATCGTCGAGAAAACAGACACACTTCTTGTAGAGGAGACCTGCCAGGACGTGATGCATGAATGCTTGGAAAACATGGCTGCCATTTTGTAGACCGAAGGGCATAACTCTGTATTCGTACGTGCCCAAAGGAGTGAACATGGCCGTCTTCCACTCGTCGCCCTTCCTGATGCGGATGAGGTTGTAAGCTCCACGTAAATCCAGCTTGGTAAAAATCTTCCCCCTCCTGACTGTAGCCAAAAGGTCGTCAATTTTGGGCATGGGGAAGGCCTTGGGCTTAGTTAGTCTGTTTATGAACCGGTAGTCCACAATGAGCCTCTTCTGGGGCGTGTCTTTCTTTTTCACAAAGAAAACAGGACTGCCTCCCGCTGCTTTAGATTCCTGGATGAATCCGCGCTTGAGGTTGTGTTCTATGAACTCCCGAAGCTCTTGCAGCTCGTCTTCCGACATGGAGTACAGCTTGGCAGTTGGCAACTGCGCGCCTGGCACTAAGTCAATCGCGCAGTCGTAAGGTCTGTGAGGCGGCAATTTGTCAGCTTCCTTTTCGCAGAAAACCTCCAAGAACTCCGCGTACTTGTGAGGAACCGCTTGCACCATACTCAGATGCAGCTGCTGTTCGGCTTCTCCTCCTTGATCGGTTTGGATGCAATTCTGGGCGCAATACGATGAACAAAAGGTGATCTGCCTCTGGTACCAAGCAACCGCGGGACTGTGCCTGTCCAGCCAACTCATGCCCAACACGATGGGCGTGTCCGACAAGTGGGTGACATTGAAACTAATAAGCTCTCGATGGTCTCCAATTTGCATCATCATGGGAGGGGTTTGCTGCACCACTTGCCCCCCCAGCAACTTCCTGCCGTCTACCGTGACCACGTTCAGAGGCGTCGTTGCAGGCAGGAGCGCTATGTTATGCTGCTTGACGAACTGTAATCCCACGAAATCGGCGTTGCTTCCCGAATCGATGGTTGTTGGAACCTCGAGAAGTCGCCCATCAGGCAGCTGGAGTGTTGCTGTGAGTAAAACTGCTGGTTTGGGAGGTAAAGGGTCCATGCGCTGCAAGGATGCTGGGGACTTCTCTACAGATCCGCCTGGCTGAGCCCCAGTAGCTCTGCTTCCAGCCAGGCACTGCAGTTTCCCTGAAGCTGCTCCTCTGATTGCACCTCTGCTGTCACAGTTGCTAGTGCTGCAGTGTGCTTCTGGAGCCTCTGGGGGCACTCTTTCGCCATATGGTGTGCACTGTCGCAGATGTAACACTTCCTGGTCCCTCTAGGAGGCTTCGCTTTGGCTGCAGCAGGGATGGGGCTCTGGGATGGCTTTTGAGCCCTAGCACCACCAATCTCCATTGGCTCTTCGCCTTCCTTCCCCATTGGTGAGGGGTGCGCACGGCTGAAATCCCTGTGCACAAAAGGGAGAGCTTTTGCTTGCGCGCGCGCTTGGGGCCCCCCCTCCTCGTGCCACGGACGTCCCTCATGTCGAATTCCTATAGCCAAAGCCCGTTGCACCACGTCTTCCAGGGTCTGGGGTCTGTCCCCCCTTGCGATCTCATCCTTGACGGAGGGGCTCAATCCCTCCCAAAAAAGATCCCTGACCGGTAGACTGTCCTTCGGCCAATCTAAGGCGGTGAGCAATGCAAAAAATTTAGAATGATATTGGCGTACAGTGGCTCTCCCCTGCCTCAGCCCGTGCATCTGCCGGCGCGCAATGTCCTTATCCACAGAGGATTGAAAACAAGCATCCATTGCCTTGATAAACGCATCTGCATTGCGACGGGCTGGTCCATCTTCGCGCCACAGATTGCGTAGCCAAGCCCTGGCCTCCCCATGCAGGTGCGAAACAATAAATCCCACTCTCTCCTCCTCATCTCTAAAATCATGACGGAGTAAATGCAGTGCATACACGACATCTGCCCTGAAGTTGGGATAGTCTTGCAAGTTGCCATTAAAATGCGAAACTAGGGCACCCCCCCTCCTTCCAAGCGCAATGCCCTCCGCTCTGGAGCCCGGGGTCCCCGCCTTGTCCGCATTTTCCCACCTTGCTTGCAAATCCTGGCAGGCTTTCTCCAAGTCAGCATTCTTCTTCTGCGAAGCAATGACTGCCGTTGTGAGAGTGGTAATCTGATCCCGGAGTGCAGCCAGCTGTTCCTCAGCACTCATGGCTGCCCCGTTCGTGAGCTTCGCAAAAAAAAAAAAAATTTTTGCTTTCAGAGGGAGGGGGACTTTCTGTCACAGCCACCCAGGTGGGTCCCAGCTCACGAGAGACCTTACTCCGTTGTAGTTTACTTACAGGAAAAGTTTATTGAAGATAATTGCTTCTTTCACAGTTCAGCATTGTGGCTGTACGTCTGTCACGTTAGACTGCCGAAGTCCCCCTCTGACTCCTCCCCTCCTCCACACCAACTTAATAGCCTGGCTCTAGACCACCTCTTCCTCTCCTTTCTTTTCCGCAGGGTCTTTCTGCCCCCCTGGGTTCTCTCTTTCCGGGATTCGCCTGAGGCTGAATCCTCTGCCGCCTCCTGCCCCCTCCTTCTGGCTTTGGGGCCGGGCTCCTCCTCTGAGCTTTCCCCATTTCCGCGCGCCTCTATGTTTGAACTTGGCGCGCGTACGTTGCTTTTGACCTTTCCTTCGTCCTCTATACTGCCCCCTGTTCCACTCTCTACCCTTTCCGGCTGAACACCTTGCTCCAACCCCCTCTCTCTGTTTTCTCCTGTTCCTCCTCCCTCCGAGAGGCTGACAACTCCACCCCCTTTACTCCGTTCCGGCTGAGACCCCTCTGACAGCGTCTGTGCTTCACTGGGCTTTCTCCCCTCCTTCCCTGACTTTTCACAGCTTCTCTCTTCTCCTGCTTTTCGCCTGATCATGCTAGCTCCCTTTTGGGAATCCTCTGACTCACTGCTTAGGCTCATAGATTCCCTTCGAATTCCGTCATCTTCTTCCTCGTCTCTCTCTCCCTCCTCCCACTCGCTTTCCGTCTCCTCTGCCATCTCCTCACTTCTCCCAGAAACCCTGACAATAAGCAAAAACTTCTTAGGATATTTTGGGATACATTTTGGTGGAAAAACAGCTTACAGCTTTCACAAGCATGCTCACAATTATTTTAAAAGTTTACTATGGACTTCCAACAACTAGTCATTATGCACGGTGTTTGGACCTAGTGTGTACATAACTCAATGTTGCAAACCAAGGCAACAACTTTCTTCTGCTGTTCTGAGCCAGGAAAGCACTCTCACTGCCTCAACAGCTGGCACTGCAAGAGAAGAATGCATTGTGGGGAGCCTTGAGATCTCAAGAGACTTAAATATACACACCAGCTGACTGCTGAGTCATCTCCCCACCCTTCTATTTCACCAATAAACTTCACACAGGAGAACATAACTGCTGCACTTCTAGAGTGGGGCAGCTCTGGTTATGGTGGGCTCATGGCACCCAATCAAAACATTCCTCAGGAGTGGTAATGCAAGCTTATAAATTGTCTCTTAGTTGATAGTCTATGACAGGAACAAAGGGTCATTTTAGCGAAGTTATGGCTCTCTTCCTTACCCACAACCCCCCATTTTAGGTACAAATTACTAATGTAGACATGAGTGTGGGCAGGTGAGCTAGTTAACCTTTTTGAAGGCTTAGTAGTTTGTGGGCTCATCTGTAAGACAATGCAAATTCAAACTTTATTAAATTTTGAATAGGGGTACCCTATGCCACTGAAAAGCATTTCTGTGGGGTAGTTTATAACTAACATTCAGAGGAGTAGCCGTTATTTGGCTTTTTAAAAAAGTATTCAGTAGTAGTGGTGTTCTGTCCCACAGTAATTACTACAAGAATAAACAGGCATTTTCTTTTCAAATGTTCACCCTGTGCATTCCCAGTACTGGTCTGTATTTCTTCAAATTAGAATGTGCTATATTTACTTTTCTAATCGGGTCTTCAAGCAACACTTTAAAGTTGTCCACAACTAAAGTCTGCTTCCTTCCCAAAATAAATTTGCTTTTTTACTTCACACCCATACTGCGTCATTTCTTTTTACTAAAGGCTTTCAGTATTCCACTTAGAGAAAACAACTTTATGGCCAAATGAAATAGTTCTATCATTCCGTGAAGCGTCGTCTACTACAAAAGTGTGTGGTGTTGCTGCCAGGATTTTTGCGGCAATTGCCAAGCCATGTCTATTTTGTTATTTGTTATGGTAGCCCCCCCAAATTATTTTAACCAAAAATTAGGTGCATGCAGTTTTTGTAGTCCCCTAGAGAAATACATAACTTTACTTCTCTACTAAGTTGATATGGAGGTTTCCATTCTTCAGTCTTGAAGACATGTACTTCGTAATAGAAACCCAACTGATTTGTCCTTTTTTGTAGCAAGTTTGCTTAGAATCACATTCCACCAGGAAATTTAGTTGACAACTAATTATTTACTCACTCCTAAGTAGATATAAACCATTCACACAAGCCAGTCTCTCCAAAATAGACTTCATCTAAATTGTAGAATGACCAGGACACTCTATGTCAAAGGCAGGGTATGCTATGTAATCATGAATTGTAGAATGCAGTTTGGATTTTTGGATTTAATTTCTAATTTTAAAAAGCACATTACCTTGACCCTCCCCCCAATACTTCTGGGGTCCCTAGTCAAAGACCACCTTGTAGAACAAGAAAGAAGCTTAATAAGGTCATTTAAAAACTAAGTCGTTCAAGTGACGGTGCAGAGACTTTAAACTGATTGACTGCTTTCTTGCTCGTGCATTTGGGGCTCCAGCGTAGTTTTGTTATTGGCTGCAGAAAAAGCATGTGAAAGATAAAGGTGAGCTAGACAAACAAACTCTGTAAGAACAGATGACGGGGGGGGGCGGGGGGGCGGGGAGGCAGACATTGAATGCATAGTCAAGAGGGAGAGGATGCTGTCAGCTCGAAATCTCAAGGGCTTTGTGCAACAGAGCCAAAGGTCCCCAAGTAGCTTGCTGGAGTGCATTGGTCCCTAAGAGTTTAGTTATATAAATAACTCGTGTTCCTGCAGATCCCTAAGGACTGTTCATATATTATTGTTTCCTGCATTTCTGTGTGTTTTGCAAATAAATCCTCCTACAACTGAGGAGATGTGTACAACTTATTCCATTCAAAACATTTGCTTCTGCACACTCACCATATGAACCAGAGAAGCTTAGCGGGGGGGGGGGGGATTAAATGCTCCCCATGATGGCATATTTCTAATTATTTTTTCTGTATTTGTCCCCCCGCCCATCCCCCCAAAAGTCAGAACCAACACTAAAATATTGTACAGCTAATCTCACACACTAGACAGAATTGCTGGATCTTCTTTTTTGTAGTGTGCTGACTTTTCCGGTTTCACTTTTTCCATCTGGAAAAATGCCGCAATGACTTTCCACTAATACTGTTTGTTTTTTCATCGGAAGAAAGAGTGTTTCTAAAGCTCTTACTAGATGAGAATTCACCAATTATTGTAACAAATTGGTTCTTAGCACTAGAAGTTCAGGATTTTTCTTTTTCTCTTTTTTTTTTTAAAAAAAAGAACACCCCACATTTCTTCACCTGGGAAAATTCTAGAGCCTCAGTTACCTTTCTTGTGGTGAGAAAATTGCTAGTCTGCATGGTTGAAAAACAGCAGTAGTAAGCCAAAAGCAATATGTCATCTCTCCAGAAAACATGAGCTTGAGAAATTTTGAACAAATACTATTTACCATTGTGGGTTTCTGAGTGCGTCGAAAGGAAGAGAATCTCAGCCAAACAGCTGAATCCAGAATAATGGATTTGAGGTAGTGTCCTATCTGTATACAAAAGTGACTTTCCAATACTGTCACACTCTTCTAATGTTTTGTTACACTTTAGTATGAGGGGGGCACTGCAGACAGGAGAAAGCTTGGTAAAGTCAGGGTAGAGTGCAGGATTCAGTGTTGTTCCCAAATGTTTCCCTTATATGTTCTCATATACCATAGGACGCACCGGGCCATAGGAGGGGGAGAACAGGGAAAAAATTCTCCCCCTCTCTGCTCAGCGCCCCTTCAGCGAAGCGTCAGGAGAAATGGAGCCCCTTCCATTTCTCCTCCTGCTTCACTGAAGGGGCGCTGCGCAGAGAGGGGGAAATGTGCAGCACCTCTCCAGCGAAGCGAAGCCTGGAGAGCAAGAGGGATCGGTATGAACCAACCCCTCTTGCTCTCCAGGCTTCAGACGGCTATCCGCAAGCCTTTGGAGCACAGTGGGAACTCCTGCTGCGCTCCAAAGGCTTGCGGATAGCTGCCTGAAGCCCCCGGAGCGCAGCGGGAGTTCGCGCTGTGCCCCGGGGGCTTCAGGCTTCAGGCGGCTATCCACAAGCCTTCAGAGCGCACAGGGAACTCCTGCTGCACTCTGAAGGCTTGTGGATAGCTGCCTGAAGCCTCCAGAGCGCAGCGTGAACTCCCGCTGCCCTCCGGGGGCTTCAGTGAAAGCAACGCGAAGACTTCGGAGCGCGGGGGGAGCTCTCCCTCTGTGCTTCAGAGGCTTCATGTTGCTATCACTGAAGCCAAGGAGCCTGCATTTGCTCCATAAGACGCACACTCATTTCTCCTTAATTTTTGAAGGGGAAAAGGTGCGTCTTATAGAGCGAAAAATACGGTAAGTGAATGCTCACACTCCTCTTTTATATGGAAAAGTAATTACACTTGAGTATAGGGAGCAGAGAGGGCTGATGGAGTCTAGCAGGGAGTGGCAACAATACCCTTTGTGTCCTAGCACAAAGAACACCGAGACGGCTTGGAATCCCTAAAGGATTCTTGTAGTACAAAAATCTCTCCCACACCACCATAAACGATAAACTGCAACAGAAGTCTTTGAATGATGGCATCTGCACTTTTACCCTAAACTTGTTACTTCTCTGCATTTACTTCACACCTATATGAACTGCATGGAACAAATTACAGATTGAATACCCAAGGTGTTTGCAGTCTCGGGAAAACAAGGTGTAGTATAACACAACACAGAAAGTTGCAATATGAAACCAAGAAAGAGAGCTGTAGTCAATTTAACTGGAATGTATTAGAAAGGATCCCAAGCAGTTAAAGGAAAGAAGAGAAGGCAATATCATAGGATCACAGAATTGTAGGGTTGGAAGGGACCCAAGGGTCATCTAGTCTAACCCCCTGCAATACAGGAATAACACGTACTGTACCAACGATTTTCATGTATATTTCCAGGTACAAGAAAGCCTGGAATTAATTACACAGTGCTTCTATTATGAAGATAATGTTAGTAAAAAATGAGTTGATGCAAATTAATATACTTAGCTGGGACGCGGGTGGCACTGTGGGTTAAACCACAGAGCCTAGTGTAGTTAAGGAAACTAGGTCGACTGTTGCCATGTGGTTTATTGCTGACCCGCTCCTGACATTAAGTTAATATTTGAAAGGAAAAAAATCAGTAAACTCAATATACTCTCGGGCTAAGGGCCCTACTTTCCCCATTCTCTGATGGTCCTTTCTAAGCATAAGAGAGATTTAATTTCGGAAATTCCTTCAGGTTATGCTTAAAATAGGATAATTGTTTCACAAAGCCACAGAATGAAATTCTTCTACTAGAGGAAAACTGCAAATTGCAGAAGCTAGGAACGGGGGGCATGTGATGTGGCAAGAGGTACAGAGGCATCCAGCAATGCCCTTGGGTGGCAATATTCTGAATCAAATGCATTGGCAAGTTTGAGGCATTTGCAGCCACAATATGTGTTTTGCAGCAGATGTCGTGTCTGCTTCAATATATTTTGCAGCTCATGAGGATACCACTAGCAAGTTTCCTCATCTGGACAATATCCAGTTGCTGTCCAAATGGAAATCTCCCCCCACAATCCCATTTTCGAGTTTGAACAAATCTTGGTGAACATGGAGCTAGGAACAGCAATTAAAACATAAAGCAAACACCAGGAAATCAGGTAATATTTTGCACAAAGTAGAAATGGCATCTTAATATAGCACTAGCAGTGCCAATTCTTTTAGAATATTAGTTGCAATTTCTGCTCACAGCTCCTAAATTTCACTCTATATGTGGCCATAAGGAAAACCACACACTCTGTCTCCTTTTTCTACCTATAATGAGAGAGAGAGAGAGAGAGAGAGAGAGAGAGAATGCATCAACAACCCCACAATCCTCACTTCCAAGGGATATAACTGCTTGTTCCTGCCCAATATCTAGGGGGCAGGCAACTGTTATGGGTGTCCTAAGAACAATATCAGCTCATGTGAAGTGCTCAATAGGTTTGGCCCGTGTTCTTTGTGAACACACTGCACATCTTACAGAACATGCTACAGAAATTTTAACTGCACAGAGGAATGCCTTGGCAAATGTCAACATGGAAAGGTTTCCCTGAGGACAGAAAGTGTGGAAACCATTAGGTCTGGAAACAACTGAGTAAGCACCAGCTCAAATGCACCATCCAGTCAGGTCTCCGTAATACACCCAAGCCTTTGTGCTGAATTAAGCATTGAACAATTATTACCAACTTTGTGTTCTACAACGCTACATATGCCCTGAGAAATATGAGCTGTCCAGCAGGGAGGAAACTGTTTCCATACCTATACATTTCCAGCAGAAGACACACCCTAGCTACCAAGAAACCACCAAAGTGCAGGTCCATGAAAACCTTCACCACCCACAGAAAGAAACCCAGCCGGCCCCTGTTATAAAAGCTTTGAAAGAAACAAAACATTACTTATAGGAACCAAAACTATTAACTACGCTGGCAGGGTGAAGTCTATGACAATTTATTTTTGGTTGCTCTGAAGGACAGTATGCTATCTGTGGCTGCTTAAAGCTCTGTTCATTAGAGTGTACCTATCTGTTTGGTCTCACTATAAACAGGATAATGAATGCTTAGTGGGAAAAGACCACCATGAGAAGAACCACAACCTTCTTGGAAGATCTCCTTATTTAATTTCTTGCTCTGGTTCTTAACTAAAAAGCACCGTTAATGGCAAAGAAATAGGGTTTCAAGCTTCTAACTATAGTCTTTGAAGTCCAGCAAATTCACAGGATGTGCTTACTAGATGGCTTTTTAAAAAACTACTTGCAGGAGCAATATCTCCACATCATGCCCCCAATTTGAAAATAGTAGCAATTCCAAATGGAATATATTGAAAGAAGGAAAAAAAAAAGGGGGGGGGACACTATAGGCGCAAGAAGGCCTTATATCTTCAGATGCCCCACTAAGCAGTGAACCTAGAAGGAATTCATTTGCGTGCCCAGGCAGAGACTCCACAACCCCCAGGAGATCACCCAGAATAACTCACGACAACGTGTTATGGGATTAAATTGGTCACAACTTTATTAAAGCTTTCAGATGTAGGAAGACCTTGGCTTAGGAATTGGGAGTGTATCCCTCCCAGCCCCCCTGCCGGGGGACTGAGGCACAGCAGGGTTAATCGGATCTGGGGAGGGGACACTGCAAGACATTTGTTTATGCAGCCAGCCATCCCCCTTTTCCTTGCAACTCTGGGGAGTTCACTGACAAACCTTTCAGTGCATGGCCAGTGATTCCCTTTAATGGGGAACCCTGGAATCACCACCTTGCGGGGTGGGGGTGAGTCACCGCTCCCCCCCCCCCTTTAGAGAAGATAGACTAAAGGATTCCGCCCAAGGTCTAAAACCACCAAAGTTGTGACAATTGCTACAGGGAAGGCAAAACCTGCGCGGCAGGGGAAATTCCTTCCTGGTTCTTTAACAGCAGCCATCATAAGATGATAGGAACGCCCACTGACCTGAAAAGAAAAGGTTAATCTGTCATCAAGCATTAAACAAGGGGGGGTTGGGTGGGTGAAGCTCCGGAGCCAACTGCATGCTCCTAGGTTGGCTCCGCCCCTTATTATACCCCTAAAGCGGACTGGAGCAACATCTGCTCAGTCTTGGCCCGCTCAGCTGGCCCCGCCTCTACCAACACCATGGGTTGGCTCATTTGAACTGGGGTTTGGCGGGAACCCCAATGGCCGGAACACAGGAAGGCGGGCCAGCGTGACCCTCTGGTGGGTCTCCAGCGGATCGGGGGTGCTGTGTGCGGCCCCGCAAAGGGCGCCCACTGATGGATGGGTGTGATGGCCTGGGATTCCGATTCAGAGGATGAACCAGAGGAATCCCAGCCTGCACAGGAGTCCCCGCCTCCAGGGCTGGCTGAACTGGGGCAAGGCCTAGATGCTGAAGAGCCTGCACCTTGTGGCAGAGCACCGGGAGCTGGCCCCAGGTGAAACCCTTCTGGCCCCAGAGGGGCTTGAGGACTCAGTGGCTACAGGTGAGCCTCCTCCAGGGCCCAGTAACCCTTCGGCCTCTCCTGATCTGCAGAGGCTTAGGGCAGAGAGGCGAAGGGAACTGGTTGCTCCCAGGAGGAGCGCTTGCCTTAAGGCCAGAGGAGGTGGGGCTCCTGGGGGCCGGGACCGCCCCTGGCCTTAGAAGAGGATAAAAGCCCAGTCAGCCCGGCCCCAGGTTGCGGGAGCAACGTCGTTGTTGGCTTTGGACCTTCCTGTGTTCCTGATCCCTGCTCGGCCTCCTGTTCCTGACCATCCGGTGCTCCTGTTCCCTGCTCGGCCTCCTGTTCCTGACCATCCGGTGTTCCTGTTCCCTGCTCGGCCTCCTGTTCCAGCGTTCCTGTTCCCCGCCCGGCTCTCCGCCTCGGACCTCGCCCCTCTTCGTGTGGACTCAGACTACGCTCACGGTACCTTTCCCCCGGGTCCAGCACAATGGGTGAGCAATCATTACAGCAAAGAGAGGCAAATTCCCACAGCCTGTAGGTTTATAAACATGGAACAATCCGAAGTATCTAGAAGTCTCTGCTCAAAATTACTTGCCACTGATGCCAGCTGCAAACGGAAAGGGGAGATCTTTTAAACAGACACACTTTCATTCTATTATACCAAGTTCATATGGGAATAAAATGTTCAGTTATGTTTATCTTTAAACTAGGGAAACGCCTGTCAGTATGACGGACAGGGGTGTGGAGGGAGCTCTGTGCATTACACACAGCCTTGTACGTACATGTAGCTATGCCAACTTCCTGCCACTGTCCGTTGAAAATGTCAATAATATTTAATACTGTCACAAATTGATAGGCAAAGCATTTAGCGTTCTTTTATTTTTTGCAGCAGGTCAAGGTAGGTGTTAGTTTTTCAAATAAAAATTTTGATCAAATATTTTGCTTTGTAATACAAAACAGTCTGTTGAACTGTAGTTATTTTCTTCTTTTCTTGTTTTTGTGTGTATGTGTTAATCTTTTATATATGTTTTATACTCTCTAACATTTTTGAATTTCTCTGTGAATCTGTACTTTTTGTTTTATGCCAGATTTTTACCCTTAAAATCAGGCCTTGAGAAAATTAGCTGGTCTATTTCCAGAATGCTTGTGGCTGGTAATGATCAAGAATTGGAGTGTCCAGGTCATGCAATCTAGATGATATTATTGGGCCAGGCTTTTGCAAAAGCTTCTATCAGCCTGCACAGGTGGGAGCTGGGAATATCACAGGCCTATCTGAACTGTCAGAAATTTTGAGCAGGGGCAGCAAGGAAACTCATCAGGCCAAAGAGACACCCACACTCCAGTGAAAAGCAAGGAAGCCTGAAAATGTGCAACACAACATTGCAACCATCTAGTAACATAACAAAAAAAAGTTGTTCTGGAATTTCATGTGTGTTACGTACCTGGCAGACTATTCTTCAAATAATTCTTACAAAGTACTGAAACAAGGGACATCTCTCTATACTTAATGTTCACATACCTGAAATAAGTGAACAAGCAAATCTGCAGAGGTGAGTTGGTTTGCTTAAGATTAAGTGGTTTCATGACCTGCAGCACAATCTGATGTGTGTCTACCAGGATGGGTTCAAGACATTTTGCTGCCTGAAGCAAAGTACAAGATGATACCCCTTCCTCACCATTCCATGTACAGAGGCCAACTGGACTGTTGGCTGAATATTACTTGAACAAGGGGGGTGTCCTCCACTGAAGAGAGGGTAGCAGGAGAGTTTAGGGAGCACCTACCGCCCCATCCTCAACACATGCTGCCTCATTATCTAAGGATAGGGCCGGCCTTGCTGTCTATACAGAGGCAAGTCCCAATGAGTTCAGCGGGATGTGCTTGCAGATTAGTGGGCATAGGATTGCAGTTTTAAGCTTTTAATGCTCTGAAAAAAGAAGCTGAACTCAAAAGTAAGTGCATATGTTTTTCATTGGCGTTTGTGCTACTGTATTTTTTTTAAAGCCACATTTATATGCATGAAAATGGGAAAGGAAAAAGGCACAGTGCAAAGATAGCAAATAATGAATACTGGGGTCAGCATCAGCAAACTTTTCCTTTATGATGAGAAGCTTTTAATACCAACATTTCTTCATTTAAAACCACTCACATCAAAGAAACAGTCAAGAACAGCAATACCTTCTGATGTTCTTCAAGTATAAATATAAGAATCTTTTTGTTTTCATAAACCAAGCAAAGAGAAACTACCGTGTAGTTCTATCACAGTAGGTCTGTGTTTTTAGCTTACAGCAAAGCTACCATCAGGTGAAATAAAACAATGAATCATTGAGGGAGAGCTTGTTAATTGAATCAATCTGGCCCAATCCAGCTATTTGTTAAATTGTTAAAACAATTTAGTAACCCCAAGGGCAGTTACCAGCTTTCAGTAAGAAATGGCAACAGATAATGTCCTCATGATAATTTTATGAAACAAATGAAAACACTGCTACAAGACAAAGCTGTACTGTTAAAACATATCTAGTAGGTTCATAAAATGGTCAACATCTATGGTTTGAGTAGCTGCCCAAATTAGCAATAAATACTGTACAAGTTAACAGAGCAATCCTATACATGTATACTCAGAAGTAATTCTCAATGAGTTCAAAGGGCCTTACTCTGTGGTCCTGTGCTCAGCTACTGAGGGCAAGCTCGACTGGGTGTCCTGGGAGCACACTTTGCTATAAATAACTTTCAGAGACATAACAAAACAAATTCCTTCCAGTAGCACCTACTGGAAGGTGCTACTGGAAGGAATTTGTTTTGTTTTGACTATGGCAGACCAACACGGCTACCTATCTGTAACTGGAACTACTTTCAGAGACATGCTTCCAACATATTAAGTCACACATGTGCTGATCGCTCTTGAGTGGGGAGGTGCCTGTAAATACTTTTCAGTATGTTCAAAACTCTGATAATACTTGCATTCCTATTTATTTCAGTTTAGTTTGGTGGCTAGAATAGACAATGTCTCACTTTGTTCCGGCCATTATTATTTCTAAACTCAAAGATTTACAGCGTTGCCCAGTGACTCCTTATGTTGTTACACTGGCGAACAAATAACTATGGTATGGCTGGTAAATTCTGGAATCTGCTTCAGCCTATTTTGTGGTTTGTCATTCCAAGTGGAATGGGGAGAGCAATGCATATATATACACATTAAGTAGGTGTTCATCATATTTTTCAAGGTCAAAAAATCACAGAAGGAAGAAATTCTGCCCATTGCTCAGTACTATTTAAATACTTTTGAGTTTTTTGGGAGGGAAATTACTACTACATTATTTTCAAATGCCTGTGTTTTGGCTCTGCATATAGAAAGTCCACATTATTTTAATACATTCAGCTTTAAGTCTGTTTCCCAGACACAGAGGAAACTAGGTTCAAAACAGATATGAAAATGACAAACTATGTTAACATAAAAACTGCATTTATGCGGGGGAAACCATTTACAAGCTGCCAGCTAGATGTGCTTACTTTAATTCCAAATTGACTAAAAGCCCCACTCCTGCCGAAGACGACAGATGGGTGTTAGTATTTAACTAAGTACCATCAGCAAGCACCTGAGTCAAAGTTAGATAGCGCCTCCACTGCCTTTTCAGATAGATGGGAAAATTCAGTGGCTGAACACTGAGCATCTATTTTAATCTTTAAACAAGACACTATCGCTGGCAGGGCTGAAGGAAGAGAGAAGAGAAAACTCTTCTTATAACCCTCTCGTTTAACTTCAGACGGATGTTAATGGTACAAAGCCAGCAAAGTGATAAATAGGTTCTGGCAGAGAATTCTTCCTACCTTGAGCAGTATTACAGTTTATCGTTCGTTTTAGCCATTCAGAACAGGAAGTGGGGTGGTGTTGCCTCAGTGTGTGTTCACAGATACTTCTTTGGCAAATACTCTGTGCGTACTAAAAAAGCATAAAAATGGCTTTATTTCATGAGCAGATTCATCTCCAAAGATCTGCTGGGGGAAACCCAGCAACTGGGGAAGCCTCGGCCAGAGTTAAAATAGCTAGTGTATTCACATCTTCACAGTGAACAAAGGGGTTGACTGATTCACCAGACAAGCAATTGGCTAATTTTACACTGTGGGAAAGATCATAGACACTCATACACAAATTAACAGCATCTGCCACTCCAATTCAAATGAGGATTAAAATGCTGCTCTTCACTCAACTCATAATTGGAGCATTTTCATTTTTCTATTGCTGTTTATAACATCCTTGATGACTCTAAGGCGCAAGGACTCTTTGCCCGAATCTTCTATAATTAACAAAGGCTTATTCATGAAAGCAATCCTGTTGACTGTAACGGAATAAAATTTAAGATAGGCACCATGCAACTAGGGATGTTAAGCAGACATTCCTTATTCATCCTTGATTCAATTTACCCAATAATAAAGGGTTTTCTGGGCTATGTGCAAAGTAAAAAATACACTTAAAATAACAATTACAATAGGACAGATCAAGAAGCAGCGAAGAGGATAAGTGATTATCAATGATCAGTTAGAAGAGTGAGTCAAAAAATTGTTTTCAGAGAGCTAGTATCAAGTTTGTATCCTAAATACACTTAGGCACAATTAATGTGATCAGGGAGGTATAGGAGATGCTGATATCGTCTGTAAGGAGGGACCTCATAGGTTGATTAAATGACATGGTTCTTTCTGATGCTAACATATACTGGTCAGGGCCAACATGTTACATATTCCTTATTTGAGCTTATTTCAAATCAATCTGAGTTTTCCGTTGACAATTTAGCTTTAATCAGCGCATGATAACCAATCATGTGCTTTTGCGTAGGCATGCCTAGGCTCCAGAACTTCTGTGAGCAGTTGTATTAACTTGCACGTAAGTACAAATAAGTTATAATATGTGCATGCACAAAAGGCATATGCAGCTGACCAGAATCAGGTGATAACAGGGGTGGAGGGGAGTCAATCAGATTTGAAACAAGACCAAATAAGGCCGCAAGAACTGACCCTTCTCTGAAGTACAGTAAATCTAGCTCAATGGGATTTACTGCAGGGTTAAAGGTAAAGGTAAAGGGACCCCTGACTGTTAAATCCAGTCACAGACAACTCTGGGGTTGCAGCGCTCCTCTCGCTTTAGGGGCCGAGGGAGCCAGCGTACAGCTTCCGGGTCATATGGCCAGCATGATTATGCCACTTCTGGTGAACCAGAGCAGCGCACAGAAACGTTGTTTGCCTTCCCACCGGAGCGGTACCTATTTATCTACTTGAACTTTGACGTGCTTTTGAACTGCTAGGTCGGCAGGAGCAGGGACCAAGCAATGGGAGCTCACCCCATTGCAGGGATTTGAACTGCCAACCTTCTGATCGGCAAGTCCTAGGCTCTGTGGTTTAACCCACAGTGCCACCCACTGCAGGGTTAAGATTAGGGAACTGAATTGTTTGCAAAATGACCACTGTAAGCAAAGAGACCTTTCAAATGTTGTGTGTGTGATTTATTTATTAGAATGACTGATATCCTACCTTTCAGGATACAGATCTTTCCAAGATGGCTTGCAAGAACATTAAACTGCATTTTTAAAAACCACAGTAAACAAGATCATAGGAGCAGAAGAAGTAGCCTTACAATGAGTCAGACCTATTGATGCATCTAGCTCAGTATTGACTGGAAGCAGCTAGCCAGGGTTTCAGGGTCTCCCCCACCCCACTTGGATATGTCAGGGATTGAACCATAGGCCTTCTGAGCACAGGGCAGATGATCTATCACTGAGCCACTGTCCTTTTAAGGTCAAAATATGGAAAGTCATTAGGCTCCTTCCTAAGGGGCACTTGGTGGTAGAATGGCCTTATGTGTGTGGTGAGAGAGTACAGTCCAGCTGCAGCAGGCCCCAATGTTTTTTCACTTCCCTCCCTTTCTTTCCTTGCTACAGGCCAGTCGACGGCAAATGACCCTGTATTGGGAGGGAAAATCCGGTTGGTATCATGTAGGGAACGCAGGCGTCATAATGAAGAATCAAATACTATTGCGCAGTTTTGAAATACAAACAGTTGCTTTGTAGCACAACATTTATGATTCAGATAGTTCCCTACGCCATCACAATCTTAAAAGTGTAAACACCAGGGGAGAATCTCAAAATGCTTCTCATATGTAGCAAGTATAGGAAGGAAAGCTGCATCAAAGCTATATAAATTTCTATATTCATATCAGTATTTGCTGTTTTCCAAATATTGCACTGAAATTTTTCCAGTTCCAAAATATTTTGCACCACTTTGGCAGAGAAATTTTGAGATGGGCATTTTGGATCAAGCTGCTACCTCAGTTTCTAACGGCAGTAGTTTCATTTCACAAAGTCTTTAAAGCAGGTGCTTAATTTTTGTCCTCTTTGAGGAGGCACTCCCTTCATAAGACAGGATTTTGGTTTTGGTTTTTTTAACCTACAGTTTTGTTGTTCAAGTTAAGGAGGTCTGTTTAGCGTTATTTGTCTGCAGTGGAAACGGACTATCAAAGAGTAAAGAAGCAGGCTCAGACTGTAAGGTGGGAGGAGGACATGAGACTTAATGATGTATTTCATCCTGGCTTCAAGGACTGGCAGCACAGCTCGACACAACCGAGTGAGACCCCTCTGCATGCGTAGCAAACAGAAGCCACCGGCCAGCCGTCAGAACAATAAGTTCAGCCTTTGATTCTTATGTTGCTACTGTCCAGCACATAGGACCCTGTGTTCATAACTGCTCTGTGTGTGCTGTATCTCTAGGATCTTCTCTGTGGCTTAATGGACTGGAGGTTGTGGTTTGGCTCATTTTCCAGATAGATACAGGTGACCAGCTGTGAGAGGGTAATTGCCACGTCAACACAGAAGCCTGATCTGACCATACAACCTCCATACAAGCCTGCTCAGCGCTGCTCCTGACATCCAATCAGCAGCAAATAATTTCACAGCATTAAAAATAAAAACAAAAACTTGGGAGCAAAATCAAAGCCCGTTATTTCCAACCTTAAATTGCCAGCAATTAAAATATCATATCCTGGTTACAAACTTTCGGCTGAATAACAATACTTTAAAACATTTGGGTCTCGTTAGAGAAATGTGCCATTCTTTCGTTTCTGGCTAAGAAGAAAACTCGAGATATTTCAGCTTATAAAAAGTAGGTGCTCTCTGCAGAATCAGTGTTGATGAGAACCATACCACCGAACAGGAAGTTCAAAAGACAGAATGGCAGATGAGAGCTGCTCCATCTGTTCTGGAAACGTATAACTGTACTGCAGAGGCCAAAACAACTGACAGAGCTAAGTCATTATTCATGGAAAGACTCTGAACCCTGGCCATTTGTCAACTGCAGGCCCAAACGGGCTTGCAGGCATCACACACTGATTAGTGCTCTAATAACTGTCACATGCAAGAGGTGTTGCTGAAACTGACTGCTGAAATTTGGGGGCTGGGGCAGGAATAAGGTACGTCTCTCACAGATTGACCTCAATGACCATCACTGACTGACCTTGACTAGGCGATTCTCAAGTGCTAAGATGCCCCTTTTCAAGGAAAAGAAACGAGAAAGATGCTTGCATGGGAATTTGGCTGTGAGGTGTGATGGGTTTTCTGGAATCCTAGTATTCCCTTTGACTTCAGTAGCTTAATTCCATTGTTAAGGCCAAAGAAAATATGTAACCCATCATATGCATGCATCAGCAAAGGGGACCAATAAAAGTGGGCTGTGACAAGTCTGCTGCTTTCACAAATTAGAATTGCTTGAATTCTTCAGGAGAACCAATTGAAACAGAGATAAATTTGATGGTTGGCTATGGTGGTCTATACATTCACTCCCAAGCAGGGTTTTTGTAGTAGTGATGAAGTCTGGTAATTATTAGCTCAGATCCTCCAAGTGCCCCTATTTTCCAGGGATGTCCCCAATTTAGAGAAGCCATCCTGGTTTCTGATTTGATCCCGGAATGTCCCATTTTTTCTTAGGATGTCCCTATTTTCATTGGAGAAATGTCGGAGGGTGTGGAATTATCCATCCTCCAAGCTGTCTGAAGGCAATCCTGTTTAGGGCAGTTTTTTAAAAAATGTTTTCATATATGTTGGAAGCTGTGCAGACTGGATGGGGCAACCCAGTAAGTTGTGTCGGGTATAAACAGTAAAATTATCATTACGGAATGGGACGTCCCTATTTTCATCGGAGAAATGTTGGAGGATATGTTAGCTTCCCTGCTTGAATGTCACAAAGGTGGCAGGCAGTAAGAAGGCCTTTGACAGTTTTGCTCAGACCCTAAAGAGTGTAAGGCAGGCAAAAGAGCCTTGGCAAAGAGAAAATACCAAGCAAGTTGGGAAATCAGGGGGCAAGGAAGGGCCTAACACTCAGAGCTCTAAAATATGCAAGGAACCTCTATGAGACACCCTACCAAAGGATAACCCTCCAACTTGTGCTTGGTGACTGTGAACAGCAGTGGAGGGTGGCAGTGCTGATGTGCTCATCCCATATCCTCAGGTGCTTAATTAAACCTTAACGTGAATGCCTGCAGAGGGCTTCTGGTAAAATTCTTGTAGTAGGCCACTTCCAGCTTTTGCTTACTTATGCTCCACAGTGGCTGAGATATCTAGTTAGTTGGAGATGGGCTGAGGAGTTTGGTAGGCAAGGCTTCTGCCATCACCTTCATTTCCTAAGAATGCCTCTAGACCCACACGGAAAATGAATACTTTGCCAGAGGCCAGTACTTTGCTACAAAGTGCCCCCTGTTGCCCATAATACCTTTTCACTCAAAAATGGAAAAGGAAGGGGAGGGAGCTGTGGCAAGTGCTAAGGAAGGAGTTCACATTGGCAACCCAAGATTCAGGTACTGAAGAGCAACAGGTCTCCATGGTGAGAGGCAGGAGGCTCTTCAAGGCCTGACTTCAGATGCCAGAGTTTGAATCTGAAACTTTTACATGCAAACCATGGGCCCAACCAACTAGCTACAGCCATTCCCCTCAAAGACTACAGTAACATGTGCTATAATGTTTGCTTGTGAAACAAGGACCACTTATAAACACCATCTCCAGCTCCTTGAAAGATTCCATCAAAGGTGTCTCCGAAAAAATTTACAAATCACTTGGGAAGACAGGCAAACTAATGCCAGTGTACTGGAAGAAGCAAAGATCACCAGTGTCGAAGCAATGATTCTTCAACATCAACTTCGTTGAACTGGTCATGTTGTGCGGATGCCTGATCATCATCTTCCAAAGCAACTACTCTATTCCAAACTGAGAAATGGTAAGCGTAATGCTGGTGGTCAACAAAAGAGGTTCAAAGACTCTCTCAAGGCAAATCTTAAAAAATGTAGTATAAACACCAACAACCGGGAAACACTGGCCTGCGAATGCTCCAATTGGACAACAGCCTATACCAAAGGTGTCATAGGTTTTGAAGACACTCAAACTCAGGATGCAAGGGAAAAACGTACTAGGAGGAAGGCACGCTTGGCAAATCCACACCGTGATCAACTCCCACCCGGAAACCAATGTCCCCACTGTGGAAGGACGTGTGGATCCAGAATTGGCCTCCACAGTCACTTGCGGACTCACTTTTAAAACCGTGTTTATGGAAGACAATCTTATTCGGCTATGAGTGATCGCTGAAGAAGAATAATGTTTGTCTCAGTTCTACAGCATTATTTGAAAAGCAAAGCAACAAACTTAACAACAGCAGTCAATAATCCACTTTGAGAAGCAGAAAGAACCCTAACAGAAATTATGACTATACAGAAGGAAAATGAAAATTAGTTTTGTAAGGTGACCGTTTTTATGCTAAATATTCTAACTTTTTTTTTAAAAAAAGCTTTCAGTATAAATGAATAGCAGAAATTATAACTCAGAAGCATCATGGCAGAGTTGTTTCTTTAAAAAAATAAATAAACAAACAAAGCAGGATGGCTTCATTTTCTACATGTGGGGAAAATCTATTACAGTGGAAAATATAGTCTTTAGTTATTGTCATCTTTTCCTTTGTGTCATGTGAGGAGGCATTTTTATGGCGATTCCAGAGAAAATGGGAAGGAGCCTAGACATTCTCGGTGTTGCTTATTATCTATTTTTCAGAAAAATGAATCAATGGTCAGAACGTTTATTTTAGATAGGGACACCCACAATATAATAAACTTGCCACTCAGGCAACCATTATGAAAACTGAAGCTGAATTAAACTGCGCTGCAGAATGTTGACCCACACATACACCCCACCTCCCTAGCTTTCTTGGACAGAGAAAATAAACTACCGTTCAATCTTCAGACAAGGGAAGAAATATATTGTGGGAAAGTCTTATTGAACTATTCAAAACGATGAAATTTCTACTAACAGAATGAAGTGTCTAGTTAAATCAGATTTACAGCTCAAACCTATACCTGATTAGCTCAGAAGCAACTCCCAATAAATTCCGCTGGATTTGCTTTCTACCGAACGTGCACAGAATTACAGCTTTAAGATTATTTTTGCTTGCAAATGTCCACCAGTAAGTCAAAGCACTCTTGCAGAGGGCAGGGAAGGATTGCTGTAAACTGCATTTCTACTTGGAGCAAATACTGAGAGCAATCTTTGTGCACACTTAGATTTTACTGCCTGCAAATGTAATGGAAGGAAGCTCGCAGAAGGGGACTTTCACACAACCATTATCCCACTCTAGCAGTTTGTGACCATTAAAAAGCCTCCCTGGAGGGTTGGAGGAATTTCCTGACTAGTGAATGATAGGTGCAGGAGGATGATAGGGTGGAGGGTGGGGGAAATTCCACTGCAAACCACTCCGCCCCATCCCACACAATTCAGGAGGATTCTGGACTTCCCAAGAGGACTGGGGAGCAGTGCAAGGGAAAGGAAGGGATGTGAAAGTCCCCTTTCGTAATCTTCCTTCCACTCAGGAAGTCAGCATCCATGCTGCATAGGATGTAAGAGCTACATTGCACTAATAAACTCCCATTGACTTTGATAAGGTTTAAAAGCAGCCTAACCACATGGAGGAATTGTAGCTAAACCATGCTGGCAGGGAAAAAAACCCCTAACATACAAAAATAAGCGCAAAGGCTATACAGTGGTACCTCGGGTTACAGACGCTTCAGGTTACAGATGCTTCAGGTTACAGACTCCGCTAACCCAGAAATAGTACCTCGGGTTAAGAACTTTGCTTCAGGATGAGAACAGAAATCGCACAATGACGGAGCGGCGGCAGTGGGAGGCCCTATTAGCTAAAGTGGTAACTCAGGTTAAGAACAGTTTCAGGTTAAGAACGGACCTCCAGAACGAATTAAGTTCTTAACCCGAGGTACCACTGTAGTACTAATCTACCTGACAAACCATGGTTAAGCCTACATTTGAAATAATACAGCTAACTTACACCTTTGAAATCATTAAGTGCAATTAATACAAGAAGAGCCAGTCCCAAGACAATAAACAGAAAGAAAAACAAAATAAAATATTTTACTATTATTGATAATTTATATTAGACACCACTTTTTGAAACCAACCATTATGGAAAATTGGGCTTTAATTCCTAGGGGTGCTATTCTGACAGTGTTAAAGAGTTCACAATCTGATACTTGCAGCAGAGTCATAATCAGCACTGTTTTTCTAGAAAAAGATGAACATCTCACCATGAACATCTCCTTTGTTCTCTTAGAATAGAAGTTGCGCCTACCTGAGAGGTGCCAGAACCAGGTTTCAGCAAGTTCTGGCTGCAAAAAGTCCTGGTCTTAATTCAGATGTCACGCTAGCAATCTCCAAGCCATAGAAGTTAGTAAAGCCTATCAAAGTCAATAGAACCTACTTCCTAAGAAAAGTGCTTAGGATCAAAGCCTTAGTATAGCAGTACTGATTTTACCACATGTTAACATCTAAATAATCACACAGTAAGGTGAAAATCTGAAACTACTAATTATGAGACATCAGTAAAAGATGTCCTATTAGTAGTGGTGACGTAACCATGATAAGGAGGTCATATTTCATCATCAGACAGTTCAAAAGGATTCCTCTCAAGCCACAATCTCCATCTCTGGTTTATATCACAGGCTGCCTAGGCAGCGCTCACTTATATGTCAGCCAATACATTTTGTTCAACATTTAAAACGCTGACACTTTCACGTGTTTAAAGTCAGAATAAGCTTTGGTTTTAAAGAGTAAGTCAGTCAAAAATCTTATATGGTAATAATTAGATACATTTTTTTAAAAAAGAGTTGCATTATTACGCTTACAGTTTTACCTCAGGTTACAGACACTTCAGGTTACAGACTCCACTAACCCAGAAATAGTACCTCAGGTTAAGAACTTTGCTTCAGGATGAGAACAGAAATCGTGCTCCAGCGGTGCGGCAGCAGCGGGAGGCCCCATTAGCTAAAGTGGTACCTCAGGTTAAGAACAGTTTCAGGTTAAGAACGGACCTCCAGAACAAATTAAGTTCTTAACCCGAGGTACCACTGTATGTAAATGTACGATTTGGAGAAGAGTTAACATTTCACAAATAAGACTCAGAGGAAGGGTGCTATTGCTCTATTGACATTCCTTTCAAGGCCTGAACACAAAACTGCTGCCCCCAAATCTTTCATGTGTGGTGGGCAGTGGGGCTGGCTATGCAGTTGTCTCCCCTGGGTACACCATGTAACATACAACTCAGGTAATACAGCTGTACGCTTGTATAGCCATGGGCCATATATTACATTGACCTCATGGATGGCGGGAAGTCTCATTGTCCTCTTCACCCCACCCACCCACTGCTAATATCCAGGTAGCAATTGTATAAATATGATACAATCCAAAGGTACTTGGACAGTCAAGGTCTTCAGCTGTTTTAGTAAGTATTCTGCAGTTTAATTCCAACTGTTCCCCATTAACTTATTAGGGTACCTTCGGGGCTTTTTTTTCCAGTGAGAACTTGCTGGAACTCAGTTCTGGCACCTCTCAGGTGTGCACCATTGCCATTCTAAGAGGAAGAGGGAGGCATTAATGGTGAGTTCCTGCACCTCTTTTTCTAGAGAAATAGCACTGAAGAACTTCCATTAATTTACGTCACATATTGTATTGCCTCAACTTCCCCCAAACCAATGAAATTTATAGTGGAATTTTCCTGTTCCAAAGCTCACCACCACCATTTAAGTGATGGCATACTCTAATAGAATATTTTAAATTAGGAGCCATTTGTTGACCTGGAAATCTGCCCTTCTTGGGTGCATAGGTTACATTTCTTCAATTCAGCCATCAGGGCAGCCTGGAAATTCAGCTTCTGAAGCTCATCATTTTGGAAGCACTTACCAGAAATGAGACACTGTACGGTATTGGGATTTCCCATTTTTGTTCCAGGATTATAATAAAATAAAAAAACCTGCATGCCCAGCAATACTTTTGACATTCACTCTTTGAATAGCAGCTTCCATTGGCAACCCATGTTTGAATCTTAATGGGAGCTTTAAAGAAGTTTATGATATAGCATCTGTTCAAAGAAAATAAATCAAACTGGGTATGTATAAATTTTGGACTGTGGCCCAGGTATATCTTTTTTAACACAAGGGCCAAATCTTTATTAGAGTAGACAGCAATGGATTATAACAGGAGAAGTGCATCTGGATTGGCTTTAACTGGCTCTAACACTGTCATGCTAAAAAGGCCTGCAACTTAGTCCTCAACAATTTTAAAAAACACTTGCATCCCAGCCATTTTCGCAAAATGTAAAACACTGAGATATGTCCCCCCCCCCCATAATTTAAAATATGGGAAATAAAATGTACTTCATATAATGAATCAAGATGAAAAAGTGTCTTGCTTGAAATATTTTATAAACAGAAATGTTAATATACACTTTAAAAACTGCTCCCATTAAAGGGAAAAAAAACTGCTCACTGATGAAAAACATGATTTGCAATAAAAGGATATGATTTTGAAAAGTTAGATCCATTTCTTACTACAAAGCTAAGCAAATTTATACAAATCATTCTGGAAATATATAGACCATAAAAATATTTGTAAAAAATATACTGACAATGGTCATTATCTTAAAATGGAATTTTAAAAGACATATGTCTTAATTTATCAGAAGGTTGTATTGTCATAAACATAACTTTTATGGAATCTACAAGACTCAAAAACAAGATTTTCCAGTCATTAAGCCTGGCAAGGGCTTAATGTTTCCAACCTCCTAACTATGGCTAATGTTTCAAGCGCAAATGTAGCCATGTCTAGAAGATAGGGAACATTACATCTTCATTGAGCCATGGTACTTGGCTTGTATTGCCTCTGTTGAAACAATTCATATGAGCAGGCTATAAAAGGATCTTTGCTCTTTTTAACTGCCCCATATTCATGCGAATTGGATTTCTGTTGGAGGTGCAAACATTTCAAATAGTTTAACAATTTGCAGATATGTAATACCTCCACATTTTGAAATGCTTTGCTAACTTAAAAAACAACATGAAAAATAATATTTGGTTTGGTTTTGGTTTTGGTTTTTTTTTTTTTTTTAAAGAGTTTTCCTCATTAAGTAATTATTCAGAGTGAACTTTGCAATATTATGGAGAAATTCAGAGAATAATTGGATCCAGACCTCTAATACTCCCAAGCCAAAAAAAGAGAACCATCTTCTTTGATAAACCGGGCTGATAATCAAGCTGCACATTTGCATTATATGCATTTGCTTTACTTTGATCAGTAGTCATTCCTTAAAAGGCAGGCAAACGAGAGCAAAACAAAAAACAAAACCCCAGATCCTTCAGCTTAACTTTCTACTTTGATACACTGAAGATTTAAACCTTCTTGAAGTGATACAAGAGTCATCCAAAACCAATCTAAGATGTAAATACAGTGGTACTGTGGTTTTAAGAACAGCTTAGTTTATTAACAACTTGGATTAAGAATGCTACAAAACCGGAAGCAGGTGTTTTGGTTTGTGAACTTCACCTTGGAAGCAGAACATGTTCCGCTTCCTGTTGAGTGTACATTGAGTCCCCACGGCTATGCGAAAGCATGCCTTGGTTTAAGAACACTTTGGTTTAAGGACGGACTTCCGGATCGGATTAAGTTCGTAAACCAAGGTCCGACTGTAGAAACCTCACTCAGTGTTTTCATCTGGTCTGTACTGAAACTTCTGAGT
This sequence comes from Podarcis erhardii, assembly GCF_964252035.2. Lineage (NCBI taxonomy): Eukaryota > Metazoa > Chordata > Lepidosauria > Squamata > Lacertidae > Podarcis > Podarcis erhardii. The sequence continues at coordinate 26,481,812 of NC_138512.1, read as the reverse complement.
TATGGTTCTCTATCCTGAAGGTACAATACCACCTTCATCACAACACAACCTTAACAAACTATTTGCTGCATTAGTATATTAAACCTCAATTAAAGGAGATAATTTTACACACATACATAGAAAAAGTATCACCGATTCCTATTTTAAACAATTGTTCAGCTAGCACATTCCTAGATGCAACCAGTGGTAATTAAAAACAGCAATCGTGTTTTTTCATAGATCATAGAATTGCAGAGTTGGAAGGAACCAAAAGGATCATCTAATCCAACCCTCTGAAATGCAGGAATCTCTTGCCCAGTGTGGGTCTTGAATCCATGACCTTGAGATTGAAAAGGAATGCTAGATTACTCAAGTACAACTTTTTGACAGAGGGAAAGATAATAAACCAACATTACAATCCAGATAATATGTGGTGTCACACAGCCACACTCGTACAAATCTCAGATTGCAGGAGCTCACTAGAACAGCAGAAATGCATGTAGGTTCAGTAGAGTCTAGCAGTAACTGTTAACAGCAGGCTAAGCACAACTGCAATCTGTGCCCTTCACTGTATTACTCAGAAGCAACTAATTTAATGGCAAATAGCCTCCCTGGAGATGATTCTAGCAGCTACTTATGAAGTAAGGACTTGCTTATATAATCATTTATGGTCAAATAACTCCTTAATAACTCTAACCTCAAATTAATCAAAAGACTATGGATATTCATGCTTTCTTTGGACCCAATTTACCTTGGAATAACTGACTCAATAAACTTAACAACTGGAATGACATCAGCAGTTATGACGAATTGACAGTCTCAACACATCACGCAACAGGCTATTAAGTCAAAAGAATGGTCTAACTTACACTCAGAAGTGCTAAGACAGAACAGGTTCAGACTGTTCTTTCTCAATTATTAATACACAAATATATATCATTTCAAAAGGTCCCAAGACGATAATTGAAAAGAATACAGCAGATGCAGCTATGTATGTATGAAAAAAGCAGGATATTTCTGCTTCATTTGACAATAAACCAAATCCTCCATAAAACATGCTTGGTGTTAAAACTATGGGAGTTACAAGAATGAGGAGCCAGATCAATGAAACACGCTTTCATTTCAGGACTGTAAACCTTAAAAAATCATTATGGAATAATCATGGAAGATTTGCAGCACTAAAGGTTCCAGCAAGCACACAGGATTTTAGGATACAGATACAGAATATTGTCAGTTTTAATGAGAGTAGGCCTGACCCAAGCCTGAACTCCTCCTCCAATGAGGACCCCAATGACAGAAAGTCCAAAGGTTTTATGGGGCCTCCTGATTCTAGTGCTGCCCCACAGACTTCCAGCATGTCCAGATAAGCACTGGCAGGCCATCTGCAACAGAGGATTCAGAGTGGACAGAGTTCCTAATTGGGCCAGCTCTTTTGACTGAGGCATTGGAGGGGGTTGTTGAACTATCGCCTAGTGCCAGGAAACACTGGTGTCATAAGGTGCAGGCAATGGCAGCTACCCATCAGTGGAGTGCACACTTGAAGGGCTGCAAGTCTCCTTGTGAGTAAGGGGACTCCTTGAGACCAGGGAACCTTGCAGACTGAGTTAACCAGCCGTAGCAGGGTCCGGGGTCTCAGCTAGACTGGCAAAGAAAAAGAGATTTATATGTGTTGTATATGTGATATAACATTGTGCCACCGGATGGCGATGTGGAGTGCCGTTTTTCTCTTCCCATTTTCCCTGTTTAAATTTACAACACTTTAAACTGAAACACTTCCTTGATGTGTCTATATCCAGCCTCTGTGACCAGGCTACATAATTCCTCCATTGTAGAATGTTAGTAGCTCCATCAACATAGGTCCTTAGGTCCATGTAACCCATCTTTTGATCGTGGTTTCCACCCCGGACTGACCTCTAGAGCCCTGCTAATACTTGCTATTGCATTCTGCCAACCTCTCAATTGCTCTGCTGTGTTGACTTGAGGCTCGTCTCACAAAGCTGCTATTAGACTATACCCGTTAATGGACTTACTCATTGTTCTTGACCTCAGCTTCTCCTTAAGATCTGACTGCTACCAGACCAAGGCAGGACAGAGAGAAACTCAGCTTTTATATTTACTTAGCTGCCATGGTCACTGCCTTAGAGAATTAAAAATGGTGTTACTTACAAATCAAAATCTGGTTACTCTTCAGAATGAAGGGCATTGATTCTGGGATTGCATTTCTAAGAGTATAAAAGAGCAGAAAAATGCTCATTGGGAGGAAAACCCTACAAACTCTCGAGTCACAAAGCTAAAATATAAAAAGGGAATTAAAGTATTGTTGCCCAATCCTTCCTACCAAAGCAGGGTCCTCACTGCTATGTGACTATCCTATGCTGCTTGTTAAACTTGAAGCAGATCCTCAACTTGTGACCTGAGAGACATTAGGTAGAGTTTTAGGCTAAGCACTGCTACTCACCTCTGGCCAAAGGAGAGAAATCACCCAGATATTTCCAGATTTCTGAAATTTATTTAGTCACGGTTGGTGAATGGCCTAACCAAATGAGGGGGCACTGTTGCTGTATAGGACACCTCTCTCAACCTCTCTCCTCACTCCCGCTGTATCTTTCTTCCTCTGACCTCTCATTCATTCTCTCTCTCTCTCTCTCTCTCTCTCTCTCTCACACACACACACACACACACACACACACAATAAATCTTGAGGGCTACAGGTTAGTAAGCCCTGATATAGAAACTTGAAGCAAATTTCACAAACTGGAACAATCCTTCTGGATTTGGAATGTCTAGGTTTTATAATGGTAGACTGCAATTGACTCAATTAGGTCAAACTAAGGCAGGCACCCCCTATCTATGTAACTGAAGGGACAATATGGCTACTTTGGTAGCAAAGTAACTCAAATAGTTTCCTGAAACCATAAATGAGCAAATGATCCTCTGATATGACTGGTCATTAATTCTTCTAAAACAGTGGTCAGCAAACCTTTTCAGCAGGGGGCCGGACTATATTTTGAAAAAAATAAATAAATGAATTCCTATGCCCCACAAATAACCCAGAGATGCATTTTGAATAAAAGGACACATTCTACTCATGTAAAAACACGCTGATTCCCGGAAACGCCATGGGCTGGATTTAGAAAGCGATTAGGCCAGATCCGGCCCCTGGGCCTTAGTTTGCCTATCCATGTTCTAGAAGTACCTTAAAGCAAGTAAAAAGGTAAAGGGACCCCTGACCATTAGGTCCAGACTCTGGGGTTGTGGCGCTCATCTCGCTTTACTGGCCGAGGGAGCCAGCATACAGCTTCCAGGTCATGTGGCCACCATGACTAAGCCGCTTCTGGCGAACCAGAGCAGCACACAGAAACGCCGTTTACCTTCCTGCCAGAGCGGTACCTATTTATCTACTTGCACTTTGACGTGCTTTCGAACTGCTAGGTTGGCAGGTGCAGGGACCGAGCAACAGGAGCTCACCCTGTTGCGGGGATTTGAACCGCCGACCTTCTGATCAGCAACTCCAAGGCTCTGTGGTTTAACCCACAGCGCCACCCGCGGCCCCTAAAGCAAGTAGATGAACATTAATAATGGAAGGATAGGACTTTAATCCTTTACCCAATCAGATCAGGGTCAGAAGCATCCTATTTAATAAAAACCTATTCATGTGAATAGCAGGGGATCATATTCTGACTTATTTCCTTGGTTTGTTAACCAATGTTAAACCAGAGTTCCCCAGTTCAGATGTTAATGGGGAACTCTGCTTTAATTCAAGTCATGATCTTTGCATCAAATCCAGCATGCAAAGGGAGGGGGAAGCACTCTGCCATGATACTTGTTCCCAACTTCCACAATCATGGATTATAATTATGAATGGTTTATGGTTTATGAACCATTAATTTCATACATGCTATTTCACTGTTGAAAAACCAAGTCCCAATGAGCTTCAGCAATAAAAAGTGTTGCTAAATCATAAGACAGTTTGGCTCCACATAATCCATAGCAACAATGGAACACTTGTGGTTTCTTATGTTTTAAGTCCCTACACATCTGCTTTCAACAGAAAACCTACATTTCAGCCCCTAATTTCTACATAAAAACCTGTATGATATGCAAGCTGGGAGGCGGGAGTGGGTGCTGGAATCTGGATTCCATAAAACCTGAAAGGATCTAAATTATACCCAGGACAACTACTGAAGGCATCATACTACTTCCAGGAAAAAACAGAACCATAGTTGTCCAGTTACAATTGGAAAGGGGGGGATGGTTTTGCTGTTATGAGTATGATGTCATGGTGTCTAGGAGTTGTGGATTCCTAGGCAGAAAAAAACTTGGAGAAATCAGGAATGGAATTGTTCCAGGGGATGATTATTTAGGCACTCAATGTGAATATTTAAATTTTCCAGCTCTTCAAACCTATTGTTATAAACAAGAAGAAAACCAACAGTTCAAGAAGCTTACCGAACAGCATACCATATTGGCATTCTTAGCAGAAAATACTGAAAGGTAATACCTTCTATAAGCACATTTACAAATGCTACAAAATGTGAAACTGCATGCTAGGCAAGAGCCCCCCCAAAAAGGGTGGTGTTGTTGTTGTTGTTGTAAAGGTAAAGGGACCCCTGACCATTAGGTCCAGTCATGGACGACTCTGGGGTTGCGGCGCTCATCTCGCTTTATTGGCCAAGGGAGTCGGCGTACAGCTTCCGGGTCATGTGGCCAGCATGACTAAACTGCTTCTGGCGAACCAGAGCAGCGCACGGAAACGCCGTTTACCTTCCCGCCAGAGCAGTACCTATTTATCTACTTGCACTTTGACGTGCTTTTGAACTGCTAGGTTGGCAGGAGCAGGGACCGAGCAACGGGAGCTCACCCTGTCGCAGGGATTTGAACCGCTGACCTTCTTATCAGCAAGTCCTAGGCTCTGTGGTTTAACCCACAATGCCACCCACGTCCCGTTGTAGTAGTAGGATCTCATTTTTCTGAAGGACACACACACACACACACACACACACACACTTTCACAAAGTAAGCAGGCAGAAAAGAATACTCCTGTCTTAAATATGTGTGAACAGCGTTCTCTGGGATCTTTCCAAAGAAGCCACATGTATGGAAAAGAAATGGTGAGGTAGGGGAAGAGAAAAGCAGAGTTCCTTCTAAAAGGCATGCAGATTAATTTTAAACACAGCTTATTGACTAATTAAAAAGTTTACTTAAACTTGGTTTTTAGACGACCTTCTAAATGCCCGTCTGCTTATGTATTTTGAGAAATGTAAATAGCTAATGGATATTTCGGCATATCAGTTTCCTGCTCCAGTTGGCTGACTTGTTAAATTGGCAGGAGTTGAGGGGCCAGCAAAGCTAAAAGCATATATCTTGTGTTTTAAATAAGGGGGGCAGACAGACATGTTATGGACACCTCCGTGAAAACTGCCATCCAGTTTAGGGTCTGCTCAGACCAGGTGCTGAAGGCAGGAGTAAACAATGACACCTGAAAGCAAAATAAAAAGTAGAGCTTTTATAAGAATTATGATCTAAATTCCATTTTGAATATCATACTAAAATAGGAGCTGATGTATATTTATCTAGTTTAAAAGCCATGACTCAAAATTACACATTAAAAAATAATAATAATAACGGCCCTATGTTTTATATTGACTTGATCTTAAAATTGGACAGTGTACATTTTGTTATAATGCCATATGTATTGCTCTACTTCCTTTTGGACCACATCAGCAAGGCGGGTCGTCTGGACAGCCAGGACCTCCATGCATGCTGCCAGGACCTTCGCCACAGGGAAGTCACTTCCGTGCTGCTAATGCAGCAGTTTGACTTCACCCCTGGAGGCACACTCTATTGTCTCTCGAGACAGGTGGATGCCAACTGTACTTACTAGGATTTATATTGAGCCTATGAGACCCAAATAATATTTGCTATCTATGAAATAGCCTATAGTCTGTAGGTATTCTTGCCATTAAATACAGACCAAATGTGTATCAAGAAAAACCAAGTCTTAGTAAACAGCTAAAGAATCTGATGTCAGTTCCCAATTTTAGCATTTTAACTATTTCCTAAAACACAGCACTTGCATGTATAATATTTAGGTTCTCTGCTTTATCCTGAGGGCTCAGGGTGCAACATGGCAAGTTTTCTAATCACACACATTTCTTTTTGTGTACTAGCTTAGGGTGTAAAGGTAAAGGGTAAAGGGACCCCTGACCATTAGGTCCAGTTGTGGCCGACTCTGGGGTTGCGGTGCTCATCTCGCTTTACTGGCCGAGGGAGCCGGCGTACAGCTTCCGGGTCATGTGGCCAGAATAACTAAGCCGCTTCTGGCGAACCAGAGCAGCGCACGGAAACGCCGTTTACTTTCCCGACAGATTTACCTATTTATCTACTTGCACTTTGACGTGCTTTTGAACTGCTAGGTTGGCAGGAGCAGGGACCGAGCAACGGGCGCTCACCCCGTTGCGGGCATTCAAACCACCAACCTTCTGATCAGCAAGTCCTAGGCTCTGTGGTTTAACCCACAGAGCCACCCGCGTCCCAGCTTAGGGTGTAACAGAGGCCAAAGAAATTTATCAGTTTAAACCTATCCATGTTTACTCAGAAGTAAGCCTACTGTGATCAGTGCAGCTTACTGTTAGGCAAACGGGCATACGATTGGGATCCAAGGTTACAATCCTAAACATAGTTGTGAGTGTAAGCCCTTTTGAACTTACATCTGTGTAAACATGCATAGGATTTTGCTGAAAAATTATATTTCTTAGAAATAAATTTTTAAAAAGAGATATGCCGGTCAATCCTATGCAAATAGGATGTCATGCACATAGCTCAAAATTAAGCTCCACTGAGTTCAATAGGATTGCTTGTTGTTTTTTTACTTCTAGATAAGTATGCCTAGGCTTGCACTCAAAGAAACCCAGTTCTGTTCTGATTTACTTGTATTTACTTCTATTAGTTGTACTAATATTTCAAAGTCTCGATGCCCCCCAGCAACATGTCGTTTCCCCTACCAGCTTTCACCTCTTTTACTTAGATTTTAGAAGTAGAATCGCTTTTCCAATAGGAAAAAGAAACTGCATATGTCAGCCTTCCGCTCACCATAATGTGACCCAAATTAGTTTTGAGCACAATGTTTTCCTTAACATTAAAATACGATCTAGATGTATCAGATCCACATCTTTTGTATGGATGGTTTAGCTTTTAATTCAATGTGTATTGACCTTCACAGCACATTATAAAGGATCTCTGATCTAAGGGTTTTCTTGAAGGTTTTGTAATGAGTACATTATGGTTGAAAAGTTGAAAAATCCTACATATATATATATATATATATATATATATATATGAGAATACGTTTGGCGCATGCCAATGTAGCCTCTTTAACGCAATCTCCTCCTGGGTGCAGGTTGTCCTCAAAAGAGAACTAGAGGCATAATTATTGTTCCAAGATAGCAGCCATAGGAAGTGATAGAGAATTGGAGCTGGAGGAAAACAGGACTTTTACATATGTCAAATAGGCTGCCTTATCAGTGGAGTTTTTCTATGCACAATTGTTTTTAGTACTCAAGATATTTGTCCATCCCCTTTTTAAGAGAGTTGAAATGAGTCTCATCCCTTTAGCGCTGCTATTTTTGTATGGTATCATATTGGAAAGAGGAGCCCTTTGGTTCTAGACTGGTTCAGCTAGTCTGGGATTTCATCTTTCACTTGTGCTTTTCACCCTCTCGTCAGAAGACAGTAGCCAGCTGGAATCCATTAAGTCTAGGACCCGTGGCATTGTCTCACCTCAACTATGGGCCTAGGTTCTAGAGTTACCCCAGAGTCACAGCTGATGGGGATAAAGTGATCTCAAATTCACATTTTGGCATTGTTTTAAAATTGTGTTCAGCTGTGGACAGGTGTTTCAAAATAAATGTAAATTACACATTTCAAGCTCTACTTTTAAGATCCTATTTTCTTTTATAGCTGCCAAAAGAAATCTTTTAACCGAAGAAGACTGTTTGCCATTACAGTTTACTACAGTGCTTGGCCTAAACCTTTGCTCTTGATTTCTGCTGGAAACAGTGATGAAGAATATAAAGCTGTTACAAATTAGTCACTAGAAAGCCCTGAACGGTTACATTCAAGTATCCATTGCATTTGAATAGCTCGCTATAAACAAACAACTATAAGCAAATGAAACTATGTGGTATGTAATATTTTAGAGTGATGCCAATGAGAAGAGGTATTTATCATCCTGTCACTTTTATTATTTTAGAACATACTGAGAAATTCAGATTAAAGACAACTTACTATGATAGTCATATATTTTATATATGTATTTGACATTACAACTGGAACTGCATGCAAGGAGTCCCTGGCAGATCATTCCCCAAAATGCCAATCATCTGCTTGGAGGAGAGCAGAGAGGGATTGAAATCTGGATAACCATAACTTTGGCTAATTCTGTGACAAGAACTACATGAGCACAGCCTCAGCTGCTACACAGGCCTTTGCAATATCAGAAACTGCATGCACAATTCCTCCACTGGTTGGAAATATGTGTGAGGAAGCCTGCTTCCAAAGACATAAATGCCTCTGGGTGGATTAGGGTGAAAATGTAAGCAGCTTTCTCTCCCCCCCCCCTTTTAATTTAATTTTGACAAAGTAGCAATCATAAATAAATAAGAATAAAAATGTGTACCCCACCACTGAGACCATTCCGTTGTAACTGTCCAACCTCCCAAAATTTCAACACCTCTGGCGATGGTTTGACCCCTTTCTGTTTTAACAATACAAATTCTACAAAACCCCCTCCATATCTCCCTCAAAATCATTTCTGCTGCATATTCCCCGTCTTACCTTAATGGCACATGTTAATTTATCATTCTTAGCTATATCCCTAAGCACCTTTCTAGGATTCTTATTTTTAAAAGGTTCTTCAAACGCCATCCATTTCCAGATATTCAATCTTTATCACAACAAAAAATGCAGATATATTATTACTTCTAATGTGTTTGTACAGTGTTAATAAATACATGAAGCAATGTCCAACCCTACTGTCTATTTCACTGCTACTGGTGAAGACTTCTACTTCTATGTAAACACACATTTGTCATATGCGATAGTATGCACATAATATAGATTTTGCTTTATCCTATACAGATGTAAGGGAAGAACCAAGTATTTACTGAGAGCACATCTGGTTTATTTACAAGAAAACTCTACGGAATTGTCCTTTTCTCTTCCCTCCCCCTCACTCTCACTCACGTTCTAGCAATTGCCATGGATGTTTGAGACTGATACAGCTATTTATTAACGTTAGCCAATGCGGTTGGCCATCTATGTACATCTGTTGTGTAGAAATGAATGGCAAGGGGGAAAGTGATGGCTCACATTTTCTCTGGAGTCTCCAATGCAGCCACAATAGAAGAAGCAATATTTTGTCGAATGTGCCAGAAATCTTATGCAGCGTGGCTGTGCTTTTGTTTGCACGCACACCATATTTTTTTCCATCTGCATTATGTTCTGCAACAGTTGTTTATTTTGTACTTCCACATAAACAGCTGTACTGGATGCTGTACTAGTCTATGCCTGGCAGGATTTGAAAATTGTTACAAATGAGTTATCCACACGATGGAAAAACTGAACACTAACCCATTTGTGCTATTTGCCACATGTTCTTTAATCATCTCAGTTAAAATCTCCAGTCCTAATACAAGTACACACACAAATCATGTTTGGATGCAGAAATGTTAATTTGGGTCTTCCCTAGTTTTTTTTTCTTGGGTGGTGTGAAAAAATCTCTCAAAGCTTTCTTGTAATAACATTATCCAATAAGAGTTAAAGAAAATATTTTCAGTACATAGACAAAAGTTAGTTTTTGGTGTGTGTGTTTTTTTTAAAAGAACATGCTGAACATATCTGACTTTAGCTACAAAAGGGCTAGAAGAAGAATGTGCTAGCATTGCTAAGGACCCATAACTACAATGGGCTCTGAATTTCCTTGAAGGTCTTATGTTATTAGCATTCTGCTTCTCTCCTGATGGTCGCCACAGGGGATTTGACCATGAAAGTTTGCTATGGCCACTCTAGCAACCATAAGCTTACTTTCTAGAACAAGTAGTAGTAGTAGTAGTAGTAGTTTGGATTTGATATCCCGCTTTATCACTACCGGAAGGAGTCTCAAAGTGGCTAACATTCTCCTTTCCCTTCCTCCCCCACAACAAACACTCTGTGAGGTGAGTGGGGCTGAGAGACTTCAAAGAAGTGTGACTAGCCCAAGGTCACGCAGCAGCTGCATGTGGAGGAGTGAAGACGTGAACCCGGTTCACCAGATTACAAGTAGTCCACCACTCTTAAACACTACACCACGCTGAATCTTCTGAGACCTCAGAATTGGAATTTCAAGGTCTGAAAGAAATCAACAAAAATAACCTGAACCCTACTGTCTATGTCAGTTAGGTTGGTTGGCATTCGTCCGTCTTGAAAGACAATGGAGGAGTGACCAATGTGGGAGAGACATGTTTTGTTGCAGCTGGGGCAGATGAAGGTATTCAGTTGTGCTGCTGCAGATTCACCACGGCGTTTCTTCTCTCTGCGCTCCCCCCCAGGGGTCAATTCCTCCTCTGGTCACTGCTATGGATACACAACTTGACTGCCTGCCTGCAGGCACTGCGGTCGTCTGCAAGGAATTCCCACATGAGCCTTTGGAAAGCTTCTAATAGGTGTAGATCTGTTCAAAGTCAGCGCACCTTCAAAAGCACTCCATGCATGTTCATGTGATTCAGATTGTAGGCCAGTTTCTGCAATAACTATCACAACACTTGAAACAGTTGCACAGATGTTTGCTCCAGGGCTCAACCTGCTCTGGCACCCTTATAATCCCTACCAACCCCAGTTGATCACAGGAGCCAAGTCAAGCTGTAGAGTTTAATAGATTAAAACACACACCAACCATTACTCTGTTAGTAATTAAACCAAATAAAGTGTGTGCTAATGGCATCTATAGGCCTTACACAAGTCCTCCCAAGAACAGCAAAACTCATGGACAAGAGCATAATGGGTGTTTTCCTTTTGATTAGCCAATGTTCACATTCAATAAAACATTCAATGTTCATTTTAGAAATGTTACTATTTGCAGTGCCAGAGAAGATAGATCAAGTGCACAAAGCAGTGGTTTACTGAAGATGCCTTTTGAATTCCCAAAGCTGGCATTAAGTACATTGATCAAAAGGGAGGGGAGCTGCTTTAATAGAGAGAAATGCAGCCAAATTTAAGAACATAAAACAGTTGCAATGATTTCTAAAATTCAGTAGTAACTTTCAGCATTTGCTTGGGTACATCTCCAATATGGCTTAACCCACACAAAATCCTTGGGGTTGAACCTAATGGCTGTGAGCAGACTTCTGACTGAAAATGAGCTTCTTTTTCTTTTTACCTCCGCCTTCCTGCTGCAGCTCTGTGACCTCCAAAAAAGCCACTCCTTTTATCTGTTATCCAAGGATGCCCCTCAACAAGAGAGCCATGAGGAGCTGGTGGACATTTTGAAAAGTTGTGGATAGATGACTCTCCAGAACAGTGTGGGACATGGCATGGGGGGGGGGGGAGAGACAGCGGAGAAAGTGGGGTTGATCAGGAATGGGGGTATGGGAAAAAATGCAGGGAACCCCATACATGACTACAAAATGTCCTCTGCTTACACAAGAACAGCTGGATGCAAATCACTGAGTTCATCCACATACACCAAATTACAAATGCTTCCTTTAAGCCACAGAATCCACACTAATAGGAAAAAAAGCAGGAAGTTATAGGATGTATCCCAAACGACTATATTAACTCCCCATCGAATGAAACTGAATCACAGGTGTTGACCTAAGTGGATAGACGTGGAGGCCTTGGTAACATGGAATTAAAATATTTTATCCACCAAAGAGGTCCACACATTGCAGCGGAGAAGGAAGATCCCTTGATACACTTTTGTAGTTTATTACCTACCTGATGGCGCAAACTTGTTTGAGGAGGTAAGGGTAGTCACATCATTGTGAGCAACATCATTGGGAGTGGTTAAAAATATAATTTTTCTGTGTTTTGTTTAAAAAGCCTAGTTATCTCTACTGCTTCACAACATGTAAACACATGAACGCTTTCTGAACAAAGTAGTTTACTTAGTGCACTAAAATTCTCTTTTCATGCCTGTTCAGATTTTGGACACTGATAGGGTGACAGTTGCTTCAGTGCCATTACTTTTAAAACCATTTTCTCATAAAAAGAATTATCCCAACTAATTGGGGATCACCTGAAGAATGTTGAAGATATCACAAGGCTGTGTAGCCAATTAGATATGGCTGGTAGGCAACATCATGGAGCCAATTCAGGAGTTCTGGCAATACCTTCTAAACTGGCGCACTGGCCTTTTTGCAGCACTTCTGAAAAGTTGACAGAAAGCAGAGGACACTTTCCCCAGCCCAGAAACATTTGACTACAAAGCAACACCCCTTCCTTCAAGCTTTGCATGAGTTACAGCTAGGCAATTTCAACTCTACAGTCCTACTACTTTAGCCCAGCACAGAAAATCATTTACTATGCCATACATCACTAAAACCCTGGACATACAACATTGTTTAGGCTGCAATTCTACATGCAATTACCTAGCAGTAAGTCCCATGGAACTCAATGAGGCTTACCGGTACTTCTCAACAGATGCATATAGAATTGCACTTAATTTGCTAGGATAGGATTTCATTCTCTTCAATAAATGTGTGTGCAATGCATTTTATAAATAAATAGTTAAAGCATGCAGCAGGTATTAGCAGCACCCTGAAAGCCTCGGAATAATTAATCTATTTTTAATTGATGGAAGTCTATAGCTTAAACAGTGTCCGAACAGACCTGCTCCTTGAACGAGGAAGGGAATCTACACTTACCTGTTATTTTCTGCAATAGGAAAGGCAGTTCAGGCTCGTCACAGAGAGATTGGACGAGAGCCTCTTTCACTTCTCTTTCAGCTTCATCCAACTCTTTTCCAGTTTTGAGTTCCCCAACTATGGAGTAAATATACACCAGCAATACAAGGAAGTCTTCGGGGGTATAATCATCATCTGTCCTGTTCTTATGAGACTTGATGATAGGCAACAATTGTTTCAGTACAGTAGGTAATGTTGACTCCCCAATATTCTGCAAATAGAAAGGGGGTTGGGGGAAAAACCACGTTATAAGAATTTGAAGGAAGGCTGCATTGTGGTTCACATATTGTTTCACAGAGTACAGCTTAAGTAGGTTCGTCTTTAAATGAGAAGTGAATCAAATTTCTCCCTGATATTTACAATGAGTTATTGCCCTTCCCCTCAAAGTGACTTGATAGTTGCTTGGATCTGTTTCAGTGTGGGATTTTATGAAAGTGACAGACTTTCTTGGGGCACAGGAACATACCCTCCAAAGTTTCTTTCATGAAAATAGGGACACCCTATTATTATTATTATTATTATTATTATTATTATTATTATTATTATTATTATTCCACCCATCTGATTGGGTGGTCCCAGCCACTCTAGGTTCATAATAAAACATTAAACATTAAAAAAAACTTCCCTTTACAGGGCTGCCTTCAGATGTCTTCTAAAGGTTGTATAGTTACTCATCTCCTTGGCTTGGGGGGTTGTATAACGCCATACCCTCCAACAGTTCTCTGAGGAAAACAGGGGTGTCCTAAGGAAAAGCGGGACATTCTGGGATAAAATAAGAAACCAGGGCAGTTTATGTAAATCTGGGACTGTCCTTGGAAAATAGGGACACTTGGTGGGTCTGCAGGAAATTGCTTCAGTACATAGTGGTTACTGATTCTGTACCCAAAGTTTTTTTAAAAAAATAAAATAGATAAGCCACACATTCTAAAAATATATTTTATTTTATTGAATACTTGAGCCTTTTAAAAACTAGTGTGCAAACTGCCATAAGCATAAAAGGTAGAACAGATTACAAATTAAATAATGATAATAAATATCGGCATACAATTTCTGTTTCGTTTAGAAAAATAACTGGAAGAAGCAGGCGTCAGGCTGGTAGTGGAAAATAATTTGATGAAGAGTGTAAAAAACATTTTAACCATAGATCAGAGTTTTCATGTGCCTTACAGCACAATCCTTTGCACGTCTACTCAAAAGTTAGTCTCACTGAGTTCAACAAGAGGTAAGGGTGTACAGGATTGCGGTATTAATCTCATAGGTCAAAAACCACCAGAATTTTTTCTTTGGCAGAGTTGATTTTTTATGCATGAGAATAAACACATGAAGACCCTGAGGAAAGACAATGTTCAAAAGCAGTGGGGAACTCTTCATAAAACAAATTACTACTTCCCAGCACCAGTCTGCCGCCTGACTCTCTCTTGTTTTGCATTGTTGTTCCTACTGATATAAGAATTATATAATTATATACCTGACATGTCTAAAGATGGTGTTTTATATTACAACTGGACAGCGATACATATGAAAACAGGCAACAAGCCAGCTTCTTCAGACTACATCCAAACACCACAGAGCTTGGAAATTTGCCAAAAACAAAATCCTATAGCAGCTTGTCATTAACCAGCACCTCTAAATGATTTAGGAGCTCTCTCTGATGTTACAAATCAATCAATTACACTGATTGAACAGCCCTGAAAAACAAAAACAAGTTTTAAAAATGTAACTACCCGTGACCCAAATTTCCTGCTGGTTATGTTGGCCTCAGGTTAGCCTTGTTTGTCTATCATCAAGGGGTCTAGTAAAAATAATAAAACAAGGGTCAATTCTGTGCTTCTGAAAACCCCCATAAAAACAGTCACACTAGCCAAGGTGGGCCCAACCAAGATGACTCTCTACCACCATTCTATACTTATTGTCACTTGGTTATTTTAGCATGATACAAAGGCAAGCATGAAAGGAGGAGGTTGGTCTTCTTCTCTCTTCTCGCTAGTCTGTTTTGTATTAAACTGGAACTAAGAAATAATCTACTATCCCTGAAGAAAAAGCGGTGACATCAGTTTGCTGACTGCTCCAGTTTGGGTTTTGGCAGGTTGGAGGGAATAAAGGGAAAAAATGTATTTCCCAAAGTAAGAAAACAGTTTTATTTTGCAAGATGTTACACATAAATCTAACGTCATGTATTAAAGAACTGAGGGAAAATCAATGCCATAATCATTTTTTTAAAGCCCAAACCTTTATACTTGTGTAGAACCTTATATTATTAAACACAGAGTTCATACAGAAGGTATCCTTCCCTTGATCAAATCTGCTATGAACTTGCACATGCACAATAAATTTCTGGCTCTCATTGGGCCTACTAGTTTTCAAAACTGTGGTAAAAACTGTGCCACCATTCTGACTTTTATTGGGGGTGGGGTGAGGTGAACAATTTTGAAATGTCAGACAGAAAGTATTCACACTTTAACTTCGCATGTTTCTGGAGGGTTTGTTTGTAATGCCTACCAATACCTGAACACACATGTTTTATAACTCTGACACCAACATTATTATAGAGTATGAAGCAGTTGTGGGTGAAACCACAGAGCCTAGGACTTGCCGATCAGAAGGTCGGCGGTTTGAATCCCCGCAATGGGGTGAGCTCCCGTTGCTCGGTCCCTGCTCCTGCCAACCTAGCAATTCGAAAGCACTTGAAAAGTGCAAGTAGATAAATAGGTACCGCTCCGGCAGGAAGGTAAACGGCATTTCCATGTGCTGCTTTGGTTCGCCAGAAGCGGCTTAGTCATTCTGGCCACATGACCCGGAAGCTGTACGCCGGCTCCCTCAGCCAATAAAGCAAGATGAGCACCGCAACCCCAGAGTCGGTAACGACTGGACCTAATGCTCAGGGGTCCCTTTACCTTTACTGGATTGTGCTGTAACAAACATTCCAGGCCCTGGACAGTTGTATGACAAATAAATTTGCTCTCAATAAGTTGTCCAGCCTATATCTGGAACAAATAAGAACATGCTCCTTGCCTAACTCTTTATTTCAGAATTCTCCCCCTTTTCTGCTAATTTTCGTGAAGACAAATTATTTGTATAATCTACTGGCAAATCACTGAGGTATCTACGGGAACTGTTAGTATTATGCCAAAATTTAGGAGATGTTTCAGGACTAGAAATTCTAGGATGGGACTTTTCCACCTGTTGAAGGTGACCGAACATGCTTTGTTACTGGAATTTTCCTTATGACCAAATGACACATTGAGCATAATTGGGGTTGGAAAATGAATCAAGCAATCTCTGAGAAAGATGAGGACGGAAGGCACTAATGGTAGTACCCGTAAAAGTCAACCCACATGTCCCTGAAACCGAAAACTCTATTGCAGTATCATACTAGTAGCATACATGTTGGCAGAAAAGGAAGACACAAGCTAGGCAGCAGCAGATGATCCCCTTCAGTCCTTTACAGGGCAGGTTTTTCATGTATTCAATAGGCAACAGGGGGAAACAATCGGGAAAAGTTAAAAAGTGAAGTTGGTTTTATTTTCTAATCCCTGTTTTGAAAACAGGTTTTAGTGAACAACATTAACCTGTTACTTCTAAACTAAGCTTGATTTATGACACGTATACATATATGTATTTTCTCCCTCTTAAAACAGGTACCCAAATACCCACCAGTTAAGTAGAGACAACAAGACCTCCATCAGATTAGACCGCACTATCCAGTACTGTCCAGCTACTTTGTAGAAATCAGTGCAACAAAAGCTCTTTCCCATTTCTTTTCTTTGCTCAATGCTCCTTCCCATCCTCCTTCTCCTTTCTGAGTGGCAATTTCCTGCCTCCGTTAAACTTTAAGCTTCTTGATTGCTCTGGTTTCTTCTCAGTGGAACCTGTCAAGATTCTGTTGTTGACTTTATTACACCATAAATGGAAGGCTTAAAAACAAGTGACCCTCCCCTAATAACAAATTAAATACCTATAATTGCCAGATGCCAAATCTTCCAAACTCTCACGGACACGTGGAATTCACCAAGTTGCTCTTCTGGGCAGCATGTCGTTATATTTGTGACTATAGCATACTTGCAAATTAACCAAACATAAAGTTATGGGTACAGTGGTACCTTGGGTTACATATGCTTCAGGTTACAGACTCCGCTAACCCAGAAATAGTACCTCGGGTTAAGAACTTTGCTTCGGGATGAGAACAGAAATTGGGCTCCGGCAGTGTGGCGGCAGCAGGAGGTCCCATTAGCTAAAGTGGTGCTTCAGGTTAAGAACAGCTTCAGGTTAAGAACGGACCTCTGGAACGAATTAAGTACTTAACCTGAGGTACCACTGTATTTTGTTGCAATTGATTGGCTTAGTGTAGGGTCAGCAGGAATAGAAGCTGGCCATTGTTTTTCTTTAAAGCACTCCTAAGAAGGTTTACAAGAAGCCTGGATTTTGTAGCATGAATTATCTGCAAAAGTTGGAGCTTTTAAGTCTACTCATCTGCACTCTCAACCAAGAAGCTGTTAACGATGACCAAGTTCAAACTGCAAACCTCAGCCACCACAGAAGCCTTAGTAATAGCAATGGGTGATCAGTATGAACGAGTAGTATGCACTGAAATATAGCTTCTTTTCTGCTTTTCCTTTTCCCTTTACACAAATAAGTGAGGATTCAGCTTTTAACCCTAACTTCCTAAGAATGTGCAAACCTGTAAATCATGGTTAGTGACTTTTTAATGTGTATTTAATAAATATATATGTTGCTGTTCAAAACATACCATCTTCCCACAGTGCTTTACAACACTGAAAAAAGTTTTAAAGCCACATTAAATATCAGAACTACGCACGAATGATAATAACAGCAGTAAAATATTTCACTTCTTCTGATCCAGTTCCACAATTTAAAGTTGGCTTAGCATCCTGACTTGTAAGCCACTAACCACAGTTTCTGGGTTCACAGGTAACAGGAAACGATGGTTAAGAGCTGAATCCCAGCTTGTTCAGCTGCTCCTGAAAAGGGAAGAATGAAGCACTCTCAAAAGAGCTCCAGCCACCAACGGGCAGGTTGTGCATGTCCTGGTTTATTAAATCAGGAACTGATCCTGTGAACCAGGCCATAAACTAACCATGAACTAACCATGAGAAAGACTGAGGACATGCAAATGACCTGTGCTTCAGAGAGACCACTTGGAAGGATCAGCTGTGATGTAAGAGGGCCCAAAATAGCAGATCAGAGCAGCACCATCCTCAACTGATCCAACTGTACTTCAGCCAAACAGTGGTCCATGGCCTTGGGCCTTAATAGGACTAACCATCCTGTTGGGGAATTTCAGTTAATGCTAGTAAGTTTTATTAGATTTTAAAGTTTTATGATATTTTGAAAGATAAAAACCTCACTGTGTTGAAAGGGTACGTGTTATATGTACTTTGACCTTGCTGTAAACAACTTTTTCAAATACTGTTCACAGTAGAGGTGCAAAGTAAATAGGTATCATGAATGTGGGCTTCTATAGTAGGAAATACTGCCCCTTTCTCCTTATTATATCTAGAAGAAGTGTCCTGAAGTACCCTGTTGTTGTTGTTGCTGCTGCTGCTGCTGCTGTTGTTGGCACCCATCTGTCTCGAGAAACAATGGAGTGTGCCTCTGGGGGAGAAGTCTAACCACATGTTAGCGGCACCAAAGCGACTTCCCCAAGGCACAAGCCTGGACAGTGTGTATGGAGGTCCTAGGCTGCTCAGACAACAAGACCCCGCTCTTGGGATCACTGTATGTTGCAAAGAAAAGCAGAGCAATACATTTGGCACCAGCTTGGCTGCAGTAGTTGTTAGGAGGAGGCACATAAAATACCATCTAACTGCCTTAGGGACTCCACTCTGGATTTGTGTAGAGTTTACTCCTTAGCCTTTTCTGCTCCTGAAGACATCCCGCAAGGAAGCAGAGATTTAGGATCAGAGCTTTCCTTCTCCTAGATGGGCTATCTTCCCAGCTTGACAAACCCCATCTACCCCTCACTTCCCCCTACAGAACATGCAGAAACCACCTTCTTGACAGCAGGGCCCCACGATTGGTCTCATCTGCTCAATCTGCCAGAGCCTGTCTTTGCATGAAGGAGAAGTCCCTGCTTCAGAGATCCTGGCAAAGCAATAACCGGACATCTCTCTGGTCTACCATTCTGTTCCAATGCTTTGTGCATTGTTACAGAACGGGTGCATAACTGATGCATGGATTTGTTACCTTAAGGAGAAGCCTCCTAGCAGGATCTCTGTTATTGTGATACTGTATGCTAAAAATGTTCACAAGAATTCTCCCAGTAATTCTTACAAACATGTGGTAAGTGGTAGGTAGTGTTATCCCCCTTATTACAGATGGGAAGCTGCAGGACAGAGACTTGGCTGTGCCCACAACAGTGAGAGTGGCATTAAAACCAAAGACACATGGGCTCCTAACATTTTACAGCCCAAGTTATTAGGGTTTTTAAAAATGTCACGTCACAGTAAACAAATCTACCACATTTTGCTCACTAGGTAGATAGGTGTGTGTGTGTGTGTGTGTGTGTATGAGTGGGTGAGAGAGACAGACAGATGGATAGACAGACAAAGACCCCACAGTTATTTCCCCCTTAAAACTGAAAATGAAATTTCTGTATAGCAATCAAAGCAAGGAAGATCTGCTGACTGTTCTCTGCTTCTCTGCTCCTGTCAAATTCTAATGCTTTCAACAAAAAAAGAAAATTAATGGTAGGTGGTCTGCTATAGCTGTGCAAAAAAAAAAAAAAAAGAAGAAGAAGACAAGAAAAGTGTTTTAATTAGCCAAGAACACCAAAAACATTATTGTGCAAATACTGGCGAATCTTCAAACAAGAGTACATGCTGTCCGTTTTATTCACAATGAAAAAGTTCTTAAGAAAGATTTCGATAAAGATTTGCCTCCCTACTTGCAGCCTGCATTTGTAATGTTTATGTAAGTGAGGGATATAAATCTTTTTCAAATGAACCCCACTGTTCTTGAACCAGACTGCTTGTTATAAACTGCCTGTTTCCGCTTTGCCTGCTTAAGCAAGCAATGCAGAGCCTTGCCCTGGACATACTGGAACTAATTTAATGTGTTCCAGGTTTGATCCTCACTCCCTCCTCCCAGCTTTTACGGGTAGATTTTACACACTGGATTACTGCTGACTTTAACAATGATTCATGTGATAAGTGGAGTTTGATTTGTTATGCCATTGCAGAAAGGGTGCCCTACCAACAAGAATGTCACCAACTACTGTTAAAAATGAAACAATCCCAATCCCAAATACAGAAATTTACAAAGCACTAGGAAACAACTCGCACATGCAAAATTACTCTCAAACCCTTAAACAGGGCTGAGCTTTATTGTCTCGGCACCGAAAGCGGAGAGAAGATTTTGCAGGCGGCTTTATTTGACTTGGAAGAAAGCCAACAAACATTCTGTTCAACGGATTTTTGTACTAAGAGACTCGTGCTTACTGTTCAAAACACAAAACCACCACAGGAGACGATAGACCGAATTGCAATTCTTTGTATCGCCTAAGATTCTGCTCCTTATTGTTTCAGCAGTGATTAATTGGAAAAGACAAGCACAAAGCAATTAGTTGCACACTCTTGTGCATTGCACAAATATGTGGAACATAATGAAAGCTATGTTAAGAGTGGCACCATGAAACTGAAATAACTGCTAGTTAATTTTAACCTCCTCAAATCTCCCTCTTTCTCTCTCTCTCTCTCTCTGAATGCAAGTGTGAGTATGCAGACACAATTTGTCTGAGAGACCATTCTACCTTCCAAACCATAAGATGGCAGTATTGCACTAAGTTGCTAAACTGTAAGATATGTTGGAAGGAGGAAAGAGACAAGATTCCTGTGTACTGAGTTTCATCTTGTAAAAAAAAATTCACGAAAACAACAAAACTGATGCTGAACTTCAGCAGAACACTCTTCAGTCTCATTTCATTTAAACGGAATAGGGTTATTAATTCTTAAGGCGCAAAGCAGAGGTTAGTCATTCTATGCATACACTCACGCATAAGCCAACTATGCTCTGAAAAACAATTCAGTGAATCAACCTGGGATACAAGCTTTGAAAGTTAGAAAACATAAGGGTACAATATACTTCGTCCTTGTGGGGTGGGAGCAGTCTTTAAGGAAATGGAGCAAAACACTGCACAGACACTGTGGCAGTTTTCTTCCAAACAATGGTGTGGTTTTATGCTTCATAACCCTTGGCAGAAGTGTTCAGCAAGGAAACAAACTGGCGCACTGAAAAACACCATCTCAAATGCTTTTCACTCCCTTTGGGGAAGCAACAACAACAACAACACCCTCATTGCCAGGACTTGACACTAGAATCAGTCATCTGATGCATCTCTATAATGGACAAAGGGCATATGTTTTAGCACAAACAAGAATGCTTAGTGTTCGTAATTTCTGCAGCACTAATTGGCTGATGGGATCTCTTCCCAAGTCCCTGATTCTCTGAAGCTTGCAAAGGAGGAAGGAGAGTGAACAACTGTTACATGATTAAACCACAAACCCCAGCCCACCCATTCATGTTTATTGAGTATAAAAATAGGCTAACGGGCCATCAGGGAAACACAAAAGTTGAGTTGTTGTTTTAAAAAATAACCTGTTTTACAGTGTGCATTTATAAATTTAATATAAGCAACATTCAGTTATCAAAGTATTTGAGAGCTGTGCAGGAGGGTTAAAGTATCAAGGATCTGATCTAACTACAACTGTGGGACCACATCACATGCTAACTCATCACTAGTCTTCTAGCTTATTATTATTTTACATTTTTATCCCTTTCCTCCAATTGGACACCTTCATCTGCCCCTGCTGGAACAAATCATGTTTCTCCCACCCAGCATGGTCATTGATTAGGGTTGACATAAGTTGCTGTCCAACAAAATTGTAGGACCTTCCCATCCCTGGTCTACACAAGATTTCTCATTGGCTGAGATCATATATGGAAAATACCCTTCCAAGTTAAAAATGTCTAAGCAGCTGCAATCAAGCTGGCAACAAATGAAGAAGTGGAAGGCAGGAAGGTTCAGTAAATATTTTTTGTGCCTTCTTCCAGTACTTTATTTGTAGCAATAATTCGGTCTCATGAAAACTCAGAGCAGTGCTATTACGTACAAGGATCTTTCTTGCTGCTTTGGGGGGCACCAAGGTCAGGGCTTAATAAGAAGTTCCATTCAGACATCTAATTCAAAAGAGCAAAATAACATCTCCCTACACCAGAAAATTCTTACTTATTTTTTCAAACATGGGGAAGATGAGGAGGCAGGCAGCAGGGAAGAGATGTTTTTACATTTGCAAAGGTAAATCTTCCTTGGGGCATTTATCTGTATCGGAAATGTAGAACAAGAAGGTTGGCAATCACACAATTTGTTATATTTATTTATGGAATTTGCTACGTTCATTTGCATCTAGCTTCATTTCCTGGAAATTTAAATGCAAGCTTGATCAGTGAGCATGAATCCTTCAGAGAGGATGCCCAGAGGCCAACTCAATTAACAGAAGAGGAAATGCAAGTGACAGTGATGGAACGCACTGTGGGCAGGGAACATTCTTCTACATCTATACTGACAAGCTTTTCAGGAATATTACTCCTTCAATATCCTCCCCCCCCCATCTAGACCCAGTTCCAAAGAGCTGGGATGGCTTTAGTCTTCTCTGGTGGATGATCTATATTGAGAGAAAGGGAAACTGTGACCCTAGTGATCTTCCTTGATAATCTCATCCATTTTGGGACTGGGAGATGGAGATGTTGTGATACAAGGGTTTTGTTGCTACCTGCAGGGCTGTTTCTAGAGAGTGCAGTATCCTGTGTTTCCCCTTAAAAAGTTTTGTTGTGAGTGACTTCCCTCACTCCCATTAATTCTCCAGTGCTATTTAACATCTACATGAAGACGTTGGGCGTGGTTAGCAGGGGTTTAGGGCTTGGTGTCCTCAATATGCAGGCAGCAAGCTCTACTTCTTTATTCCATCTGCACAGTGTGGTTGGAGGTACAGATGGCTACATTAGCAAGTTTCCAATGCCTGGCTAAAAATACCTGCTTCTTCAGGTATTTGGAGATACAGTTGTACCTTGGATCCCAAACGCCCTGGAACTCGGATGTTTTGCCTCCCAAACGCCACAAACCTGGAAGTGATTGTTCTAGTTTGCGAACGTTCTTTTGGAACCCAAACATCCGATGAGGTTTCAGCGGCTTCTGATTGGCTGCAGGGGATTCCTGCAGCCAATCAGAAGCCACGATTTGGTTTTCAAACGTTTTGGAAGGAATAGATCCCATTCGACTTCCAAGGTAAACTGTACTTCAGTCATTCTGATTTTAACCAGTGCCTTAGCCTGTTTGCTCTGCTGTGCTGTTTATATGTAAATGTTTTATACCAGATTTTAGTTTTGCTAGAAGTGTTTGGTCTGATTTGTTTGTATGTACGTTTCCAGATATTATGTTGTAGCTGTCATGTGGTTACTTTGTAATGAAGGGTGCCATTTTCATTTTGTTAATAAACCAAATGCCTGTCCAGTGGGCTTACTAACTTTTTTGTCGGGGAACAGATGTCGCTTGGTAGTAGATCATCTGCTTTACCCCCAGAATGTTCCAGGTTTAATCCCAGCATCTCCAGGTAGATCTTGGAGAGATCCATGTCTGAAATCCTGGAGAGGTAGTGTCAGTAGGTGTAGACCTACAGTAAAAGTAGGCTTAAGTAGACCAATGGCCTGAAATCAGATTCCCAGTTCCCCTTTGAACAGCAGATCTCCAGGCCATATTGGAAGCTACCTTTGAAACACCACACAGTTTCTAAACTGTCTTGCTGGAAATAACGTTGCATTTTGGGAAGCACAACCTGAATCCCATTTTTTTATACACAGTTGTGTAGTTCTTCCTATCCATGTAGGGTTTAAAGTTCCAGGTGAAAATACTTGAACCTACATGGCCAGACTTCTTAGCACCGGGCATCAAGGATGCCTGGCTCAAGAAGGATAGTTAACAAGTATGAACACAATATTCTGTACTCCTGTTTTCCTACATGCATAAACCAAAATTAGAAGGAAAAGCTTGCTTGGCAAATGTGCATTCTTGCTGCAGATTTGATAGCTTAAAAATCTTTTAAAATACAATAGTTTTAGGACATGGACATTATTCTACATTTCTGTCTGGCACATATGTTAGGTCTATATGTGATCAACAAAAATAATTAATGTGAAAGGGATAGAGAGAGAAAGAGAGAGGTTAGCATCTTGAGATGTCTTGCAACTCAAAACTGAAATATTCAATGAGATAATGAAAGGTGAAATATGGTTTGGTTTGACTGAAGTTATGTTACTGGGAGCCCCTGACATTAACTGTACAGAGATATATGCTTGAATAGCCCAAAATTCCAAATAAGCTGCAAGAACCAAGCTGAAGTCGTGTGCGTGAACTTTTCAACCTGAAGTTTTTTACCAGAGAAAGCGCCTTTGCAAGGGCTAATTGAAGGCACATTTCTTTCAAGACGTTCACTCCACTCTGGTTTTCATTTTGGACTTCTTGCTATGTCAAAAGTCATGTTGCAAAAGGGAATTCAAGTTTATTATTAAATCAGGAGCAAGATTTTTTCCCTGTCCTTACTTTGTCAGTCTACACCAACCAAACATGCTTTAAGTTTTGGCTTCACATTCTGCGTGCCCAAATAAGATTGTGTTACTTGCACCTGAGGATAAAGTGTAAACAGATATCAGGGCAAACTTTAGCTTTGCTCTACATAATAGGAAGAAGAATGAGGGGAAAGTACACTGTTCTCAAATTTTGCTGCCATTCTTCCATGAAAACAGTTAGGAATCAAAACCAAGTAATCAAAACTAGAGTTGAGCCAAATGTTCTCTCTCAATGTCCTCAAAAGTAACTATTTCAAGAGCAGGGAAACCTATTCAAAAGTGATTAATTTTGCCTTTTACATGGCTCCTCAAAACTACCGGTATTTACAGGCAGTGTTTCAGTCCTCTTTTTCCTTCCTAAGTGAACCCTGCCAAGGTACTGGATGAGATGAATTCATGATCCTATGTAATTATCTGATTTGGTTATGTTCTGACATCCCTAAAAGAAAATGAAATCTATTCAGAGCAATGGTGATGTTTCTTATCCTGGTTGCTGTGATAATTCTAGCCAAGCAAGAATCATTTCATTCTCTAATATTGAAACACTCTCAATGCTACCTTGTAGTAATCACTGAAAATCATCAATAGGGGAGCTGCCCCATTTCAAAGCTGAGAAAGATGCTCATGAAATGACCCACCACTGTGGGCTCAGCTCCTTTTCAAAGCAGACAGATCATACATGTTAAAACACTTTTATACAGCCCTTCCTCATGTCAGACTTCAGGGTAGTGTGCAACATAAAACAAATACAATGAACAAGAAAACATATATCACTTTAAACAGACTGAAATTCGCAGTGTTAAATCTGTAAAATCTATTGAAGTGCCAGGGTAAATGAACATAGATAGACTGTATATCTGTACAGACTTTAAATGAAAATAGAAAGGACACAGTCTAAGGGCAAAAGTAGACTTTACTGGAAAACCCAGAGTTCCCTGTTTGAAGGATCAACTGTAGGGGGAAATTATCAGGACAGAGGAGGTGCTTAAAACATTTTCCAGCCTACCATTCCTCCCCTGCCAATTCCTCCCTGTGGTGGGCATATTAAATTATTTTATTTCTACATGGTCTCAGAAACTGGAAGCAAGGAGGGGAAACAGTCCTATCAGTAGGAGAACAGACATCTATGGGAGTGGTTAAGTGTTTCAACTGCTGATCAAGTCCACCCTGCAAATGCCTCACAAGTCCTGCATTCAAAGCTGTTGAACAACCATGAAATTCTGCCCTGAAGGGCAGTTTTGCTGCTGCTTCTTTTTGTTCCATATAGACTGCACACATACAGGAGGGAACAATTTTTCTTTTGGTGAGCAGATAAGATGAAGATTGTGGCCTGGGTAGTTGACTTTGCTTGTGGGTTGAAAAAGCAGTTGTTTAAAACTATAGTACAATCAGTTTCAAGAATGTTAACATTTCTCAAAAAGAAGATAATCTGTATCTAGAGTTTATAGAAGCAAAAAACAAGTATCTAGATTTTATGGTAAACATTCCGCCCCCCATAATATAGCCAGAATCATCATCATCATTGTATAGTTCTTGAGCATAGTTCTGTATACTCAATGGGGGCATTAGGGTTGTTTTTCTTCAAAACAGGAGCACCCGCTCCAGCTTTCCATATGGCATAACAAACTGCTTTCGAAACTGCAACCGTAAAAAGTCCAGCATGGAGTCAGCTATTGAAAGAAAAGGACTCAAAAACTCCACTGGGTTTCTGCAAACCCTTGGGCCTGGTCAGAAGTAGCTCTTTTGGATCCTGCCCAATGAATTTTGGATTGGAGTATTAGCTCAACTGATTCCTCTTCGGGTCAAAGGGAAAGCAGCTAAAGTCCCTCCACAAACACAAGAATGGCATCCATGATGTATTTTCAAGGCACGAAATGTCAACCAACGTTGGAATACAAAAACACATGAGGACATCCATCGCAAAGCAATCGCTCCCAATTATGTGAAACATGTTCCTGTTATCTTTGGAAGTTTTGCAATTTCAAAACATTCATAGCAGGAGAAGCTAACTCAAGGGCATTAGTGCATACTTCCAAGCGCAAAAATGTGATGATGTTTTTCAGAAAGTCTCTAGATGTTCACCAGATGTGACACACATTTGCCTCTTCCTTATAAGATGATGGTGTGCCTCTAAAGTTGGCTATAGTAATATCAATGTGTGATACTAATCATTCAAAAATGCCTTGCAGATATTCAGCAATTTGCAACTTGTGTAAACCTGGTTCTCTTTCAAGGCGATCCTTAAAATGCCTTGCCTTTTAAGAGTGTCTATCTGCACAAAATATGTTTTTTCTCTCTGCAAGACATCAGATTAAATAGGTCACCATATAAGCTATTTAGTACATCTAGTTTCTCTCCCATATGCTGGAATTTGGCTGAGTGGGTGATTCAAGATAATCAGCAAGGAGGTATTAGTTGGCACAAAGAGCTCAATATTCTGTGGTGACGTGTGCATGATGTGCACATGCCATGTGATGTGTGCACACTGCACAATGTGCTCACGTCACTCGCACACACTGAACGCTGTGTGCACAACACATCAACACATTAGCATATTGCGTGGTGTGTGTGCGACACGTCAATTGCATGAGCCACAGGCTGCCCATTCCTGATTGAGAGCTATGAATTTTTTTCCGGAAAGTTCAGTGGTGCCCCGCAAGACGAATGCCTCGCAAGACGAAAAACCCGCTAGACGAAAGGGTTTTCCGTTTTTCGATGCACTTCGCAAGACGAATTTCCCTATGGGCTTGCTTCGCAAGACGAAAACGTCTTATGAGTCTTGCAATTTTTTTCACTTCCCCCCTTTTTCTAAGCCGCTAATAGCCTCTTAGCCGCTAAGCCACTAAGCCTTTAATAGCCGCTAAGCCGCTAATAGCGCTAATCCGCTAAGCCGTTAATAGGGTTGCTTCGCAAGACGAAAAAAACCGCTAGATGAAGAGACGGATTATTTTCGTCTTGCGAGGCACCACTGTTTATGTTTTAGGAAGCACAGATTATTGCAGCAGCCCTAATCTAGAAAACTGCAGAGTCTATAAAATGCATCGGGAGATGGTGTATGAGAGGAGAAGGAGCCCACAGATGGAGGAAAAATCAGTGGGCAAATGCGTTTGTCCCTTACTTAAGTCTCCCCATGAGACATTGTGTTAGGATTCTCAGTCAGATCATCATGTTCCCTGCTAATAGTGGTCCCTGCTGCTAACAACTGATATTCCTAAGAAATAACCCCTGGACCCAGAAGTCTGCAACATCTATCAACAGGTCATAAATCAAGGTGTTTGAATGGTGGTGGCTGTTCTTGGATGACACGGATGATCTGGATGCAGTTCAGTCTGGCATCCATCTCTGTTTTGCCAGCAAAACAGCCTTGGTCAACTTGCTGGATAGCTTTTAGTGGGAAAAGAACTGGGAGTTGAGTGACGCTACCACCATTGACCATGGTGTGCTTCTGGATCAGCTGTTCAGAATAAGAACTGAGCAAGTTAGGACATAGCATTCCGATGCCTTCATTCTTGCCTGGTAAACTGTTGGAGATGAAAACAGGGTATGGTTGTACCCCGTGGACTTTGTGCTACACGGTTTTACTTTGTTTGCAATGTTTGATTTTTACATGAAATGACACAGTGCAGACATCCAGGGGGTCACCAATATGCTGGAGTGACTCTACTAATTTTCATCCATTGCAGACATGCTGAATAGAGGTCTGCAGGCCACAATGGACTGGATGAGGCTTAATCTGGAGGAAATGAAGGTCCAATTAGTGGGTGGCTCATCTTAAAAGGAGGTGGTACACAGCCATTTAATTGCTTTGAGCTGTTCTTTTGTGATATTTTATGTTATCTCTGCTCTAAAACGTTTAACGTGGGGGGAGGGGGATGACAGAAGTGCCCCTAGGAGCAACATTTAATTCTAGCATAATTCCCCCACTAAAGAAAGGAATATTCTTTAAACCCATCTCCCTCAAAAGCACATATTGTCTCTCCCAAATCTGCAGACTGAGAATGGGGCTGGGAAGTTCAGGAAGCACATACTGGTCAGCCCTATAAAATTATAATCCCATGAGCACTATAGGGACAAAGACTAATCTAGGTGTACCAGTATATAACAGCAGCTAACATTTAGCGCCGTGCAGTTGATTTGCAATTTATTGTATTAAAAAAATCTTAAGCAGAGAGAGAAATGTATCAGAGACTTTATCACACAGTTCTGACTTTAAGCAGACCTTTACACCTTGCAGAAAAGAAGCATCTTGGAAAGCTAGACAGCATCCTAAAAAGCAGAGACATCACTTTGCCAACAAAGGTCCGTATAGTTAAAGCTATGGTTTTCCCTGTAGTGATGTATGGAAGTGAGAGCTGGACCATAAAGAAGGCTGATCGCCGAAGAATTGATGCTTTTGAATTATGGTGCTGGAGGAGACTCTTGAGAGTCCCATGGACTGCAAGAAGATTAAACCTATCCATTCTTAAGGAAATCAGCCCTGAGTGCTCACTGGAAGGACAGATCCTGAAGCTGAGGCTCCAATATTTTGGCCACCTCATGAGAAGAGAAGACTCCCTGGAAAAGACCCTGATGTTGGGAAAGATGGAGGGCACAAGGAGAAGTGGGCGACAGAGGACGAGATGGTTGGATAGTGTTCTCGAAGCTACCAGCATGAGTTTGACCAAACTGCGGGAGGCAGTGGAAGACAGGAGTGCCTGGCGTGCTCTGGTCCATGGGGTCACGAAGAGTTGGACACGACTAAATGACTAAAGAAAGGAAAGCTGGCATCATGTATTATGATTCAGTACATAGGAAGTTTCCTTATGCTGGAATCATGCCAGTGGACTATCGAGTTCAGTACTGTCTACACTGACTGCCAGAGACTGTCTATGGTTTCAGGAGAGCGGACTTTCTCAGGTCTACCTGGAGAGGCCAGGTTCTGAGCCTCTGCAATGAAGCTATGATTCTTTCCCTAAGGACAGCCATGTGTTGCGAGCATTGAACTTAGAAACTCAGATTTGTTTTCCCTTAGGTCCACAGTTTCCCTCCTCACAACCCACCGCCTGCTAGAAATAGGGCTGTGTGTCCTAGTTCAGAAAATTGCAAGCCTTGTGGATAATGCAATTCAAAATAATTGTCATTTGACTGCAGCAAATGAATGTGTACTTAGGAAACAATTATAATGCCAGAGAGGAAAGTTTGCTTTGGCTCCAATTCCAAACCTATTATAAAGGTTAGGAGGCAATGGGTATAAATTCTGAGATGGGTATGATTAAGAAAGGACTTGGTAACAACTAACCATCAAAATGTATATTTTAAAATGTTTGCTTGCCTTCTGCCCTTTTTCTTCTTCTGCATTTTTTTCCTTCACTCGGAACTTAGTTCAACACAGTGCTGTTGTTTTCTCAGCAGACTTTGCACACAGTGCTGAGCCTGTATTTCCTTTTTTTTTATTCAAATAAAATTACAAGTGGTATAACCATATTTTATATACAATTGGCACAATCTTGCCAAAGCTGGGCAACTTTTTAAAAAGTTTGATCCTATGTATGTTTCCTCGATAGTAAGCTCTTGTCAGTTCAAAGATCTATAGGTCAGTTCTATAGGATTACAGCCTCAGTTGTTCTGATTACATGGGTGAGACTTAAGCACATGCTTAACTGTTCTAATCAGTTCAAGGAAACTTAAGAAAGTTCAGTTTAGAGCATAATCTACAGATTTTAATGGAAGCAAAGGCTGGGGCCTGGCTAGAATCTTGATGGTGGCCTACCTAAAAAGTACCAATGTTAACTTCTTGGAGGAAAGAAGGAGGGACATAAAAATCTCACATTATATCTTACCTGCACAAGTAGCCTTTCAAAGGCTAGGAAATTGTCCCATTTGGCACTCTGAGGGTGTTTCAGTGTCTGCACAACAGCCAACGCAATCTGCAGAAGCCCACAATGGTTCTCAATGGCCTCAAATTTCTTTTTGAAGAGCTGGATATGTGAGCTGAGCTGCTCAGGGGTGACTCTCCCTGTGAAAGTAATTGCAGACACTTCTCAACAGTGTGCAGGTAGATGCAAGCAGCAAATGTTACCAATAGCGAGCAATACTTATGCAGTATGTGCCAGTAAGAGACAAAGTCTTTTCTCAGCTACTCATTCAGCACAAGCCTCCCCACCCCCACCCCATTCACAATCATTTTCTTTACCCAGGAATAGTAACTTTGGTAATTAACATGCACATATAAACATAGCAGTATGAAAGTTGGTGCGTACTCTCCTATGTCTCCTCTTTTTGGAACTCACAGTCAACCAAAACCAGATGTTTATGAACTGCCCCTGCATTTGGTGTGTGAATCTGATGGTTGTAGTGGGTAGGGAACAAAAGAAAACGATGGGTGCCCAATTTTCACTCATATGGAAGGGCAAAATATGCGCCCTGCAAAGGGTCCCTGTGTCCTTGGTGATCCCATCTGTTGCCCTCATGATACGCATTGTGCTACCACTTAACGTTTCTCAGACAACTGGATCAAAATAAATACATAATTTCAATTACACTCCCCACCCCCAAAAAACACCCTCTTAATTTCATCAGTGTGCAAGAGGAACACCATTCCTTGCTGGGCCAGCATCATACAAGTTTTCCCTTCAGCTTCAAACTGAGTTTTTAGAGGCAGAACTCAGAAATGCCTTCCTTCCAACATAATAGGTGGGATCCAAAGAACTCTTGGCAGGCAGAAAGAAGCTGCTAGCAGAACATTGCAAAGGTCTGTGCAAAAACCCATTCCAAATCTCAGTAAGTTCCACAGCAGCTCTCGTGCTTATACGAGAAGATGAACATCTTTGGGTTTAGTTTCCCTTTCCCAACACGTCTCCTTCCACGAGAAAAAGCACTCTCTGCAAAACATCAAGGCAAAGCCAGCAAAATATCACATGCTTCAATCTGCCAACCCTTTTGCATGGCTAAAAGCCGACAAAAGGGTCCTTTGCTGAGCCCACAAAGGCTAAAAATGCAGCCGCAGCCATGTCTGTTTTCAGACTAAACATTCAACTCCCAGTCATGCTATAATTTATTTCCTTTAAAGCTGTCATCCAGATTGACATAGTGGTCTGAAAACATTAACCCTGATGCTTTGCAATAAGTGATTTCTCTTTTTTTACCCTTAGCAGTCATGATCTATTGCTACTTATTCAGAATCTGTTTCAAGCACAGAAAAAACCACAAGGTGCAAACCTTCCCCCCCCCCCCAACTTCGTCTCAAAAACGTTATATTTAGAGAAGGTGTAAAATAGCTTTCAATTTCATAAACCTTAAGATACCACCCACTGTTAGGAGGAAAAGTCATTTGCAGTATGCTGTTCACTGGAGAAGAACACCATGGTCTGTGGTTTCCTAGAGCATTTGACTTCGGGCCTTTGCTGGTGCAATGCCCAATAAACTGTGTTCATATTGTAACCCATCTCCAAGCTTAGTGAAGTCAAAAAGCCTGATTTTAACTAGAAGCCTTATTAATCCTCCTGAAGTACTGCCAAGAGCAAGGACTTAAAGCCAGATTGAAGAGGCTGAAGGACAGCAATAGATGCTTAACACAATTTGAAGTTTCTCACTTCCTTATGCATCTATATTAATGTGCTTGTCACTCCTTCTGTTTTGTGGAAATGTATGTCCTCACTTCACACTGCTTCACTCTCTCTCTGTGTCCCCTGTTCCAGGCCGTTTTATTAAACTTCTTTAAGGGACGCTCCTTACAAGAGACACTTTACACTTATGGGTTCCCAAGTACAAAATGCGCATAGACTCTACCAGATGCAGAGGGCACACACATTTTTGAAACGAGGTAGGCTGTGGTTTTTCACATTAAAGAACTCAAAGAAAATGGGGGTGGGGTGCCTGGTCCTTTCTGCTTTTTTGACTAAGTATATTGTGAAAGGTGCATTTGAAAACATACATGCAGACTTATAATCCCTAACACAATGCACATTGTACTCAGATTACTTAAACCACAGTTGAAAACATCTCATGAGTAATGGCCTTTTATTAAGGCTGTGGTAGTTTTGTAGGGCAAGCATTATTACAAGAAAACTTTGTGCTCCAGGATTGATTGATTGATTGATTGATTGATCAGTGCTAAAAATGTCATGTTCTTAAAACTGAGTATCCCAAAGAAGACTGTGGATCTTTTCCTCCAGACTTTACTGATGAATGAAGTGACAAAAAAGAGAAACTCCATCAATGCTGAAGGTGTTTAAATAGATGGGGTATTTTATTTTGGAACATGCATCGAGATAATTATCTCTTTGGGGACCAATTAATAGGGAGTAAACTTCAAGGAAATGAATATGGCCTCTTTCCTATGGATACAAGTCCGGCCAAGTATGTTAAATTCAGTTCAGCTTTTGTTGATGCTCAATTGCAGAGGTCCCCAAGCTTTCAGCTGACAATCAACAATAAGTGATTCCTTATGTTCCTCTCCATTTTGCAAGCAAACCAGACTGCAGAAAGCAGAATAACTCTGTGGAATACCATAATAAAAAAATACAATACTTGGGATTCATATAACACTTTCTGGTGTTCAAAGACTTTCTCACACGCTCTCTGGTTATAATTCTAACAACCCTGGATGGTTGGTTAGTGTTATGGTCCCCGTACCCAATTCCCAGATGTGGGGCTAAGGCTGAAAGAGTGTGGCTTGTCTACATCTACGTACCGAGTCCCCAGCTAATATGAGATTTGAAGTAGAGACTTACTGATGATGATTCATAGATCTGCCTCTTATGGAGCTACCCTATGCTGCAATTATGCCAGGGGCAGAGATACTTTGCTTTTGCACCAGTACTGAGTAAGTGTTTTCAGAAGGGGAAAACACGGTAGGAAGAAAAGCATAAAAATGCCACACGCAAACGCCTTGGCAACACTAGCCAATCCTTAGCTGGATTGACTAAACTCGGTGGCTGGAATTCTTTTCCTCCTCTTTAAGTAGTAACAACACAATCTATGCATTAGTCAGTACCCCAGGTAAGTAGGGCTAGGATTGCATTCCAAGACATTTAAAGTGTAAACACATTCAAGGATTTTCACTTTTTGTAATCAGCTGCTACGTGGTGTATCAGTTCATTATTTGTTTCTTTTCTTTTCTTACATTTATATCCTGTCTCTGTTCTGTCACAGAACCTATGGCAGTCTACATGTTGTTCCCAAGTTAGTCACCCATCCAGAAACTCACACCCAGAAAAATCACACCCACTTAAGTTTCAGCAAGATGGTGGGCTCATGTGCCTTCAGACCATATACCCTGGGACTCAATTAGCTGTGTCAACTTTGTCTGGAGTTCCTCACATTCACTTCTACATCTCTGTTTACTTCAGTTGTCAAGGACAATTTCACCTCCTCGTTATTCTCTTACTTTCCAATGGAGCCAGCCTGCTCTTTGACCCTGTCATGATGTTTTGTACATATGATTCCCCCCACCTGCATTGTGAAATCATACGGTCCACAAGAGAGTCACATCCAATGGCACTTTGGATTGCATGCTTCAGCTCTAAATCCTTAGAAAGCTTCAGCACTGACATGCAACCTAAGAGGCAGGATCTTCTGCATACAGAAGATGCCAGTGCAGTAATGCTGGCCCCCTTACTGTAATACCCTGGTATTTTTAGAATGCTGGCAAGGAATGTCACGTGATGAACAAGAGCATTGCAAAGTACAGTCATACCTCGGTTTAAGAACTTACGGTAATCCATTCCGGAAGTCCATTCTTAAACCAAAACAGTTCTTAAATTGAGGCGCACTTTCCCTAATGAGGCCTCCCACTGCCGGTGCCCTTCCACCGTTTGGCTTCTGTTCTTAGACCGAGGTAAAATTCTCAAATCGGAATAAATATTTATTTAAAAAAAAAAAAAATTCTCAAATCGGGACACTACTTCCGGTTTCGTGGAGTCTGTAAACCAAATTGTTCTTAAACTGGACTGTTCTTAAACCGAGGAACCACTGTAGTTAGGAGAAGTAGTGAAGAGAGTTCATTAAGGTGAAAAAGAGAGACTTTTCATTTATTTATAGATATATTAAATAAATACTATCACACAGTTACATAGAACTGAGTGTCCCAGTTGCATGGAAGCTTGGGCACGAGCCATTCTTCATGATGACCATGCAAACATGCAGGTATTTGGAGGCAGAGCCTGACCCCAGAGACCAGGATTGTACCCCAACCCAGGAATCACACGATGACTCCATCATACAAGTAACAAAGAAAGGTAGTACATGGATTTGTTGTTGCTATTAACAAGTTACTGCATACGGGTTACTGATTAATAAAATAGTGTCTATTATTTTTTCTATAATTCTTCACAAGTTTTTTGACAACAAATGTCTTTGGCTTTTACACATCTGAAACACAACTTCTACCTGATCCTTTTTGGTAGGTCTTGAAACCACTCTATGTAATACTGGAGCACGGCACGACCTTAAAGATGGAAACACTTGACAGCCATCAGTATAATAACCCAAAAAAATAATATTTGCATTTTGACATGGGGACAAAAAACAACATAAAAATGAGCACGAGACCAAGAAAGTAAATATTACTTACAAATATTGGATTAAAATTACTGTATTTTTCACCCTATAGGACGCACTTTTTCCCCTCCAAAAATGAAGGGGAAATGTGTGTGCGTCCTATGGGGCGAATGCAGACTTTCGCTGATGCCTGTAGAGCAAGAGGGGTCGGTGCGCACCACCCCCTCTTGCTCTCCAGGCTTCAGGAAGCTATCCGCAAGCCTTGGGAGCCTGCGGGAGTTCCCGCCGGGCTCCCTAGGCTTGCAGATAGCAGCCTGCACCCCGAAGCCTGGGGCGTGCTGAGCAGCGCGCCCCGGGCTTCGGACAGATATCCGCAAGCCTGGAGAGCCTGCGGGAGTTCCTGCCAGGCTCCCAAGGCTTGTGGATAGCAGCCTGTTCTGGGTGCTGGGGTCGGGGGAAGCTGGGGCTTCCCCCGCCCCAGCCCCGCGCCTGGGGGGGAATAATTTTTTTTCTTTATTCCCCCCCCCCAAAAAAACTAGGTGCGCTCTATGGGCCGGTGTGCCCTATAGGGCGAAAAATACGGTAAAGTATTTGTAAAATTACATCACTGAATACAGAATGTATAGGGAACACTTTATCAATACACTTTCCCTTTAATTATTCTTAGATTAGCTTTATTTAAAAATATATATCCACAGCTAGACATGTAAAAATACTCAGATATGAATTTGAGTTTGAGTATTTCGATTTTCTATCTTAAAAACAAACAAACCCTGAGATTAGGATCCTGCTGTATCTTCGGTCTCAAAATTTTGTTGGAAGATATGCCAAGAAAAAGACCATTGTCAGCAAACTCCCTTGTTACAGGAAAAAGTAAGGTCGGCCAAGCATTCTGTGTCCATGTGCCAGCCATAATTTAATATGCAAAGATAACATACTACCAGCATATTTGGCTTGTAAATGTCTCCACACAGGTTTTATTTAACAGTATTTTGGTTCTAATTTTTCATGGTTTATAAGGGTAAGTGAAAATTGATTTAGCTAGAGACATAAACCTAATATGTATTACAGATCTGTCAGTACATACATTTAATCTAATGACAGTATGCCTATTTTTGTTTCAGTTTTTTGTTCACATCAAGATTATACACTTCAGACAAGCAGTACTTTATTGCAGCTGGAAGCGGCATCAGAGGTATCTGAACTAAGGCCAACGAATCACATCCAGCTGAACGACGTTCCCTCGTCCTCCAAGGACATGCCACTAAAGATGGTAATTTTCTCTTATTCCTACAGAAACCCTACCTCCATCCTGTGTGTAATGCCTAAATAGGTTGTAATCCAAAGACCGCTTAAGGATCTCCTTCGGTTTCATCAGTCAGTATCCATGCTTTTCTTCAGCAGTAAACTATGGTTATTTTCCCACCGCTGTAAATTAACTGGCATTGTTAAATCCAGCACAGCATTTATTATTTGTACTTATGAGATGCCAAATAAATGGAACCTCTGGCCCTGAAGCCTAATAAGGCCTTCAAGGCAGTTTCCTCAAAACCACAACGCAGACCCTCCACATGTCACTATTTTCCAGTGACATTCCTGGATTTACAGAAGCCATCCCAGTTTCTGACTTGATCCTGGAATGTCCTACTTTTCCTCAGGACATGTCTATTTTCACTGGCGAAATGTTGGAGGGTATGGAGTTATCCAACCCATCTGAAGGCAGCCCTGTATAGGGAAGTTTTTTAAAAAATGTTTAATGTTTTATTATTATTATTATTATTATTATTATTATTATTATTCTTATATATGTTGGAAACTGCCCAGAGTGGCTGAGGAAACCCAGTCAGATGGGTAGGGTATATAAAAAGTAAAATAAGAATAGGATGTCCCTATTTTCATCAGAGAAATGTTGGAGGGTATGACATCCACCTACCCCACATCTGACAACATATGTGACATAAGGAGTGGAACAGGTAGATTTGGCCCACACACAGTCAGGAGCCTTAAAGTGCACTCCTGATTCTTCAGAAGCATGGTAGATTTGATGTCACCAGCAATCAGCTGAATGGCAATGTGAACAAGGCCACTGGTGCTGGGATTGACTGCACTGCAGCAAATTAGGGCCTAGAAAGCCCATTGAATCCAGCTGTGCTATTAATTTCCCTTCCTTTCCCAAGTTTCAGGGAACCAGGCAGAGGGCCTTCTTGGTAGTGGCACCCGCCCTGTGGAATGCCATCCCATCAGATGTCAAAGAGAACAACAACTACCAGACTTTTAGAAGACATCTGAAGGCAGCCCTGTTTAGGGAAGCTTTTAATGTTTGATGCATTACTGTATTTTAATATTTTGTTGGAAGCTGCCCAGAGTGGCTGGGGAGGCCCAGCCAGATGGGTGGGGTAATAATAATACCTTATTGTTATTGTTATTGTAAATTATTATTATACCTGTAAAGAGTGGCCAACTGGGAGCAGGGAAACCCAGGATTCAGGCCACTAGCCAGATGAAGTCCCCCCCACCCCCTTTAAAATTAAAAAATAGCAACACAACAGGGAGAATATACTACATAAAAATCCACAATAAAACCACATACAAAACCAGCACAATAAAACACCATTACTCAGCACAGAACCAGAAATAGCCATCCAATACATATGCTAAAACCACCAACCTGATCACAGGGACTTAAATCAAAATCTTAAAAGGGCCTGGAAGAATGAAGAAGTCTTAGCCTGTATGAGCACCAGTCAAGCTTTGAAAAAAAAAAAATCATTAGGCAGAGGAGGTCACCACTATAAAGGCCCTCACTCTCATGGACACCCTCTGCACTTCAGACTAGGCTTATGGAAAAAGGTGTGTTTATGGCATCAACCTTCACAGATTCCCATTCATTTTTTAAAAAAAGCATTTATAAACCACTTCATATTTTAAAAATAACTACGCAATATACCAGCTTCTGCAGTTCTGCAAAAGTGTAAGACAGAAGCTGCAGCACATAGTACTGGGTGCAGAATTCAGCTTCTTGAGCAATTCGTTTCTGATTTAAAGACAAAGGCAGTTCCTAGCCCTTACGGATGCAAATAGAGATGTCACAAAAGGAGAAAGAAAGTAACACAGAACAGCTGCCTCATTGGCAAGCACATCTTGCTTGCACCGTCTTATTTCACCTTCACAGAAACCTCAGAAATTATGAGATGCTGGAAAAGACGAGCACCACCAAATAAGCTACACTTCTTTATAATGATCATATTTGAAGCTGCATATCTCCCATTAGGACTGGTGTGGTCCAACATTAAAAGTTTTGTGAAAGAGGTGTGTGTGTGTGTGTGTGTGTGTGTGTGTGTGTGTAAGTAAAAGATGCTTAAGTTCCAATTAAAGCATTACAAAGATATGGGGGAACAGGAGGCAAAAGGAATTTGTGCTTCTCATTTCTCTCATTTCATAACATCCAGAGGTGATCATATTGCTGTGTTCTTTCATATCTTGGATATCCTTTCATGTTTGCAGACAAAGTTCAGGCATACCTTACACCCCTAACAAATCTGCCATTTCCTTTGATGGTGCCCCCCACTTTTTTTTTTTTAAAAATGCCAGATAGTTACAAACTACTTAAGGGATTTACAGTAGCCTTATCCCAACCTCTTTCACAAAGCATGCTGCGCTGGTATATTGTTTCTGTAGGCTAGGTCTGCCTTTTGCTCTTTAATGAGATGCTTTCGTCTTTCAGGTCGCATTCTGCATAGTTTACTAGGGAAGAACTGAGAGGGCTTTCTTCCATTAATGGAGGGTTAGAGTAACAGAAGAGAGCACTTTGTTTCTGTTATCCTCCTGGTGTTTCAGCTTTCATCATTCAACATGCCAATAAAGGGAGATAATAAAGGGATTCAGGCTCAGGCTAGATTTACTGTCCACTGTTAAAACTGCCAAGCAAGGCAAGCCATTTCTGAAGCCACAGAAGGACATTTGTAGCAAAGTGTTTTTTGCTGCCAAATAATATGCTAATAGCAAAGCTTTAAACAAAAGCATCATGAACCATCACTTTCAGAAGCGTTCTAAGATATGCATCTGATCACCAATGAGGCTGCAAAGGAAGTGAGGATCGGGGAAAGAAGAAGCGGTACTTCTCCTGAAGGAACAACACTCCTTTGTTTCAGGAAGCTAGACATAGAATAGAACTTTCTTTCGGAACCCAATATCTTCAAGTGTGTTAAAATGCAAAGAAGAAGAAGAAGAAGAAGAAGAAGAAACCCAATGAAAAAATAAGAGGCCTGTTTTTCAGCAAGCCTGACTTCCTTTTGGACACTAGCAAGAATGTTTCACTATAAAAACCTTTTTTAAAAATACAGCTACATTTTGCTACTTGACTTGTCTAAACCAGTGCAATGAATATATACATTTTGAATGGATGAATATTGCATTGAAATAATAAATGTTTACTTGGTGTTTTTTTATTATTCCTTTATTGCTGTTTTTTTGTTTGTTATTTAATTGATTTATATTTATATGCTGTTTTCCATGACGGCTGTCTTTATTTATTTAGCAGTATTTATACCTTGCCTACCAACTGAGGTGGCTTAACATATATCCAAAACACAAGAAAGCAGACATTAGCAGAATACTTACTAGAATAGGGTAAATGTGTATATAAGTCTGCCCTCCATTTCTCTGATGTTCCAGTAAGTGCTCTTCTGCATAAACACTCTACATACTGTTGGTGTTTTGCATACTGTTTTCTTTTTTATTATTATAAGCAACTTTGAGTTCTTTAAAAATGGGCAGGGTATTAATATGTTTGCCATCTAAGATGCGCTGATGCATCTTTCCACTCAATGGAAATCAATGGACTTTCAACCATCAACCCTGCATGACATAGTTGGGTATAACCCCTAAGAAATGAACAACAAACATTAATCTAATTTCATATCATCTTAACAAGCATCCTCTATGTACGTCATAGAGATATCTTGGTATCCGAGGAGCATTCAATAACAGCAAAATGTCAGTTATTATGGGCAGGGGACCAAGAGAGAGACTCTGCATTTAGCAGGGGACAATGGGTCTCTATGTACTCAAAAAGACACACACTCTCTCAGGGGAGGTCAAGCTGACCAGTGCAATGGAAGCCAAATACAATGGTGGGCTCAAATGCAGTACAATGGTACCTTGGTTCTCAAACAGCTTAGTTGTTGAACAGATCGGCTCCCGGACGCCGTAAACCTGGAAGCTCCTGCAGCCAATTGGCCTTGGTTTTCAAACAGTTTCAGGACTCCCAGAACGGATTAAGTTCAAGAACCAAGGTACCACTGTAGTTTTATTTTTTTTCAATAGGAGTATATGGCACACATTCACTCAGACAAGAAAAGGATTCGCTCAGGAAAACTGAGCAAGTGAGTTTTCCAATGTACATCCACAACCACTTGTGTCCCAATTTCTCAGGATAACTGTTTCTGCACTTCCTCCTTAATGGTGGTGCTGAGGAGAACTTGGCCCACTGCCTTGTTATAAAGGTGCATTATATCCTGTCAATTACTTATTTGTTTATTTAAGGTGCTTTACAGCATCTTTCTGCCAAGACAGTTTAAAATTTAATACCAACACAAGCAAATTACAAACTTTATTTTATGTCACCGATGGCCTCTTCAGGAGAAGATGGTTTCCTGACCATGGCATCTTCTTTTCTCTTTGTTTTGTTAATATTTCAGGAAGTATTCATAAATAAGGCCTATGATGATTGACAGCCATGGTGCTACTGTGCTATATTCAACCCCAAGTTGTGAAAACGAGAAAGAAGTATGTCTCTTCTTAGATGCCAGCTTAGTATATATTTCTTTGCCTGGAATAGAATGTGAAGAATTCTGGACCCTTCTCACTGTATTTTTTATCCACATAACCTAAAACAACCAAAAATGATTATTTAAAAATATTAGAATTAAGTGCATATTTAAACCACATATACCCACCCAAGTAACAAAAACTGCTTTGTTCAGATGTGGTCTGGCCTGAGGGCAATTTTAACAAGAGTTTTCCTAAAACTGGTATAATATTTAGGTCTTTAAAGTGGAAAAAATAGCCTTTTTACTCAGCCTTGGCACTTGCATATGACTCCTGCTATAATGATAAATCAGGACCCTGATTTTCAAGCAGCTTCTGAAGTTAATTTGCACACACTTAATGTCCATCCAGGCCTCTTCTCCCAAGCCTTTGACTAATTAAACAATCTATGGCCTTTTAAACTGTCTGGGTGGTAGTGTTTTGGTTTGTTACTGTATGTATTTTTGTGTTTTCGTATTGTCAACTGCCCTGTAATCCTCAAATGAAAGGCAGTAGAGAAATGTTGTTGTTGATGATGATGCTACATTTTGGATTTAGATAATGAAGCAAGTTTAAAATATCTAGATGCTAAAAAGAAGCTTGAAACCATCATTGGCTTGCAATTGTCCTTTGTCCTTCCTGAATGTGTGAAGAGGTTTTTCCAGCAACCGATAGCTGAGGGGGGAAAGTTAAAGGGCACTTTCAGATCATACAAGGCAAGCCAGCATTTGCTATCTTGAAGCAGCACTGAGCTAATATGGGTAACTTACATGCCCTTGCCCTTTGGCAACTCAACTCTTTAGTCACCCTAAATTTTTCCAGTCTTCTAGGGGCAAGGAATTACTGAATGGCTCAAGGGACAAATGCTTTCAGATAACAAAGTTAACACAATACTGCTCATAATGAAGTTTTGGCCTAACCATTGTGGACGCTGGTTGTGCAGCCTCAGACAGCAAATTTTGCATATGGAAAGAGGAAAGATTAAATTTATTTTGAAGCAGCTGTAAAAAGGTGAAGGGACCCCTGACCATTAGGTCCAGTTGTGGCCGACTCTGGGGTTGCGGCACTCATCTCGCTTTATTGGCCGAGGGAGCCGGCGTACTGCTTCCGGGTCATGTGGCCAGAATGACTAAGCCACTTCTGGCAAACCGTTTACCTTCCCACTGGAGCAGTACCTATTTATCTATTTGCACTTGGATGTGCTTTCAAACTGTTAGGTTGGCAGGAGCGGGGACCTAGTAACGGGAGCTCACCCCGTTGTGGGGATTCGAACCGCCGACCTTCTGATCAACAAATCCTAGGCTCTGAGGTTTAACCCACAGCGCCACCCGCAGCTGTAAAAGGTAAAGGTAAAGGTACCCCTGCCCATAGGGGCCAGTCGTGTCCGACTCTAGGGTTGTGCGCCCATCTCGCTTAAGAGGCCGGGGGTCAGCGCTGTCCGGAGACACTTCCGGGTCACGTGGCCAGCGTGACAAAGCTGCTCTGGCGATCCAGCACCAGCGCAGCACACGGAAACGCCGTTTACATTCCCGCTATAAAGCGGTACCTATTTATCTACTTGCACTTAAGGGTGCTTTCGAACTGCTAGGAGGGCAAGAGCTGGGACCGAACGACGGGAGCTCACCCTGCCGCGGGGATTCGAACCGCCAACCATGCGATCGGCAAGCCCTAGGCGCTGTGGTTTTACCCACAGCACCACCCACGTCCCTCACCCGCAGCTGTACCTACCCCTAAATTACAGCATGTGATTACTACATTTTATTTGAAATAATTATGCCTTAATGTAGGCTTCCACTTGCTTGTGTCTATTCTTCTGCATTATACCTACAGTATAGTTGTACATTGGTTCTCAAACGGAATCTGTTCCGGAAGTCCATTCGACTTCTGAAAACATTTTAAAACCAAGCATGACTTCCGATTGACTGTAGGAGCTTCCTGCACTCAATCAGAAGCCGCAGAAGCCGCTTCGGACGTTCGGGTTCCAAAGAAAGTATGACTGTATCTTAAAGCAATCACTCAGTATTTCCTTCTTGAACAGATATATGTGCTCATATTTTTAGACAATGATGAAATCGTCAATACCAGATGAGCTTATGATTCGGAAAATAGGTAACAGGCACACACAAACTTGAAATAGTTACACCTGTGTTTCAGTCATTCAGCTTTCCTATTCAGTGGTAAATAAACAAAAATAACACACAACGGTACTTACAGACCGCTTAACTTAACAAAAGAACTTGTCAGGAAATAGTCCCAGGCTGATTTTCTGTATCATGAAGGCAGAGATGTTCATGCCCTGCTCTTGCATGGGATACAGGGACAGGATGCATACATGATCTGCTTCCTGTTTTTTCACAACACTAGATTTGAAATACAATGGTACCTCGGGTTACATACGCTTCAGGTTACATACGCTTCAGGTTACAGACTCCGCTAACCCAGAAATA
Organism: Podarcis erhardii; assembly: GCF_964252035.2. Classification (NCBI taxonomy): domain Eukaryota; kingdom Metazoa; phylum Chordata; class Lepidosauria; order Squamata; family Lacertidae; genus Podarcis; species Podarcis erhardii. The sequence goes on along the minus strand of NC_138512.1, from coordinate 26,438,524 downwards.
GTAACTCGGGTTAAGAATTTGCTTCAGGATGAGAACAGAAATCATGCTCTGGCGGCGCGGCGGCAGCAGGAGGCCCCATTAGCTAAAGTGGTGTTTTAGGTTAAGAACAGTTTCAGGTTAAGAACGGACCTCCGGAATGAATTAAGTTCTTAACCAGAGGTACCACTGTAGAGCCTTTGCTTTTCTTCCACCTAGGAGCTCTGTTGAGATGATATTATGTCCCAAAGAAGGGGGAAAGCAAATCTCGAACACAACATTGTTGGGTGGGGGGGACAGGAAGCATAGGGCACTTGCCTATCCATCTGCCACCACAGCAAGATGGCGCCCCAAGTATCCATTTCAGCCTTGTGAATAAGCTTACAAAAATAATTAGGCTGCAGAGAAAAAAACAATTACTAGCCTGCTAAGAGGGAAGTAGCTTGTCTTTCTATGCTGGATGTGGAGGAGGACAAGGGTGCAGGGGGGGCAGTTGCCCTGGGCGTACGGTTTTTAGAGGGCTCCCATGCAGGGATTCCTGTCCTGCCCTGCCTGCCGCTGGGGGTTTCTGGGCCCTGGAGCCCAGCTGGACCTCGCCACTGCATCCCTGGCCCCCTCGCTGAATGGCCCCCTGGCCAGCGTTGGGCAGTTTCACCTGCCAAAGGCTGCATCAGCCAGCCTCCTCCCCGGGCAGGTGGTGCAACACAGTCCCACTTGGCTCTGGTAGTGAGAGCCAGGCTGGCCTGGCACACAGGCTCTGTGAACCCTCCGCACCCCGGGGGTGTCGGCAGCAAGGGCTGGGCTGGTGCGATGGGTTCTGTTCCCCCTTCATGCCCCGCCTCTGTGTGTGCACACACCCCAGCTGCCAGCAAATGCTGCAACACCACTGGAGGAGGAGAAGGATGCTACTAGTTTCTTAGAAGGCACGGTAAGATAAGTGACCTTCCGCCTGGGACAATCCATCCCTGCTTTGTCAGCCTATTCACTTGCCGGCATTGAATTCCTAGTTGCTTAAGGTGTATACAACGTTGCCCATATGATATACAAGGTTGCCCCGTGATACTGGAGGCAAAGAAAGCAATACTGTGGTACCTCGGGTTACAGACTCCGCTAACCCAGAAATAGTACCTCGGGTTAAGAACTTTGCTTCAGGATGAGAACAGAAATCGTTCTCCGGCAGCACAGTGGCAGCAGGAGGCCCCATTAGCTATAATAATAATAATAATAATAATAATAATAATAATAATAATAATTTATTATTTATACCCCGCCCATCTGGCTGGGCTTCCCCAGCCACTCTGGGCAGCTTCCAAAAAAAATATTAAAATACTGTACTGCATCAAACATTAAAAGCCTCCCCTAAACAGGGCCGCCTTCAGATGTCTTCTAAAAGTCTGGTAGTTGTTGTTCTCTTTGACATCTGGTGAGAGGGCATTCCACAGTGAGAGCGCCACTACTGAGAAGACCCTCTGCCTGGTTCCCTGTAACTTGGCTTCTCGCAGTGAGGAAACCGCCAGAAGGCCCTCGGTGCTGGACCTCAGTGTCTGGGTAGAACGATGGGGGTGGAGACGCTCCTTCAGATATACTGGACCGAGGCCGTTTAGGGCTTTAAAGGTCAGCACCAACACTTTGAATTGTGCTCAGAAACGTATTGGGAGCCAATGTAGGTCTTTCAAGACCGGTGTTATATGTTCTTGGCGTCAAAGTGCAAGTAGATAAATAGGTACCGCTCTGGCGGGAAGCTAAATGGCGTTTCTGTGCGCTGCTCTGGTTCGCCAGAAGTGGCTTAGTCATGCTGGCCACATGACCCGGAAACTGTACGCCAGCTCCCTCGGCCAATAAAGCGAGATGAGCGCTGCGACCCCAGAGTTGGCCACGACTGGACCTAATGGTCAGGGGTCCCTTTACCTTTACCACTGTACAGAATGAGACGAGAGCTGTGTCACAGCTGTAAGTGGAAACCAAGAAAACTGCAGTTTTTTGGGCACAGGAACAAGGCTCTGAATAACCCCTTCTGTCCCCAGGCTCATACTCCAAAGCATTAAAGGCAAGAGGTGACATTGTATATTTTTATGAGTGTATTATCAGCCTGTAAGTCAGGCTACAACTGCGTAACATTTTGAATCCATTTCAAAACACTGATTGATAACCCACCAAGCTCCAAAGAAACTGATTGCTAAAACACATGGCTCGTCACCAAACCGCAGTTAACAACCTCAGATTTATTTAAAGACAAATGATTTCAGAATGATCAGCGTCTGAGAAATAGCTACACTGATTAAATGGCTGGACGCAGATTAAGAGTATGCACAGGCCCGCTCCAAGGCTTACTTACCCATGCTCATCTTGATTGGCAAATTTTCTCTGCTTGCAGCTTCCACTAGGTGTCTCCTGACTTCCATCACAGCTTCTTTCTGCTTGAAATTCATCAAGGACTCCCACAGAGATTTAGCAGCTGGATCACTATATATAAAAAAGAAAAAAAGCACCCAGGTTTACACCAAACATCTGCTAAGAATCAAGCAAACAGACTGGAGCTTAGTGATTTCTACAATGTGGATAGCCTATTTACTTTCAAGTACGGAAACAAAGCAACTTTTTCAGAAAGGGTTGCTCTCTCTTCAAACTAAGAATACATGGGCTGATTTGGTAACTTGTTATATTAACCAGAGGTTATCCATTTAATTGCTTCTGTTACCACAAAATTATTACGAGAATAGTTCAGCAGTGGCTTGCGCAAACAACCAAAGCTACTGAGAATATTGATGACGACAAAAACAGCAACAGTTTCAGTATAACAGACTTTCTTCTGAAATGTACTATACTTTTGAAACGAAAAGCTGTTTGCCAGGTTCAGAAGTAACGGTGGGCTTTGTGAAGCCATTGATACAGGCAGAATATTAAGCAAACGTTCATATGGCCATTGATGGAAAGTGGATCTGGCTGAGCTGGGAGGTGTTGCATTAAATCTCACCTCATTCATAAAGCTCACTAAAGTACAACAAGTGAGGGAGGGACAAGCAGTGGTTTCAGACAAGGTTTCAGTACAGCAATAAAGGAATTGGGAAAGGGTCCTATGCCACGGCCACTGCTGCTGTGCAACATGTCTTCTAATTTGCTCCCCTGCCTGCCCCTGACTTCATGCAAATCCAGGACTGTGTTGAGGCACTACAAATCCTCCAATGGGGGCTGCATGAGGATATAGATTTTTTGTTATATATGAAGGCATAACTTTATGCAGGGTCAATCTTGAATGGCGTACAAAAGTGCTCTATATCTCAAATATGTCAATATTAATTGTGATGACATGGAACTATAACTTTTAAAAGAAAAAGAAAGAAAACTCAATACCCACGAGAAAGCTCCTTGGCAGAGACAAACGTTTATTGTCAAGTCATGCTAATATAGATTTTAAAAGTCCTGGAGGGCAATGATTTCTTTCCCTGGCTTTTGTTTCTTTACAAGCCAATTTCTTCCCAAAGTTGTAGGTTTGCTTTGCAAGGCTACTGGGAATTGTTTAAAAATATGTTGAGAATAGCAGACTCTGTTTAAAAGCAAAGTAGAAAATATGACAAACTGGCACATTTGAAGACTTGTAATATCAAAAGTGGATGTTTTGTAGACTTATTACTGCTTGCAAAAGATGGGGGAAAGGAGATACACACTGTTTCTACACACTTATTTCTATACACACATTCAGCTGTCTAGCCAAGTGATATGATAGCACCAGGAATAGTATCTAAACAAATGGCTTTGGACAAAAATAAAATTTGTAGCTAAAGAGAGTATTTAATTGAGACTCCCTTCCTCCCACCACAATGCTTTCTAGTGATGGACTTAGCTTTCAGATTTGGACCTGGCAATTCTAACACATCTTCGTACCATGAGGGTTGTCTACTAATATGCCCTGTAAAGTAGGCAACCTCTGCAGCCAACAGCAGCCACACATTCCATGCAGGATACTGCTGCTAGTCTGCTAATACAACTGAGCTAGAGTCCACACTACCATTCATCAGATTTCTCAACATGATCAAAGTGATGAGGTTCTGCACAAATACTGCTTGCTTCCCCATGTTCTTCAAATCTTAGCTCTAGAAGAAGAAGAAGAAAAGTTTGGATTTGATATCCCGCCTTTCACTCCCCTTCAGGAGTCTCAAAGCGGCTAACATTCTCCTTTCCCTTCCTCCCCCACAACAAACACTCTGTGAGGTGAGTGGGGCTGAGAGACTTCAGAGAAGTATGACTAGCCCAAGGTCACGCAGCAGCTGCATGTGGAGGAGTGAAGACGTGAACCCGGTTCACCAGATTACAAGTAGTCCACCACTCTTAAACACTACACCACGCTGAATCTTCTGAGACCTCAGAATTCAGACTTCAGAGAAGTATGACTGGCCCAAGGTCACCCAGCAGTTGCATGTGGAGGAGCGGAGACTCGAACCCGGTTCCCCAGATTACGAGACTACCGCTCTTAACCACTACACCACACTGGCTCTCTAGGGTCTGTTCTGAAGGCCCTAACGCAGACATGGAAAATGTGAATAAATAAATATGTGCCTGAGCTTATTCAGAGTGCATACATGGTACCTTGACCAAGAAAAACTGGCATTCACACGACTGGGACCAGGGCTTTTATGAGTTTTGGAGTCAACTCAAAGAGAAAGTGTGCCTGACCTTATATTCGTTCATTTGATGTTTAAATGTAAACTGTTTTGAGATCCCCTCTTTAAAATATAAAGCAGCATAGAAATGAAATAAATAATAATAACAATAAGCTTCATGCGGGCATGGTGCCTTGACATTCCATTGTAGCGACTGTAACCCAGGGTTGAGGTGCCATTTGGCAATTAGCTTATATATGCCAGTTTCTAACAATGGTGAGAGTATGCAGAGCCACCAAAACAGATGGACAGTACATGCAGTTTTGACAACGTGGATTCAGCCTCCAATACCCTGAAACAGGATACTGACACTATCAGAGTTACCCATAATGACTATTTGTCAAGCAAGCACCTTGGAAAGCCGTGTGTGTATTACTAGACTCACGACTTTTGCTACAGGGCACCAGCACTCTTTGCTCGATAAGATTGCCTGTAATTCTGACACCCGAGAAAGCTTGGCTTCTTAATAGGCTTTCCTCCATCTCTTCAGTTCCAAGTAAATATGATAGGACAACTCACAAAGCATTCAAAGATCATGTTTCAGAGCGATCTCCAAAATCCCCAGGCAGGCTCCTGAGAAAGGGACTCCTCCTAAAGTCACATCCTGAGCAAACAATGCTGAATAGTTCAAGATTTTAAGGATTTTGTTTTATTTTATTGCAGACAGAGATGCTGTATCAGTTTACAGCTTGGTCTGAGTTTGAAATCATGTCCACTGCCAACATGACTTCTGTCTGAAATGAAACATTAAGCATGCATATATCCTGGTTTCGAACAAATGCCAGTTGGAGTTTGCCGGGAGCTAACAGGAAATGCTAATCTCAAGATAAAATGCAGCTCTGTTTTAATGCAGAAGCGTAAGTAGTGAACTGTGGTCCAATGAAATGTAAAGTAGGCAGTGGTTCTGGAGAAAGAGAGAGACAGGGCCCTGTTCAGAAACTGTATCAATGTTGTCACAGAATCATAGGATTGTGGATCTGGAAGGTGCCATGAGGGTCATCTAGTCCAACCCCCTGCAATGCAGGAATCTTTCACCCAACGTGGAACTTGAACCCCTGACTTTGGGATTAAGGGTCTCATGCTCTACTGACTGAGCTACAGTGGTACCTCGCAAGACGAATGCCTCGTATGACGAAAAACTCGCAAAACGAAAGAGTTTTTCGTTTTTTGAGTTGCTTCGCAAGACGGATTTCCCTATGGGCTTGCTTCGCAAGACGAAAACGTCTTGCAAGTTTGTTTCCTTTGTCTTGCAAGTTTGTTTCCTTTTTCTTAAAACCGTGCATTCACTTCGAGGAGTACGGTAACTCATAGCACGCGGTGTGGTAGCCTTTTTTGAGGTTTTTGAAGACTTTGGTGATTTTTGAAGCTTTTCTAAAGTCCGTGCTTCGCAAGACGAAAAAATCGCAAGACGAAAAAACTCGCGGAACAAATTAATTTCGTCTTGCGAGGCACCACTGTATCTTTAATACCAATTTAGATTGTTAACTGTGTGTAGTGGGACAAAACTGGTGTTTCATGCCTAACTGAAGCCAGAGAGATACATTGTGTTAGGATCAGTTTACAATGTGTCAAAAAAAGTGTTACCATCTAATTTGTGATGTTACAGTTATAATAGTTAAGTGGAGGACATAGCTTTTATACGCTTCAGTTTATTCAAAAAGTGATGGGTCCTTTACTGAGCATTCCATTCAAACATAGTGGTTCATAACTACAGGCCAATCCAAATTCAGAATTTCACTGAAAGCCTGGTACAGTGGTACCTTGGGTTAAGTACTTAATTTGTTCCGGAGGTCCCTTCTTAACCTGAAACTGTTCTTAACCTGAAGCGCCACTTTAGCTAATGGGGCCTCCTGCTGCCGCCGCACCGCCAGAGCATGATTTCTGTTCTCATCCTGAAGCAAATTCTTAACCTGAAGCACTATTTCTGGGTTAGCAGAGTCTGTAACCTGAAGCATACGTAACCTGAAGTGTATGTAACCCGAGGTACCACTGTAATTGGTTGGAGAGTTCCAACAGGAGAGAACGGAAAGGTAAGCTCAGCCCTGTTTAAGAGCCTGAGAAGAGAACCTTTGAGAAATGAAAGACGAGACTCTGAAGAAGCAAGGCAAAGAATGTGGTGTGGAAAGCAGCAGCAGTAGTAGCAGCCAGGACTAAAGTGGCTGAAGTCCAGAGAGAGGCTAGGACCTGAGAAATCCCTTTGGCAGAAGGCAGCTGACGATGAAGGAGCCAACACCTTAAAGATAAAGTCACTAAAAGCAGAAACTAAGAAGTTCTTCAAGGGGAGAGGAAGACCATAGCAGCAGCCCTTGGGAAAAGTTGAAAGCAGTATGTCAGCTGCAGCGTTCAAAAGTTGCCAGGTATCAGGCAAATTTTATACCTGTCTATTGGCCACTTGCGATCAAGTCAAGAAGGCGTCTGGTGTCTCCACCATCTGGAGGTGAATACCTGGAGATCCTTGGATCTTGACTGTTTTTACACACTAGCAATACATCCTGTAGAACTCTATCCTACAGAACAGAATTCTATTCTATTCTATTCTATTCTATTCTATTCTATTCTATTCTATTCTATTCTATTCTATATTTTATTTGGACAATTAGAATGAATTTCAAGAACCAAAAAGTCAGATTGGAAAGTATGATTTTTCAAGCCACCTGGCCCAAAAATGGCAACTAGGCATTCTGTTTTGGCAACTGTAACTCAAGGAGCCATTTGGCGCCTAGCCAAATCTGAGTTTCTAATACTGGTCAGCTGGTATTTTTCAGATGTGCTCAGTTATTTGCAACACTCAAAGTGTGGCAGGAGGCATGCACCAAAGTCCCCCCAATGCCCGCTCACACATTGCTTCCCCACTGAACTTCCCAGTGTTGTGTGGGGTTGGTTAGTGGCGGCTTCTACTCATGCCTGCTCAAGTGGTTGGAGACCTTGTTTGATAAGTGTCTCCAATCTCAGGGACAGTTCCACCACATTCAAGAGAGCATGAGTTGGTGCCCCTGCAGAACCACTGCATTCAGTATGGGGATGGTTTGGCACTGATCATGCACACCCCTGCCCTTGGCCATGGATACAGAGATCATGCATTCAGGGAAATGCCTATAATTTATCGTGCATATTTGACAGGAATACCTGCAGTCAATAAAGGTAGGATAAATAAATGATAACAGGCCTTCCCTTTCAGGTTCTTGAATGTGTGGGAAAACAGGGTAGTGGCATTTGCTGAGGGCTACTAACTTGTATAGACTTTTATGGTTATGGCCTATGCTGGTATCCAGTTTGAGAAATATACTCAAGTAGAAAATTCTCACATACAAAGCAACTCCTTCACAAGGAACAACAGATTGAAAATATCCAACAATACTGCTCCCACTTAGACTAATAAGTACAATCTGATACAGCAAACAATTCCCAGCTTCCTAGTCACAGACCATTATCCTCATTTGGATTAATGGCATTTAAAATTCCCATAATTTTTCAAAGCAAAACATGCAGTTGCATATTTTAAAAGCCAGACAGTCAACATTAAAGAACGTAAGCATTTTCTTGAGCAATTTAAGCTTATTCCTCAATTTCATTCCAACTCCTCAAGCCACTTTGATGGCGTAATCTGCTCTAGACTCAATTTAACTGTGTGTCTTGGCAAATACTCAAAAGTTAGAGATTATTATTTGATTCAGATGCCAAAAGGCTTAGAGATATATAGCCCTAGAAGCAGAGAAATAGTATCAGCGCCCCCCATAACCTACTTTTTGAATCTATGAAAGGAAACTGCCACATCCAAAGATCAAGTACTCAAATTAGTCCACTGCTGGCATAATCTGAGGCATAAAACTATCATGGCATCAACAACTACAGAGTATTCGGTGCCCCAGTCAGATGTTACACACACTTTTCTGTGCATGAATAACTCATTCATCCCAGGGCTGGTCTGAAGGCAAATGCTAAACCTTCCTTGACCGAAGAGGAGGCAAACTTCACAGTGTCTCAAGACAGATGGATGCCAACAACAAAATGTAAGGAAAATTTTGTTCTATTCACTGCATGCTTTTTCAAAATTCCCAGCCATAGATAGCAATTAATCACCTCAGCTACTCAGTTAAGTTCACTTGCCTACACATACCACAGCTAGTTATCTGAGGCCTAAATGAACAAAAAGGAAAAAAAAAAAAATTCCTTCCAGTAGCACCTTAAAGACCAACTAAGTTAGTTCTAGGTATGAGCTTTCGTGTGCATGCACACTTCTTCAGATACACTGAAACAGAAGTCACCAGACCCTTCTATATAGTGAGAAGGTGGGGAGGGGTATTACTCAGAAGGGTGGTGGGAATGGGTGATTGGCAGATAGCTGTGATGAGCCTGTTGACGACTCTTAACGACTGCAATAGGTCTTACAGGAAAAAGCAAGGGGTGAGAAGGTAAAAAATGGCTTTGTCATGTATAATGAGATAAGAATCCAATGTCTTTGTTCAGACCAGGTCTCTCCATGGTTTTAAGTTTGGTAATAAGTTGCAATTCAGCAGCTTCTCTTTCCAGTCTATTTCTGAAATTCCTTTGTAATAGAACAGCTACTTTGAGATCTTGTATAGAATGTCCTGGGAGATTGAAGTGTTCTCCTACTGGTTTCTCTGTCTTGTGATTCCTGATGTCAGATTTATGTCCGTTTATCCTTTGGCGTAAGGTTTGGCCTGTTTGTCCAATATAGAGAGCTGAAGGACACTGTTGGCATTTGATGGCATACACAATGTTAGACGATGAGCAATTAAATAGTCCCGAGATGGTATGTGTGATGTTGTTGGGGCCAGTAATGGTGTAGTCCGGGTGTATGTGGCAGCAAAGTTGGCATCTGGGTTTATTGCAGGCTCTGGTGCCAGTGTCCGTGTTAAGTCTGGTAGTAGTATTATTGTGGGTTAGGAGTTGTTTAAGATTGGGTGGCTGTCTGTAGGCAATGAAAGGTCTTCCTCCCAGAGCTTGAAAAAGAGAACTGTCATTGTCCAGGAGAGGTTGTAGATCTCTGATGATGCGTTGTACTGTTTTAGCTTGGGAGCTGTATGTGATGACTAGAGGTGTTCTGTTATTTTCTTTTTTGGGTCTGTCTTGCAGCAAGTTCTCTCTGGGTATCAGTCTGGCTCTGTTGATCTGTTGTCTAACTTCATCTGCTGGGTATTTTAGTCTCTGTCTGTAGAATTGGAACAGATGCGGCTGTAACGTAGTGCCTGGCTATATACAATGGACTGTTTGGTATGTTTGGGATGGTAGCTAGAGGCATGTAGATATGTTTGTCGGTCAGTTGGTTTACGGTATAAGGTGGTGTCTATGCGCCCATCCTGTATTTTTATAGTAGTGTCCAAAAAATGTATTTCTTGCATAGATTGGTTCATTGTTAGGTTGATTGTGGGGTGAAAATCATTGAATTTCTGGTGGAAGGTGTCCAGGGTCTGTTGACCATGTGTCCAGATGATAAAAATATCGTCAATGTATCGCAGGTACAAGAGAGGTTTGAGTGGGTAGGAGTTTAGGAAATGTTGTTCTAAATCTGCCATGAAGATGTTGGCATACTGTGGGGCCATGCGGGTGCCCATTGCTGTGCCGCTGATCTGAAGGAACAGTCATCACCGAATTTGAAGTTGTTGTGGGTAAGGACAAATTGGCAGAGTTTGTAAGCAAAGTCCGCTGTGGTTTTATCTGAAATGGTGTTCCTTATAGCTTGTAAACAACGATGGTTGCTATTTAATTGCTCATCGTCTAACATTGTGTATGCCATCAAATGCCAACAGTGTCCTTCCGCTCTCTATATTGGACAAACAGGCCAAACCTTACGCCAAAGGATAAACGGACATAAATCTGACATCAGGAATCACAAGACAGAGAAACCAGTAGGAGAACACTTCAATCTCCCAGGACATTCTATACAAGATCTCAAAGTAGCTGTTCTATTACAAAGGAATTTCAGAAATAGACTGGAAAGAGAAGCTGCTGAATTGCAACTTATTACTAAACTTAAAAACATGGAGAGACCTGGTTTGAACAAAGACATTGGATTCTTAGTTGGTCTTTAAGGTGCTACTGGAAGGAATTTTTTTTATTTTGTTTTGACTATGGCAGACCAACACGGCTACCTATCTGCAACCTGAACAAAAAGGAAACATTGTTCCTTGCCTAATCATCTGAAGGCAATTTTTACTCATCACTCGTGACCAGGACAACTGTTTATAAGCCTGCATGACTGACCAGATGTAACTATTTTGCTGTTTAACCAGTACATCTAAATTTATGTGCAATAAAGGCAGACTATATGCATCCTGTATGCGTACAGATATTTCCAGGGTGAGAGGAATCCCAGACATTGGGCTGTCCAGAGCCTATAAATATGACACTAATAATAATGAATATGAGAGACATGCTCAGTCCTAGGTCCTAGTAATTTGAAATATTTTTCTAGTTCGGGAGATGGCATTATGGGAACTGGCTGTGCATCAAGATAATTTTTGGCACAGATATATTGTTACAAAAGCCCGGACCTGCCCCCTCTCTCTGCCAAGCAGTGGCCAGAGCACATGGGGTCACAGGAGCACAAACAGGGTCTGTGTCCCTTTGGAGAATGGAAGACATGACGGAGACTGTCATGCTTTAAGAGATATGGTTTATTCACATATTTATACCTTCAGTCTGCATGGAAGGGAGTCCAGATCCTACAGCATGGCCCAGAAGCCCCTTGCCCTCCCCCAGAGCAGCTACCCTGGCAACCTTCCAAATCTCTAGTCTCTGGTCACAGCTGGGGCAAGGAGTTGCTAACCCTCAATGGCTCTCCATTGTAATGCTAACAGGCCTGCCCTTCCCTCAGCCAGCCAAACTGGTTTGCAATAGGTAGGCCAGAAATTCCCTGTTTGCCACAGCCCTGCAGTTTATGTTTTAGTCCAGGCGTCAGCAAACTTTTTCAGCAGGGGGCCGGTCCACTGTCCCTCAGACCTTGTGCGGGGGCGGACCATATTTGGGGGGGGGAGAGGAAGAAGAATGAATTCCTGTGCCCCACAAATAACCCAGAGATGCATTTTAAATAAAAGCAAACATTCTGCTCATGTAAAAACACACTGATGCCCGGACTGTCCACAGGCCAGATTTATAAGGCAATTGGTCCGGATCTGGCTCCCGGGCCTTAGTTTGCCTACCCATGTTTTAGTCCATCCCCAATCAAAATCCTAGTATTTATTTGTTCCGAGTGTTTAGAGGGATCCCTTCCCCCCATTTCTATAACAATATTTAAGATTAAAAAGTGCCTATATTTAATTTTTTTCTTGTTAATTCTTTGAGAGAAAATAAGATTTTCAAGATAAAAACATCACATATATCAGGTCAGGACTGCAGGACTGCTTTTAAAATATTGTTTCAGATGACATTATTTACCACTAATGTGTTTTGCATTCCAAGTAATGTATGATTTCTTAAGGGTGGTACGATTTGGGGACCTTCATACAAAGAAAAGACCCTTACACAGAAGATCAATTCATTGCAAATCAGTGTTTGTATGTAGGAAGCCATTTTCTGACCCTTTCCCTTAAAGTTAATATTATGTTTGTCTTTTTGGGGGGGGGGAATAAGATGGATAAATTATGGTGCAAATGGGAATATAGATACTAGTCTACAGCAATTCCTTTTCCTTCATAGCTACAAAGGAATAGGTACAGGGTAAAAATCCATGATGCTTTTATTGCTTCTTTATATATGCAAAAGCAATTAGAAAGTGATTAATTTTAGACTGACAGTTTTAAGGAAAGCCTTCACTAGTTACTAGATTGCTCATCAATAAACAGAAACTGGATACATCACTTGGCCTTAAGAAATTCAGTGGCCTCAATTTCTCCTGTAAGAGAACACTTCTTTTGGTGCAAATGGATAAAGTGGTTTAGACATATGTTTTCAGAGGCATGGTGTGTGGAGACAGTGGGTTTCCAATTGAAAACATCTGGGAATATCCCAAGGCTATAACATTCCTGGAGTTCTTCCAGATTCAAGTGGCAACGATGATTTGCACGTTTGAGGGGGGAGGAAGCATTGTTTTATTCAACTGATGGCAAAAGTCAGTTTCCCAAACAAAAGTCTGTTTTGGAGAAGTGCGAAAGATATTGGAAAACATCTTTTTAAATGAACACCAGAGTAGCAATCAAACATTGACATAGCACACAATTTCTCCTGTTATGTTTCTGCTGCTAGTGGAATGTAGACTCATCTGAGTGCAATTCTCAAGGGTCTACACATTATGAGTGGTCTTGGTAGCCACGTTAACATTTGTGATCACCCATAGCCTACCCGAATTCATCATGCAAAAGGCTGGGCTGGATAAATCCCAAGCCGGAATTAAGATTGCTGGAAGAAATATCAACAACCTCAGATATGCAGATGGCATATCTTCATGGCAGAAAGTGAGGAGGAATTAAAGAACCTTTTAATGAGGGTGAAAGAGTAGAGCGCAAAATATGGCCTGAAGCTCAACATAAAAAACAAAAAACAAAAATCATGGCCACTGGTCCCATCACCTCCTGGCAAATAGAAGGGGAAGAAATGGAGGAAGTGACCTGATGGCATCACGGGAAAGGTGTTGAAGGGCTGTGCGGATCAGCTGGCGAGGGTCTTTACTAAGATCTTCAACAAGTCCTTACACCAGTCTATTGTCCCACCCTGCCTGAAGTCGTCAACTATTGTTCCTCTGCCTAAAAAATCCACAATCAGTAGTCTGAACGACTACAGACCAGTTGCACTGACTCCAATCATCATGAAGTGTTTTGAGAAACTGGTGCGCCGTCACATTATTTCCTGTCTTCCATCAACTTTTGACAACTACCAGTTTGCATACAGGGCAAATAGATCCACGGAAGACGCTATCACTACCACTCTCCATGCTGCTCTGTTCCATCTGGAGCAGCCGGGGAGTTATGTGAGGCTGCTGTTTGTGGATTTTAGCTCTGCTTTTAACACTATCCTCCCCCATAGACTGGTGTCCAAGCTAGAGGCGATTGGACTCTCCAACTCCACCTGTCTCTGGGTTTTGGACTTTTTGTCAGAACGTTCTCAGAGGGTTAGAGTAGGGTCACATATGTCCACAGCCCTTAGCCTTAACACCGGCTCACCACAGGGTTGTGTGTTGAGTCCCCTGCTCTATACTCTCTATACGTATGATTGTACAGCCATTTATTCCAGCAACAAAATCATCAAGTTTGCTGATGACACTACGGTGGTGGGGCTCATTTCAGGAGGGGATGAGTCCGCCTATCGGGACGAGGTGGAGCGGCTTTGTGCTTGGTGTGGAGAGAACAATCTGGCTCTTAATACGGCTAAGACCAAGGAATTGGTGGTGGATTACAGGAAAAAAAAGGCGGACATTCAGCCCTTGTATATCAACGGGGAACGGGTGGAGAGGGTGGCGGAATTCAGGTTTTTGGGAGTGACTATCGATCAGGGCATGACTTGGAGCGCAAATACCACTGCTCTGGTGAAGAAGGCCCAGCAGAGAATTTATTTCCTCAGACTTTTAAAGAAGAACAATCTGAGTGAGAGACTGCTGGTGTCCTTCTACCGAGGCTCCATAGAGAGCATTCTCACATACTGTATTTGTGCCTGGTTCTCCAGCTGTACAGCTAGGAAGAGGAAGGTGCTCCAGAAGGTCATAACCACAGCCCAAAGGATTATTGGTCATCCCCTCCCATCTTTGGAAGAACTGTACGGTTCCCGTTGTCTTAGGAAAGCAAACAATATCCTGCAGGATGCATCTCACCCGGGACACAGTCTGTTTGTACTACTGCCTTCTGGCAGGAGATACAGAAACATCAAGTCAAGGACAAATAGACTGAAAAATAGTTTCTATCCAAGAGCTGTGGCCTTCTTAAATGCAGTAACTCGATAGTGTGACCTGGGAGTTTGATGGGTGTGGGTGTGGGTGTGGCTGGAATGTGGTTTGTTTGGTTGTTGTTGTTGTTTTGCTTTTGTTGTTTTTAAGGGATGGCATCCAATTTCGTTGCACTTGTGCAATGTTGCACTTGTGTAATGACAATAAAGAATCTATCTATCTATCTATCTATCTATCTATCTATCTATCTATTTTACTTTCTTGGGTTCCATGATCACTGCAGATGGTGACAGCAGTCACAAAATTAAAAGACGCCTGCTTCTTGGGAGAAAAGCAATGACAAACTTAGACAGCATCTTAAAAAGCAGAGACATCACCTTGCCGACAAAGGTCCGTATAGTTAAAGCTATGGTTTTCCCAGTAGTGATGTATGGAAGTGAGAGCTGGACCATAAAGAAGGCTGATCGCCAAAGAATTGATGCTTTTGAATTATGGTGCTGGAGGAGACTCTTGAGAGTCCCATGGACTGCAAGAAGATCAAACGCATCCATTCTGAAGGAAATCAGCCCTGAGTGCTCACTGGAAGGACAGATCGTGAAGCTGAGGCTCCAATACTTTGGCCACCTCACGAGAAGAGAAGACTCCCTGGAAAAGACCCTGATGTTGGGAAAGACTGAGGGTACAAGAAGAAGGGGACGACAGAGGACGAGATGGTTGGACAGTGTTCTCGAAGCTACGAACATGAGTTTGACCAAGCTGCAGGAGACAGTGGAAGACAGAGCCTGGCGTGCTCTGGCCCATGGGGTCACGAAGAGTCGGACAGGACTAAACGACTAAACAACAACAATATTCTACCCACTCACCCCTGAATCTGTATTGAATCTCTGGCATGAGGTCTGAGCCGATCACATTCTCCCAGTCCAAGACAGAGTTTTATAGAGACACAGTTCAGAAACCCAGCACAATAACCACAGGGATGATCCCTGCATCCTCTCCAGAGGGATTTGTTATGTTGAGAAGCAAGCAAACCCGGTCTTTCCAGCTTGCAAAGCTTGGAGCCAGGGTTTGTGGAGCTTCCTTGTAGGTGATCTACACATCCAAATCTCAGCCCAACAGTGAGGTTGGTATCAATCTCTCTTCACCTCTAAACTGGAGAGGAAAGTTAAGGTTCTTTTGCTACCCTCACCAGAAGAAAATGGAATGCTTCCCAGAGTGATAATGGGGGGTGGGATTTTGGTCTGCTTTCTATTCTAGTTCGTTTTTGTGAAAATAGTGAGCCAGAAGACGGCAAAATGTATTTCAATTATAAAAAAATATGAGCTATGGTATTTACGCACAAGAGATAAGCAGACATGTCAAGAGTTGTGCATCCTGGAAAAAGTGTAAATGTGACTAGGTGCACATCATACCCCTGGGGATGTTTAATGGGATAAAATGAGCACAAGCTTGCCTGCTGTGGTCAACTAATTTTTTCAAAGCAGTATTTTTACTTGCCAAACCCACAAAAGTAAACCCATATCTTAAGCATGTAGCAAACATTTCCTGCATCCCAACATCTTGTAAACTTGTAGAAGAGGGCAAACATCTTAATCCTCAGTTTTTTCTATGTTATCTAAATGGAACAGAGAAACGCACACACACAAAATGTTCCGACAAAAAAATAAATCACAATATGTTCTTTGGATTTAGAATACCAGATAATGTTTTAAGGCATATTTGAGTGTCTGTGATAACAAATAACTTGATACACTTAGTCCCTGGATGTGCGCAATGCAATCCAGCTGTCTAGAAAATAAAATGTTTACAAAGGAAAAACATTCCATCTTTGTTTATTACATCCTGCAACACCAAGCTTCATAGGGCTAGCGTAGGATTTTTATTGTTGCTAATCCAGGAAATATAACTGATAGCGCAATTCATTTCATTCTGTAGC
Source organism: Podarcis erhardii (assembly GCF_964252035.2). NCBI lineage: Eukaryota > Metazoa > Chordata > Lepidosauria > Squamata > Lacertidae > Podarcis > Podarcis erhardii. The sequence goes on along the minus strand of NC_138512.1, from coordinate 26,422,122 downwards.
CTTCAGCTTTTTCAGACCCAAAACCTAGCTTGCACACCAAACCAGAAACATGAGATTAATATCCAATTTATCTATGTCATCTTCATTACAAGACTAAAGGCACCATTAGGGCCAACAAAATGTATTTTGCTATCTCAAGATGGTGCCTCCCTCATTCCATGACCAGAAGCTGATTGTTAATTTCACTTCAACACCAAAAATATGGTAGCATCTGATGCCAGCAGGGCAGTTTCAAGGGGGATGACAGGCTGTGTAGCACATAAAGCTCTGATATCCCGCTAAGGGAAATGTCTGGGAGGAGCTCAGGAGGAACAGTGAGGACAATTGTCATCACCTCAGCATCTGCCACCTAAGGCCTGCAGTACATTCCTGTCAGATCTCTCTGAAACATTTGATGCTGCTGTTCAGTTTACTAAGCAGCAAGTCTGTTCACTATGCCCATATTGGCCTCAAAGTCCTTCAAGTTGCAGAAAATAGGGTAGGATTACAGATGAAGCAAGGAAGGTTTTAAAAGATAAAGCTCCACTTGCCTACCACTAGGTGGCAAATTCCTAAAATGATGTATAATTCTATTTTTTTTGGGGGGGAGGGTAGGGAAACCCCTTTGTGCTATCAGGAATCGTTGCACGGTCTTCCCCAAGCATGGTGGGTTAATGGAATCTGAGCAGTGATCCTTCAGATTCACAGACTCAGTTGTTCCTGAACTGTTAGTTCTTAGGTGTCCTATAAAAAAATATATTAATACATTAAATGCATACACTGAAGAATTGTCTGTCACATTACGCTTTTAAAAAGTTCTGATCTTTATAGCATGTCTGTTCCTTGACAATTCATTAGATACGTAACGGTTTTAAAACATGCTTCTTTTGTGCTTTAAAAGTGCAAACAGTTACTTAATAGGAAAAGAAAAGAAAAGGCTGATGGAAGAGGAGTCAATAACAAGGTGCTGACAGCTGAATCTACATTCAGGGATTGTAACCACGGCCAAGTCCATTTTTGCAGATGTGGCAGCTAGTTACTCAGAGGACGCTTCCTGGTGCGTGCAGAAGACTTTGTTCATATCTATATGGAGTAGATTTAAATAAGGCAGCTCAAAATATATTTAGGTCATTTTCATTTACTCACCCATTTACTGTATATAAGACAAAAAATCTGATGCTACAGAATGAATAGAATTTGCTTCCATCTGAATATTTTTCTATTTGGAAAGAGCTATCATTTGCTACAAGACACTCTGACTGCTTCCTTATCCTCTTGTTTCTTCTGGGTTTAAACTACATCCATCAAAACAATTCATACAGTTTGTATCAATAATCTATTCTAATATATATTGTAAAGCTTCTATGATTATTAGTATGACACAGGATACCCGTGCCTCCCCCTCCCCAATTTTAATTTCTGTCATAAAAATGTAAACTTCTAAATAGTTTTTATGCGGATGTCAAACAATTATAGTATATAAGCTTGAAAATTTTATATCGTCAACAATTTTAGGTTATATTTTAGTGATTAAGATTTAAATTATATATTTTTAACTATTGCTAAATCTGTATTGTCCCTGTTATACCCAATTGTAAAGTCAAATGTCTTTCTATCGTGTTTTATGACTTTCCTGATATTGTATGTGAGCTGGAACTGGTCTGTGACCGAAATACAGTGGTGCCTCGCAAAACGAAAAGAATCCGTTCCGCGATTCTCTTCGTCTAGCGGTTTTTTCGTCTTGCGAAGCAAGCCCATTGACAGCTTAGCAGATTAGCGCTATTAGCGGTCTAGCGGCTTTTAGCGATCAGCTGAGAAGCGGCTTATCAGCGGATCAGCTGATAAGCGGCTTAGCGGCTTAGGAAAAGGGCGAAAAAAGCGAAAAAACTCGCGGGAACTCGCAAGACATTTTCATCTTGTGAAGCAACCCCATAGGGAAATTCGTTCTGCGAAGCGCCTCCAAAACAGAAAACCCTTTAGTCTAGCGGGTTTTCCGTCTTGCGAGGCGTTCGTCTTGCGGGGCACCACTGTAATAAAATTATTATTATCATTATTATTATTATATCTTCAAGGCTAAGGATTTGCAGCTGAGCAATCTGAGTGGATTATGAACTGATTTCTCAGACAAATGTTACTGCATCACTGACAGCACAGCCATGGGGAGACTGGAATTTTGCATGTTTCACAAAGTTCTATAGTGCCCAATAAATTTTGCACATTTTGCGTGGGTGCCCAAATTTAGAAAGTAGTATCACCTTTATTTTCTTTCTTTAAATATTTATAAACTGCACTTTCATTAAAAAACCCACAATGAGGGAGTTCATGTTACCATTGTGTACACACACACACACACACACACACTGTGTATACACACACACACACAACTTTATAGTTATGATCCATAAGTTTTATTTCATAATATATAAACTATATACTTAAAGGAAAAAAGATTATCACTCTCCAAAAATATATATTCTCTGCAATCCATTTCTACTAAATGACCAATGTGTCAGCAATTATAGCAAGAAGGTTTTCTCGATGGAAAATTCTGCACATGACTAATATGATTTAAATAATTTTAAGGACATTGCTGCATTTTTCAGTTTTTCAAGTGGTTGTGTTCGAAGTCCAATAACTTTAAGAGAACAGAGAATTTAAAATTCTCATCTTTAAAGAAGTTAATTGTTTCCCTAGATTTAAGTAAAGACTCTGCTTTATAGCCCTACGTCAACCATAAATATTCATTAAATCTGCTTGCTAACTCCATAAACTAAGCCCAGATGTTTTGGCTGGAAACACATTTATTTATTTATTTTTAAAATAGATATAGCATGCTGTAGAGAAAGGAGATCTTCTTTCTCCGTTATCCCAATACATTTGAAATACTTAGAAGAAACATCTATTAAAATGTGAACTACCTGACGGTGGATTCCAAACTCTAGGTGTGTGTATATCTCACACACACCTTTATTCAGAAATAACAAATTCTACAAAATTCCCATCACTGCCAACAAACATTTTATGAAGAATGACATCTGATCCGAAGTTCACTGCCAAAACAGTAATTCAATTCAAAATTTAAATGGACTTCTTTCACAGTTGAATATTGCAAACATTAGTTCAGACTACAGTTTAGGATGCATTTCACAAGTCTAGCTAACTGCAGCCAAATGTTTAGCAGATTATTTCAAATCAGTATCTGAACTCCTCTACAGCTAAGTCTTATGGACCTGCCTTCATTTTGCATTTCCTCTCCTTCCCAGATTCCCTTCCCCAAGTATTCTGTTATTCTCTTCTTCCCTACAGCCCTACAGCCCAGTCTTCCAATACTCCTTTCCCGGGCCCTTGCTTTCCTAAATGTCCACTTCTTTTTCGCTCCTTCACTTTCCCTGCCAGTCCCTTATTTAGGATCTGAGCAACTGAGCCAATGGCAACCAGAGACACTTGGAGCAGGAGTGGTTGGGGCTGATGGGAATTGGAGTCCTGCAGTATCTGGTGAACCACAGATTCCCAACCCCAGCATTATGGCAAATCTGGTAGTAGCTCTTCAAAAATTCCACACAGAGTTCTTTCCTGGCCCTACCTGGAGATGCCAGAGGTTAAACGTGTGAATCTCTGCATACTAAGCATCTGATCCACTTTTAAGCTTACAGCTCTCACAGCAAAATTCCTAAGCATTTTATAGTACAGTGATGGAAAGCAACCATCCAAGTCACTCTTGTGTCTGACACAATGCTTGAGGGAACAATGTACGCAACTGCCTCAAAAAACAAAGGTTCTACATAAAAATGGGCCTTCTCTGGGGTAGCTCCCACTTATGGAATGCTTCCCTCAGGGAGGAATGCCCGATGCCACCACTATCTGATTTTTAGGCACCAGGCAAAAACTTTAATCATCCGTTCTGTAACGTTAGACTGTTTTGCCTCTTTTTATTTGACAAATGTTCTGTGTCATTGGGGCGGTGGTAATTCTGTATTGGTGCTGGAGGAGACTCTTGAGAGTCCCATGGACTGCAAGAAGATCAAACATATCCATTCTTAAGGAAATCAGCCCTGAGTGCTCACTGGAAGGACAGATCCTGAAGCTGAGACTCCAATACTTTGGCCACCTCATGAGAAGAGAAGACTCCCTGGAAAAGACCCTGTTGTTGGGAAAGATGGAGGGCACAAGGAGAAGGGGAAGACAGAGGACGAGATGGTTGGACACTGTTCCCGAAGCTACCAGCATGAGTTTGACCAAACTGCGGGAGGCAGTGGAAGAGAGGAGTGCCTGGTGTGCTCTGGTCCATGGGGTCACGAAGAGTCGGACACAACTAAACAACTAAACAACAACAAAAATTCTGTATTGATTTACTATGAATGTTTGTATGTGATGCCAATAAAAGGTTTGATGATGATGATTAATCTTCCACTAATTTTGGGGGTGGGGGGTGTGAGTTGGATCTGCTATTTTACACATCTTATCAGTGAACATTTTAGGTTGCATTTGTTCTTGTGTCACTCTGTTCTGTCTTAGTTAGATCACACTTGGAATACTGTGTCCAATTCTGGCCACCACAATTTAAGAAGCATGTTGACAAGCTGGAAGGTGTGAAGAAGAGGACAACCAAGATGATCAAGGGTCTGGAAACTAAGCCTTACAAGGAGTGCTTGAAGAAGCTGGGTATGTTTAGAGGAGACTGAGAGGAGATATGATAGCCATCCTCAAATATCTTAAGGGCTGTCACATGGAGGAGCATGCTTGTTTTCTCATGTTCTGGAGGGTAGGACTCAAACCAATGACTTCAAGTTGCAAGAAAGGAGATTCCAAATAAACATTCGGGGGAAAACATTCTGACAGTAGGAGCTGTTCTGCAGTGGAACAGACTCCCACAAGAGGTGGCGGATTCTCCTTTCTTGGAGGTTGTTAAACAGAGCTTGGACGGCCACCTGTCATGGATGCTTTAGCTGAGATTCCTGCACTGCAGGGGGTTAGACTAGATGACCCTTGGGATCCCTTCCATCTCTATGATTCTGTGAAATAAATATATAATAAAAATAATACAGATTTCAAGAGCAGCTCAAATGCAGTATCTGTGACTGTCCCAAGAGCTATGTGTACTTCCTTCCCATACATAGGGGAAAGTAGTTTTAAACTTGGGCTAAAGATGTCAATGCTTGGAATGAACTAGTTCACTGAACTAGCTGAAAAGTCTCTGAACTACACGTGAAAGTAGTTCCCATAATTGCTGGGTGAATTAGTGGTCACTTAAGTAATCTTCTAGATAGAACTTCAATTCATCTCCATTCCGTTCCCCACCTGCCCTGCAGAAGGCCTAGACTCTTACTTTTCTTTCAAAAAGAAGTCAATTGGAGTTGGAAAGCAAAGCGTGGAGGCAGCTTTTTATGACTTATTAGGCAAATACAGAGTCACTGTTGTTGCTAAGGTCATTTAGTCACTTTATCATGGCTGCCAAGTAATTAGAAAGAAGGGGTGTGAGGCATTTCTTGTATCATCCCTGTTGAAGAGTGTAGTCGTACCTCGGAAGTTGAACGAAATCTGTTCCAGAAGTCTGTTCGACTTCCAAAACATTCAGAAACCAAAGTGTGGCTTCTAATTGGCTGCAGGAAGCTCCATTCGGGTGCCAAAGAACATTTGCAAACCGGAACACTCACTTTCGGGGTTGCAGCATTCGGGAGCCAAAATGTCCGAGTACCAAGGTGCTTGGGATCCAAGGTACGACTGCATCTCTGTTTTCCAATAGCAGTACCTGTTGGGTACTTGTGTGGCTGCCATAAACAGGGCAAGTCTACTTTGGGACCCTTCAGCACAGTAGCTTGTAAACATTCTGAATGTTGAATTCGGGGGGGGGGGGACGACGACGACGAACGATGATGCTGATAAACTTTTTATAAGCTAAAACATTCATTTGCATGTAGAGCTATAGCTCACTTGGTAAAGCATGAGACTCTTAATTTCTGAGTCATGGGTTTGAGCCCCACATTGGGCAAAAAGATTCCAGCATTGCAAGGGGTTGGACTAGATGATCCTCATGGTCCATTCCATCTCTACCATTCTCTGATCCTATTAACTTGAACTAGTTCCTTCTTGTATAGCGGGAACCTGAACTAGATCCCTTTTTAAATTAGCTTTCTGAACACTTGAAAGGGTACATGGGCAAAAGAAAATCACTCTGCTAGGCAGACACCATTTTAGATGATACCAACGATGATGCAATAGCAACATTTTTGTATGTGAAATTGCCATCATATTGTGGTGTTTGAGTTAATGATCAATATCTGAATAGACAATAGTAAACATCAACTTTCTGGCAGCTTATGGTTGGCATCACAATACAGATGCACATATACATCCAGCCTACATTTTCAATTTCCAGCCCAGAAAAGGAATATGCATGCAAAACCTGCTTGTGACTACATCTCTGTTTTGCTGGGTTAGGTAACAGTGCAGAACTCAAATGCAACATAGCTTTTAAAGAATACCACACACATGGAAGCTTCTTACTTTGGTTGTGCCAAGCAGCCTGGTGCTACAATAGTGCAACTTGCATCATCACTCTGCAGGTTTGTAAGTTCTACCATGTTGATCATCACATCATTTGTATGACCTGGAAGTTTGGGAAGAGAAGAGAGTATCTTCTCCGCTAGGTTGTCACCATGATGACCAACTGCTCCTGAAAAAGAATAATCCATTGACTTAGCAAAAGGTTTATTACATGAAATGAGCATTCAGAACAAAACAACATCATTTGACTGTGTACACAAGAAGAACAGCTGAACGATGTCAATATTAAAATGGAAAAGAAAGTGAATTTTAGAAGTTGACCATTTGGAAGACAGGTATTCAAACAAAGATCACCATAACTGTATAAAATGAATTCACACTCTATTCACATAGAGGAAAAACAGTAAACTAGATCCCGGTGTCTAGATCTCTTATATACAACCATGATTTGACAGTAATTGGAAAGCTGTTTAAATCCTGACAGATGGGCACATATCACAGAAGTATGTTTACACTTTAACTGGCATCTCAAAGGTTTATTAACTTGGGATGGATTTGAAATAATCTACGGTCTCCAAAACTGCCTTGGCAAGCCACTTGGATTCTTCCATAATGTTATCACTACTGCCTCTTTCAAGGAAGATGGGAATTATGTCCTCTCTTAAAGTGACACTAACCACCTCCAGGGATCCTACTGAAAGCTCATCCCTGGAAGATTTCACCAGCCAGGAAGAGCAGGAACCCAAAGAACAAGATGTTTCAACCCTTGGAATCACTTGCCAACCTGCTCAAGTTACGCAAGCTGAAAAGTATCCCTAACAGCATAACCAGACAGTGTTAAGGGGCACCTGTCTCCAACTCTTTAAAGAACCACAATATGCAAGTCAGAGTAAATACAAACAATTATATCAACAAACTGTAATGCCTTGGTCAAGCTTGACTCAATGGGCCTATAATCAGGCATGGCCAAACTTGTCCCTCCATCTGTTTTGGGACTACAACTCCCATCATCCCTCGCTAACAGAACCAGTAGTCAGGGATGATGGGAATTGTAGTCCCAAAACAGATGGAGAGACAAGTTTGGCCATGCCTGGCTTATATAGTAGCCCAACCTTGATCAGATAAGGAACTATCCCTGACAATGAAGTCATTGCCAGTTCACACACCTACATATAACCTTCCCTTACTCCAGTACAGAAAACCAGATTTAAAGTGTTTCTTAACATATGTGTTTGGCGATTTCATTTGAGGCAGGTGCTGCTCCAGCCAAAGTGGCCCTGGTGTTTATGCTGAAATCTAGGAGCCTTAGAACACTCATTTAAGACTGCCTCCACCAACTCAGGAATGTTAGTGGTTCCGTTCAGAAGTTCCTACAGTAACATACAAAGGTTAGTATTCTTGTAATGAAGAAATAGCTTCAAGAAGAAACAAACTGTTAATCCCTCAAACATCTTACCTGTCAAATCTAATGTCCTGTCCACGAAGATGACAGAAGCTCTGTGTTGTGCAGTTTTCCTTCTGGTCTTAGCCTGGGCATAATTTGCCAGATCCCCTGCAATTATCTTACTTATCGTCCCAACAGCAAAACATTCCTCCCGCACACTGAGGTACTCAAACAAGCTGTTGAAATCAGAAACCAAGGACCTGATCTGAAGCTGCAACTCTGAAGACAGAGATGAAAAATCAACATCACTCAAGTGGGAAATTTTCTTCTTCTCCGGTCTAGCTTTATTGATCCGAGTCAAATCCTCAGCCATCAAGGGGAAAAACAAGGAGAAGGCAGGTGCTACAAAGAGATGAGGCGAGATGGGTGCCAAGAACAAAGGGGCGTGTTGAACCTCTGCAGTGTAGTTCATGTTTCCCATCCACTGGCAGAGCTTCTCTTCAAACTGTTCAAAGACAATCCGGCCGATACCTTCAACCTCAGTAGTGCCAGGGGCATTGTGGGCCTGCAAGTGCACCGCATGGCTGACAGCTGTGAAAACCATGCAGTACTGGAAGTTGCTGAGAGTGACAATGTCACGGATTATGTCCACCGTTCTGCCTTTCAGCAAGCTGCCCACCACAAAGACAGCTTTGGGCTGGTCTGCGCCTCCAGATTCAAAGCTGGAAAACTCCTTGACATTGATCGCCCCGGCCTGCAGCAACCTCCCGGCTCCTCCGCACGTCCAGTGAAGGCTTTCGGCGCAAGCAGGGTCCATGAACACAACAGCCCGCTTTGCCTTGGCAAACACCTGCCCCCAAGCTTGCTGGCAGAACTGCGACATCCCAGCAGGGGCTGTGGGAAAGGAAGAAGTGGTGGAGGAGGAAGACATCGTGGGAGAGGATTGCTGGAGTCCCCCTGGCACTTCTCAATGGGTACCACTCCAGACGTGGGGCTGCAAGAGGTGTCAGTGAGGCAAAAGTGAAAAGAACCCTTTGCTATGTGTTGAAGCGGGAAGCGCACCTCCGAGGCCCGTCAGGCGGCGCGGGATACTTAAATCAGGCTCATCCTAAGCCGCTTCGGCACTTCACAAGCGGGTAGCGGAGTTGACAGCACCGTCGGCCTCTGCAATCCGCACACACCTATCTTTGCAGCTGTCGCGCGATGCGACGTCATCTTCCAGCTCCCGGCTCCAATTGGCGGGCCGGGGAGACCAGGGGGCGGGGCGCTCTTTCGGGCGTTTGTAACAACGAAGCTCTTTGGCCGGCAAAGCGCCCCTCTCATCTGAGGGCGGAAGTTCGCCTACCAACCCGGAAGAGTCGCGGAGGCTGAATGGAGCCTGGGCAACGTGTAGCGGGGCGGGACTTTTGAGGGTTGTGCCGGGCGTTTCTCCTACTGTTTTCGGTTCTGAACTCTTCTTGTCACGCTCGCCTTATTATTATTTTTTAAAATGACGGTTTTGAAAGACAAAATAGTATTCGATGGTGTTTTCATGTCCTAGTGATAGCAACAGCACACCCAAGACTAGCTACAGGTCTCGTCGGCTCGCATAACTGTCTCATCAAATTTAATATCTGTTAAACAATATATTGTTGAATGTCATAAAAGCCTGAATTCTGTAGAGACTTGTCATAGTTGCACTGATTAAATGTGCGTGGGGGGGGTGAAGGTTTAACAGGAAAATAATCTGAGAGTTTGAGTTTTAGAGGGGAAAGGGTTGAAACTACAGTAGTTATTTTTAATTAATGGGTAAGGTTGCAGTCCTAGCTGTACCTAACTTCACGTAAGCACCATTGAGTTTGGTGGGGCTTTGTTCTGAGTGAACAGGTTTAGGTTTGTAGCCCCATTAATGTAAAACATTTATTACCCATTCTTCAGTGCAAATACAGTTCTAGAACAGGTTGCAATTAAAACTAATCCACCTGCTTGGGAACATTGACTTAAAAAGCAAGTCAGCTAAATTGCAGCCAGCCAGCAATAAGATAAGCATAAATCACGATCCTTTTTGTAATCCATGGAATAAGAGGAGAGTGCTGTTGTACTCAGGTCCTGTTCACAAGCATTTTATACATGAGATGGGATGGTGGATCAACCTTTGTTCTAATCCAGCAGTACCATCAGGTAGAAGTCCTTGAACATATTTAAATAAGCATGTATACCTACACAACACTGGGAGTGTTATGAACAACTAACTTCAGCAAAAAAAAGGTGTGCAATTTTTAAACCAGCCCTCTACAAAAGTCCACACAATCCAGACTACAAACTACAAAGCACTACAGGAAGACAGCAGGAACAACAAAATACAGAGATGTATTTCTGGATCTGTTACTCAAGATTACTTGAGTAAATGGACAAAGTTACAAAGAAGCTATCAATAGCTAATCTGTTCTGGGGGAAAACCTGTTTTCAAAAGTCATTAATGCAAGTCCCTTTCATAAATATGATTTAATTTGAATCAATATTCATTCACCAGGCCAAACCATTTTAATGCCAGGGTTGAGCCATGGAACAACATGTGAAGTGGTAGCAAATAGAGTATAAGTATATGCAAATTGTTTCCCCCCCTCCCCACTGAGTGACTTAAATTTATCAACCTGGATGCCTCCCAAAACAAATGGTCTGATATAAAGGCAGGCCTTAAAGCTAGCACCTCTTATTTTAGAAATAAATTGCTAATGCTGATTAAAGGAGCTGACTTCTCTTCACTAGGCCAACTCTACCACAAGCTGAAGACACTGAGGAAAAAAAGCAAAGGGACTTACAGAATGGAAGGTTGGTAAAGGTTATGTTTAAAGGCACAGGGACTATAGAATCAAATTAAGGTGTTTAGATGGGTGGAAAAGATAAGATCCCAGTGGCTTCACTTGTACAGTCTCAGAGAGCACTTAGCAGGCATAAAAACAGCATTCTAATATCCTAGAAATAGGAAATGCCACTCTAACCAGGTAGTGAGTGGGAAACCTGGCTGGTACATCAAAACAAAACTACCTTGCTTAAGAAGGAAAAGTGCTTTGCAGTAACAGTCCAATCATATGCCTCATATCACACCCCCTTTTTGCAATAAGACAACTAATTAAAACTGGATAAAAAATATAATCTTCAAGCATCTGGTTTATTTTAAGTCCCTTCCACGGGGGCACCTTGCAAGTAGATACACACACCTTTGAGAAACAGGTGAGCCGTTTGAGTGGATTGAGAATGCATCTCACGTGCGTTTGTGTGAGACGAGTGCATTAAATCCTCTGGGCTGCACGCATCTGACTACAGCACTGACTTTGTAACTACTTTGTAATTGTGGTTTCAACACTACTGCGTGTCCCAGCTACCCTCAGTGGGGCGGATAAAGTAGTGCTGGCGTGCAGGTGTTGCTGCTCAGGGACAACCCCACATCCGTTTTTTGGGGTGAGGATCTCCTCAGTTTCCCTGTACACGCTTGTCCTGGGCAAGTAAGCCCCGCTTACTTCAGAGTAAGCACGCTTAGGGCTGCCAGAGAAAGGCTTTCAGGAGGAAAGCGGCGCCCACCGACGGGGCCCAGGCCTGCCCCTTCCCGAGCGTGTCAGTCGCGCAGCGGCGCGGAGGGGAAGTGCAGGCCGAGGCGCCGTCGCGCTTGCCGCCGCCGCTCGGCTTCTCCGGAGGCGGGGGAGAGAGAGAGAGAGAGAGAGAGGCAGCGGCAGCGGCAGCCATTGTTGTTGTCCTTCCTCCTTCCGCCGTCAAGAATCAAAAGCGGTCGAGGTTGGGGGTGGGGGGGGGCGCACTGCGGGACTCGCCTCAGCGAAGCGCGACCGGGCCTTCCTCGTGCAGAAGCAGCAGCAGCAGCAGCAGCAGCCATGTCGGCCGGCGGCGAAGTGGAGAGGCTGGCGGCGGACCTGAGCGGGGCCGGCGCCGGGGATGAGGAGGAGGAGTGGCTCTACGGCGGTACGAAGCGTTTCTCAAACCCCACCACCCCACCACCCTCTTTCCTTTCTTCAAGCTGCTCTCCACCTCCCCCCGCCGCCATTATGCTGCCCCTCCTCGGGTTTCGGCCGGCGGGAAACGCTAGGCCCTGCCCCGCAGCGTGTCCGTTGCCAGGCCGCGGCCGGGCCTGCTCTTTCCGCGGCCGGCTTTTCGGGCTCCCTGAGGACGGGGAGGCCTCTGGGAAGGAGGCGGGTTGCCCTTTGCAGCGCGGCACCTTCCCCTGCCCGCCTTTATGCCGTTTGCCCGTCTCCTTAAGGGAGGCTCGGTAGGCCCCGCTGTGGATTGGGAGCCCCATGGGTTGGAAAGCGAATAGGCACACCGGGCCCCATCGGACATTCACCGGGGAAGAGTTAAGCCCCGCTGAACTTGCGCGTGCATATGGGTTTTTTTTTTAAGCAGCCGAGAGGGGCCCCCTGGATGTAGTTGGGGTGCCTTGTGAATCGAATTGGGTCTTTGTGAAAAAGGGAAAGGAAATCAAGTCCCGGTCTGGTTCCAGGCCTCGTGCTTTGGTGGGAGACTCCTCCCTGACTCTCCATAGCCCTGGGTTTTGTTTTTTCAATACTCCGCCCACCAGCTTTGTAATACGTTTTAACTCGACCACCGCAATATCGAGGCACTTCCTTTCTCTCTGGAGTTGGCCGAGGCCTTTGGACCCGTAGCGATTTTTGAACATTTTGTTGTTATTAGTGGTAAGGTAAATCAGGAATACTGGGGGAGTTGGAAGGCTGCCAGCAGCAATGCCCCAACCTGTTTTGGTCCTTTGCCTGCCTGAGAGACATGGGGAAGCCCAAGGTTTTCAGAAACACATTTATTGAGTTTGTTTCTAAACAGTACAAAGATAGTAAGGAGAAAGTAGACAGTTAAGGCACAAACAGTATGTCATTATGCTGAGGCTGATTCGTTAAATTTGTATACCACCCTTATTCCATCGATCTAGGGGCAGTTCACAACAGAAATATACAAGATAAAAACACAAGATACATAATAAAACAAGAACAGCCCTCCCTCTAGGTTGCTGCTTTACTGGAGGTGTGTGTCCCTGTGTGTTTAAGGGACAAGGTTACAGCTTGTAAGGAAAAGGCAGGAAGCAGGTTACAACTCACTAAATAAAAAGTACAAAGAAAACACAGTTCACATCTGTTGGTGCAGAATCAATACCATACCAAAAGCAAATAAATAGGTTATTGGTGGGGTGGGGGGAGTTGTCCACTGGAACTTGGTGTCCAGGTGCTACACAAATTGCCTGTGCTACTGCAAGAAACCCCAAGTTATGCCACCTCCTACATGGAAATGCTGTACGCACTTCAGCAGAGATGGGAAAATATACATATATGTGGATATCACAGCGACTCTTAAGGCTTTAGGGTTGATAACCTTCTAACAGCTATGTTTAGAACTGCCATGGCGAGATTTGAATCAAAAGTTGGATTCTTTGAAATTTTGTTGAACATCTTGACATGAATGCTCTATTTGGTATTCTGCCCATAGAAGTGGTTTTGCATTATAATTGCAACACAAGTGATAGGTGTGCTGTAACTTTCACAGCTTCATAACATGCAGATTTAACCAATAACATTTTCCCTGGAAATCAAACAATGGGAGAAGATTTGCCTGTTGACATTGTGCCTGTCATGCATTTTTTAAAAGTACAGAAGATGCTAGGTAAGAAAGAAGACAGTAAAGCTAAGATGCACTAAGAAGTGAGATAGGTTTACTGTACTTGATTTCAGAAAAGTAAGTTTTTCCTGATAGCAAAACATTTGAAGTAAGGGGAAGTAAGTTATAATGGGATAACATTCTGTCTTCATTATAATAATAAAAGACTTTCTCCAGTTAAGCAAAAATTTCACTAATCTCTGTACACAAAAAGTTTATCTTTGAATATATGTGAGTAATCCCAGTTTGGAATCTTGGGGACCATCTTTAGTGTTTTATGTAATTATTATAGGATTTGAAATCTAAACACCAATACACTCAGTTAAAACTTATAAACATGGAAACTATGTGGTACAATTTAGAATTGGAGCCTTATAAAACTTAAAAACTTTGAACCCATTATGAATTCACGTGTAGAAGGACTAGTAAAAAGGGAGACAATCCTGACTGCAGATAACACATGGTTTGAGAAATGCAGCTGGAATATTTAGAAATGGAATCTGTGCATTTTGTATAAAATGAAAACTGGAAATTTGTGAGGGATTCTTGTTTGTGCTATTGCAGTCAGAGATAATTTTGAGGTAGTATTTTTTCTTGTTGCTTTTTGTAGATGAAAATGAAGATGAGAAACCTGAAGAAACACCTGGCAAGTAGGTATTCTTTTATTTGTGTGTATCGTTGTAGCATTGAGTGTGAAATGTGTTGAAAATACATGAATTTATTATTATGTGTTGAGGAGCTACTATACGATGCAATAAGCCACACTGGTGGCGCTGTGGTCTAAACCACTGAGCCTCTTGGGCTTGCCAGTTGGAAGGTCGGTGGTTCAAATCCCTGCAACGGGGTGAGCTCCCGTTGCTCTGTCCCAGCTCCTGCCAACCTAGCAGATCAAAAGCACCCCAGTGCAAGTAGATAAATAGGTACTGTACCACTGTGGTGGGAAGGTAAATGGCGCTTCTGTGTGCTCTGGATTATGGTGTTCCGTTGCACCAGAAGCAGTTTAGTCATACTGGCCACATGACCCGGAAAGCTGTCTGTGAGATGAGGGCTGCAACCCCATAGTCGCCTTTGACTGGACGAGGGGTCCTTTACCTTTTTTCTCAGCCTATCCCATCTCGCAGGGCTGTGAGAATATTATGCAGAAGCAGAAGGACCATGTACGCTATCCTTGAGGAAGGATGGGATATTAATGCAGTATTAAATAAACATACAGATTTGTATGGAACGCCATTTCATCCATCCATGATATAACAACAAGTACATAACCCATTTTAAGTGGAACTCATTTTCTTATACATCTTAACACCTCATAGCTTGGTTAATGTTTTTTATTATGATTATTTTTAAGTGCTCAACCTCCAACTGGAAATGAAGAAGAAGCCGCTGCTGAAAATGGTGTCGTGAAAACGGTGATTGAAACCAATTATTTGATGTACTTGGATTCTGAACAAACTGCTTGTGGTGACTAATGAACTCAAGTCAATGTGTTTTTTCGCAGGATGTTATTATCACAACATTCAGTTAAGTCAACCCAGGTGCTAAATGATTTGAAAAATCCAAAGCTTGATAGTGCGGCTTCTGGAATTAGGCTCATCTTTGAAAGTCCATCCAATAAGTCAGCTTCACTGTCCTCTTCCCTATTTTTTTCCCTTTTCCACAATGGTGTTGAACATCAGTCAAAAACTGGTACAGCGTTATGAATAAATTTAACATGATTGCAAAAACAATTTAGTTCAGTAGGAGTTTGTTTGTTTCACCGAGTCATGTGATTGCATTTAACTAATGCTGAAATACTTGCCTTGTTACTGAAAAACAACAAAACAAACTACCTGATACAGACAGTCTTCTTACTACATGCACATAACACAGCCCCAATGGCTGTTTGTTGTGAAGAATGGTAGTTTTAGGAGAGACCATCTGGGTAGATAAGTAGTATTTTAGCCCTTGTCCCAATACCTGTTTTTTTCTGTTGCATAGGAGCAAAAATAAATCTGGTGGAGTAAGGGCTGAGCAACCCCTCCTCACCTGTCATATCTCTGCTCATAGTGGATCTTGCCTGAAGCTGGTTTTCTCTGGGGAAAAATGCTGATAGGACTGTGCTACATTGCATTTGTGTCTGATATATAAATTGGTGCCATTTTATTTTTGAGGCTGTACTGTGAATGATTCATGGATTATTAGTACTATTAATTAAGGGGGGGAGATTAAAATAATATTTCCAAAGCTAGCAGTATCAGTGAGTAATTTGTCCAACTTTGTGGAGGAGTGGCTGGTTAGCTTTCTAATGCATTTGATAGCATTTTTGGTTGATGCCAGCCAGTATTTTCAATGGATATTATGGACATACGCACAAGTATTTCAGACTTATTTTTATTATCGTGTTATTTCTCATGCAGCTCTAGTTAGAAAACCGTAATAGTGAGGATGCTTGTGTCCACATCCATTGTAAGTCAGTGGCAGAGCCCATATTGCCTTTAGTGGTGCACCATAGTAGTACATATAAAAATGTCCTGCGGTTGTGAAATGAGCCAGATTTCCTCCTCTTTCTCTCTTGAGATGTCAGTGTTTATCCTCAACACTCAGTTTTCTGCTTAGCTTTTTATTTTTTGGAAGTCTTAAATGATATAAATATTACCCAGATATCAAAAAAGCAGTAACATTATTTTTTATTTTGAAATAAAATAGTGAAAGTACTTTATTAAATGTTAGTCTGCCATTGTTGGTCACTTACTTACATTGAATGTAATTTGTAACTGTGATCTTTTTTCTTGTAGAAAGCAACAGAGGCCGAGGATGACAGTGATAGTGATAGTGATGACGATGAAGACGATGTTCAGGTCACAATAGGAGATATTAAAACAGGAGCCCCACAATATGGGTAAGCTGTCTGCAGTGATGTGGGGCAGATTATCCTATGCAGATTACTCTAGTTTGCATTGGAAACCCGTATCACTGGTTGGTTGGTTGGTTGGTTGGTTGCTTGGTTGCTTGGTTGCTGGCGGGCTCAGCATCTGACTTCCATGACACAATGAATCTGATCTAAGGCAGGCAAGTGAATATTCACTTCCCTTGTCAAACTGTAGCAAGGAAACATGTAAGTTTGTAACACTTTTTGTTTTTTTGTTTTTCAACCATCTGGTCATGTGTTTGATCAAGCCAGTTTCATAAGTAACATACAAAGCTCAAAATAAAAAGTTTTTTCCCTTTCGGTACTTTGCCAGGTTGACTAATTAAAAAGTAACACAATCCAACTGATTCTAGATAATACAGTTTTATAATGCAACATCTTGGTTTTTCATAATATTGAAAGTCAGCGCTTATGCTGGAGATGCTTTGAAACACATGATTCAAAATGGGAATATGGTGCCAGCATGTTCCTCAAATTCTGAGGGGTTTTTTGTGGCTTGGATAATGTGCTTACAAAATATTAGGCTTTGTTTCATGTGCAAATAATGGGTGCTAAAGTTGGCAGCTGTCAACCTTCCTTTTTCCACTTAATAATACAAACATTAATTTTTAGGTATGGAGCAGCCCCAGTGAATCTCAATATCAAGACAGGAGGACGATCTTACGGATCTTCTGGTAAGCGTCTTTTGTGCTATCAAAAATAAAAAATAGAAGAAAAAAATCAGCATTCTGTACTGACTATCCCAATCATTATTGTACAGCAAGAAATTAGAAAAACATTGAAAATGAATGCATTTATGTACAACTGCAAAGTTATTAATTATATCATTGCAATAATTTTTTTCTCAACAATATTAGGTAGGTTCTCCTGAGAGATGTTCCCAGGGTACCTATTGAATGTTTTTCTTCCCCCTGTATCTGTAGTTATTTCATTGTTTTCAATTATTTGTCAGGCTTATAAACACAGATATGCTTTAATTCTGGATGTAGAATTGTTAATAGTGTGATGGTTCTTACGATAATATTTTGACACTTCTTTGTAGGGGCAAAAGTGAAAGGAGTTGATCTGGATGCACCAGGAAGTATTAATGGTGTTCCACTATTAGAAGTTGATTTGGATTCCTTTGAGGATAAACCTTGGAGAAAGCCAGGTAACAAATTTTGCTGTTTGAATTTTTATCACTGTAGAAGCTTGTCAGTGAGATTGTATAAAAATGTGGGTTTTCGATGTAGCAAATTAGAACTTAAGCCATTAGTCAACTAGAAAGTAGGGTGATCACTATTGCTCAGAACCCAATGAACATAATTTATGAATAAGAAGTTGTGTTGTTAATTTCATAAATCAATGTGGAATAAACCCTTACTTAAATAAATGAATTTTCATGTACAAGAATATGCCTGTGCATCTTTTAAATCATCGTATCAACAGAGCAGTCCTCTTAACTGCATAGGTGTCTCTTGAGCATCTGCTTGGAGTTTTCTGCTTTGCTGCAGTTGTTCTTTGCTAGATTATCAAGTGCCCTCTCCCTGGTACTGCAGTTAATTAATTGTCACTGCTGGTAGCTAATACGTGCTGCAGAGAGGAGTAGAAAACACCCCCTTTTAGAATGGTTTTCAGCTATGTTTCACTTAAAAACCAACAGCTTAGTGGAGGACGGGGTATTTCCCTTCTTCTCTGCCAGTTGAGTTGTAACTTTTAGACTGTTTGTGTTTTATCCCTCTTCAGGTGCTGATCTCTCAGATTATTTCAATTATGGGTTTAATGAAGACACCTGGAAAGCATACTGTGAAAAACAAAAGAGAATACGAATGGGACTTGAAATTTTACCTGTTACCTCAACGACAAATAAAATTACGGTAATGAATAGACTCTCTGATTACCAAATTATGGAAATGCTTTTCCTTCTGAAGTTGGAATAGCACTGTATCCGCAGTGAGTGTTAGAAGTCTTTGTGTGGTTCAAAGTACATACCTACCTTTTTTCCTCTTCCTGTCACCCAGAAGTTTTGCTCCATTTCTTTGTTGGCCTTTGTGTTGATAGTGTGGAACCACCAAGCTACAACTAGCTTGTAACCTGTTGTTAGTTGTATTGTAGCCCATCAGTCCATAATGTGGTGTTTTAATGGGCAATGTGTTATTTAACTTAGGCCGAAGACATTGCTATGGAAGTAACGCCAGGGGCAGAGATTCCAGATGGCACATACAATCTTTTTAAGGTGAATGTTGGTAAACTTTCCTTAGTCACTCTAATCACTGTTTGCCATACCATTTCCAAGGTCTGAATCTAAGTACAAGTGGGCGTAGCTGTTTTCCCCAAGTGTTTTGATGTATACTCCAGATGTGCTGCATGTAGAACCCTGTAATTTACCTTTGCTGCTGCAAGCCTGTGACTTGATGGCCTAATGTACTAATGATTGCTATGGCAGTTCTTTAATTCCTTGTATGCTGCATCCCTTTAGTCAGATGAGTTTCTAGTTTATGGAAGTGTCGATGTTTAATGTGTTTTTATTTTCTGTGCAGTATTCCAGTGAGAAAACATGCTGGAGAATGATCAGAACCAATTGAATGGATGGCTTCTCTTGTGCCCCCTTCTCTCTCACTGATATCAGGAATGATCCACTTCTGTATTATTGGGGGGGGGGGAGAGCAATTTACTCCCTCATAGATAACTATAAAGCTGGCAGTAAGAATAGAGGAACATATATTTTGGCTGGTGTTGGCAGACAGCTGTCACTGACCCTTTCACTCTGATGTGCATGGATAGCTCCAGGGAGAGTTTTATTAGCCTTAAAAGATACTGGGAAGCAGCAAGAACATGGATTGATTCTGACGTTAGAACCTAGACATGGGATTTTGCCTTTCCCCTGCCATACATTCATGTAGAAGGACTCACAGGCAATGCGGTGTTTATCTCTTTCCTGCATGAAGTGTGTGAGTTTTCTGTCCTCTTGAGATCTCTGTGCTGTGTGGAGAACTTGGGGGCGGAGAGGAGCCTTGCTTCGTGCTGGATAAATGGTAGGAGGTCTCCATTGGCAACTGCATTTGTGGACACCTGAGTGTAAAAACTTTATATTAAGGAACATGGTGAGAAATGATGAGTAGGTTCCTGGTGCCAAGGAACCAATATGTTTTTGGAAAAAGATTGATGGGGGTGCTTTGTTTTTCCAGAATGCCTATGTGAGTACAGTTGAATAGAATGTGTAAGCTCATGCAAGCTCTTTGTTTCTTAAAGTGAAAGTTGGAACTATACAATTCCCTTTCTTTAAAACACTTTCATTTAGGTTGGGCCAGTAGGGGCCAGGTGGAGGAGGTTTTAGCCCAAGGGCAACCAGTTACCAATCGCTTTTTATGCACAGTTGTCTAATATTAGTTTTACTATATAAATAAGAATGTCTGATCAATGTGCATACTATATGCCTGCAGGTAAATTTGAGTAGATATTCTGGATTGGATTCACCAGCCAAGTTTTCCATTCTTTATTAGCGTTCAGTATTCCAATTCTGGGTACAGCAGACCTAATTGATGTTTAATCTAGACAAGGCTGATGTAATACTAATCATTTGAAGTTTGCTTTTTCCTAGTTCATTTGTCTCTTATTTTTTATTGTATCCTTTAAAGGACCTCAGGGTGGCATTAAGCCTAGCAACAATTCTAAGAGGTAGTGACTTTCAAGGCCACTTTGCAAACTTAATATTTAAATCTGGATTTGAACTTTGGCTTTCCACATTCAAACTCAGAGCTCCGACTACTGCACTGCAGTAGCAGACTTTGAATGCTCCTGGTTTAAAATTCTGTGGTAGTGGTGCTTTTCACTAACATCTGGTGAGAATTTGAAGGCTAGTTGTGCTTTGCTGCCTTCAAATAGGGGGAGATCTTTGGGAATACATTAGCCTTTTGGTGATAGTATGGATGCCCAGATTGGAGAGTTTTAACAGTCCAGTTGGCTCTGCTCTCTGAGACTACTTGATGGCATTGGAGTGGTATGTTGGTGACTTTTCTGAGCATGGAGCTGTGAAAATGAATGTGGTTTACCCAGTGGCGTAGCGTGGGTTGTCAGCACCCGGGGCAAGGCGAGTAATTTGCGCCCCCTAACCCGTGGATTTGCGCCCCCTAACCCTAACCCCCAGATGTTGCGCCCGGTGCAGCCGGCCCCCCTTGCACCCCCCACGCTACGCCACTGGGTTTACCCCACCTGGCCTGCTCTTTGGCAATTTATACAGTCATAATTAGCTGTACAACACCACAATGTTCTCTTTGCCTAAATAAAGGGATACATTATTGCCACATATATAGCAGTAATTATTTGGTGCCTCAAGCAAGTAGCTAAGAGCACCCTGCTCTATTGTAAAAAGAAAGGGTTTTGATTCCTGTCTCTGCTTAATTTGTATGTTAAGTTTTGTTTACTTGAAGAAGAATTTTCTTAGCAAGTGGGAGGCATTTTTTTAATGACACAGTTCATGTGCAGGACAGTCTGCATGAAGACTAGTCTAGATTATTACAGTCCTTGTTCAATGGCTTGGAATTCTTAAATTTACAGTGGTGCCTCGCAAGACGAAATTAGAGACACAATCGTTCTGTAACCTTGTTCCTTTCTGATGTTGAAGATTGGCGTGATTATCTGAAAGGAGATGATCACATTTAATGAGACTACAATTACTGTGGCATCTGTGTTTTACTTTTTGCTCCAGATGCCATGAAGAACTGCTTTTCCACAGTGGACACCATATGAGTTTGTTTTGCTTTTGTTCTGGTAGAAACCTAGATGTTCAAACTTTTCAAAAGTTCACCATACTATAATTTTCAGTTTCTGTCCCTCTCCCACATTGAAGAAGTATGCTTTACAGAAAATCTTATGTAGGCTGCAGCAAAATAATACAAACATTTTTGGCATTCAGAGAGTTACTTTATGCTCATTCATCAAACATGTCCAGTGGAATTTTTTTATTTCTCACTTGTTCTCTTGTGATTTATCTGATCTTCATGCTGTAGCACAAACTATTTTTGAAACTCCCCCAGATTGAAAGAAGGTTTATCACAGGCTTGTGTGGGCGACACAGGCTCTTTTGGGTACATGGAACCAGTTGCAACAGTCTTTGAATCCAGGCCATAATTTTCCTGCGCAAGATCTGCTAAGATGAGCAGCCATAATTCCTTAAGAGTTTTGTTCTTCAGCCCTGTACTTAAGCATCTTGACTTAAGTACTTGACTTAAAGATGCTTCCTCTCCCCACCCACCCCCACCCCAATACATTAGACAGTGCTAATGAAGATACTTTATTCTGAAGGTGCAGCAGGGAAGAACTGGAAACATGGAGAAAGAAATGCCACTTCCACCAACCAAAACTGAGTTTACTTCTCCCCCTCCCTTATTCAAGACAGGCATCCCATCAAACAGGTCAGTTGGATATTTTCAAACTGCCATAGAGAGAAAATACCTTCTATTTGTTACCATTCTCTTAAACTAAATAAAAGAAAAGTTTGCTATCCTTGTCTCAAATCTTAACCTTTTTTCATATTTTAGTTTGCAATCCTAGATGTATTTGAAGTGTGTGGAATTTTACCAGGAAAAGTTAAAGGGATTTAATTATATTTTAGCATGATCAATAGTAAGAATGTGGATTTTTAGGTCCCTGTTTAAAGCATCTGTGCTAGGTAAGTACAGATAATGAGCTGGACTACATGATGAAATCACTGACAGCAGCAAGCTGCTTTCCTTGTCCTTCCTCCACAAGGACTAGACTGGAAGCTTTTGTTTCATTTCCCCATTAATTGTATCTTATCAGCAACATGCTCACCTACACAATGCATTAAGTATAGCTTGTTTGAAATGAGCCAAATTCAGACCATAGTTTGTGAAACAGTTTTGTTTTAACAAACAGTAGTTAAGATTAACCAGTTTAGGGTTTGAACAAGGCTTACTATATATTTTCTTGAAAGCACTGTAGTAACCCACAGGTGGTATTTCTATTTTAATGTTTTTCTTAATGTTTTACTCTATTTTACTCTGTGTTTTGATACTATGTACTGACTTTTTGCTTGTGATTTATGATTGTAAATCTGTGTGTAATGCTTAGGGATTTTGTTAAACGATGTATCAAAGGATGAATGAACATCATTCAGTCATGATTAATAAAATATAGACATTTCTTCCTTGACTGCACTAGCTGTGTGCATCAAAGGCTAGCTTTGGCTCATGCCGATTGGTGATAAACTCTGGCTTATCATGATATCCAAACTGGGCCAAGGGTTGGTTCAAATATTAAAAACCTAACCATGGTTTGGCGTTCCATGAATGAACCCTGTACTTGCCTGTTTCCTTTGCTTAATAGCTTCCTCGTTTGGGCACGAGCCAGGAACATACGCCTGACCCACCATTAGCCCTATCATCACTGGAAAGTGACACAAACTCAGGGGTTAAACACAATGACCTAGTGTTCTTTTTCTTGATATCAGCGTTACTGGCTATGCCTCATCAATGGAAAGCCAGATCAGAGTCCCCAGTAGAGACCTGGATAATTAAGTCTGGGACACCTTACACAGAGAAGGAAAGGGGTCAAAAAGGGATAGATTTGAGGAGGTTTTGTTTCTGCTCTTCTCTTCCATAAATAAGGGACAACATACTCTATGTCTCCTATGTGGAAAGGCCAATTGGGGGTTCATTGAAAGTGGGGTAATGCCTGAGGAAAAGAAAGACCTAGAAAATTTATCTCACCAGAAACAGCGCCTCTTCTCAGTCACAGCCGAGCACTGCAGCCAGAAAAACAAGTTCAGGTGTTGGGAAGTGGCAGGACCGATATGGGAGGGCTGAATCGCCGGAACTAAGGTAAGAAGTTAAAAGGGACATGGTCCTTTTTGAATTACAATGTTCATTTTACTCATTGGTTGCATGTGTTTAGGCAAGGCTGCTGTAGAATAGTATTCTGGACTTTAGTGTATGCCCAGATTTTGCAGCACAAACCCCTACCCTTAATTCCAAAGTATAAATGTAGTGGGTAATAATAGCCACACTTCTTACATAGAGCAAAAGTGCTAAATCTTAGAGTGCAGTGATATCTGGGGATTAATACTATCAAAACCAGGTATGTTTTGTCCTTCTCTCTCAATATAATAATCATTTGGTAACAGGAAAGCATAGAAATAGGGCAAGCTTCACATCAGAATAGCAGGCTTCATATGCTGCTAACAAACAGAATATGAACTAGTTTGTAAACTGTGTGTGCCTGTGTATCCCCGTCTTTCCATTGTGGAACGCAAGGAGGACACCTATCCAGTACTTGCCAGACTCATACCTTTAGATAGCTGGTGGCCTCACATCCCTTCATTGCACACCGTAGCACCATACTTTTTGAGAATCAGTTTGTGAAATTACAAAGTAATTCTTTGCAGACAGGATGAACCTCCCAACCATTAACTTCCATCACTTTTAACAATAACAGCTTTTGTGACAGTTGCCACAATAGTAGGTATATAGTCCTACTTCTCTCCAAAAAGGTTGTTGATTACTAGCTCATTGCCTCCAGCTAGATGTGTCATTTCTGTCAGTCTTCAGGCACTGATATTTTGTGTTTTGATTTGTTTGGCTATTTAATCTACATGTTGCAGACCCTGTATTAACTTTGTTTTCCCACCTAGTTCCTAAGTATAAGATTTTAAACCTGTATTTTTAGTGGTTTCTGATTTGTACTCATTCAAGGGTCCACAAACTTTGCTTGGCTTGATCACTTCTTCAAGGAGCAGGATCTTGGCCCTGACCTTCCACTATAACTCTGAAACTTTAAATGATTTCCAGGACAATCTCTTTGCCCCAGACCCCTTGAAGCTGGGGTGGGGTGGTGAGGCAGGGATCATCATCACAGTTAAACAGTACTTCTGAGATACCTAGGGCTCTGTTGGATTCACTACAATCGCAGCACAAAATAGGCTTGTAGAAATATTGTTGTCTGCTGATTTTGGACACAATTTGTTGTCTTTTACCTTATTGCCCTACCTTTTCCCCAACTCCAAGGTTGAAAGGAAGGTTGGACATCATTGTGCTTGCCAAAGGATGGTAGAATACTGATCATGCTGAGTAAAGTTGATTGAAATTGTGGACCCGTGTCAGTGTAGTTCATATTATGTTTGAATGTTGAAGCCTTTTAAGTACAGATTAGGGCTCCTAATTTTCTGGTGTATAGTCTGCCTCTGTATGCTTGCTGCTACCCTCTTCCTCTTGCTAATGATCAATGCAGCTTCATCTTTCTCCTAACCATTATTTTCTGTTTTTTTCAGAGCAGGTTACACTATTTAACACCCTAAAATTCTTAACTGCTGGCAAAAAGGTTGCGTTTGTCTTCTGCTTTTAGTTTGCCTGCTTGCGTGTTCCCTTGAATTACTGTTGAAGATTTTGAGGCTTTTCTTAGGTTATGTTCTCATCAGCTGTTTGTAAATTTTGGCTCCTTTGTAACTAGTGTAGAATTCATTCATCCATATATTTATCAACTGGTAGTTAATGTTTGACTTAGCTGTGTTTTGTTTTAACAATATTAAAGTTGTTGACTGTTGTTGCCAGACTATTTCACTTCTGTAGCTACAGGCACTATGCAGGGATAGAAAAATGTCAATTCTTAAAGGGGAAAACTGGGGTGTTCCCTTCCCTTAAAAGTTAATCTGGAAATGATGATGATGATGATAGAATATTTATTGCTTGCCCTTCACCACAAGGTCCCAGGGCGGGTCTCAACAATGTAAAATACAATATTAAAAACAGTTTAAAAGAGATTATGTAAATGGCGTGTTAGAATAAGCTATCCACATTTTCAACCCGCTTCTGAGCTCGGCCACAAATTTTGACTGTCCTCTCAGCCACATGAATATTGGGAGGTAAGAGTAACACTTGAGAGCTAGCTTTTGTATGCTGGCTTTGTGTCATACTTGGAGAGGGAATACTCTGGTTTTACGTTAACTCGCTTTGTTTGGATGAGGTGCAACCTTCTTAAAATCTATGGGAGTCTTGCCATTTACTTCAGTAGGATATGAATGGTAATACTTTGTCTAGAAACCACCAAGAGAAAAAAGTTGAGGTCTGCTTCCCTTTGGGGTGCATGTTACAGCAGATTTGGAAACGTGCCTGTCAGAAGGATTTATAGTTGAGGCATCACTACTGCCTGTTCAAGAATTGATCTTCTCTTCTTAGGGCAAAGAACTATAATTCCTAGCCAATATTATTGCCTATCTAAGGATTGAGAGTAGAGGTCAACAACATATGACTCCAAAGCTGAATCTGCCTTGTTGGGGAGATCCAGCTTTCAGCCTGAATGCAGGAGGTGCAGAGAGCAGTAACAACATGTATTCCACTTGTTGATGGAGAACCTGGCTCTCACAAGTTGTATACTACTAGTTGACTACCAGAGTTTCAGTTGTTGGATAGGTGCCTTGCTTTAATATATGTGATGCACAGCGTGAATAGTTCATCAGTACCTTCTTAGTCATGAAATCTTTTATTTTAAGTAATCTTCTGAAACTTGAGCTTCTATTACCTCCACCTTTAATTTCAAGGTTTTTTTCTTCAATAGAAAAGCAAGTATATCCTAGGTTTGAATAGATGCCTCTTATGGTCTAAACCACAGCTCCAGTTGCTCAGTCCCAGCTCCTGCCCACCTAGCAGTTCGAAAGCATGTCAAAGTACAAGTAGATAAATAGGTACCGCTCCAGCGGGAAGGTAAACAGCATTTCCATGTGCTTCTCTGGTTCGCCAGAAGTGGCTTAGTCATGCTGGCCACATGACCTGGAAGGTGTACGCCGGCTCCCTCGGCCAGTAAAGTGAGATGAGCGCCGCAACCCCAGAGTCGTCCGCGACTGGACCTAATGGTCAGGGGTACCTTTACCTTTTTATTTCCTCTTCATATTGCTAATTCTCAGTCATACCGCTGTTATAGAATTTTATATTTAAACAGAAGTACAGTATGTTTCTTCTTGGGGGATGACACATCATCTATTGAGATGATCTTGCTGCCTTTAATAAACAAAGAAGCAGAAAAAACCACCAGCTGATTATCCTTCTTGAATAATAGCCTTTTGAAACATATGCACAAGGCATTTGAAAGGCTTGCGATGCGTTCCCCCAGGTCTTGCTCTGGTCCTTTGTATCAGTGTAACAGTTCCCTTTTATATTTCTTTTCAGAAGGCTTTCTGGTACAATAGATGTGATTGGACAGACGATCACAATAAGCCGAGTAGAAGGAAGGCGGCGTGCGAATGAAAACAGCAACATACAGGTTTCCTTTTCCCCTCTTACATATGCGTATTGGGTACAACAAGACTGATTTTGCTTTCACCTTAGCTTCAGTTTAAAGAACTGAAAATGTGATGCATATAATATTTGATATGCAAAAGGAGTGAGCAAATAGAAAGCATATATATGATTAAGCCACTTGTCAAGAAATTGGAGAGAATTGCAGCTTGAAAGAACCCAGTGGCTTGTATCCAATGTAACCGTCCCATCAGTGTAAGGATTTACACTTGTGCAGTGGGACATCTCCTCCCCCCTCCCCCGCACATCCACTAAATCTGTTCTTGGAGTTCCCCCAACACTACGGAACAGATTTTGGGAGGGTGTGGGGTATGCACTGGAAAGAAGGGGGAGAAGTCCTATTGTTCTAGTGGAAAACTTTGCACTGACAAGACAATGCGTAGTACTGCATTGGTTACAAGTCTTTGCCCCTTGAAAAAGGAGACATTTAATTAAAGTATGGTATGCAATGAGTAAGGGATACGGGTGGTGCTGTGGGTTAAACCACAGAGCCTAGGTCTTGCTGATCAGAAGGTCGGCGGTTCGAATCCCCGCTACGGGGTGAGCTCCCGTTGCTCAGTCCCTGCTGCCAACCTAGCAGTTCAAAAGCACCTCAAAGTGCAAGTAGATAAATAGGTACCACTCCGGCGGGAAGGTAAACGACGTTTCCGTGCGCTGCTCTGGTTCGCCAGAAGCGGCTTAGTCATGCTGGCCACATGACCCGGAAGCTGTGCACCGGCTCCCTCAGCCAGTAAAGTGAGATGAGCACCGCAACCCCAGAGTCAGCCACGACTGGTCAGGGGTCCCTTTACCTTTTTATGCAATGAGTGCTCTTAGGGTGTTATAGTCATCAGCATGCTTTACTGCTAATGCAACATAGAATTGAGGGTAATGTTTGGCCCCAGCATGCTCACACTCGTGTGTTGTCAAAGTTTCACCTTGCATCTTCTCATTTCAAGTCAGCATACTTTTAGAAGTGTTTGTTAGAGAGTGAGAGATCAAAATGCATAGGATATTCCAGCAACGACCTGTATTATCCTTTTAATCTTCAGAGTTTTCACTGATAAATTTCTCCTGTTTCTGTTGGAAGGCAAATGCACGTTTCTTCATTTCAGAAAAAACTTTACTTAATCTGTAAATTAGGGGAAAATATGCATCCCCCCCCCCTTCTCAGAAGAAAATTGTAATGTTGGTTTTGTTTTGTAGGTTCTTTCTGAACGCCCCAGTGCCGACGTGGACAACAGTTTTACCAAGCCCCCTCCGTTTTTTCCTCCAGGAGCTCCTCCCACCCATCTTCCACCGCCTCCTTTTCTTCCGCCACCTCCATCTGTCAGTACTGCTCCCCCTCTGATTCCTCCTCCAGGTAAAAAAAAAGATGCAGAAAGGAAAAAAAACTCCATAATTAGCAGTGTTTCTGTTTAGATATCTAAAGTTGTGTTCAGGGTGTGTTTTATATATTTATCTATAATTGGGATTTGATGTTTTTCTGGCCAGTAAAAGATTTGCAATTTGCTTGACAACTTCCAAGAGTTACCTTGGCTTCACATGGTCCTTTCTTATGAAGGGTTTTTCACATCTTTTCCTCATCTTTCCTTCGAAGGCATTTTTCTTCATTATTTGCATTTTCTTCTGCACGGGTGAAGATCCCCTTACTTCACTGACGTTGCATTCAACTACAATTTGCTTCATGTAAGGGCTGGTGACTTGTGGCCTCCAGGCAGAATTGGATCAAAGGAAGGATGCCAGCTGGTGAAATGTTGGCCATGCTCCCATCACTGCTTTAAATTAAAGCAAAGCAATTGAGATGTAAAATTTCCACTGATTTTTAAACCTTTGCCTAGGCAAACTGCAAACCTAAATGCTATTCAGTCACCTGTGAAAATGAAATGCATTATGAATCATTTCACTTACATTAAATCTTAAGCTGCTTTATGACATATACTGTTTTTATTCAAACCATAATTACAAATATTTTGTAACCCAATATACTTGTAAATAGTGGGGAAACGAGTTGAAAATTGCATCAGCATTATGGTAAACAATTGTTATTTGGAGTTACAGTGGAACCTTGGTTGTTGAATGTGTCCACGCGGCTTCCGTTTTGAGTTTCTCTATTTTATTGAGGCTTCTGCTTTCAGTTTTTGGTTTTCGAACGTTTCGGAAGTCAAATGGTCTTCTGGAACGGATTAGGTTCAAAAACCAAGATTCTACTGTAGTACATAGTGCTTGATTTCTATCCATCAAGAAACAAAAGGAACTCCTACATTGAACATCTATGGCTCAGTACAGACACCATGGGTGGAATTCAGCATAGCGCTAAAGACATAATTCCATTGATGCAAACGTTTCTGTTGGAAATGCACTTACTCAAAATCAAGTTAATTCCTACCCTCCTATGATTCGTATAGGGCTTTCCTTCATTTTCTGTTTGTGTTTTTCTGGGATTTCACATCTCTGCACAGCGGCTGCATGACTTTCCAACCAATTTCATTCCAGCAAGGGAAGGAGGGGAGTCATGAATGTAGTTCTGGACAAACACAGTTTGCTTCTGGATTACCTGGAAGCATTGGGCAACTGCATATGAGCCTCTACTTCCTCTTCTAATGCAGCAGTTGGCATGAAGCTGGCTGGAAAGTTGCACAGAGGCTTCTGGCAGTAATGCCAAACCACTGTCTGTGACTCTTATTTCAATGACCTTAACTGCTGCCTAGCATGGTAGGAAGTGGATGTCTGAGGTGGGCTAGTCTTCAAAAGCAGTCCCATACCAAACTGCTTTCCCTTTTTGCCTATGTTCTTTTCCATGTGTCTCTCTGACCCTGTAAACATTAAAGGGGTTTTTGACCCTACTTTCCATTCTCCAGATGATGTCCCTTTTCTAAGACTTTTGCTCTCTCTCTTCCTGGCCCCTTTCAAATTTGGCATGTTTTTGGCAAATTGCATTCTTTACTGTGTGCTTAAATTCATATGGGCTAAACAAAGTGGGAAAGAGGAAAAACTAAAATCGTTTTTATACACAGCCCAGGTAATGCATTGCTAATGTGTAGTACAAAAAGGCCATGAAAATTTACAGTGCAGTCATGAGCATGGGACTTATATTGTAGTATGTATGTTTAGGATTGCAGCCTTGGTGCTCTTGAAAAGGGGTCGGCAAGGTTTACCTTGCCTGGGCCGGTTCACTTCAGTGGAGATCCCTCCGTGTGCCAGATCGCGCACATCCGCGTTTTCCAGTGTCTGCGCAGACACGATTTCTGGCGTCTGTGCATGCACAGATGCGATTTCTGGTGCTGTGGAAGTGAGTCGCCACACTTTGCCGGTTTAGTGCAGCGCATGAGGTCTCACCGAGTGGGCGGTTCAGTTTGGGGGTGGCTCGTGGGCCAGTTAAACGACCTCCATGGGCCTCTTGTGGCTGATCCCCGTTCTTGAACAACATAATTGTGCAGTTGGTATACAGCTTGCCATGTGGTTATGCTGGAAACCTTTGAACAAAAAAGGAGCAACATTTAAAGTACAGTAATTCTGTAGCATAGCACTTGCATACGTGGTTGGTTGGATAAATAGGAGATGTGTTGCCTTCAAATAGGAATGTAAAGAATAATATTAGCCTAAGCCTTGGGGGGTGAACTTCTAGTCCCACCTACAAGTAAGAGGCAATATTAAAGAAGAAGCTTTCATCTGTTGAAGTTCAAAGTTAAAATAAATCTGCATGTGTTGTGACTTTAGTTGAGCCCTTTGGTGAAAGCAGCAGAGGACTGGTAACCTTCAGACAGGTTGATGAGATGAGCCCAGCCAGAAGATTTTGTTTGCTATCTCCTGTATTTTCAGCCCATTTGAAAATAACTTATAAGTAGTGGCTTTGGCTTCCCCAGGCTTATTTTAATTTTGCTTCTGCCAGCATTCTGTCTTCAAAGCTCCTACCAAAATAGAACCTGCCCATTCCTCATTGGTCTAAAGAGGGAAAAGTTTCTTGTTAGTTTCTTGTTACCTAATATTAGCTTGGAACTACTGGCCAGAACGTTTAAGCATTCAAATATAAAACATCCTTCAGAAGATCCTTTGAAAAAGGATCTCACTTTGAAGTTTGGTCTCTTGTACTGTGTTCACTTAGCCACTCGTGATGCAAATACCTTTGAGACAAAAAGAACCATCACTGTTTGAAAATATAACACTAGAAAGTTGAATAGCTGCTACTGGAAAGGACTCTCAACTAACAATTGCAGTAATAATGTCTGGGCTAAGATTTTCAGGAATTAGGAATTTTTAAAATTGCCCATTCTGTAGACTTTCCTACAATGCTTTGGAAAAGCAGCTAAATATGCTTGTTGGTAAAATATGTCATGTGTCTGTGTTAGAAACGTGGAAGTTATTCTATTAATGCCATAAAGTCAGTGCATTTTTGATGACAGTATGGCCCAGTTAACATTAACCTGTCATTTTACATTTTGAATCTGCTGTCTTGTCTGTTAACATTGAGGATATAAAGGCACAGGTGGGTTTTTGCATTGACTTGTGCATGCATATCCATACGTATGTACAGCGAAAGGAGTACTTCCTTGCAAGTGTTCTTTAAACTGATTATTGTTGCATACGTAACTGCATTAATTTGTAGGGTTAGATTTATAGAACGTGCTTAGTGTTGATAATAACACTTTTATATTCCAGATGCTATGAACCTGGAATTCAGTGGAAAATCTTTATAGGATTGTTAATGAAGTTTCATTGTGTTTACTCAGTGTTGCCTGGACGATGAAGTCGTGATAAATACGGAATCTTCAGAGCAATCTGTTAATTTAGGGAAGCAGCAGCTTTAAGTTAATTAATATGGGTGTGTTACTTTCAGAGAGTTTTAAGCAGTGACCCCACACCACAGAACCTTGTTTGGCACATGTGTCAAGGTGTATGCTGTGAAGCCTCCCCGCTCCCCATATTTATGAACTTAAAGCCACTAATGTCACCTTGCATTTGGCCCAAATCCTGCCGCTGGTGCAGCTGCCCACTAATTCAACCTTGGATCAAAGCCCAATATGGAGTGGCAGTAGCTGAAATTGCTATCAACTCTTACTGGCTTTTTAATACGTTGTTGGCATGAGTGCCATGATACCTGTTCTGGTAATGTGGGAATCAGAATAAACTCATTACTGAAATGACTGGGTGCATTTTTTTTGTTTTTAGGTATACCAATAACTGTGCCACCGCCAGGTATATTTATCTGTTTTAGTAGTATGAAACATAATGTGAATGCAATTTTGCTATAGGGGGACAATCTGCCACTTCCCTTTATTAAAAAATTTTAAAAAATGTACTTTGATTTTTTTGGAGAAAATAGCTAAAATTCAGAAATAGTTTTTAATTGCCAGGTAAATATATATAATTGAAGAATTGGATAAAATAAATGGAATAGAATAACTATGCTAAGTATAAGATTGCAAGGATATGATGTAAGAAAATAGTGGTTTAACTTTGGGCATGTCATTCCTTTTCACTGTTATACAGAGTTATCTTAATATATATACACAGCTTGCATGTACTGGGTTTTTCAGGCGTTAATTAGCAGTGATAAGCTAAGGCAACTTCTTTGTTTCTCAAATATTTCAGGCTTCCCTCCCCCACCTGGAGGACCACCACCTTCCCTAATACCGACCATAGAAAGGTAAATTTCAGTTTGTAGAATGATCTCAACTAAGCACGTTTTCCCTGCATGCCAAGCAAGGTGTGGTTATTGCTTCAAGTTTAGAGAACAGCTGGGCATGGCTCTTGATGTGCTCATGCCAACAGCCTCTGATGGCAGTGGGTGAGGAGGAGAAGATCTATTGAGTCTGTTATAGGTGCAGAAACATTGCAGGTCCAGGGCTACTTCTCCTTACTTGACCTTGGGCTAAACTTGTAAGGAGGCAAAAGCAGAGAGGGTAAGCATTAGCAAGGAGAGCTGTGGTATATATTATCAACCAGCTAAATTTTTTTGATGCTTTGTTTTGTTTAATTTTTAGTGAAATGGTTGCTTGTTGGATTGGTGGAAGTGCTAGGGAAAATAGTGACTAGCTACCTCTGTAACTGCTCTTGCATTTAGTATTTTTTCTGGAAGGTCTCTAGACCCTCTTCCAATAGACAGAAAAAAATAATCCTCCCATCTGAGTTATTTTGAAGGCTCCAGGAGATTTTCAGGTTGTCCTTTCAGTTAGATTAAGCACTCATCATTTTGCTTAAGATGGTTTTTCTTGCTCCTTTGGGCACTCTTCCCTACAGAGTCTGAACTTTCATTGCCTTATGTACAATTGCCTGTAGAGTTTAGTCCCTCTGTCGAGTCCTTTTCTCCTGCCCTGCTTCCTGATTGCCACATTTCCAACATAATTTTTTCTTACACAGAATGATTTTGTTCTTCCTTACACTTCTAGTTGAATGAAGTTCTCCATAAACCTAAGAGGCTGATAAACATTGCTTAAGGTTTTCATTATCTCGTTTCTAAAACCACAGTCCAAAAGTGTTTTATAAAATATTAAACTGTTTTCAAGAAGAAAAATAGCACTCATCTAAGTATGGTAGATGAGGTAAATATAATTAATTCAAGATATATGGGGAGTAATAAAACATATAATAGAAAGTAAATTAAACCATGCATATCTTTTTTAGCCTTAGTATTTTACTTATTTCAGCTGATATTTTCCCCATTCAGCTGAAACATGGAGAATGTGAAGTTAAATAGGATGCAAGTATATTTTTACTTCCCAGCAGGAGTGCTGCTGTTCAGCATCCATGTCCTCCAGCCATGCTGTTCTCCAGGATGCTGTAAACGAGAGCTAGATCCACCCTTGGCCCAACTTCCAGTGCATGCTGGGGGTGGAGGTGACTACTATTCCCCAAACATACAGCACACAGAAAACACACTAGACAGGCATACATACACATCTCTCCTCAGGTGATTCATGCAGATCATCTGAGAAAGGGGTTTTACTTGCCCTCTTTTCGGGACAGTCATCTGATGAGTGGGGCAGTTTGCATCCTCAGCCCAGCCCTGTGATGAGGACACAAACAACTCCATCCCCACGTAACTATGCGCCCCCAGTGCTATTGCCACCTGGAAATTGAGCTGGTGGGGAACGTATGGTGATCTTGGGGGTTCACCACCTGTAATGTAAGCTATAAGGAGCTCAAATAAGCCATTCCACTTCTTCTTTCTTCCACTGGTGTCCCTGCTCCCCCAACAGATTAAGCACTCATTATTTCATGGCTACTGAGCATGGTCACACATCATTGGGCCATGGGAGGGAGCTGCCTCCTTTTAAAAAAAAAACAAAACAAACCCCCAAATTTGTACTTTTTGCTCCAAGCATACTGATATAGCTCTCTTGTTTCTCAGTGGCCCAATTTTGGCTCCATTTCTGTCAACATTTATCATCTGAGTTGGCTGTTAGTGTGTATGATGAATAGCAGTCTCATAGTGATTTTATATGGCAGACTGTCCAACTGGGACCTTCATTCACCCTGTCCCTTGTTGTAGTGAATAAAATAAATGTGTGGATGAATTTGCCACATTTGATTGCTTGCGAGGCGGGATAGATTCCTGGCCACTGCTGAGCTGCACAAGAAACACTCCTTCCAGTGTTGGCATAGAATCATAGAATTGTAGAGTTGGAAGGGACCACGAGGATCATGTAGTCCAACCACCTGCAATGCAGAAATCTTATGTCTAATATGGGGCATGCAGGGTTGGTCCAGTTGGCCAGATTGTCTTCTGTCATCGCACCAGAGCTGAAAGCACAATATGTGTAGAGCGAGAGGCAAAAGCTACAGTCACTCCAAATTACTTTGGCAGATATGACATGATGGTGATGATTTTATTACCCAACCTTTACCCTGAAGAATCAGGGTGGGTTATAGTACTTTAAAATACAACATAAAAAATAATTTCCACTCACAAAAATACGGTGGGTCGAAAAATATATATCAAGTGTCAAAGACCAGCATATTGTTGGCACCTGTCTCTCTCAAGAGACAGTAGATACCAGTCATACCACTGCATTAGCACCAGTCATACCACTGCGTTAGCTCCAGTCATACCACTGCATTAGCAGCACTGAAATGACGTCCCTGTGGTGGAAGCCTGGGCAGTGTGAATGGAGGTCCTGGGCTGCCCAGACAGGACCCCTCTCTTGGCCTCACTCATGCAGTCCAAAGGAAAGCAGAGCAGTACATTTGGCACCAGCTTGGCTGCAGGTGTTGGTGGAAGGAGGCGTACAAGGTGCCATCCAGACATCGCCACTCCGGATTTGTGTAGGGCTTACCCCTCAGCCTTTTCTTCTGCCAAAGACATCCAGCAAGATAGTGGAGGTTTAGGATCAAAGGTAACAAATCGGATACAGTGGTACCTCGGGTTACAAACGCTTCCGGTTACAACACTTTGGGTTATAGACTCCGCTAACCTGGAAGTAGTACCTCGGGTTGAGAACTTTGCCCCAGGATGAGAAC
The DNA here is from genome assembly GCF_964252035.2 of Podarcis erhardii. Taxonomy (NCBI): domain Eukaryota; kingdom Metazoa; phylum Chordata; class Lepidosauria; order Squamata; family Lacertidae; genus Podarcis; species Podarcis erhardii. Next base: position 26,386,973 of record NC_138512.1, on the reverse strand, counting down.
GGAAGTCACGCGCCGGCGGTGCGGCAGCAGCGGGAGGCCCCATTAGTGAAAGCACGCTTCAGGTTAAGAATGGTTTCAGGTTAAGAACGGACCTCCGGAACGAATTAAGTACGTAACCAGAGGTACCACTGTAATGTTAAAAATGACTTCACTGACAACAGTGACTTTTAAAGTATCACATGAATGATTACTGACTTTTAAAGTATCACATGAATGATTACATCCCTGGTATGACAAGTATCATACCCTATCAGCTTCAGCAACCAGAACTTGCTATTTTAAATGGTAAGATGAATTTATTGTGTGCTTCTCTTTCAACAGTGGACATTCCTCTGGCTATGATAGCCGCTCAGCTCGGGCATTTCCATATGGCGGTGGTAAGTGTCTTCAAAACTGCTTGAAAATGGGCTTTCCAGGTGGCTAGACTTTTAAGTTCAACCTATGTTGAGTTAGCAGGTTAGCAGCTTGGTGCACAGCTACTCTTTGAGACGCTTCTAACCTTTATTTTTATATGTAACCTCTTCCTCTCATTCAGGATGCATTGATGCAAACAAGCTTCTCATATAATAGTTTTTAATTCTTTGGGGAAAATAGTGCTCAGTTTCTGGTAAGCGTGTGAAGCTGGTAAGCATGGTGTATGACATATATTCTCCTTTGCACACATAAACAAATGCCATCTGCTGTGTTTGGTTCCTCTCCCTTGTTTTTTAGTCAGGTATTTACTCTTTGTAGTTATTACAAAGAAGAAGAAAAATATTTCACCAAACATTTTTCAACCTTCTGTTTATTTTCCTTTTAGAAATTGACAGGCAATAATGTTCAATGTGCAGACATTTGGCTTAAGTGCGGGTTTTGATAGCAGTATTAATTAGAGATTTGTTTACTGTTAAGTTATAGAAGTAGTGCCCGGTCTCTCTCCCTCTCCCTCTCTTTCTCCCGCATCTTCATGGGTCAGATTAAAAGTACAGTGAATTTGTAGTGACCAAGAAGCAAGAATGAAGCTCCAGTAAAATGGGAGGAGTGTGTGGGTATGAATGAACAAACCAGAATTTTGCTTCAGGTAACAAAAAACAGATGATGCTCAGAATGACTTCTTTAATGGAAAGCAGATGCCTTTATTAATCTGTGCTCATGTGAAAGTATTGAAACTGCCTTCTCTGTCTTCCATATTTCGGAGGAGGTCTCACACTTGGTGCCTCTATCCTCAAACAACATATATTATGAATTCTTAGGTGTAATGTGAAGCACACATAAGGGCTGCGTTTCTTTTCTGTGCAAGTGCTTTTGGAGGAAGCTGACTGGGAGAATGTGTCGCTTCAGAATAGGACATCTACAGAAATTATCCCCAAGCACTCATGAAGAAAACATAACAGATCTTAAAACTGGCATCAGATATCACATTCTGAGCACTGATTCAGATGTGTTGACCACAAGTTTTGCATGGGTAGGATGGTGTTTGAAACAGCATGGATGTGAAACTGTCTTCCACATTATGCTCTTTTGGGAACTAGGTACAAAGAGGGGCACTTCAAAATTATCAGAATTATACATTGTAAACAACACTATCACTTTTTTGGCATGGAATATGTAAGAATCCCCAAAGTACAACTAATACTGGAAGCACTTTATTCCATATTTCATTCTGCGTATTTTAGTTTAGATGGGAATACCATCTTTAATTCTCACAGAGATGCTGCAGATTTAGATGAGAAAGGGAAGGAAGTTTAGTTCTTGGGCCTGATCTGTGAGAATACTGCTCTTCCTGCAGCACAGTCCTATTCATGTCTACACAGAAGTAAGCCCCACTGAGTTCAGTAGGGCATCCTCACAGGTAAGAGTATAGAATTTCATCCTGCCTTTGCTCATCTACCTTTTTTCATATACACTTCTGGCAGCCCTTTGATGTTTTTGACGATTAGTTCTGTAAGCTATAAAGGACCAACTAGGATTCATCAAACATGTTTTCTCTTGGCAAATGACCACAGGCAAGAACTCAGTGATAATGTGTTTGTAGCCTTCTTACATGTGAGTCTTAAACTGAATAGATTTGTTGGAGCTGAAAGTTGCCTACACGGTTCTCCTTCTGCTTGTTTAATCCCCATAACAACCCTGTGAAATAGATTAGGCCAAGAGACAGTGACTAGGTCACCAACTCCATGGCCAAGTGAGGATTTGCATCTGGTCTCCCAGGTCCTAGTCTGACATCATAGGTGCCAACTCCATAGGGCTGAGATGTCTTCAACCCCCCCAAGTCTGTTGGGATAGGGTTGAGCCCCCTTCCAATCTTGAGAGGTTGGGCCTTGTGGCAGCGGGTCTCGCAGCTATGGCGGAAGTCCTCACTGTGCCAGGCCTCGTGGCAGAAGTGGGCCTCACAGGAACTTGCAGCGGCAGCGGGTCTCGCAGGGGCTCACTGCAGTGTGCGGCATGCGTGATGTCACACGTGCGTGTCGCATGCTCAGGCAGCGGGGACCCCCCCCCCCAATGTTTGGCAGAAGTCAGCACCTCTGTCTGATATCCTAACCATTATTCCTCATGTTGACCTGTCTGTGACGTAGATAGTAGAATCAGTATTGCATTTCTGTTTGTCCCTCTGTTGCTGCCTGGTTTCCTCACCACCCCCTTCTCATACTGTGGCTTGGCACACTAGCCCCAAAATCCTGCATTTATCTCATCTAGTATCTCTTCTTGCAAGAAACAGAAAGGAACTTCAGTTAAAAATAGAAGAAGTCATAAAGCCTAAGAAGTTACACAAGTTTCAGGTACTTCAGAGCACTGAAAGCCTCTACTCTATATATTTTTTTTTAGTTTCTTTAAAAAATAGTTTATATTCTTTCTTCCTTGACTATATTTTTGTATGTCTCGCAGAACTGAACCAAGTGCAATTATTTTTCCCCCAGTATATTTTTTTATTGAATTTCCATTTTTTTGTAAATTTACTTCAGAATAAATAGCTACATTATTTCATGTATTGACTCCCCACCCACACCTCCACAGTGTTTTTATTCTCTCTATATATCAAATTATTATCTGTTACCAGTATCCCTCTAATACAATAACTTTGTCATTTTCTTTTCTTCTGCTACTCCTGTCTTGAATCTTGCCCGTGATTTCATTTGTTTTCCAAATAGTCCAAAAAGGTCTCCATTCTTCTACAAAAAGTTCATCGTTTTGATCTCTTTATATTGCTGTTGGCTTTGCCAAGTGTAATTAGTTTTTAAATGGTTGATGAGTCAGATTTAATGAGATTTAGGACTAAGATCTGCACCACACTTCTATTGATTGATGCCAGTTTTTTAATAAGATTTTATTAAGGCTTTATCATCGTACAATACAATAAAAAAACTAACCTAAATAAAAGCAGAAAAAGAGAAAAGAAACTGCAGATTCCTCTCTCAAAGGTAGATCTTAACCCTTGTCTCATACAGAAAAGGTGTGGTTGATGAATGCTACATCCATGACAGTATTGGAAATTGGGGGAATTCGCTGTAAAGTCCAGCTATTTCTTGAAATTCTAGTTGTCTTCTTTCTTCTCTTCCACCACCCCCCAAATTAAAAACAAAAGCAAATCATAAAATGTTTTTCCTTCCTGTGATCAAAAATAACATTTCTGCAGTGCAAGAAAATTACAAAAATAGAAATTGTTCTGCTGTAGATTATAGGCGATGATGCTGGAAATTGTATTTCCGTAATTCTTTTTCTTCCACCATTTTCCTCTGTTCCATTTACTTCGAGAATTTTTATATCCACCTTCCCCTGCACCTTTGCATGCTACAAATGGAGCCCTTGAATACAATTCACTTCAGAATCCTACTCTTGTTTCCCACCCCTAAGTTCAGCAGTTGTTAACCTCTGCAGCACTCCTCCTGAGAGTCATTAGATGGAGCACTTGAAAGATTTATGCATCGGCATCACCACCATTCAGCAACAGCAAAGACTAATAATGTATTAATGAGTGAGGCTGCACTCCCAATTAACTGGTGTGAGGAAAGGAGTCTGAGAGTTATGAATTCCTGATGTTCAGGCATTCCTGTTCCCGAGAGGAGAGGCAAGCAGGCACTTTGCTCTATTTCCTAACTAAGCAGGGGCTTAGTTATTGTCTCCCTAACCCTCTTAACGTTAGTGGGGAGGAATGGGAGGGATGTTGCTGGGGCTATGCTAGAATTAGTAGTTTGAAGATGGCAGCCTAATATTTGCATCCTAAGCACCCTGAGCTTGAGGAGGGTGAGGTTGCTGGAGCAGGGAACTGGCCAAGGGGAGAGAAGCCACCATTTCGTGTGGCCTGGATGCCTCGGGACCATGCTACTCTTTGGAAGTAAGATCATTGGCTGACTCCCATGCTAAAGCATGGAACCATGGTTAAAGTGTAAAAACATGACGGAAGTGTGTTGAAGATGTTAGCACTGTAAGTAACTTCTGAGCCACACAGTACTTCTGCTAAATAGCCAGCGATGAATGGAAATGCAGAGCAATGGCCGAGATCTAGTAAGGCCTGTGTGAATGCAAAAAGAATGTCAGGAGTGCAAGCCCCCTTGTGCATACTCTGGAGCTTCACCATCACTAGAAATGTTTCTGTAATTGGAAGGCACGCTGAGGTGCCAGATCCCTTTTCTTTTTCAATAAATCCCCCTCGTTTGAGTAACACACACCTTACCAGAAGCCTTCAACTGATAGCGGTTTCATTTTCTGACAACAACAAAAGCCCTTTTTCTTTTTTAGTGTCCACCTCAAATTAGCTTTTTATCTAAGTAGGTTATGCATTTCCACACAGTTCCCCAGTGACTAAAACACTCCTCACTGGTGTTTTTGCATGTTTCTTTGCCTTAAAATGCTCAGTGCCTAGTAATCTTTCAGCCTTTCCTTTTTCTGCACCTCTTAGAATTTCAGTTTCAGAACCATAGTATTTAAAAAAGCAACACTTTAAAGTAATAAGCACTTTTAAAGAAAGATCAGCTGTGATCACAAAATAATACGAAAACTTGTGTTTTAAATAAAATACCATTAAAACACTACCAGGGAGCAATCCTTAACTGTATATGACTTTGTGTTTACTGCTGTGAATAGTGTTTGCTACTAAGAAAAGTAAGCAAGAATTGATACACAGCAGTTATCCAACAAACAGACTGGTATGAAATTAACCTGACAGTTAATTGTTACATGTGGTAAAGTAGCATGCAAATAACAGACCAAGAGTCACTGAACCTGCCTTCTAGGCTTCAGCTAAGCATATAAGATTGGATGCCATTGATTTCATATCACACTTTTCCACTGTTGTCAACTCTTTTTCTTTCTAACGCTGGCATTATTTTTTTTTCTTCTTTAGTCACCTTTCCGCACCTCACAGGTTCTGCTCCATCGTGGACTAGTCTCATGGACACAACCAAACAGTGGGATTATTACTCAAGAAGAGATAAAGAGAGGGAGAGGGAGCGAGACAGAGATCGAGAGAGGGACCGTGACCGTGACAGGGAGCGAGAGCGGACCCGAGAAAGAGAACGAGAGCGGGAGCATAGCCCGACTCCTAGTGTGTTCAATAGGTGAGTTTGAGGGTTACATCTAATGCTGCTCGATGGTGGGAGTTTTGTGTCTGTACTAGAGACATACTTGAAGTCAGCATGCAGCTGTGTATTCTCAGGGAACAAGGGGTGGGGCTCACATTTTGTTTGTCGTTGGAACCGTAGCCAGCAATTTCAGATGCAAACCAGAAGTATGACAATAAGTGGTACATAACAAATGCTTTGCAGGCAAATTGTGCTGAGCTGATGATTTTTGTTGTTAATTCCTGGGAAGGAATCGGCTCTAAGCATTCAGAACATTAAAAATAGAAGGGCCTAATGGGTTTCAGTCCCCTAACCATCATTTTACAGCTGAAGTTCCGGCAGTAACTGATTCCAGTCTAAAACTTTCAATTTGTACTGTTTTGTGAGTTCAGTTGTTCTGGGATGAGAGCTCTGAATACCTGAGGAGGAATAAAGTACTGTTTGCTAGCAGTTTCAACTATGCCATTCATCCTGTTAAGCAATACCAGGGCTACAATACAGTGGCTGCAGTATTACATAAACTTCAGCCCCTTTTGTTTATGCAGCAGTTAAGCCTCACATTTCCTCTGTCCGGTGATTGTTGAATACCATTTTCACATGGCAGTATCCTGATACTATTTCTAATCATTTTTTGTTCTGTCTTCCACTTCAAAATGTTTTATGCATTGGGTATTAAATTGGGTTTTAAAAACCATTGTTACAGTTTTCTCTTGTAGGTCAGCAAAACAAGTTTGCATGATCTTCGTTAACACGGGACTATAAAAATTGCTATGATTGTTAAATAATTGACTTGGAAGTATAAGATGAAGATGATGATGTTTTGTTCATATAAGACGTGTGTGTGTGGTGAGGGTGATATTTTGTGTGTGTTTTGTGTTACAAATTACTGGGTCAGTGTGTTAGACGTTAAGATCAATTTAACATCTGTTTCTTAGGCAGCTTGATTGAAGGCCAGAAAAAGCCTGGTCATTCAAGGGTGCTTGAAATGAGCCTTAATGTTTTCCAGGCCCAGAGAAGTCTCTGTGTTGCTGCCAGACTTATCAGTCAGGGAAGGGGTGGGGGAGAGGAGTGGGGTTTTTTATGTGACTAAATTATCCAACATCTGCAGTAAAGCTGCTGCCACATGGTGATGTGAGAAAGCAGGGGGGCCTTCGTCTAGTAAAAACTTGATTAGGGGAGTAACAGGGAAAGTGGGAGGCTTGAGAACGACAGATCATGTAGTTATGACACCCTTGAACAAATTTTGCTTCATTGTTTAATAGTCCTGTTTTTAACAATTATTCAGCGGCTTACGAAAACATTGTGACAAATGAATAAAGAAAGGGGGTGGTGGAATGCACACAGACTTTTTACCATTTATAAGTGGATACCCTGACATTGGTGTACCAGTATAGCTTTTGGTCTTGTAGAGAAACTTAAAAATTAGCTTCCACAAGCCATGAAATGTAGCATCTGTTCTTCACATCTCTAGTCTCACACTAGAAATGGTGGCATGTCTGAAAGGAGTCTGGGGAATTCACCTTTACTGTGCCTTTTGTAACCCCACCCCCAAACACATTGCAATTAAATTATGGAATCGATAGCTCAGTTGGTTAGAGCATGGTACTGATAATGCCAACATTGCAAGTTCAGTCCCCATGTGGGACAGCTGCCTACTCCTGCATAGGGTTGGACTAGATGATCCTCAGAGTCGCTTCCAACTTTTACAATTCTATGAAATTAGTTTTCAATTCAAACTAAACAAGATGTCCATTTCATACTGAGCAGTATGTGGTACACAATTTCTTTTTTTAGGCACTAACCTTACAGGGTCTTTGGAAATGGCTTCCTTCGGAAAATAAATGTTGGACCCCTGTTGTTATAATTAACTGGAGTTCATCCCACCCAAAAAGAGTCTATTTACCGTGACCCTTGACAACTGAGAGATATTTTTAGTACCTCAGTATTCTTTTGCCTGTCATTTGTTTTAAAGTGATATTAGACTGTATTTTTAAATTGCTGTAACCCGCCCTAGGACCTTATTTATTTATAAAAAATACTTGTATATCACAATTTCATTTTAAAACCCCCAAAGTGGTTTATAATAATGCATCCATGTGGGAGCCATTTGTGCAATGGAAAACGCAGAGGATATATATATATATATATATATATATATATATATATATATATATATATTTCTTGGGGACTTTAATGGCATACAGTGCGATCCTTCAGTCTTTATGTCCAACTCTTTAATGTTATGCGTACATAATGTATCATAGTAGCCTAGAGCCTCCTTGGCATGGAAGGGAAAGGCCAGTATTGAAAGAACAGTGGAACAAGTCAAAGTAGTCTTTGTCCCTCTTGAAGAGCAGCTGCCCAGATTGAGATGATACACAAGACAGCTCTCCCCTTAAAGTTTAGGGGATTAAAAAAGAATGAGTCAGTTTCAAGGTGCTCTTTAAATCCTGGCTGTAGATCAGATGAGATAAATAGCAAATCAGAGAAATGTGCCGTTATAGCCAAGGTGCAGGTCCTTAATTTAACACTGTGTGAGTACATAATTATTTGTGGGTAACTTCAAACTCTGTAGTCACTTCAGATATTGTTGGAAGATGTGAAGGATATCAGCTTGATAGATTGCTGCTTGTTTTAACAAATACAAGCTTCTCAATGTAGTGTACTACAGGTGATATTGATCATCCCATGGTCGTGCTGGCTGGGGCTGATGGGACTTGGAAGTCTTAACAACATGTTGAATTCACCACAGTGGCTACTTTTAGCTCAGCATCATGGTTGGAAAGGGTCTTGTGGGTCTAGTCAACATTCCATCCTGCTTGATGCAGGAAATGCACAGCAAAGCATCCCTAACAAAACACACCTAACGTATAGAGATGTCCAGTCTCAGTTTGAAGACCTCCAGTGAGCAAGAGCCCACTAGTACCTTTCTAGCTAATTGGGTCTGTTGTCAAATTGCTCTTGCCATCAGGAAGTTTTCCCTCCATGCTCAACCAAAATGTCTTGTGTGCACAGCTTGAACAGCCACTATGTGTACCCAGGCATCCCGGGAGGACATAACTTTATTCTTTTTCATTTGTAGTTGATCCCAAAGATTGGATGTATACCGACCAACAAATGTATTTGGATAACACTCAATGTTAAACACGATATTTTGAATTATAATTGCAAGTTTAACTGAGTAAAGTGGTGAGCCACTTATTTTTTTGTTTGGGGAACTTTCATTCTTTTAATTTAGCAGATGGAAACCTTTACTGCAATATGAAGAAACAGATCACATTCCTTATTTCTTTGATGGCATACTAACGGCTTAGCAATATATTTGGTACTCTGTGTCCTGAGATTTTCAAAGGGGCCATGAATATTTCTCCTTTATTAAGAGTTAACTGTCAGACCGACAGTCTCTTCTACTGTTCAGCAGTACAGTCATCCAAGACAACAATTTATTTGTACGTAATGAAATCTGATTTTACTAATGTTGGTATTTTTGATTCCTTAAAATACATTTTCCATTGTCAGGACTGTACAATGGTAGTTTCACACTGTGTTAGGTTACAAATTCCCATTTTGGCAATACCTTTGGTAGGAAATTGTGTTCTGCTGAATGTAGAAATCACATGAACCACCTGTATTTTCTCTGTGCATGGGAGGAGACAAAGATTATTGATGCTCCTTTAGCATTTGTTTGTCTGTCTGCTGAATGTTTTTATTTTCTTGCTAGTGATGAGGAGCGATACAGGTACAGAGAATATGCAGATAGAGGCTATGAACGGCATAGAACAAGCAGAGAGAAAGAAGAACGACACCGAGAAAGGAGACATCGAGAAAAGGAAGAGACAAGACACAAGTCATCACGAAGGTTAGCTCTTTAATAATCTTTGAAGTAATGCTGTGGGATGATTGAAGTGTCATGGGAAGACCTTGGCTATTGATGTGCTGCTTTTTAGTTGCTGACATTTAAAAATAGCCAGAGGTTGAGAATATACCAGTAGGATATTAGCCCTTGTGTCATATGACCAGGATATAAGTTTCAGCCATGGGTGATGGATTATTAGGATTTCTCAACCAATTGCATATTTTAGTTGATGCCCTAGAATAGATGTTAAAGGAAAGCCTCCGCAGCCGCAATCTCTGTGTTCTCTTTGGGCAGCGTGAACATTGGGAGTCACTTGGGCAGAGCGGGGAAGAGGTGGCATTGCTGCCTCCACCAATGGCAGTGGGCTCAAACCTTCCAAGGCGAGCTACTACTAGCAGCAGTGTCCGCTGCTGATGCTCCTGGGGGGGGGGGGCAGTTAGTTGGGGATTTGCAAGCCTGAGGTTCTGGAAGCTGCCAGACAGTGCCCATCTCAGGCATTGATCCTAGATGTACCAATGACACCAATCGAAGCCTGCAGTTATATTTATTCTATTGTGTGAGAAAGGAAACTAAAAGGCGGGCTTAGATTACTAGAAGTTGATCTTGGTCACCGAGCAACTCTTCAGATCATTGTTGCAAACCTATTTTAAGGCTGCCTCTTAAATGTAGTACTTTCTATGTAGAATCCCATTAAAAATCTCTGTTCTCCTTGACCAACCAACTCTAGCCCTATAACATTACTTTGATTATGTGATGGCAAAGATTTTCATTGCTGCTATAGGTGCCAGACAACCCGCCCAGAGTAAATGTTGGCAGATGGCGGAATCTAATACTGACAGGTTTTTTTCTTCCCTCCTTTTCTGGTTTTAATTTGCCCATGCTTAGGGGTCACATGGTGATGCCATCACATGTACTTAATCCCGTGACATCATCAAGCTAATTATTTAAGAAGTAGCTTCCGTTCAGGGTGGCGCACTGTGCTTGAGGCTCCCATTTAATACCTCTGTGTCTCATTTCTTTTTCTCGTCCCCTCTTAGTAACAGCAGGCGTCGCCATGACAGTGAAGAGGGAGACACCCACAGGAGGCACAAACACAAAAAATCAAAAAAGAGCAAAGAAGGAAAAGAGTCGGCTGGTGGCGAACCTGCCCCGGAACAGGAAAACATGGATGCTACTCCCGCGGAATAGGCATGTGTGGTTTTTGTCTATTTGCTTAAATTAGTGCCAGAAATAAATGGCTCTCAATCCTAATTATTTTTTCTGGGTCTAAAAAAAATTGCTCTTCATCTTGTTCTGTTAGCATAAAGCGTAAGTTTAATTTGGAATTTTGAAAATAAAAAAAGCATTTTTCATGTTAAAACACATTGTTTTGTCTTGCCTATGCAACTAGAAAAAAGGAGGGTAACACATAAGGTATACATGGAGAATTGTGCTTGCATAGTGAGGTTGTGCACTGTTACACAAGCTCCGTCAAAGTGCAGTGTGCAGATGTAATGCAGGGGTTTTTTTTCCAAAGAGTAAAGAAAGTGACTGTACCACAAATGAGGTGTCCCATCTGATCAACATACACAGATCCTAGTAGAATGAATTGGAACCAACATTTGTTTTGGCTCTTCAGATGGATGCTGTTATGTAACTCTTTAATTTTTAAAACAGCCAGATCTTCAAATAAGTCTGAGTCTTGGCTACTACTGTAGCCTTTGTATGCGATGCTTCCCTGCTCTCTTTGATCTCCACTAATTTTCCCCTCAGCTACTTGATCCAGGTAAACCAGGCAATTTCTCCTCCTCTTCTCTGTCTATGCTGGTAGCTTGCTACACCTTCATTCCTTTTCATTATTATGTTGATTCAGGACTGACCATCACAGAAGATTGTAAGCAAAACTGAGTAAAATAGGGCAGAACACTCGGTTCATGCCATGAATTAGATCCACTGGGGAGAAATGCATTTTTTGTGCTTTTTTAAAATGAAAATAACCTGGCTTTACAAATTACAGTTATTTTAATGGTAAAAATGAAATTTCATTCACAGTTATTACATACCGGGAAACAAAATATTTAAAAATATTTGATTCATACTGATCACAAAGTGGGATTTCATGTATTCAATCAGACTGCTTTCTATGTCTCGGAATAGATGCTGTCAACATAATAGAAAAGTATTGCAACAGTTATTCAGGAGTTCAGAATATTTTCAGATTACGGGTCTAAAGTGGTTTTCCTTGTTTATAAACTGTTGGTGGAACATGTTTCTACTGCTGCTTGGAATAGATATAAAAATACAAACATGAGACAGCGCAGTAAAGATGTGTACCCTAACTTATGATCTCAGTAGACTTCCATACTTTAAAACTGCATGTTTCTCTAACACATAGCACACATTATTTTTTTCTTCAGACCATTCTGTTTGTGTTATGCACATTTATACTTCACAACGTTTTCTTTTACAAGTATACAGTGGAGTAAACAAATGTCCATATTAAGTGGCTGATTTTGTGTCAGATAATTTTTCGCTCTCCAGTTGCGATACATCTTTATAAAAAAGTGCCAGGCCAGGACACAATGGTGAGAGAAATTTTCCCCTTCAGTTCTTTGAGCATCCTCGCCAAACAGGCATGCACCATACCTGAGATACTCCTACCATTAACTGCAAGGAGGATGTCACCACACCTGGAAGGAGACAATATAAAATTGGTTAGTGCACTTCAGCAGCTCCAAGGCAGGAATAGCTTGCACACCCCTACTCATTTTTATCAGAAAGGTAGCAGATATGAGGAGTAATGAGAATAGTCAAGTCAGGTTTTGCTAATTACGGTATTGCTAATTAATGCCAGCTGAATAGACTTGTTTTATATAAATGCTTCAGATTTCAGTCTGACACTTCCAGAGGCAATGACTTTTATAACATCATGTGTCTGCAAGACTTTTGGACTGTGTTTCTAGTGTTTTTAATACTCTGTAAAAATATACCCCTGCATTTTTTTCTAATTTCTTGTTAATATTTTGATTTGCAAACACCTGCATTTATAAAGTTCTCCATTTCACCAATGGAATTGAATCAGAATTTGCAAACCACACGACTCTTTGAATTTGAACTCAGAAGTGAACATTCCGTTCTTCCCAGTTCTTCCTATTTAGGAATTACTTTGCCTTTGAAAACAGTGATGGTTCTATGTGTCCTGCCCTATAGCTCTATCTTCTGTTATGGATTTTACTGCACTGGCATAAAATTAAACCTACTTTGATCTTTAATAATCCCTTGACTCCTTCCAGGCTTCAGCTTTCTCTGCAGACAAGAAGGTATTTTAAGATTAGTACCATGCCCTTCTCCCTGCCTCAACTGTTCCAGTATAAGCAGAAGTACTGCCACACATGGTGCCTTGTGGCTTGCAACTAAATGAAAGCAGTTTGATTACTGTGCCTGGTCAGCCTTTCAAACTAAGGGGTTGAGTTTTGCACTGGTAAACTTGTGCCCCAAGTGCTGGTTTGATATGTTGCTCAGCAGCATAGAATTTGGGGTCAATTCTCACAAGCTAGGTGAGTAAAACGTACTTGTGGAGGTTGTGACTGCATTTCTGAGCTTTCACATACCTTTCCCCACATACAAAATGTGCTGTGTGGTCAGGCATGTATGCATGTGAACGCCAATATACATAAACACTGCCTGCCTGCTTGATCCATCCATCACAAAATAGGAGTGAAGTGATTTGATGGACAGAGTGTATATGCCTAATCCCGCCTCACATTCCCACATGGAGAGCATGCAAGTTTAAGAACCCTGTTGTATGTTAATACTGCACATCAAACTGATACATGAACCAGCAGCCCCAGTTAACTGAGAACTGTTGTGATAATCTGGATGGGAAAGATTGGCTTATAAATAACTGCTAAACAATGTGGTTTCATTACCTGATTCTTCCATCGTTATACGCTGGTGTCCCTCCAACAATGGATTTGATAAAGAATGGCTTGTTCCCACTGTGTTCTTCATAACCCCCCACGATACTGAAGCCAAGACTTCCCGCTGTATTTCTTCGTAATACAATTTCTTTGCAGCTGTATAAATACCTAAGGAAAAAATCATTCTACTTAATGGTCTGTTGTACAATTAAATCAAAATTATTGATGATATTCTGCTCATTCACCTTTTTTTGGCATATTGGACTTGAAAAGAAATGTATATGCCAGATCGGTATAGTTTGCACAAACTTGTAGTTTCAGTTTGGATGTTTTACACACACATTTAGCAGTGTTGTACAGACTAAGTTTCACCCATAAATATTCCGTTCTTGGGATTTTCTGGGGAAACTGTTCTTATCTGCCTGTTTGGATTAAAAACCTAGTTCGGATTATAAAATTGATAAGGGTAGTGACCTTGATGTAATATAGAGCACCTTATTTTTCTGACTGAAGAAGGGTTTTGTACAAATTGGACCTGCCCTGTTCTTGCTGTTGGGTCCAATAAAGCCTTTCGCAGACACCAAAGTAGCAACCACCCTTTTAGTATCTTTGTCTTACAAGCACTAAGAAAAATATGCTTTAATTTTGAGGAGGTATTTAAAAACAATCCTTTAAAATGATGTTTCCATTTTGGGGGGTATTTGTTTGTTTGCTTGTTCTTCAGGGTTTTTATGGTACTGCTAGATGAGGCCCTTGGGAACTACAAATATTCACCTGCTGGCAAGATACAGGGTACTTGTTTGTGCAACAGTTAGCTGGCTGCTAATGTGAAAAGCAGGAGCCTCTTGGCCCTTGTGCATAAGGCTCGCTCTATTGCTTTGCCATCTGTGTGGGGCTTTTAGCATCCTGAATCCCATTTCTCATAAAGACATAAAACTCACTAGATTTAACAGGGCTTTCCAAGGTCATGACCAAATGTTACCAGAATTTAGCCGTTATTGATAGCTACTCACTAAGTCACATATCAACATTCTGTTAAGCAGGTTGGTTTCCTCCATGCTCTTACTTAAAGAGTTTACATAGTCAGGCATTTTGAACATATGGAACATACTAAGAGGAGAGCTTGAAGGAACTACTTTTTGGTTTACAGGTTGCTCTTGGCCACACTGCTATGCCAGCGTGTGGGTTTAGAGAGCAATAAAATCCACTATAACCATGAGACTAAGAACAATTCCAGATCTCGAGCTACCATATTCCAAAAACTTAACAAATACTAGATTGCAAACTAGCTTGCAATTTGCTGGGTGCTCAAACTTTGGATAATGTCTTGAGCTTCCACAATACCAAACATACCAAAATTAGGAATCTTCTCTGATGTATACTGTATGATTTGACCTTTTTGTCAACTGTTGGTTGTTGCATGGAAAGGCAGGGGAGAAATGTAACAAATGTTTGAACAAGGCTTTCAAGAATACAGCTAGGGTAGCTTTACAGTTTTGAAAAGAACTGAAGTAGTTAAGGCAGCAGCTCTGGCCAAAGGAATTACAGTTGTACCTTGGAAGTCAAACAGAATCCATTCTGGAAGTCTGTTCAACTTCCAAAACGTTCAGAAACCAAAGCACAGCTTCTGATTGGCTGCAGAAAGTTCCTGCAGCCAATCAGAAGCCACAGAAGCCCCGTCAGATGTTCGGCTTCCAAAAATAGTTTGAAAACTGGAACACTCACTTCCGGGTTTGGATCGTCGGGAGCCAAGGTGTTTGAGATCCAAGGTATGACTGTACCAGAAAAACATGTGATGCAGGTGAGTGGCTCAACCAAACAGTGAAACAAGCTGTATTAAAAGATGGGGAGGGCTGGGGGGGGTAGATGTGTTTTGTTACAGATCAGACTTACAAACGCAAAACCTATCAGACTTCCTGAGTGTATGTAACGTATGTGTAAGTGCATTAGGCAACTGCCCTGAAATGAGTGCTTTTTAAAGAGGAGTATCGTCTCTAAAGCTATTTATGTCATTTGACCCTCTTTTATTTACCTGATCATTTCATTACTTAGCTTGTGAAGCTCCCAAGGCCAGAACCATTTGGAAAACTACTGTAAACTGTTGGGATGCAATGCTGGAGAAAATAGGACTTGTTAGACAAGCCTAAGAAAATAAAACTCAACAGCAAGCAGCACACGAGAGGTATCAAACTGAAAAACATCTCCCCTGGTGAACAATGGATTAGAAACATGTAGGATCTATGTGCAAAATGCTTCTATTTCCCCAGGTAGAATTATGGAGCTTGACAAGACTTATGACCCTAAAAGTTGCTCCTGGATTTTAAACTGACCTGGAGAAGAAGCAAAATCCTTACACCCGAATCCATTCCTTGTTGCAAAATGCAGAAGGGATGTTTGAGGGTTGCACTGCTATTGCCATCACTGGGAATTATGACATGACAGTTGGGCTCAGAATCAGTTGTTTTCAAAGTAATTTTTTGAAGCTGGCCACATGAGCTTGCTGCATCTCTAGCTGCAAACTTTTGGGGCTTTCAATTCCACACGTTCCAAAGCATCTGACTGATTCTGAATATTTGAGGTTACCACTAGTTGGAAGTTAGGGGCAGTGAACCCTATGGACTTGTCCATTAGCAACAGCTATATGAAAAGCCCTAAGAAAACTGTCGATTGTGATTCATTATGTGTTTCTGTTGGTGCCAAACTGAACAGTGCACAAAAAAAGGTGCTAGCGCTGTCTTTCCAAAACGAATCGAGGAACAAAGTTTATCAATGCACAGACAAGCAGAGCCCACACCCATCTGATCTGCTTGCCACAGTGAAGGCAGCCAGAAGTAGTAAACAAACAAAAAAAAAAGCAAAAAATTTCTAAATTGGTCTTTGGTGAGTCATCATTTAGATGCTCTAGCAGTGCATGAGCAACAACTGCCTGCCCTCCCTGCATTATGAGTAAAATAAATGCTGTTATGAAACAGACATGCTTGCTAAAACTCATCAGTCAGAACTACAGACTGAAGTTTATTTTTCTGGAAACTTGAGAGGAAGGAGCAAAGGACTACTGAATGCAGAGTGGACAGGAAAAGAACAAAGGAACCCAGGGTCTGAAAATATGTGAATAACCTTAAATACTAATTTTAGGTGGCTATCTACCTATAAATACCAAAGAGAATGATCAGGAAATGCATACGATAGCAACCCCCCAATTACTTCTACTCTTATTACTGATAAGATTTAAAGTAGACCCTTAGCGGTTTCTTTGTAATGCTTGAACGGTAAGCACAGCACACGCAGTGAAGTAGTTCGCCCTGCTCAATTCAGTTGCTGCAACTCCCATTTGCACCACGTTGTGTACCTTTTACTGGCTTAAAATGCAGCAAGGTTGTTCCCCCAACATAGACATTCATGCACTGCATTTCAAATTGCATTTGCATTGTACACATCAGCATAATTTGATGCGTTTCCAAAGTTGCATCGGCACCGGTAGATGGATGGGGTGTGGGTATCCTCGTACAGCCTATGTTTTCACACCCGGTGGTAGATGGTTTGAGGGAAAACACATCAAAACGCAGCATTTCTCAACAAACTACAGGATGGATTGTGGCTAACCCTGTGTGCCCGGGGCTTCACAAACAGCAGAGCAATAGTGCTGGATTTAAGGGAAATGGAAGTGTATATACAGCCTAAAGAGCGAGGCCTCCCCTTTCTGCTACACTTGCCTTGGTATCTGCCGAAGGATAAGGCTGCTCTCATTGGCCATAAGATATCAGCCAATGGCAACTTTGCTCTCCACTCCAAAATATATTCTTTCAACTTTGTCTTCACTGCCCCCTGCTCTCCCCTTCTTGCCTCCCGTCCTCCTCCTCCTTCCTGTTCACCCCTTCCCTCGCTCTCCCTCCTCCAACTCTCCTACTATTTCTGCAGTGATTTATTATGGTTTTCAAGAAGCTGCGCATGCTGCTTTAAGTACGGTTTCCAAAATGCAATTAATACCTTAAAACAACAACAACAACAACAACAAATGATTTCTTGGTCATCTGCACTCCCAGCAACGAGCCTAAAACATACTGCATCCAGGATCATTATTTCCCACCCACGCGGTCCCTCAAGACAGCTTGATAACTGCAGGAAGGTTTTTGGGAAAATATCCTTGAGGCCCATCTGACCTGCCTTAAAAGAACTGCTGGGCAGTTGCCCTCACCAGTACCAAATGGGAACTCTGGTACTGAGAGGTTACATTCTCAGACAAGGGGGAAATGAGTTAATGTGTATTAATGTGATGCCTGCTCTGGTAACAGGACCTGAAAAAGGGCTTCCAGATGTGAGGCACTGAGCTCAGAGAGTCCAATATGGAGAAATAAGACGGTGAGCATAAACTCACTTAGGTAAGATTAAAGTATCTGATAACCTGCTCTGTTAAGCATTTTGACTCCTGGGTGCCTGGCCAAACAAGTACTAGCAAGAAACGCACCTCTGTTCCTATTGATTATAATCAGTGTCCAGACACCTCTTGCTACTGACTGCCCCCTCCCCTTTAATAATCTGAATTTAAGAAGACCGATGTACCAGTTTGGCATACTAATCCCTTCTGGTGTTCGTATACACTGTGGCCCTTTTCTGCAAGTGGTGCTGCAGCTGGAGATAGGATTACAATGAATTTCCTGTTTGCAGACCTGCTGACATTGTGGGCGATTTTCCTTCAGTAAAAGAGGCCATGGGGGGAAGGGGAAGGATGGGGAAGCGGTAGTGGCTGCATACAGACTTGGAATACGGCAAAGGAATCCCGGTGAAAACTGCTGCTTACTTTCATAGAGAAAATCCTTTCCACCAAGATCTTTTTTTAAAAAAACAACAACAACTTTGTTTTCTGTGTTGTGAGCAAAAGCATGGCATTTCTTTTAGCACTTAGGTACAGAGGGAATCTGCTAGGGGGTTAAAGGTAAAGGGGAGCCATGACCATAAGGTTCAGTCGCGGACGACTCAGGTTGCGGCGCTCATCTCACTTTACTGGCCGAGGGAGCCGGTGTACAGCTTCTGGGTCATGTGGCCAGCATGACTAAGCCGCTTCTGGCGAACCAGAGCAGCGCACAGAAACACCGTTTACCTTCCCGCCAGAGCGGTACCTATTTATCTACTTGCACTTTGATGTGCTTTCGAATTGCTAGGTTGGCAGGAGCAGGGACCGAGCAACGGGAGCTCACCCCGTCGCAGGGATTACCATGCCTCATTTACAGGGCTGACACCTTTTAACTGCCATCTTCATGTGCCTTCAAAAGCTGAACGGTGGCGTGCAGAAATTCAGCAGGTGAAGCTTTCCCTATCTCAGAAGGGCAGTGGCAGGGAGTCATTGTCTGTCATGCAACTGTTTAAAACCGTAAGAACCCTGCTTTCCCACCAATAATAATAATAATTATTGTTTATTAAATTTGCAATGACCCATCTTTTAAGATTTCACAGAAAGCTGCTCATGGGAGCTGCTTCCTTATGCGGTAAAGGGGATACTAGCCCATTTCATCATTGGCTAGCCTCTCCTGTTCTCTTAGAATGGCAATGGCACCTGCCTGAGAGGTACTGGAACTGAGTTCCGGTGATTTCTGGCTGGAAAGAAGCCCCGCATGCCAGGCTTATTGCATCAGCATCTCTAAGAACAGGGGCTCAAAGAAACTCCCAAGGACCACTTTTCTCCTTTTACTGACCTAAGAGGACTCGTTGCTATGCTAGCCGGAGAAAAACATGTTTGTTACAGTTTCAGCTCAGGGCTTTTTAAAAACCCATCCTGTTAAGTTGTTTGTTTGTTTTTCCTCTCATGTGCCCCATGGCTTCTCTGTACCATGACAGGCCTCTCTAAATCTCTCCCTGGTCATCTTCTATCCCTTTCTCTCTGCTCCAGGGTTGGGAATTTTCTTTAGCCCAAGGTCCAGATTCTCTAGCAGGTAACTTTCTGGGGGCCAGTTGCCAACGATGAGCGTGGAAACAGATATGGCCTTTGTACAGTAGGCTGCAGTCCAGCCATTCAAACAAACAGAGGGTTCAGCACAAAATGCAAGAGGACTTGGTACAGTTCAAGGGCACCTTCCAGGCAGGCAAAAGACCTTGAAGATGTGGAGGTGGGCCTTGAGGAGAACCCTGAGGGTCAAAGAAGCCACCTTAGGCTACTGTGCTCATGATACCCCACCCCTTCTCTACTCCATAGCAATTGTCTCTCTGCACCAGGGCATAATCTATTCTCCTTGTTGGTTCTACACCATCATCTTTTAGTTACCTCCTTTATCTGTTGGTGTGTCAAGAAGTCTTCCAATTCTTATTCCCCCTCCCCCATTCTCTCCACTCTCATCTCCTTGCAAACTGTCCTCCATTCACTGCAGTTTTAATGCTTGTTCCATTTCTGTTTCTCCTCCCCACCCAGTCCATTTCTCTCCTCTTGGTTGCCAAGTGATCTGGAAGCAGCCCACCAGACTTTCAGAGTAGAAGTCTCAGGCGCCACCTACAACTAGGGACCCTCAAGGATTTCATTTGCTCCATACTTTCAAGCGCTGCAACCCAATTCGCGCTCTCTGTACTGTTGTGTCAGCTAGGATGCAGCTATCCTTCTGTTTTTGCGCTCACTCGGTTTTTGTGATGCAGGTAAAAAAAAAAGTTCCAAAATGGTTTGTTTTCTTGAAAAAAAACACACATTAAAAATAGTTTGGGGTGAGGCGTTGTTGTTTTTTTAAGTCACAGATTGAAGTGGAAACAGGGCTTATGAATAAACATATGTAAACTGAGATGGACTGGCAAGAGACTGATCTGCCTATCCCTAGGCTCAAAAGTCCAGTGCCAACTCCACCCTACAAATAGGATTCCGGGAAGCAATTTAGATGGAACGATGCAGGCATTATTCTATCCCTCCTCCCCATTTTTTATGGGCTAGGGTGGTTCCTTGTTCTCACAAAGAAATGGGGAAGTCCCTAAAGCAATGAGTGTTTGGAAATTCTGCAGGGAGTTCTTGAATAGACACAATTATTTATTTATTTTACATTGAGGAAGCCTACTTTAGAAGCATCTTCAACAAAGCCCAATCATCACCTAACACAGTGGTTTTCAAATCTTCTCTCTTTAGTGAATATTGACTTGCCTGCTGCAGAATTCTTCAGCATCCATCACAGCACCCCCAGTGTGCTGTGATAAAGTGGCTCTGAGAGTACTACATTCAGTTCATGCAGACTCTGGTCAGGCCTGTTGCACCTTACCATTGTGCAAGGGGAAATCTAGAACACATCCCACGACACTTCCAGCTGCACACTACAGAAGATGGGCAAATCTCTCTCAATGATTTGTGTCTGCCATTACAGAGCTGCTCATTTGAGTAGTGTTATGCATCTAATAGGGATGCGGGTGGCGCTGTGGGTTAAATCACAGAGCCTAGGACTTGCCGATCAGAAGGTCGGCAGTTCAAATCCCCATGACGGGGTGAGCTCCCGTTGCTCGGTCCCTGCTCCTGCCAACCTAGCATGTCAAAGTGCAAGTAGATAAATAGGTACTGCTCGGGCGGGAAGGTAAACGGCATTTCCGGGCGCTGCTCTGGTTCGCCAGAAGTGGCTTAGTCATGCTGGCCACGTGACCCAGAAGCTGTAAGCCAGCTCCCTCGGCCAATAAAGTGAGATGAGCGCCGCAACCTCAGAGTCGGTCATGACTGGACCTAATGGTCAGGGATCCCTTTACCTTTTTATGCATCTAATAACATATTACTGCTGTATGTGTGATATACATTCCCATTAGGCAGAGGATAAACTAATACAACATAACCTAAATAGTTCATATATTTTGATAAGTGGAAGATGAGATTAAAACAAAAAGTGAGTGTGCAAAGCTGCAAAAGGAGTCTCTTATATAACTAACATTTTCTCACTGATGGGCTGCTGGAGGGAAGATTTAGCTCGAGGGCAGAGTTAATTCAGTGTCAGCCTGATAGGATCTCGTTTTTAAAATTCCAGTTCAGATGAATGCTGCAATGATTTATGCCCCACGGAGTCATTAAAATGTGCTGTGTGAGTGGGTGACAAAGTACGCACTCTGTGGTTTTACTAAAAATTGCAACACAGCTGCTTCCGGCCCATTAGAGAGGTAAATGTTTTCTTTTCTTCTTTTTTTGAGGGGGAAGGGGTTTGGATAATTTCAGCCCATGAGCGCGTACACAGTTTTTGAACATCTGGGCAAAGTCAAACAATTTAAAATGGCATATAACTGAAACGGTGTCTGTGCAGTCTGCAAGCTGCAGGGACTGTCTGGGAGGACGCAGGGTGGTCTGGCGTTCAAGATCCTGTATTCTCAGAGCATAGATGCGATCTCTGCAGGGTTTCCCTTGCTACTTTGACAGCCAGACATATTTTCAGAAATGGGCCTGCTCAGGATCTTTTCTGCTCCCTTAAATACAGTCCTTTCTCTCCTTTCCAAGTCTGGAATTAATTCAGGTGTCAATGCAATACATCAGCTCAGGGGAAAGAGCCAGGTAAGCACCCCAAAGCCATCAATAGTGAATCTGTGACCCTCCAAGTGATGCTACTGGACTTTGGGATGCGGGTGGTGCTGTGGTCTAAACACCTGAGCCTCTTGGGCTTGCTGGTCAGAAGGTTGGCGGTTCAAATCCCCGCAACAGGATGAGCTCCTGTTGCTCTGTCACAGCTCTTGCCAACCTAGCAGTTTGAAAGCACACCAGTGCAATTAGATAAATAGGTAGCACTGTGATAGGAAGGTAAACAGCGTTTCAGTGCACTCTGGTTTCCATCACGGTGTTCCGTTGCACCAGAAGCGGTTTAGTCATGCTAGCCACACGAGCTGGAAAGCTGTCTGTGGACAAACGCCTAAAAGTAAGATGAGCGCTGCAACCCCATAGTCGCCTTTGACTGGACTTAACCGTCCAGGGGTCCTTTACCTTTTACCTTTACTGGACTACACGTCCAATCAGTGCTGGCCACTAGACATGCCAGATGGAGCTGATGGGAATTAAGAATCCATGAACATCGGAAGGGCCACAGATCCCCTATCCCTGCCATAGACCCTTTCCTCCATAATCACATGGAAACACTCCTAGGACTTACCGTGGGACCTCAAGCCACATCACCCAGGAAGGAGACCATTCGCTTGGGCTAGACGAGTTCAAACTGGCATCGAGCAATGAGAGGTCATCGCCATCCTCCAAGGTCTCGCAGTCTTTCATTTCTAATGCTTTGAGGACAACAGATGAGGAGATGTTTTTCAAAAGGGCTACAGCCTCTCCACGGCTCACACCTGTCAGATCAATTCCATTAACATTGAGCAGAATATCACCTGGTAGGCAGGAAATGAAGGGGGAAAACACCTGTTAGCAGTTAATAAAATACACTTTTGTCATTCAAAGCTGTACCTCTAAACTTAGGAGTGGCCAACTAACAGCTGGGAGGTCAGAGCAGTTTTTCCTGCCTTTTATAAAATATGTTGTTGAGGTCAGTTGTGTGTGGGGGGGGAGGTTTTTCCTTGTTTTGAGTTTGCTCTACCCCAAACTCCATTCTAAGAACAGATGCCAATGGGGAACTTAATGTGTTTTGGTACAGTACCCATAGATGGGTTGTTGTTGCCTACAGGTTTGGAAGATCTGGATTCAAATTCCAGTTCAACAAGAGGTAGCGTTTGGTATGTTACTAACTTTACTTCAGTTTCTATCTGACTGCTTCTAGCTACCTTCATGTAATCAGGATGATAGAAAAACCAACACTTTCCGGACTTTCTTCCCAGAGGATACAGCATTCAAATGTTACAATTCCATGTATGTAAGCCAGATAATTACATAGGAAACATGATGATGAATACACAATTGTAAGAAAGCTTCCATTGTCTCCCAAGACAGACGGATGCCAACCAACCAACCAACCAACCACCTTGTGCACAGAGAGAAAGCCATTTCTTGCACTTTAAGCAACCCAATTTTGTGAACAAAAGGCTGCTTAAAGCATGTTAGAAGCTACCTAATTCATGATTAAGCCATTTTGAGAATGATGTGGAATGCTAAAACTTTTGAAAACTGAAACCAAATTTGGAAGTGGGTAGTACTCTGAAATACAAGACACCAGTCTTATGAACACCTCCTTGTGGCATCTGGAATAAATTACAAGTGAATTTCTTCTCTGGTTCCAATTTATATTCAACTGCTTTAAACAGTGGCTCCCTTTTGGACCTACATATATAGTTGCTGATCACAGAGCTTGAGTTTTAACAAATAGGTTAGATCAAATTCAGGACTGGAATTATTATTTTTTTATTGGTATTCACTAATAAAGTGACTGGGAGACCAGCTCATTATCATTTTCGTTCCTATATCCTACCTTTCTTGCAATAAGCTTGGAGTATACATAGTGGTTCTCTCACTTTATCCTTAACAACCTTGTGAGTTGGGTTAGGTTGAGAGAGAGATATATACATACAAAACATTTGTGATACTTGGCAGCTTTCATAATACTTATTCCAGTAATTCTGAAAATATTTCCATTTCCTATGAAACACATCTGGCCATTATCTGGTTCTCTCTGAGTCAAATAAGACTGTGCACCCATCTCAGTAACTGTGGGTGGTGAGTCAGAGTCCTGTTTCTTTTTACAACAATCAACATATTTTCTTATTAAGTCCTTATCTGAACAATACTAAATTATTATACGGTTGAATTTCAGCAAGAAATTAATTTATGAACAGATTTCCTCGGTCAAGATGGTGACCAGAATTCCTTAAAACTGCCTATCTGGTAATATGTGTGCCGAAAGTCAGCACTATTTGGTGTTATGTTAGAAATTGTATTTAGTCTTTGGGGGGGGGGTCAAAAATCACAGTAAAAGTGACAATATCCCCAGATTTAACATTACCAGGGCATCATGGACAGTGGGAACTGTACTACAAGGTAACTGAGAACCAGGCCTAACTAAATGCAAGCGCAGAGTTGCGGTTACAGTTCACAAAGACATACTCATCTCAAAAGTGTGCTCTGAATTCCTTTAGTCTCACCTGTTTTGATCCTGCCATCTCTGCTGATGACTCCGCCTGGTTCAACACTTATAACATAGATAGGCAAATCCCATTCCCTGTGGGAGAAGGCACCACCCGACACAGTCATCCCCAGAGACTCTGCGTTGTTTTTCCGGACGACCACCACCTTTTCATGACAGGTGACCGCATGGAGGCCAGTCTGTGGGGCACAAAGGGCAAACATGAGCAGAGGACATGGACAAAGCTTTTGGATGGTATGATCGTGATCAGCTACTTCATAACATGGTTCACCATAATCTGATGGCCTTTATGATCAGAGTCAATGGTCCATCTAGTCCAGCATCGTGTTCTCAAGGTCACCAACGAGATGCCTGTGGGGAAACTCTCAGCACAATGGTACTCTCTCCTCAGTTTCCAACAACTGATATTCAGAAGCAGCGCTGCCTTCATCAGTAGAGGTATACATAAGTCGACTGATGCATTGTTTGATCCAAAGCATTTTCTTTTTTAAAAAATGAAACACTCTAACTTGCAAGGAAGTAATGGTTAAGCCATAACACTGGACATCTGACCCACTTTTCCTTTAATGTTTGAGATTAAATTTCTCCACATGAACAAGATTGTGAGAAGAACATTCCCTGTGAATGCGCAGAGGCGCACATTCAGCAGTTGTTTACCTGACAGTATCTTTTCATACCACTATGAGATACAAAAAATGGTTGCAAATTATATTTGTATACAGCCATTCTGCAGAGTGTTTTTTTCTATAGAAACTCTGGGAAGCACATGTCTTAAGGATGAACATGTAAAGAATGCCTGGTGGCAGGTTTCCAGGTGTGTTATTGGTTCCTCTGATCACCTGTACATGTGAGTTCCTGCATTATTGGACAGATTGGCTCCACTTGAAATTGGCAGAATAGTGAAGTTTTGGTGATTTCTGCCCATACACTGCTTTATTCTGGCTATATCCAGGAAATTCCAGATGTATGGCAACTCTAGAAAAGCCTCCTCCAACCTGGTGCCCTCTAGATGTTGACTACAACTCCCATGATCCTTGACCACTGGCCATGTTGGCTGGGACTGATGAGGCTTATAACACAAAATCTGGTTGGGAAAAGCTAATATATAAGATCTGTTTTTGGCAATCTAGGACCTCCTTAAATTCTGAAATGTACTCCAAGATCCTTTGCAGATTCAAGATAGCTAGGTTCCAGGAATAATTCTAGGAGTTCCTTCAGGAACTTCACTGTGACAGTGCCAAACTCTGATGCATCTAGCAAAGCCTCTAGAATTGTCTTGTGTCCTGATGGATGCTGGTGTGTCCCCTAGATCAATCCCAGGCAGAACTGCAAAATTGCACTTTTCCTGGACTGCAATTCAGTGGCATCTCACGGCTTAAAGCGTATATGAAAATGTAAGCAGTGGGATGTGCCTCTATTTGACAAAAGAGCAGCTTACTTGTAAATGAATTTTGCATATACCTCAAAGGGCATCCAACTGGATCATATCTTGAGTACATCTCTTGTTTTAAAAATTTAAATAAAGTGTTCTGTTTTCATAAATCAGTTCATCTGAAAAGAATCTCATTTCCAGTCTTGTGATCAGAAATTCTCCTCACTGGCAAGTATTCATTTTTGAGAGGAAATACCTTTTTCATAAGTCAGGGCTGCTTCTCACTTTGTACCCAAAGTATGAAAATTATATGCTTCCTCTGACTCACACATCACTAATGTTGCAGCTATTGCAGGCTGTTTACACACTGTTCTATGAAATAAAATTATGTAAACCCAATTAAGGTTAAAGGTGATGTCCAGAATAGGAATGGGAGCTAAATTTGGTTTTGTTCACATTTTAATGGAAACCTACCTAATTCATACTTTCTGAAACAATATGTGAACCAAAACACAGCTAGCCTTCAAGACGTACACTTCTCCAAATTTTTCAATGCAGTTCTCCCACCAAATAATGTGCGCAAAAAATCATAATTAGTTAAAATGCCATACAAGTGTGTTTAGGGGTAAATGTTTGCAAAATATGTAAATCAGGCAAAATTGTGTACAAAAATGAGTACATTAGGACTTTAAGAAAGATCACCAACTGATATGGAAATGTGATAAACTGAACCTAAACCTGGAAATGTGAGAAACTCAGGGAAACTGAAATGGATAGATTTGTCTACCCCAGATCAGAAATCAAGTTGTCACCTACTGCATTTTGTCGTGATGAAAATTCTGCCACGAGTTTTTCCAAAGCTTTTTTTTCAACATGACTTACTGTAAACATAAAGCAACTTGTGGAGTCTCGGCTGAGGAAAAGTAGGACAGCAGGGGAGATAAGGATGAAAGGAAAGGAAAGGTTTTATTTTAATAAACACCACACCAAACTTTGGCTTTCTTACCAATAACCAACTCAGCCAGTCGAAAGGCAATGTTTAGCAATGGCAGTGTTCAGCGTGTTCTTTCCTAAACAAGTGCTTTCTCTTCGTGATTTTGACATTACCTTGGGCGCCCCTCTGACAAGGGGAGCACAACAGCTTGCCTGGTTTTTAATATTTACTGTAAGATAAATATTTACAGCAGATTATCTCTCACTCGGTGTCCTGGCGGTTGTCTCACAGGCAATGGCCACAGCTGGATGTACCATTTTAATTACCTGAAGGCTGAAGCTGATCCTTCAGCTACAGGGTTTTATGTCCCTCAGTGTAAAGGGCAAAGTCTTTGAAGGCTGGAAGATAATGTATTTATAAGCAAAACACAGCCATTTCAGCCTACTAAGAATAGTAGGTGGTATTTTAAACCCTGGTTTGACTTTATGTACAAGCTCCAACTAATCTCAAAGAAAACACAATTCAACTTGCATTTCGCCAGGGACATAACTGTAGGCCAGCCTGGGGTGAGGGAGTGAGAGGCTGTTCAGGCTATTAACTGACAAATTCCAGTAAGGCCAAGCCTGCCAAGCATAAAGAGGCGAAGCAACCTTCCTCAACAGTATCATAAGGCAGAAACTGATAACGGAATAGTACAGAAAGACTTTTTAAACTGTTGGCAGTAGTGCAGCCAGGAGGTAGGTGGGCTATCATTTGGACTCCACTTCAGGCAACAAAAATTCTTGGCCTGGAAGTGAATCCAAAGCTAAGGGCTTGTCCACACTTCAGCTTCTTCAACAGGTTTTTCGTTTCCCGCTTTCCCCCAGAAAACCTGCTGTTTACAAACATAAATCTGCAGAAAACCTAATTGACATTTGTTATGAATCAGCAGTAAACAGTGGGTTTTCCCGGAGAAAGCAGAAGGGCAAACGAAAAGCCTCTCAGACCCAAATCTAGAAAACACGGGGCCTGCAGAAGTGTGGCTGAGCCCTAAACCACCCCACAGTTCTTGCTGCATTGGGTCTTGTTGTGATCTCACCAAGCTCCCATGCCAGATCCAATTTCGTTAAAGTAAATGTTGAGGAAGCTTTATTTTCCCATCGAGCTGTGCTACTCACTCAAATGGGATAAGGGGTTGAGGGGGAAGCACCTAACCAATTCAGACAGACTTCTCCCTCACAGCTGTGCCTGGGACCCTGGACTGCTAGAATGTCCTGAATCCTTAAGACTGGAGAATTCCAGAATTCCCAATGCAGAGAAAGCTGGTCATTGCCAAAACCCAGTAAAACCAATGTGACAAATACAGAGGCACACATAGGGTCCCTTGTACCCTTGGCAAGGAGCTATATCAGCGCACGCACACACACATCCAAAACATCACTTTACTGCAATAGCCACATTAATGTGCCAAAAGTACTCGAAGCCTTTGGAGGCAAGAAGGAAGGGCGAAAAAACTGCATGCCTTTGTGCTGTGGTGCAAGAAGGATAGGATGTTTCTCCCATGTTTGATCTCGCCTTGACAGTGGCAGTGTGTTGACACACACACACATACAACATATACTCCATACAGTTCCCCTTTCTCCTATGACTCAGCTCCAGGCTCTTGTCTAAATTCATGACCTTACGCAGATAACTGGAGACAGATTTCTGGGGTGATTTTTGCTCGTCTCCCGGGGTCTGTTTTTACCTTTGGAGATGTGTGCAACTTTCTTTGGATTGGGGATATAATCTTTGAGTTTTATATTTTATTTTGGGTGTACAAAAGGCGATTCCACCTTTAGAGATTAATACATGGGGAGTCCATATTTTTCTCCTCCTTTCAAATTCATTGCTTCTTTGTATCCCACCTAATTTATCTATTAAGCTCCTTGGGACTGGCCAAACACAAACAGCTATTCTGTAAAGTGCCACGTATAATGTGGCTCTGGCTGTAATATCTATCAAAAGGATTGGCAAAGGGTTAACTAGAGAAAGGTTAAAAGGCCAGTGCATATTTTTAGTCTTTGGAAAAGATTATTGGTACATGTCAACAATCTCAAAAAAGAAGAAGAAGAAAGGAAAAGAATGCCACAAAGAAAATCTGGAACAGAATAGCTTTAGATAAAAGGAGATGTGGCAATTGGTTTAAATTGCAGAAGGGAAACGTATAGCTGATATTAGGAAACAGCTTTAAGAAAAGACTGATGGAATTAGTTTGGAAAGCATAAAAACATAGTGCTAGATAATTCTTAGGGTTGCTCTTCTTACTATATGAGGACAAGGAGTATCACATCTTCTTGCCTGCTCCCCCTCCGTAACATAAAAGTGTATGATCATTCTCAACAGGCAAAATACACTCCAAATTGCTGCTAATGATGTCCGATGCTTCATTTCTTAATAGTGCCTCACAACTTCCCCAAAGCTTGGTGCTGGACAACTCAGTGTTTACAATTGGCACTGGCTTCAGAGCCAGCCTATTTCCACATGGAGGCAGGCAGGATGTCATGGTTTTCTTTGCCAAAAGGGATGGCTGAGCCCTTTTATAATAACAAATGATGTTGAAGGTTGGAGTTTATTCTTGGCACTGGATATTAGAAACTTGAAAGCAATATCAAGCCCACATTTACATCTGTGTCCTTGGAAATGTCGAAGCGGAGAGTCAGCTCTCGAAGAAAAAAGAAATGAGGGGGGGTGGGGTTTTTAAAATCAAATTATCCTAGAGAGAGTAGAATGTTTTAAGTGTGTCGGCAGAATATACAATAAAATCCAATTTGGAGGTGGTGAAATTTGACTGTGCAATCTCTCCCCCCCCCCCAATCAAAATATCGAAATAAAGTAACTAGATTGAAGCGTGAGTGTGGTGGCATTTTGAGCTAGAAGCCTGAAGGCTCTCCAAAACTCAACAAAATCAGTTTATAATTACATTTTGGGTGAGGATGAGGATAGTTAATATACATAGATGCTAAATTTAGCTCCTCAGGCAGAAAACAACTTGCAATATAGCAACTTTAAGCTCTGACTGTGTAAAGAAAACCACTCTCCCCCCCCCCCACACAGTGATTCCCTTGAGCAATTTCAGCTGCAAACAGGACACATCAGAGGAGATCAGATTTTATTTGTTTAATTTTTAAAAATATATATTTTAAGGTTGCCTTTAAGGGCAAAGGCTTACGCTTTCTTAGAGCAACAGAAAGTAAATGATGTTAAGAAGCAAAGTTTAATTTATTTCAGGATCAGCTAATTTGGAACTGCAGCCAATGACGAACTGGGAAGAATGTGCTACAGACATGAGACTGTCTCCCTTGCAGGTTCCAAAAGCCAGATACCAACACCCTGATGGGCCCACTTTAGGGTAGCAGTGTTTTGGGCAGCAACACCCACAACCACATGCCCACCGAAACTTGAAAGACTGACTAGTAAAATCTAATGGCTCCCTTCTGCGATTGGATTGAAGACTTATACAACTTGCAACATATGAATAACTTGCATATAAATGCAGACTTGCCATGGACAAATTCAATGATATATAGGGAATCCATTCTTACAAATACTGTAATAGGTTAAGATCTGGTAAATTACAATAACAACTTTGTGAAGTATAGAGTTTGGAGTTCTCCCCTCCTCCCCCTTTTACTTTCCCTTCTACACAAGTGCTGTTTCTCTTTTTCTCTATCTCTCTTTTATTTACGTCTCACCATGTTTAGTGCACGTATAATTATGTACTTTTAAACTTTCAATAATTAAAAAAAAACACAAACCAGATCCAGTGTTGACACTGGACAACCTGCAGGAATCCTGGAGAATCTGAAATGAATTGTTGAAATGTATAAACCTGAAAATCATAAATAATTTATTTTTTAAAAAGAATCTGAAATGATACACTTACAAGGATCCAGGAGGACAAATGTGGAAATGGGAGAGATCAGATATTATCTTCCAGATTCCAAAAGAAACTTAAAAAATCAATTTAATATTGTGTTTTAGATTGTTGTAGCCCAGCCTCGGACAGCAAGGTAAACAATGGTATGACATTAAATTAATAATTCTGAAATCTCAGAAACGGTTGTTGGTTTTTTCAATTTGACAAACCTGGCTCTCTCTCACCCTTCTCTCACTCCCCCTCTCTCCTGAAATTCAACATCCTTCTCACACTGGGCATGCAGGATCCTTCCTCTTGCTGGGTCAGACCATTGGTTCATCTACTAGAGCAGAGCTTTCCAAACTTTCTATGTTGGTGACACACTTTTTAGATGTGCATCACTTCTCCAACACAGTAATTCAATTTTACTAGCAAACCGGAGGTTGAACTAACCCAGTGATGGCCAAACCTGGCCCTCCAGCTGTTTTGGGACTACAATTCCCATCATCCCTGACAACTGGTCCTGTTAGCTAGGGATGATGGGAGTTGTAGTCCCCAAACAGCTGGAGGGCCAAGTTTGGCCATCACCGAACTAACCCCTTTCCAACCTCAGGAGGAGCGCAGGGAGCATTCACGCGACACACCTACACACTGCAGCTGACACACTAATGTGTCGCGACACAGAGTTTGGAAAGCTAGAGTGTTGTCCCAACAGCAGGGACGGGGAACCATTGGCTTCCAGATCTTGTGAAACAAGCTGACTCCAACATAATGTGTTCAAATAAGTTATCTTTCATGTCAGCCCACTCCTTTGCTCAAGAAGCTGCTTGGCTTTGTTTTGGCTCAGCTTCACCTTGGATGATATTATATATATATATATATATATATATATATATATATATATAGGCTGTTTTAGACCAATAAAAATGTCAGCTTCCTTTTGCTACAGAAAGGTGAAAAACCAAGGAAGTCACAAGGTAATAGCACAAAAGAGCTGACGCACAGAGGACAAGGGGTGTTCTCACGAATTACAGTGGTACCTAGGGTTACAGACACTTCTGGTTACCAGAAATAGTACCTCGATTTAAGAGCTTTGCTTCAGGATGAGAACAAAAATTGTGCTGCAGTGGCACAGCGGCAGCGGGAGGTCCCATTAGCTAAAGTGGTATCTCAGGTTACGAACAGTTTCAGGTTAAGAACGGACCTCCGGAACGAATTAAGTTCTTAACCCGAGGTACCACTATATAGGGAAAGGGAGCAGGAATGAAGTCCACTGCATGTGGCTTTCCTTTCTAGCGAACTCAAAAACAAGGCAAACAAGAGTAACGTTCCCCAAAGCAGCCTTCTGAAATGGTGACCTCTATTGAAGAGGTCAAAAAGGAGGCAAGCACAGCCTATCAGCTTGTCATTGTGTGGTCACTAAGTTGACGTTGCTGACACATGGAGCAAAGAGAGCAACAAAACTTGCTGAAAGGGTATTTTATTTGAATGATCTCAGTCCTCCCCCGGTTCCTAGGGTCCAAAGAACACTGTCTTCACCTGAAGAGGCAGTGTGCAATGACAAATGCGACAGAGCTGGTATTCTACTTAATTAGAAGACTTGTCCCTCTGCTCTTTCACCAGTGAGGCTCTCAGAGCAGCTTACAGGAGATTATAATCAAATAAAACAAAGAAGCAGCAAAGCAGATGAAATTCTAGCAGAAAGCTGCCTTAAAACAGATGCCTAAAAGGTGTAGGGAAATAAAAAGGTGTTCACTTTGGGGGAACCAAAAAGGAAAACGATGGGGACAAGGAAGGTCTACAGATGGCATACCACAACTGAGAAGTCCCTTTTTCAAAGAGTCACTGGTGGTAGAAGGACCAAATAGAGACAAACCTGACCTCTTCCAACAGAGGAGCAGCAGCTGCAGGGGGCTTTCCTCCCCAGGCAGAAAACAACAACACTCAGCTCAATACTCCAGTTACTCTGGAACTGCAGAAGCAAGGAAAAGGCCACACTGGCCTCATTGCTCTGCCAGTCTGCTAACACCAGGAACAGAAGATCAGCCTGGCTCAAACTACATATAAATGCTCTTAGTTCATGTCATGTTCATGTCATGACTTGAAGAACCAAAAACTCTCTTTCCCTGCACCTCCCTTGTGTGTCTTAAGTTTGTACGTGTGATACCAGGCTTCTATATTATCATCACCATCATCATCATCTCCGATAACTGCCTGAAAAGTAGGACTAAAATATAGCAAAGAAATACCTTCCTATGTGTACAAGTTCGCAATCTTATGGTATCTGGCTATCAAGCAGTTTAGACCTTTAAACTTTAGAGCAACCTCTTTGAATTGTGCTCAGAAATGGACTGGGAGCCAGTGGATTTGTTTCATGTTTTCACATGAAACTGCCCAGCTACTAATATCTTCCTCGGATGCCTTTCTTCTGGTTTCCCTGCTTTCATTGGTGAGCAGTGGTGGCTGGCATCCATTGGAGCTTGTAGGGTGGAAGGCAGGGAGCCCAACAGTAGGTGGCGACATAGCCGAAGACAGGCAGAGCCAACTACGGTAATTCTAGTTTTGTCCCAATCTGCCTCTCTGCTGAGTTCTGCAAGGGCGGCACTGAGGCTGAGGAAGAGGAGACTGATAGGTTATGCGGCCCCCAAAATTGGTTGTAAGTAAGAAGGTGGAGGTTGGCAAAGGGCAGACTGGGATTGGTGGGGCAGGCAGCAACACTTCCTTGGTCCTCTGGTGTCCTGAGTTTGGAACCTGCTCCATAATGAGGGTCAGCTGACAACATGTGATGTCATTTCAGTGCCAGGTTATGACATTTCATTTGCCCAAGCCTTTCATGTGCTGAATTTTTAAGTTGACATTTTAATCTAGCCTATTGCTCTTTTCCCCAGCTACAGTTTCTGTGATCTTTTATATAGTTGTAAATTTTATACTTTTACCCTTAACTGTTCTGGCAGATTTCTAAAAAGAGATTAAAAATAAATAAATACGAGGCTAGGCTATTTAAATTCTAAGTGTAATTGTCACAACTTTCTTACCTGCCCTTAACCGTAAGGTACCAGGAAGGGTTATAACAATAAACAAATACACAATTCCACCAGTATGCCAGTTCCACCCCTTGCTTGTGTCACTGTGGCAGCAGCTTGAATAAAGGAAGATATAGTATAAAAGGACTCGTAGGACTTCAGTGAAACTGCTGGCGTTCATGGACAGAAAACGAGAAAGAGAGGAAACGAAACTCTCCCTCAGGATGCTAAGTATCCTTACCTCTGTTTGTCAAACCTGAGGTATGAGTAATGGAAGCCCTGCTCCCTTATGAGGACTGACTTTATTGTCCTGCATCCAAAGTCATAAGTTACACACTGAAAAAAGGAGTTTGTTTAAAAATAGCCCCTCATGCTTCCTATTTGAGGATTTAGTAAATCACAGCAGTGGCCTCCTATGGATGCTGCGAGGCAGGCAAGAAACTGGCAGCATGTTGAAACTCCACCCTCACATCCCTCTCTTGATAGCAGTTAACCCCAAAATTGAGTGACAGGATGACAGTCCTCCTATTAATCTTTTACCAGATGGTAGGAATCTCTGAAGCAACGGCTTTGGCCTTCACGCTCTCCTCCAGATGGAGAAAGTGGAGATAAGCTTCTCTTTGTTGTTGTTTATTAACGTACATTATGTTTTTGCTGGAAAGCACAGTTGCAAATAGAATACGCGAGGGACACATGCATATAAAACTTTTTGTGCCCTAGTTTTCTTTCAACTTCCTCCTTCTCACCCCCTGCACTCTCTCTGCCATCCATTCACAAGACAGCAGCACTTCCCAGGGTATAAACAAAGAGGATCAAGGTTTCTGTGTTTACACAGCAAAGCTAAAATGTGCTCATTTCAGTGATACTGTCCAGAGAGGATACTTAGAAACATTAACACATTAGTCAGGGTTCCAGACACCCTCTTTCCCCCGCCCCCTCCACAGAAGAAACCACAATGTGGGGAATGAGTACTAGGCCTCACCTTGTTAGGATTGTTCCTCAGAGAGGGGAAGAGCTGGTGGCTACCATTGTAATCCCATCCAGCCTCCTGCAAGATATCAGGAGTCTGTTGCCTGGTTTGCCGAGACACAGTGAAGTGAACTCGCTTCTGACTAGCCTGCGTACGGATAGAAGAGAAACAAATCCAGCTTGTTAATCAGTTGCAAAAGCAAATCTTTCAGGACTGGGAGAATGCAAATGTCTTTAAATGATTTTATGAATATGACTCCTTATAGTCCATCATACCACTTCTATGTATTTCTCACTGTAGACAGATCTATCAAACAATTCATAATATCAAGTAATCAGTGGCCTATTTAATTATTTAAAGTCTTTTTTGCATTGTGGGTTGTTGTTTTTTACTAATTGGACAGAGGATGGTTTTTATTTTATTTTTGATTCCCTCCCCCTCTTTCTTTTTCCTTTCTCCTCCTGTGATGAGGCTGCATTTTTTAATGTTTTAATGTTGTATTTTAATCTTGTTTTTAAGTTGTATTCATTCAACTTGTTTTTATTATTGCTTGTTAGCTGCCCTGAGCCCGGCCTTGGCTGGGGAGGGCGGGGTATAAATAAAATTTATTATTATTATTATTATTAACTTACATCTCTTTTTTTGTCAGACTTTTGCTGCCAAAAAAAGGTGGGACAAGCAAGCAAAAATAAAAATTAATGGGGGGGGGGGTGAAGAAGAAGAAAAGACTGGTGCCCCCTTGTTGGAAATATAGAAAAGCAAAATGCAACTCCTGGTCAATACAACACAAAAGGCAGAAGTTATATGTAACATTCTGCCCTGCGTTTGGATCTGCATCCATTCATTTGTATTATTAATACAAACCCACCCACAATTCTATCCTGGGCTTTTATGGCATGCCATTGTACAGGAATATCGGCATCTGAACTTTAAATCCACATAGTCACAGTATTGTCTTGTAACTAAAAACAGATGTCTGAAAAAGATTTAGATTAAAGCCATAGGCATGATATGAAACTAAACCAGCTGGTGGTGTAATAACTAATTAATACACAGATCTATTCTATATGAAATAATATGAAATGTATTATAAAGTCAGATGGAGATAAATCTATGGTTTACCTCATGAACTGCTTATTTACAAGTAGTTGCAAATGTGATGAACTGCTTGTACGTGGTGGTTGAAGTGCAGTTGGAATGACAGAAGTTCAAATAAAGCATTTCTCTGAAATCTCATGGTTCTTTCTATATCACGGGTCTGAGTGAGAATTATTGGGGCTGAACTTGAAAAACTGAGAGGTGACATGATAGCTCTTCATATATTTGAAAATGGCTATCACATGGATAATGGAGCAAACTTGTTTTTTGCTATTGCAGAGGGTGGGACCCAAACCGATGGATTCAAATTACAGGAAAGGCGATTCTGATAAATATTAGGAAGAACTTTCTGACAATAAGATCTGTTCAACAGTGGAATGGACTACCTCAGAAGGGGAGGTAGGGGGCTATTATGCCCCCTTTGCAGATAAAGATAATGGCCCAAATCAAGAGGAATTTAGTCATGTGTAAGCCTCATTGAAATTGCATGGCCACTTACTTATGTCCCGTTAATTTCAATCAGTGGTGGAATCACTAACAGCCTTAGGATTTGGATCAATGCTGTGACTAAGTCAACTCCCAATCTTGCTCAAGATGACCATAACTAAATCTCTTTGAAACCAACAGAGCAAGTTAATCATGATTAACTCAAGTCCCATTGCTTTCATTAGAATTAGGCTGAATCTGTCAGTTTTGGTCTCTCATTCGTTTAATATTAAGTACAGTTTTTCCGCATTTCTCCATCAGTTTGCTTCTCCCCACCCCCTTTAAGTAAGAAAATGTAAGGGCTTCAACTGCATTATTAAACATTTCTGTGGATTCTTTCAAGTTCAGTGGGTGCACATGCACACACACGGGCTCTTTCTGCTTACAAAGCACTCTTGATCTTTTCATAAATCTAAGGATAATTTGAAATACTAGCCTCTAGTAGGGTCTTCCCTTTGATGCACATGCACACGCACATCAACACACGCACACACACACACACACACACACACACTGGTATCTTGGTTCTCAAACTCAATCCATTCTGGAAGTCCGTTCAGCTTCCCAAAGGTTTAAAAACCAAGGCGCGGCTTCTGATTGGCTGATTGCCCCGGAAACAATGCCGACAGCCGAAACGGATGTTTGGCTTCCAAAAAACGTTCACAAACCAGAACACTTACTTCTGGGTTTGTGGCATTCGGGAGCCGATTTGTTCATCATTAAGCCGTTCGGGAACCAAGGCACCATGGAGACTGGGTCATTTTTACCACCATAAAGCCAAACTGCTATGTTTGGCTTCAGAACATAACAAGAGTATCCTGATCCTAACAGTGGCTAACTAAATGCCCATGAGAAGCCCTTTGGACATGAGGGCAACTGCCCTCTTCCCCAATATAATTTCCCAGCAACTGGCAATCAAAGACATACTGGCTCAGTTCTTGGAGGAGACTATACAGCCCATATGATTAGTAGCTATTGATAGCCATGTCTCCCATGACTTTCTTTAGCCCTTTTTAAAAGCCATCTAAGCTTGTGGTCCATCTGCACATTTTGCGACTTGCTTCCACGAACCGGTGGACCTAGCTAAAACTTCAAACCTGCTATCATCATACATCTATGTACTAACAGGCCAGAATCTCAGATGACGTGACCCACCTACACAATAAAGAGCAGGCTGGAAGCACTTTTGTAAAAATAAAATTCCACATTGCTAATTCAGGAATGATTTGTAAAGCTTTAGGAATACATCTCACTGAATGAGATTAGTAATGTGTTCGTTCTAATGAAATATTGTCACAATACTCCACAGGAATTAGAGGTCCCTTTGATGACATTTAGTAAATCATCTCCACTTTCCCACCAATATTAGCAAATGGATTGCACTTAGGGAGCATAGTTAACTTGGCAAGAGTGGAAGTGGAACAGCTTTCTCTTGCTAAGTGTACAGTTCTTGTCTTGAAGTATCATCGCTTATCAGATATGCTCAGAAATGGCGAGGAAGTTGTTGAGTCAAACCTGTATCAGCTGGGCTGCACTTTCTGGACTTCCGTATCGAAGATCGTGCCCGTTAATTGCCAAAACCCTGTCATTCTCCTGAAGCTGCCCGTCGCGGGCAGCAACGCCTCCTTCCAGCAAGTTGAAAACAAACACCCCAGTTTCATCAGCCTTGCGGACCAGCTTGATGCCCAGCTGCTCATCCGGGCTGCTTTTGTTCAGAACCACATGAAAACTGTCGTCCCTGTTGCAGGGAATGTCCAGAGAAAGTCCATTGTTTCGGCATCGGTACCTCTGCTCTCTGAGTACGGTGAGCCGGAGGACTTGGCAAGGTTGCCTCAGGACCGACAAGGCGTAGCTGTGCGGCACATTTCTGATGTCTATGCCATTTACCTGGAAGACAGAACCACAAACCAGTAAGGTTTTTTTTTAATAAAAAGGCTATCTAATTGGAACTGGCACTGCCAGACAGAAAGACCTACTTGTACAGATGTCTTCCTGTTATAGCGACATGTGGCATTTGCCTCCCTCAAAAGAAGCCAAGTTTTCATTATATAATATCCTTTCCCCACAAGGACAGCACACACTGTACTGTTTTCTTCCTCTCCTGCTGATTATCTCCAGACATAATAGCTATTTTTCAATTTTATTACTGTTCCTCCTCAGGCTCCAAT
Organism: Podarcis erhardii; assembly: GCF_964252035.2. NCBI lineage: Eukaryota > Metazoa > Chordata > Lepidosauria > Squamata > Lacertidae > Podarcis > Podarcis erhardii. The sequence goes on along the minus strand of NC_138512.1, from coordinate 26,348,750 downwards.
ATCCTCTTGCCTATCTCAGTTTCGAGTCCAGCAGCTTCTCCTTTTCCAGTGCTGCCATTCCCCACTAACCCTGCCTTCTCTCCCACTCTAGTATTTATCTGTTGCCTCAATGATACGTGGACTATAATTGAAACACGCCGCCCTCGATTTCTGAACGATAAAAGAATATGGATACTGTTCACGGTCCACATCTTCACTAAACAGTATAAATAGTGGGACTGAAGGAGAGCGCAGGCAGAAAACCCAAGTTTTAAATACTTAGGAAATTGCATATGTTTGAAATGGCCGTCAGCCATTTTATACCAACGTTTCATTGGGGTTCACATTGTTTGTTTTCACAGGAGATTTAATCCTATCTCTGCTAATACTTCTAGCACTTAAATTTGCTATAAGGGAAATAAATCAAGCAACGGTTTAGAGATGCATTTTTATGCAGTTGACCTGCTGATTCGAGTCCCTGTGGAAAATACATTCTTTCTCCAGCAACTTGACTTAGCCTTCTCTCAGAAAATGAGAACTGAGTACAGAACAGCAAATTTCTGCTATAAAGTCGGAAGTAGGGCTGGATGCATCCTTCAGCAAAATAAGCCATAGAGAAGGGAACCTACCAAATTGGGAGCTTTCTCCATGGTGAAAAGCACCATTCATCTTCTATTTAGCTCAGTACACTGTGAGTGCTCCTAAGAGTAGTTAAGCATTGCCCCATCTGGAGAAAAAGTATTTGCAGCAGCACCAGGGAGTTGTTTCCTCAGCACTGCTTCAGTTAAGGTGACCACATGTAAAGGGGGGGGGGCGTTTCTGTTAATACAGTGGTGGTCAACCATTTTGGCAAGCATACCACAAGTCAAGTCCGAAATATGAGAGACTGATGAAGAGCTGGATTTAGGCCTACTGAGTCCACGATCCAACAAAAAGCATACTAAATAAAAATAACTCTGCCTTAACTAGGTGAAGGATTGCTGTTGAAACTCATTGGTTTGACTTCAAAATGAATCCACACCAGTAAATAGAAAGATGCTGCTCTTCCTTATGTCTTCTTCCTGTCACCCCCTTCCTCTTCTGTGCAGGCAAAGAATGTTGTTTGCCATGCCCTCAAGCTGAATTAGGAACCTTTACACATAGCTGTCAACTTACAGATTTGAAAATAAGGGACCAGCAGCCTCAGAAATAAGGGATCAGCAGCCAAAATAAGGGATTTTCCAGGCACAGGTATGTTCAACTTCTGAGCCCCTCTGAGCCAAAGGCAGAAAGCCCAGCGAGTGGCCAAATGAAGCCTCATCAATAAGGGACAGCAGCGGGACATGGTGCTGGGATAAGGGACTGTCCCGCCAAATAAGGGGCACTGGACAGCTATGCCTTTACATAAAAGATGTGTCTCTACGTATGCTAGTAAAGTCTCCTCACATTTGCATCCACCTCCATTAAGAGTGTACCTTTAGTATCATGTCCCCTGGCAGCAACCTTCCATCCCTGGCAATGATTCCATCTCGGTAGATGTGCTGTATGATGATGTGAACCAATGGCGTTTCGCTGCCTCCCACAATCCTAATGGCAAGGCTTTCGTTGGGATCACTGCGGCTGATCTTAATGCAGGTAATTTCACCATCTGGGATGAGGTGGTATAGCCTTGGGAAGACTGAAAACACACCGAGAACAGGTCTTTATTCAGAATACGGATCTCTGGTTTTTGCTTCTTTTTTTTTTAAACAAATCTAGCCATAGAACATGGAGCTTTGCACAGTTGACCCAACTAGGCATTAACAGATCTGCTGCATGTTAAAAGGGGTAAGAGATTACATCCATTCGGTTCATGGTGCAAGAAGGATTTTTTCCCCCTAAGCCAAAATAATGCATGCTAATCTTCATCTTTTTAAAATCAGTTGTTGTCTCGGACATCTCTCCTTACATAAAGCAACTTCCTCTGTCAGCCTAATGATTCCATAGTACACAGCACAACAATGCTATGCAGAGGACACAAATATACAAGAAAATTTCAGCAGTATGCTTTAGAGAACCCAGTTCTGTGATCACATTCTGGTAAAAGCCCTTCTCTGGCTGTGCATACAATACCCTTAAAGCACATTCAAAACACGTTCTCTATCTCTCAAGAAATTATGGGCACTGTTACTTTACCCTTCACAGAGTTAAAAATTTCCAGCAATCCCTAACACAGTGAGGCACAGCTAATGAGAACAGGTACAGAGTACAAGGAATACTGAAAGTTAGGAGAAACAGCTGGACAACAGATGTATACGAGTCTGAAGTATTAGCAGGAACAGTCTGAAGGGATTTTTGCCACTCTAGGAGAAGCATCCCTCATGCAAGCTGCCTATATCCCCATTATCTCCTGAGATACTGCAGTGAATACTGAGGTACATTCTGAGTATTTGTGGAAACAAGTCACATCATAGGGAGTGCAATATCTCAGACTTGCAAACTACATCTAGTATACTGGGACACTTCTTGAATTGGGTCATCCCAGGTGCTTCAGGTCTTGCTGTATGATAAAACTGGCCTTCTGCATCTATCTGAACCCAGTTCAAAGAAAATATCTCACTTTAATGTTGCCATATTAAATCCTTTATTGTTCCAAGGCTAGAGGAAGGCCTCAATGACAGAATCCAGTACTACCACCAAAATGCAATGTGAAACCTTGAATTTCACAGAAAACTGTCTAGCAGCTAGCTGAAACAAAATCACTTACTGAAGATTCACCCTCACCCATTCCTTTCCCCTATTCAAAGTGCTGAAAATCAGGCGACGGTTCTTACGCCATCAGTATTCTACCCAAGTTTCAATTGCAAAATTCAGCGACAAAACCTAGATCATTGAAGCACAGTCGATCCTCATTTTCCCTCTGAAAGAATTCTGGTCTTTGTAGTTTACGCCTCAGAGATTTATAATTTTCAATGATCCTTCACAAACTAGAATGCCCAGAATTCTTTGAGGGAAAGAATGCATTTCAAATCTATAGGTTGTTTCACATTGCCAACAGCAGTGTTATGTGTATTAACAAGGGCAAGTACAGCTCCAGTTATTATGTCATAATAAACACTCAGATTTCGTATTTCCCTTATCTACCACTGCTAGTTGTTTCATCTGGGGTTTTCCAGAGTGGACACTCAACAGAAAGTCGCAGGCAATCCCAGTTTCCCTGTGTTGGTGCTGACCTTTAAAGCCCTAAATGGCCTCAGTCCTGTATACCTGAAGGAGCCTCTCCACCCCCATCGTTCACCCAGACACTGAGGTCCAGCTCCGAGGGCCTTCTGGCAGTTCCCTCACTGTGAGGTGAGGTGCCTGCCCTGTGGAACACCCTCCCATCAGATGTCAAAGAAATAAACAACTATCCTATCCCATCGGAAGGCAGCCCTGTTTAGGGAAGTTTTTACTGTTTAATGCTGTATTGTGTTTTTAATATTCAATTGGGTGCCGCCCAGCGTGGCTGGGGAAACTCAGCCAGATGGGCAGGTTAATAATAATAATAATAATAATAATAATAATAATAATAATAATAATTATAATTATAATTATAATTATAATTATAATTATAATTATTCCCAATGAATGTACCTCTACTGCAAATGTTTATCAACACAAGTCTGACACACTCACACCTTGACTTTGTAAGTATTGTCATGTAAGGGAGGCTGGTTCTTCTAAGTTTGAGGTAGCCTGAGGAGATGTGGTCCCTCATATGTCAGCAAAGCCTGCCCATGGCCTTATTTGGCAGTCAGAAGCAGCTCTTCAATCAGCACCGGGTGTCAAGCCAGTATTTTAATTTCCCAAAGTGCCCTGAAGCACTACTACACTGGGGAAATTAAAATGGAGGGAAATTAACAGGGTGTCTCACCCCACCCACTGCTGATCAGAGGTCTCAGGGAAGGCATTGGCAATGGGCCCTGCTGGAACAGAGAGGCCTGCCAGCTGCCCAAGGATACCACCACATTCTGATGACCTACAAGTGCAAATCAGCTCTAACATTCAAAGGAAGGCGTTTCCATAACTAGTTAAACTGAAAACTACCAGCAATAATTAACTCCATTATAGTAATAGTGGCATTTGGATGCAAACATATGCTGATATTGCCAACTAGATCAAGTGTCTCCATTTCTTACCTACTGACAGAAATGGGCTTCATTCTAAATGCCATTCCCAAGAGCCTTGTTTTCCTTTCTCTGGTGTTCTAATTCTTCTTGTTAGCTACTTTTCATCCCATTTTGAAAAGCCTTCCAGTTAAAGGAAAATCCTAACCATCGCATACCTTGCTTTGTCCCCTCAAACTTCCATCTCTTACATAGCGATGAACTGCCAAACCTAGAGAGAAGTATACTTTCTGTCTTGCTTTTGCCGATTCTGCTTCGTGATTTTGCTGCGTGCGTTTGTGGGGCGGGGTGCACTGGATCTGTCAATAATAATAAACATCATCTCCATGCAGAAATATCTGGTGTACTGCTTTCCTGAAGAATAAGATGTCAAGTCCTTACTTCAGGGAACACCTCTACAGAAAGAAAACTTGTGCGCTGCAATTAATTCATGGTTTAAAAGCATGGCTAAGACACCCTTCTTGGTTTCTGTTAACAATATTCCAAATTCAGGAGATTGTGAAACAGCGGGCAGGAAAGAATGGAACTACCAACCCAAAAGCCAGGTCTAAAAGTTATAACCTGCATTGACATAATTGTTACTGACACATTTGTCTCAACAAGATGTATTGATGTTGTATTTCCTACAATTTATTTTACGGAGGCAGCGAAAACACTTTGCACATATTCTTTACTAAAGTGTATTCTTTGAACAATTTTGCCTTTTTAATATCTACTACTTAAAAAAAACAATTACTGGTCACATGATACATTTATCTTTTCAAAAATAGTTTGGGTAGAATTACTTAGGTGTGATTGCTTCCAAGTTAAAAATACCTCCTTGAATTTAAGATCCTACTTAGTTGGATAACATTTCCCTTTTCTCTGCTCCTCTTTCTGCTTTGTACAGGCAACCTAAATCAATGACTTATCTTAAACAGTCGAAATCCCACCAGATTTCTTTTGTTATCTAGCTATTTATGCTCTGCTTATCACCAACTCATCTGTCAGCTCCACTGAGATTGCTAACTAACAGGGTTTTGCCATATTTGGGTTGCAAACTCTATCCCAGGATCAAAACTGCATCCACAAGCCTGTCTGGTCCAGATTTTGACCAGTCTCCAGCATAAACTATCTGGTCTGTTACAGTTTTCTGTTCTCATGTCTCATATGCCTTCTTCTGTTTGTATCAGTCATCTCCATTTATCCCATACACATGGACCTGAATTTCCAGGCAAATAGTTGTTTGTTTTTAGAAGTTATCTTTGTGATGAAATATATGTGGTGTGTATGCTCTCTGAATCCAGTGAAGATTGTTAGGCTATGTGCTCACTGTCTTCTGGAACAAATTTCAAGATGGTCCTTTACAAATAAATGTTCAGAATTAATGTTGCTCAGTCAGTCCAAACGGCAATTTCGTTTTTGTCCAGACTGATGTTTTTCCTATTTAGAGCTAAAGAGCAGGTTTTCCCTGTGAAAGGAGTGGAGTAAGCGCAAAACTGCTTTGACTCATGGGAAGTGGAAAACCACCCAAACTCATGTTTTCTACGCATGGGACAAGCAGAAGTGTGGATGAGCTCTTAGTTCAGCCTATTCTATCTACAGGGACATTATAAAATTGATACCAGACTTCTGAATCAGTATCTTGATTGTACTAGCAAATGTTCATTTGAATAGCACTGGTTAAAAATAAAGGAGTGAAGTCTAATTTCTGCCACAAAAGGAAACACGTATAAAGACAAGAGTGGCAATAGTTTGACACCTGTCACATAAAGTTTCAGAGGGACCAGTGGACACCAGGAATGATGATTAGGAGTGATTTACAGCAGTTTCCCAAACTTGAGTCTCCAATTGGACTACAATTCCCATCACCCCTGACCACTGGTCCTGCTAGCTTAGGGATGGTGCGAGTTGTAGTCCAAAAGTCTGGAAAACCTTGATTTACATGAATGGGGATCTGGTCTGACCTGGCCCACCAACCCCTCATAAATAATACCACATTTCCCCGTAGCTGGTTTGACCATGGCTTCGCTGACTTCTGAAGCAGCATACAGCTACTGCCATTGATAAGTGGTCAGTGTGCTCCACAAACGGGGGAAATGTTCTGTACGCTCTAAAGTGCTGGCAAAACATCTGAGCAGATTGGGGTGCTCTTTCTTGTTCTGGAAAATTCTGACCACCTCTCAATGGCGGGGGCTTGCTCAGCACCACCGCAGAAGGCGCCAACGAAACTGCTTCGGTCACAGTGGTAGCAGCTTATGCAGTGCTGCCACAGAAACTGCTGCTGAAACTGACACGGTCACCCACTGCGGCCACCACCAAACTGCAGGTGTGACTGGGAAGAGTGTGTGTGTGTGTGTGTTACATTGTTGGCATGGGTGGGCATTGATGTGTTTGTGAGCATTCACAGGATAGGACTACAAGCTTGTTTTCTCCTGTTCTGGAGGGCAGGTCTCCAACCAATGGCTCCAAGTTACAAGAAAGGAGCTTCTGACTAAACATCAGGAAGAACTTTCTGACAGTAAGAGCTGTTCGACAGTGGAACAGTTTCCCCCAGGAGGTTGTGGACCCTCCTTCCTTGGAGGTTTTTAAGCAGAGGTTGGATGGCCATCTGTCATGGATGCTTTAGCTGAGATTCCTGTATTACAAGGGGTTCCCCTTGGGGTCCCTTCAACTCTGTGATTCTATGACTAATTCCTGTCAGCAGAAACACCTCAGAAATTCATTTCCCATTAATTTCCCATCCCACCTTACTTTAGCAGAGAAACAGTCTCTGAATTGCAGCATAATGGAGGAAAGGAAATGGAAAACAGGCAGAAGATCAAGAAGGCACAGGACAGGGCTCAGGGCCTCACAAACATATGCAACGGAGGTAACTAAAAGGAAGAGCCTGCTACTTCTCACAACTTACTGGTGTCTCAAGGCTGCTCTTGCATGGGCAGCTGTTAATGTTGCTTAAGGAAGGTGGCTTAAGGAAGATGGCTTCTTGTTCCCTGTGGGGTTCTACCTTCCCTATCTTTCTGTGTAGGCCTTGATAAAAGAGACAAACCTAGATCTTTTAAAATCACACTTTGACTAAATGTTGATTGTCAGGGGACATACGTCTAGACATAAACTGAAGCTAAGCTGACAGCTACCGAAAGGAAAGTTAAAATAATACTGGCAGTTAAACCATCTGAACTGCAGCTGACCTCAGCGAGAGCATGAAATAGGAAATATAATTTTAGAAACAACCAGCTCTTGAACCTTGACAGGATTAAATGAACACAAATTTTGATGGATCAGGAGGATTCTAGAAGCTAGATGGTGACAGCTGACAGCCAACAGGCAATTGGGGCCTTGCTTAAATGTTGTTTCCTTCAAACCCACAATCCTCCCAGAATTCTCCTTGCAAAACCACAGTCTCCACAGTCCCACATCGAAGATGAAATGAGGCCCAATTCTGATTAGTCATTTATTCTTCCTACCAGATGTGCTAAGTCTATAAATCCTTTGAGCTCTGCTGTATATGAAACATACCATTCCTCTGTATATATACTGTATATCCCTCAATACCTTCCTATGTTTTTGGCATTAAAGGTACAGTAATAGCTTTAGGATCAGGGAGTAAGAGGAGGATATAGATGAACTGAATTGACTATATGTGTACAGGGGCATATGCATGCAGGGGCGGCCCATCACATTTTGCTGCCTGAGGTAAAATGGTAAGGTGCCCTCACCCCAGCCAAAGTCACGCTTACTGGGATTGTGTGGTAGCAGTTTCCAGGTTCTGCTAGTGGCACCCCCACCATAGGAGCTGCAGAGGTGGCTTCCAAGTTCCAGTATGATCTCTCTGGATCTCTGAAGCCATCACTGCAACCTTTTCTCCAATGATGTGGGGGGCAACTGCTTCAGTCTGCCTCATAGGCGTGCTGGCCCTTGTATGTAGTACACTGTCCATGGAAGATAACCTATTCTCACCTCTAATGGTGAATAATTTTTATTTTTTTTAGTTCATTTTGCCCAAGGAAAAAGAAACAAACACTAAGCAGAAATCTAAGTTCACCCACACCAATGACACCGTCACTGACAAACTGTCTTGTGAAAGCTGTAAGGAAAGGTTTGTTACAGCAACCCAGCCAGATGGGTGGGGTTTTTTTTAATTTTAATTTTTATTATAAGTTTCTATGGAGCTTGTTGCACAGAATAACATCTTTAACTTCTGGCTCAAGAATTTGGCATTCACAAGATGCCTATACAATTCCCCACAAAGTATTTTCTGTTTTCACATGTTAAAATTAAACAATCAACTGTTTAAAAAGATAACATTTTAAGAATAAAAATTATTACCTTCCTCCAAGGCAACCAAATGGTCAACACTCTCCCTCTCCCTCTCCGCGTGGTTAGCAACAGCACTCCCACTTTTTGTCCTCCGAAGAACACTAAAAGCTCTGTTTATTTTTTTAAAAGACCTGCTCCTTATAGAAGAACGTTCAAAATGTCGAGCTGCAGCAAAGGGAGAGAGAGATTTATTTTTAAAAGGAATAAAATTATGTAGGTTTGGGATAAAGACCTAAATACTTGTTCTGAGAACTATTAAAGGAATGTTCTGAGAACTATTAAAGGAATACACACACACACACACACACACACACACTCTTTTGCCCTTGCTTCAGTGTTACATATATTGTCCCACCCTCTTATTTTGTACCTGTCGTCCCCCAAAACAAACTTGCAGGGCTTAATATTGATTAGCAATTCCACAATAGTCCCCAAAAGCAATAATTTTTCACTGGCACTGCAGAATTTCACTCTGACCAGTGCAGTTCATATAAGTAAAGCATTTGTAATAATATTAATGCCATGCCATGATTGCAAAAAGAAAAGAAAGGGGGCCACCGAGAGTCTTCATTGCAAGAAGCTGTTACTCCTTCCCTGAATTTGCTGGAATAGTCTATTATCCTCTTTATTTTCAAAAAGCAGTACTAAGTCGTAACAATGTGTCAAATGTGTCAAAGGCCAAATTGTTATTCTTCAAACAATACCCACTATTATAAGTGTGGCCTAATGAATCCGTAACACATTCCTCCTTTTCTTTAGGGTTGATAATAAACAAACATATTCCAAGTTTAAACATAAAAATTAACAATATATATAAGCCAGTACTACTGCTAGGAAAAAGCTGAACTAATTTTTCAATGTTTTTTGTAGGTTGCTGAAGGGGTAGATTATTTTCCTGAATCGGTGCATTTTCTGGTTCAAAAACGTTTGACACTTTTTTTGACAGCAATTCTCTATGTTTCCAATTTTGTTCACAGACTTCATATGGTATCAGTAATAACTCATAAAAAGGAGAGATTCTGTGGGCCCATGATCAGATAAGCATGCCGAAAACTGGATATTGTTATGTAGTGAAATGTGATGCTCAGATAACACTGAGCTAGAATCAATAACAAAACCTGGGACTGCATTGCCAGGTGTCACACAGAAGTATATGTGGAGGTGAAAGACATACAAAGTGACTCACATCTTTACAGTATTTGACAGTTCAGGTAAGCCACATGACTTGAGAAGTTCCTGCACTTCTTGTGCAGCTTGTGCCCCTCATTATTCTCATTCTACCACCCCAACGCAGTATTACAAAGCCTTTGGCTGCTTTTGTGACATCTCTATATATGCAAAATGAATGGAGAAATGTAATGTTGGTTATGTTTGTGCTGCTAAACTGCCCCATGCCATAGTGAAATCTCAAGTATTTTGTCATCAGTGAGATATCATAATTTGATTTTGAATATTTCATAACGCCTTCCTGCTTTTGCTGTCTAGAACATTGGTAGTACTCTTCCCACCGAAAAATTTGTGTTATTTTGTACATTGTGTAACCATTAGCTGATTTATAGAGCAACTTTAACCCCTGATCTGTGCTGCTTGAGGGTGTTAGGATGCACTTGCACACACCAGCCTGGGGGGTGCGTCAATCACTATAGAGGTTCCCATGGCTTTCATGGTAAGTGTGGTACATGGAATGCTGCAACCAGCAATAGCCAGCACAGAACACCAAAATGGGATATTCATGGAGGCAGGGCACAGATGAAACAGAGCTTGCATGAATTCACTGGATCCTAAGGCACTCTGTCCCCCCAATTTGGTGCCAGCACAGACCCAACCCCCCAAAACCCAACCCTGGAATCTGGATTGCTCTGCTGGGATCTCAAGACCCCCCACAGTTTAATATCAGGTTTTTCTGCTCCCCAAAAATTATGAAATGTCTTCTGACAAGTATATATGACAGAAGAGGGGTCATTCAGGGAGAAGGGGGCAAAATCTGAGGAGCTTCTCTCTGGTTCTTACTTCTAGTTTGGTTGCTTCTGTGGAGATCTGCAGAGGTGGCTCCTGACTGGCTGTCTTCTGAGGTGGTGCTAAAGGCTGGATTGATTAGGCCTGGCTCATCTGTCATTAAGGCGATGGTGGCAGAAGCAGAGAGCTCAGGGCCAAGGGCAGCTACAGTTAAAGGGGCATTAGAATCGGGAGATCCATCCTGCGAACGCCGTTTTCGTTCCTTGGTAAGGCCGTAATGAGATGCTCCTTTACACCTAAACAAAGAAGGGAAAGAGAAACATCATGTTGTGAAAACTGTCCAGATCTACTTGAGGCAAATAGAGACAAACAATAGTGTTCGGGGGTTCTTTCTTTTTTTTAATGAGGCGAAATTCACAAAAACTGTTTGACCAGAAACAACATAGGACAGAAAAGAGAAAAGATGACTCTATCTTACCATGTTCAGTTTTCTGAGCAGACTGTTAGCTTTCATCATATTAAGTTAACAGTAACAAGGCCCAGCAGTGAACATGAATTCATTTTATTAAACAATAAATTAGACTGGACAGTGAGCAACACTATGAAAAGATTTTTGGCATGTCATGTTTTCCCAGAACTAAATAGGAGAGGGAAGGGGAAGGGGACATCTAATCATAATGGATTAAGTTATTAATTCACGTGAAAAGTCTACTTTTTGATGAAGAGCCCCATTCTAGCAACACAGGCCTGTTTGTGGCTGCAGTTCCACTGCATAGGAAACAGAGAGGCAGGTGACTGATCACAACAAAGAACGGAGCCTATAATCAGCTCTTTGTCTTTGGCTAATGAAAGAGGGCAGTGTGAGGCACGAAAGCTTGTCTATGTCAGCTTACGTTTGGGGAAAGAAAAACCCACACACATAGGAGGCTGCTGGGCTCGACACCATGACAAACAGTGTCTGTCATAGCAGCCGTCACATTGCGAGCGCCGTTGCATCTGCCTTCCAGATTCAGTCTTCCCACCGCCTTTGCAAAAGGCTTTCCCATAAGCTCACTGAAACAGGCCTTCCTTGTTGATCCACCTGCCTCTTAGTGAGGGTTGGGATGCTTCGGACGGTCATAGGTTTAGGCCTGGTAACAAAAGTCTCTCCCACATAGGCTCCCCACCTGCCCTCTGGTCATATGCTCATTTTCAAGCTCCCTAGCTCAGTCGGCAGAGGATGAGACTCTTAATCCCAGGGTTGTAGGTTTCAGCCCTGCGCTGGGTGAAAGATTCTTGCATTGCAGGGGCTTGGACTAGATGGCCCTCCAACTCTATGATTCTATGGCAAGAAAAGCAACTCTATGATTCCAAGAAAAGCAAGAAGGCAGGCAATGCAGGGGCATCATTTAAGGAGGGACAAAGGGACAGTCCCTCTTCCCCCAGTCACATGCATTATTCCCAAGCACACCTATGTTAGGATATAGTTCGATTCCACCTTAAAAGGGTCAGGCCTGACTGTTCTATATCACATGCCTGTTTACGTCCAGCACAGTTTGCTGGGAACTTCCGTTGCATGTTGCTTTTGCTTACTGTTGTTTTGCCGGAGACAAAGGGATGCAGACATCTTTTCCTTTGTTCCTGAACTATGCTGAACAAAGTGCTGTACAAATATGCTTGCACATCTCTCTGTCCGCCTCTTCTGCTGTGAGGTGATTTACACACACTGCTGACAGAGCGTGCACGGGTCTCTAAATGTATCTGAGACTCGAGTCGCTGTTTGATGCTGTTCCAAGGGAGACCGGCTGCCGGCTGGTGGCTGGAGCCAGCTGGGGGCCTGCCTGATGCCCCCGTCTTCCCGGCAGTATCCCAACAACCTACACTTCTGGTTACTATGAAAAATACACATGAATACACAGGCGTACACAGACATACACACAACATATTCTCTTTTTAAAATTTAGTGCAAGGACATAAGAAGAGCCTGCTGGATCAGGCCCACTTAGTCCAGCGTCCTGTTCACACTGCAGCCAACCAGCTGCCCATGGGAAGCTCCCAAGCAGAAGCCAAGGGCAAGAGCGCATGTGGTTTCCAGTAATTGGCAACATGCTGCCTCCAACTGTGAGGTGAAGCATAGTCATCTTCATGGATAGCCTTATCTTCAATGAATTTGTATATCCTCTTTCAAAGCCATTGAAGTTGATAGGCATCCCTTCCTCCCATGGGAGTAATCTCCATAGTTTAACTATTTATTTTATTTCATAAAATTCATACACTGCTTGATTGTGACAAACAAACACCCTCAGAGTTCCCTGGGAAAAGGGACCACTCTGGATATTGCAGCTGGAAGAGATGACTGGAACAACTCCACAAGATTCTGAGACAGGAAAGTGAATGGTCATAGCTACACAACTTAAAGGTAAAGGGACCCCTGACCATTAGGTCTAGTCTTGGCCGACTCTGGGAGTGCGGTGCTCATCTCGCTTTATTGGCCGAGGGAGCCGGCGTACAGCTTCTAGGTCATGTGGCCAGCATGACTAAGCCGCTTCTGGCGAACCAGAGCAGCGCACGGAAATGCCGTTTACCTTCCCGCCCGAGCGGTACCTATTTATCTACTTGCACTTTGACGTGCTTTCGAACTGCTAGGTTGGCAGGAGCAGGGACCGAGCAATGGGAGCTCACCCCGTCATGGGGATTCGAACCACTGACCTTCTGATCGGCAAGTACTAGGCTCTGTGGTTTAATAGAGCGTGAACGGTCATAGCTACACAACTTGCAACTCACCAATTTAGAGGCTGAGTCTGCAAAGAGATAGTGACATGGCTCAGAAGACCCGGAATTTAAACAAATATTATTCAAATGCGTACACACACAGTCATTTTCACAGCTTACTGTTACATGGAAGCAATCCTCTATGGCAAAAATAATCTCTCTTGCTCATGCATGCGCACATGGTTTTCACACACTGAGAAATGCCTGACTGCCTCACCATGAGGAGCATTCAAGATGAATTGAATCCTTAATGAGAGTCACACAATAACCATAAAAACCAGGCCACTCTGAGGAAATTGCCTGTCACTTATCTCCAGAACCATCCTCATTCTGCCACTGCAAAGGTTCAAAACATGCTCCTTCTTGCAATGAATTCCGCTTTTTAATCAGTCTCTAATGGGCTTGCCCCACTTTCTGTTATTGTTCTCTTTTCTGTTATTGTTCTCTTGGCTAAGGTTAGCCAATGACTTTCATACAAATGCCCTCTGTGAAGGAACTCCTGAAACAGCGGTAGCCCTTAATAAGACAATGCTGCCTTAATGTATGGAATGCATGCCAGTGAACTGCCTAATGAAGAGTGCTTTCTGCCGTGCTGCTCCCTAGCTGAACTTGTTCCTCCCTGTTCTGTTTCTGCCCAGCCACTTCTTTCTTCGCCTTTCAGCGCTGGCTCACACCTAAGCTGCATGGCAACTGCTTCCAAATGTCCACTCTGCCACTGAAATTAGTAGCGCCACTTTTCGGTGCCTGTGAAGGATGCTCCTACAAGCATCTGTCACCGACACATGAAAAGGTGTTTTCACTAGGAGTTGCTAGGCAAGACACTCTATACCTTAGCTGAAGCCCCTCCATCTAAAGCACTGACTTATATTTACTTTGTAACATTTACAGGATTGTTGTGTGGATTGCAACTAAAGAATGCATGCACAACACTTTGAAGACAGCAAAGTGCTATACAAATGTTAAGTAATGTTAAGTAGAATGATTATGATGTTTTTCCTAGTCAAGAACCACTGCACTTATTTTGAAAGTAACTTTAGACTAAATGTTGGTGACAACTCTCATGTACACCATATGTAAGGTAAAGGGACTCCTGACCATTAGGTACAGTCGTGACTGACTCTGGGGTTGTGGCGCTCATCTCGCTTTGTTGGCCGAGGGAGCTGGTGTACAGCTTCTGTGTCATGTGGCCAGCATGATCAAGCCACTTCTGGCGAACCAGAGCAGCGCACGGAAACACTGTTTACCTTCCTGCCATAGCGGTACCTATTTATCTACTTGCGCTTTGACGTACTTTCAAACTGCTAGGTTGGCAGGAGAAGGGACTGAGCAACGGGAGCTCACCCTGTCACAGGGATTTGAACCGCCGACCTTCTGATTGGCAAGTCCTAGGCTCTGTGGTTTAACCCACAGCACCACCCACGTCCCTACACCATATGTAAGCCACTGCAAATAACAACTATTTTGTTGTGTATTTATATGGTGGGAAGCCCCAGGCACATGCATTACTCCTTTCAGACAAACATCTGTACCTCAAACGTATCACACTATCTGCCACAGCAGCTACTGCTACCTTTCAGAGACTACTTATGCTGACACTGCTTAGATAAAAGAAAACAGGATTAAGCCAATGAATTCCTCTCTTAAAAAGAACAGTGGTGCATGGCTAAGTTTGATCACACTGGAACAGTTCCTGCTTAATTTCCATATGGCTTAATTGTCTGCCTTCCAAAACAGGCCATTAAAAAACAACTTAATGACACTGCTAATAATATTTCTGCCACTGAACAGCATCACACCTCTCAAAGTGCCCATCAACAGCTTTTATTTGTCCTTGGTTCAAAAGGAAGCTCATTCAGATGCTGCAAACCAGCACTGGCTGGAGTGGTGGTCCACAGACTGGTGGTGATTTGCAAACCATCAGCTGCTGGTCATCAACAACTCCACCAAAGTTTAGGTTGGGTGGGATGTTTCAGGGACCAAATATGGTATTGGTCTCTGGCACATGGGGAGGAAGGAATGGCTGGTGTATCACATCAGATAGTTTGAGAAGCACCTCCTTTGGCAGCATTCCCACATGAGTGCAGCCATATGGTAGACATAACGTCTGACCAGACAGGAACCCACTGATGTTGTGTCCCCAACAGTTATTTGCCTGACCATGGGCCCATTTATTACGCGCCACATTCGTGTGAATGAGAAGCAGCTTGGGTCATCAGTTGCTGCTGCTTGGTGCACAGGTAAGAAAGCACTCATGTCCTTGGTTCGAGCTGTTTGGTCCCTAGCAGGTTCCTCATTTTGCATCCCCCAAAGTGAATTGTAAATAAATAGGGAGGAATGCTGTCATTCTGATGTTGGTGTGTTGGTGTGTGTGCGTGTGTGTCGGGGTCTATCTCAGCTGAACAGCCCCATCAATGGATCTTGTGGTTTCCAATTCAAGCTCCGCAACATGAAAAAAGTTTTATATGCATCACCTCAGCAATCCGCACAATCCTATAAGGTAGGCCAGTGATATTATCCCTATAGTGTGAGGGAAAAGGCATGTGTAAACTGGAAGGACAGATCCTGAAGCTGAGGCTCCAATACTTTGGCCACCTCATGAGAAGAGAAGACTCCATGGAAAAGACCCTGATGTTGGGAAAGATGGAGGGCACAAGGAGAAGGGGACGACAGAGGACAAGATGGTTGGGCAGTGTCATAGAAGCTACTAACTTGAGTTTGACCAAACTGCGGGAGGCAGTGGAAGACAGGAGTGCCTGGCATGCTCTGGTCCATGGGGTCACGAAGAGTCGGACACGACTAAACGACTAAACAACAAAGAGCTAGAACTTCCCTGCTTATTTTCTACTACACAGCACAAACCTTTGCCCCAGCAAGATGTTGTTTGTGACCGATAGCAGAGGGATTGTGCCCTACTCCTGCAACAGCGAAGGATATGCGATTATGCCTGCACGGCCTCCTGTATTCTCAGTCAATGCACCATAGGCTACAGGCCAAAGGGATGGATGCCAAAAGGCTCAATCATCTTTACTTAAAAAAACAAAGCAAGAGAGGGTGTGCCTGTTTGTCCCATGAAGATAATATTGCTATAGTTATTATGAAGTATTAAAAAAAATAAGAAACTGGAACAAATGCTCTTAAAATGCATGGCTGTTTCACAGTACATTGCCAATATAATCTGAAAGCTTCTAATGTCTTGCTTGATTGGGCATGAATCTGTGTTATTCTACAATCCCTTGGGTAGGGTGGGAAACGGAACCATTTCTTAGGGGGTGGGGAGCCAAACTTTAAATCCAAACGATTTAGACCAAAATTCAGAGAAATTGTGCAACTAGCTTCTCATATCCAGCAAAGCTTTATATCCAGTCGACAACATGTAGATTTTGGAAAGTTATTAATTTTGGTGGGAGGATACCCCTTTTTCAAACAACATATTCCAAGCTGTACAGAAAGGACTGTCAAAAGCAGTTTGCAAGGCCAAATGTGGAACAGGTGAACGGTGGAAATAGGGTATCACTATGTTTGCATAATGTATTCAGTACAGCAAAAAGAACTCTCTGTGTTGTGGCTTGGGACGGAACATGCATGGCTTTAATGCCACTGGTGCTACTACAACCATAACCCCAGACTTAACAGCATTTCCACCAACCAATCACTATCTATTGATCTAGTTTAGACTCAGTACTGAATTCCGTTTAGTGTTATGTGCACAGACCTCAGGCTTGCCTGTTTCCTCGTCCCTCCTCCTCCAGCAGAGTTAATTACATTTTATCATTAGTCCAAACCCCCCCCCCCCATAAAGTGTGGTCAGTCTTAACTACAGTTTACTGAAACAAATTAGTCTCAAACTGTGATTTGTAAAGTCCACTTGTTTCTCTAAATTCTAGTTAAGATTAACTGCAGTTTAGGGTTCCAATACAACACTAAACTGTGACTAGCTGAAAGTGGAAGCAAAAGCTTCCAATCCCTTCATGAACAAAACACTACACGACTGTTTAGCATTATGCTTGGCTAGATGGATCTGGTATAAGAAACCTGTGTTCTTGCAAACTGAAATTAGCAAGGATATGCGCTTGTGTTACAGTAGTACAGACTGGAGTCTTGTCCAATCCCAACCTAGAGATGCCAGAATTAAATCTAGGACCTTTTATGTGCAATGGAGCTACATTTCCCTCCACGTTCCTAGCATTTTGTGAGCATCCTGCTAGTATTATACATTTATGCTGAACATTCAAAAACATTGGCACACCACTCAGAACACTGAGCTGTGATGACGTACTCCTTCTTTCTATACTTCCTTTGACATTTTGTGTTAACCTTGCAGTGCTTCTACAAGTTTCGGATTATATCAGGTCCCAATGGGTTTCTTACCATCTAAATGCCATCTAAAACCTCCTCTTAGTTCAGGGATGCCGAATTGGGAAGCTTGTGCCAATACACAATTGGGGCAGCAGTGCCCACATTTGAAGCATTGAATAGTTTTTAAGTGCCCTGGGCTTGGTTCGAAGCATCTTTTAAAGATTAGGCTCCAGACTTCACTGGCCTCCTGGCTTTAGTTGCTCCGAGATGCTGAGAGAAGCCCCAGGCAGATCACTGCAAACAATTGAACACTGTCTTTACACTTCTGCATTTGACGGAACATGGTGTTAATAGCCTCCCAGAAGTCTGGATTTAGTGACATTTACCTCTGACCTCTGTGACCTTAATACCTCCGACCTTCATCCCCCACTGGCTCTTTTAGGTATCGACATTTCAACGGGCAGCACGTCTCAATAGTAATGAGAAGTAAATAACCCACGTCGTCCAAAGAAAGCACATCAAATCCCGTCGTTAACGCGCCTGCAAAGGGTTGGTTAAAAGTTTAAAGATGTAAATCAGTTGCCAAGTTGCTGGTGAGAAGGACGTGAGATGGATGGAGAGGAAATATTGCAAATAAAGGTTTTTAATTAAAAACCAAAAAAAAAAAAAAAAGGAAGAAAAGACAGACAGTGATTCTCCTGACCTGATCAATTCACAATCTGACCTCTAGCAACTTGCAAAGAACCTTTTAAAGAACAAAAGTGAATGACAGCATGTGACCATAACCCTGGCACAGCAGGGGCTCCTTGGTTTAGAAGGAAGAAAATTATGTCTCTCTCTTTCTCTGTCTGTCAAGAAACAGTAGATTTCTACTCCAGTCTTAGCCACATGACTTGAATGCGGAAGTCTCACATTAATACCGCACACCACATTTGAACAAATTGTTTCTTGCCTTCATGATGCTGTCTGAAACATTTCCTTTTTTAAAAATTTTTTATTTTAAATCATGATTCATGGTTTCCCAAATATTGCCCAACGTGGCTTATTTTCAAACTAAGAACACATGCAAATATCGTCACAGTCCTTCTTGAACTGTAGGCTCACATTGCCAAAGCTGACAGGTCCACGAGTGCCATCTATGAGGGGAGTACCCCTGCCTTGAGTGTAGAAGGTCTCTGGCTCAATCCCTGGTGTCCCCAGAGAAGGTCAGGTAAAGCTGATGCTCGAAACCTTGGAGAGCCACTGACAGGTGTAGACAATATTGAGATAGGGTGTGACTACAATGAAGGGACTTCCTAGGTTTCCATGATGGTGGGGCAGGAAGAAGGTAGAGAGGGGATGCTGCAAAGGATGCAGCCGCCATTTTGAGGAGACAGCAGAATGTTTGATTCTCCCATCACCCCACTCACCTTGAGCTGGAGAGTCTCTGTAGCTTTCCTGCTCAGAAAATGGGAGTGATATCGTCTGTGTCAGTTATTCTGAGGCATCATACCAATCTAAATATTTTATTTTCTTTATTGGTTTTAGTGAAGTCTCACTGACACAAATATTTGGGGATTTTTCCTTCATTGCCTGGGTAGAAAGTAACCATGTATTTCACGGCATTCAACTAAGCCTTACTCAGAGGAGACCTGTTGAAATCAATGGTCCTGACTCTGGCTTGTTGATAAATTCCAAGGTGGTCTACTCTGAGTCAAAAGCAGCTGCTTACCACCCATTGTTTCTCTCCACAAATTTTCGCCACTGAGCAGGCAATCCAGAAAATGGACAGCTCTTTACAAATATCTAGGGGGCATTTCTAATGGAGCAACTCAGGGGCCCCGATCCTTGGTTCTTCTGCACCTGGACCCAGACTTCCTGCCTCTTCACCTGGCTTTTTAAAAACTTCAATTTAAAATAATATGTTGCTTACAGGGTTGCTTTCCCTCTGAAATTTGCTTCTGTTTATCTGGAAACAAATTAGCATGTGCAAATGTTACGCAAATATTGGTCACGGGCCTCTGACCTGAATTTTTTAAGGACATAGCAATACCCCTGCATATCTTACTTTTCTTTGAGGAAGCTCAGAGCAGCATACATGGATAACCCTGGCAGTCTCTTATCCAGGCATTAACCAGACTAGGACACACTTCTGTTTCTCAATGTACCCAAATCAGTTACCCTAAGGCCATTATATACAGTGGTACCTCAGGTTACATATGCTTCAGGTTACATATGCTTCCGGTTACAGACTCCGCTAACCCAGAAATAGTGCTTCAGGTTAAGAACTTTGCTTCAGGATGAGAACAGAAATCGTCACTGCAGCAGCAGGAGGCCCCATTAGCTAAAATGGTGCTTCAGGTTAAGAACTGTTTCAGGTTAAGTACGGACCTCCAGAAACTAATTAAGTACTTAACCCAAGGTACCACTGTATCTGTTATTCTACTCATGGGTATCCCCCATGGACTAGGAATGCACACATATTCCAAAGCCATCACCTTTGGATGAGAGTGACTTTCACTCTCATGTCCTGTATACCACATCGCATCAAGCATCTGAAGTGCTGACAGAATGAATGCAGACATATTTAAAACAAATCCTGCTTGCTTTCTGTAAGTATAGCTGTAACAGCCTGTCAACACAGATGGCTAATCCTCCCAAAATGACCAGCTTTTAGATATATAATGCTCTTAGATCTATCATAGAAAGCACTATTCCTTATAATGTCCCAGATGGGGAAACTCTGGGGTTTTTTTACCCTGAGAATCTTAGCTTTCTCTTTTGAAAAACAAAAAACAAAAAGCACAAGACACTAGCCCTCATGGTGTCCATTTGCAAACAGCTCCAAAATTCTGACTAAAGACAAGATTGAGCACAGGCTGAATCTTGGATATATCCAAGGATTTATACCCATGGATATATCTAGTTTCCTTAGACTATTTATTTTTCTTCTCTTCCCTCTAGCATAGATTTGAATAGTTATATTAGCAAGTGTGTGTCTCCCCAATTCCCCAAAGGCTTCACTTTAAAATATGCTTTAACATTTACTTTCCTGCTTCCGCAAATTAAGTCGCAAACTCTCCCACTTCCAGACACAAAAGCAATATAGACACTACAGTACTTCTCTGCAAATTCGCTTTCAAACTTGCTATTTCATGCAATGACATACTGCTGTTGGATTTTTCTATTTGCCATGGGCCTAGTGCAGTGCTATTTTTCTAGAAAAAGAGCCGGAACTCACAATGAACACCTCCCTCATTCTTTTTGAATGGCAAGGGCACCCACCAGAGAGGTGCCTGAACTGAGTTCCTGTGAGTTTCCCCTGAAAAAATAAAAGCCCTGGCCTAACTTATCATCTTTTATCCACCAACTTTTTCTTCAGTATCTGTTTTCTTCAGGTGTCTTCTGGACTCATAGACAGGAGGCATCTCAGAAGATCACCAAACATCTGACAACTTTTGCCCCACCAAACAAGGCCAGGATTAGTCCATACAAAAGGAATGTACTTTCTGGGCACTGCGGTGCTATTAACATGATGGACCTATGAGCACCACCTTATATTAGAAGCCTACACATATCTACATGCTTCCAGCTACTATCCAGAACACACCACAAAATCCATGGCCTACATCCAAGCTCTAAGGTACAACCCCAACTGTTTTTCTGGTCCATTCAATAGAGATGTACATCTTATGGGTTTCTCAAACCATAACACCCATCCAGTAAAGTACTTCCTTCTCACTGGCTTTGAGTGGCAGGACAGCCCTCACTTAAACACCCCTAAAACTAAAACTGCTACTCACCAGCAACAACAGGTCACATAACGGAGACACAAAAACAAGGACCAGGTGCTGCAACAGACAGAAATGCCAGATCTATCCCCATATATGAGAGATAGGCAGGGCTTTTTTTCCAACTCTCAGGAACTCAGTTCCAGCACCTCTTAGGTGGGCGTCATTGCCATTCTCAGAGAACGAGTGAAGGGGTTCATAGTGAGTTCTGTTACCTCTTTTTCTAGAAAAATAGCACTGGGGATAGGGGAATATTTTTCACCCTAATGGCAGCATTTTTTGATGTGTCTTCATGGCCAGTGTGGTGTGGGAGTTGGAGTGCTGGACTAGAACTTGGGAGACCAGGGTTCAAGACCTCACTTGGCCATGAAGTTCACTGGAAGAGTCACCCCCTCCCCAGGGTCGCTGCAAGGATAACATGGAGAGAAGGGGAATCATGTATGCCACCATAAGCGCCTTGGAGGAAAGGTGGGATATAAACATAATCATCAGCATCCCCATCTTCCAAGGGGCTGCAGGAAGAGGCTGGTTGGTATTTTCTTGTGAGCGAATGGGAAAAGAGAGAGACTCTCTGCCAATGGCTACTATTTCCTTCCCTAGTAACTGGTGCAGATGACGGAGTGACCTTAGGACCTATGGGTCTGGTAGATATGCTGTCTACACTAATAATAATAATAATAATAATAATAATTTATTTATACCCTGCCCATCTGCCTGGGCTTCCCCAGTCACTCTAGGCAGCTTCCAACAAAATATTAAAATACAGTAATGCATCAAACATTAAAAGCTTCCCTAAACAGGGCTGCCTTCAGATGTCTTCTAAAAGTCTGGTAGTTGTTTTTCTCTTTGACATCTTGTGGGAGGGCATTCCACAGGGCGGGCGCCACTACCGAAAAGGCCCTCTGCCTGGTTCCCTGTAACTTGGCTTCTCGCTGTGAGGGAATCGCAGAAGGCCCTCAGTGCTGGACCTCTTTAAAGGGCCTATCCACACTTCCATTTGCCCACTGCTTTCCCCCGGGAAAACCTGCAGTTTAGAGCTGAATTGGAGCAAATGGCAACTGGGTATTCCAGGGACTACTGCTTACTCTGATTTATTCCTATAGGAATAAAGCCAGGAAAAAGTGACAGGGCAAAGGCAAAACTGCTCAGACCCATGCCTAAAAAGCACAGGAGAAGCAGAAGTGTGGGTGAACCCTCACTCTAATGCCATGGTTCCTAATGTGGGGCACACACCCCATAGGGAGGCAATTCGATTTTTAAGGGGGGCAAATTGGAAGCTTGTTTACACCAAGTAATGGCCTTTTAGGATTCCTCCACATGAATAGGAGTTCACTTTTTTTTTTTTTAATAATAAGAACTATATGTCACGGGGGTGGGGCATCAGGATTTTAGAGGTGCTTAAGTGGGGCATGGCCAAAAAAATTAAAAAGGTTGGGAACCACTGCTCTAATGGTATATCCCAAAGATTCCTGAGAATCCTAGTCAAAACAAAACGAATTCCTTCCAGTAGCACCTTAAAGACCAACTAAGTCAGTTCTTGGTATGAGCTTTCGTGTGCATGCACACTTCTTCAGATACACGAAAGCACACGAAAGCTCATACCAAGAACTGACTTAGTTGGTCTTTAAGGTGCTACTGGAAGGAATTTGTTTTGTTTTGACTATGGCAGACCAACACGGCTACCTATCTGTAACTGAGAATCCTAGTTTGATAAGCTGCTAGCCGCTTCTTCATACTGCTACAGTTCCCAGAATTATCTGGGGTGAGAGAATGGCAGTCAAACCATTTTAAGCCACGGGATATGCTGAGCAAAACAGGAGGAAAAACAGCATTTCTCTCCCCCCCCCCCATCATGCATTATTTCTCATTTAAACAAAACAAAAGCCATCCACATAGTCACATGTGGAAAACAGGAGCTATGAAGCATAACTGATGTGTACAAACCACTCTGAAGTGGTAGAAGTGTGCATGCCTGCCAAATGCTATTTTTGTTCCCCTGGCCTTCCATGGCACAGGACACGCAAAGCAGACTCCTTCCATTAAGCAGGAATTCTCACCATTGTCTGCAAAGCTCCTCTGATGCTCAGTGGCACTGCATGGCATCCCAGGGTATAGATTTTTAATTGCTTGTCAGCATGTACCGTATTTTTTGCTCTATAAGACGCACCAGATCACAAGGCGCACCTAGTTTTTGGAGGAGGAAAACAAGAAAAAAAATATTCTGAATCTCAGAAGCCAGAACAGCAAGAGGGAAAGCAGTGAAAGCAGCAATCCCTCTTGCTGTTCTGGCTTCTGGGATAGCTGCGCAGCCTGCATTCGCTCCATAAGACGCACACACATTTCCCCTTACTTTTTAGAAGGGAAAAAGTGAGTCTTATAGAGCAAAAAATACGGTATTTACTGAGTGGTGGAAACATCTCAACAACCAATAGCTGGAGAAACCTGGATGAAAATAAGTTTGCATTAATTGCAAATGAAAAGATCCCCAAGAGACTTTTCGTATATTTCAAGGAGTTATTTGATGCAGCAGCCATCAAATAACTGACCTGGATATTGAAGATAGATTACAAAGGATGAAATTTGATGACAGAGAAGCAGGGAGTGAAACATATTCTCAGAATGTGTATCTGGTCTGAATTACGGTCCATTATTATTTTTTACCAGTAAGTAATTTAGGGTAGCTTGCCTTCTATAAGCTTTCTTCCCATGTTTAGGTTATGTATCTCCATGTTATGACTTCTTACAGATATCATAGTGTATAGTGAGTGACCAGCATGTTGATTCAATCATTGACAAACCACATCGTCCAGCTGGAAGAAGGGAGTAAATCCTTGTTTCGCTTCCTCCTAGCAGGGTGGATAAGTGGAATCCCCACAGGAATTAGGGGGAGCTTTGTGCTTGTAAAGTAATGGTAGGTCAAAACCCTTGCAAGGGTTAATGAGGACATCCTGCTTCAAGAACTGTCTGTCTAACAGTAGCAACAAATGTTTGGAAGTCCCCTTGTTGGTGTTATAGCTGAAGAATGGTTAAGTATATAGAGCTGTATCACCATTCCCCAAGCTGGTGCCCTCCAGCCATTGCTGGAGGGCACCAGCTTGCAGTAAACTGCAATATGCATTAATCTGGTTTATGGGTGTATGTAGCTGCCTTTGCTACATTTTTGCATCAAGTTTGTGATTTTAAAAAAGTCCTAGTGAAAATTTATCAGCGTTTTGTGCACACTTCTTCTAGACGCATTTTTGTATCCAGTCTTGCCAAATATTTTGCAAACAATATTTACATTTTGAACTGCATTTTGTCCCTAACCTATGCATTCCTATACACATCTTTTGGTTGAAGAACCTCATTGCAAAATTTGGAAAGGTTAGCTGTGTTTCAGTTTGCATACTGGAAGTTGAATGCACTAGATTTGTATTAAATTGAAAGCCCAGCCAAATTTCTCCCCCTTCTGTAATCTGGTCTGCTACTGCCATGCAGCTAATGAGACTTTACATCTACTCTCCATCTGAAAGTTCTCTGTTCTACTACAGTTGCCAAATTCAAAAGCTGTGCACATGCAATGTGAAATGTAGCAACAATTACTGTCTCCTCTTATCATCTTCATGTCTTGGATAGATACAACAAGAATGTCCTGGAATTTAATCTCTTCTGGGAGAAGGAAAATTGGAAGGGAAAAAGTCTCATTGGTGATGGTGGCAAAACAACACTTATGACCCAAGCAATGTTCCAAATCATGAGATTAAGCAATTGTCCAAAAAGTACACACTGCATATTTAGCGAGGAAGAACAGCATACAGAAACAAAGGACAAACATTCATGTAATAAAGAATGTTAGAGCAGATTCTGGCTTTCAAAACACACACACACACTTCTAGGAGAGCCTCCCAGGTGTTAAAAAGTAGAATTAAGACACTAGTTTTACGTGAACATGACATGGCCAGAACATATAGTCACGTCCCTTCAATCCCCAGCTGCTGGGAACAGCTGCGCTTCCAAAGGGAATGAGGGCTATACAAAAATATCAACAAATTTCATACGTGTACAAATAGTCAAAATTCAGATGCAAAACCCTTTCTAATCCAAGGTTGGCCCAACCAAACAACTCAAGAGGTCAGCTGGAGTTGCTGCACTTTAAAGCAGGGTGAGCCTGCGACCCTCCAGATATTGTTGGACTACAACTCCCATCATTCCTCACTATTGGCAATGCTGACTGTGGCTGATGGGGTTTGGAATCCAATATCATGCAGGGCTGCATTTTTCCCACACCTGATTTAAGGGCATCGCCAGCATGGTGTAGTGGTTAAGAGCGGTAGACTCATAATCTGGGGAACCGGGTTCGCGTCTCTGCTCCTCCACATGCAGCTGCTGGGTGACCTTGGGCCAGTCACACTTCTCTGAAGTCTCTCAGCCCCACTCACCTCACAGAGTGTTTGTTGTGGGGGAGGAAGAGAAAGGAGAATGTTAGCCGCTTTGAGACTCCTTAGGGTAGTGATAAAGTGGGATATCAAATCCAAACTCTTCTTCTTCTTCTCCTCAATATAGAGGAAATGGTAATGATTAAAGAGGTCTTCAGTGTTTGAGGTCTAAGGTTTACAGGTTCAAATAAAAAAACTATATAATACATTTTTCATTTATGGCATTGTAATGTTGCTCCATTTGTAAAGTTTCCTGTTTAACCTCAAACCACACCAACAAGATGTCAACAAACTTGTCTTCTCCTGTGTTTTGGATCAGTTGTCAAAATAATTTGCACATTAGCCAGCTTATTCTAAGCACAGTCCAAGAAAAATCAGAGGCCAGCTTAATGTTTTCCTTGTGTAGCGATATCAAGGGTAATACAAGAATAAATTTGGATCCCGGAAGAAGATAAATGAATATTGCATTCCTTGACCATTACACAAGGTCTCTCAAGTCCCATGCAATGGGAGGGCCCAAAATGTATGCAAGCGCATAAAAAATACACACACAAAGGCATGTGCATCCCATATTTTCCTTCTGGCGACTCCTTCCATTGGAGTTCAGCTTTGCCAAAGGAAGGGGATCTTGCAGAATGAAGAGAAGAGATAGTAGACCTGTAAATACTACCCTTTGCATTTCTCAAAATAAGAATTTAATATTCAAGGCTGAATCTTGAGCAAGGATGATATATGGTTCTCTCCCCCCAGCAAATTATATACTGGTATATATTATCCTGATTTGAGAGCAGATGTGTAGTGTAGTGTTTGCAGATACAGTGGTACCTCGGGTTACATATGCTTCAGGTTACATATACTTCAGGTTACAGACTCTGCTAATCCAGAAGTAGTACCTTGGGTTAAGAACTTTGTTTCAGGATGAGAACAGAAATCGTGCTCTGGCGGCGCAGCAGCAGCGGGAGGCCCCATTAGCTAAAGTGGTGCTTCAGGTTAAGAACAGTTTCAGGTTAAGAACGGACCTCCAGAATGAATTAAGTACTTAACCCAAGGTACCACTGTAATGAACAAGCTAATTCACTTCCTAACTCACTTCCTAAATAGTTAGAATGGCAGAATTCATTCCACTGCAATATGCATTAATCTGGTTGTCCTTGGAAATATGGACATATAGTTAAACTTCAATGACTTAATGGGGAGTCAACATTGTTAGGGTACTTCCCAATGAGCTAGAATCAGGAACTTTGGGAATGGGTACTCCAAAGTAAGCTGGTTATTTGAAAAAACAACAACTGAAAAGTGGATATTTACTACTCTCTGTCTAAACAGGGGGCCTTTTTTTTTTGTCCTGCCTGCAACAACAACAACATAACACTCCCCTTGGGGAAGAGTGAATAAGGGCAATAGTTGTCAGAAAAGTCTCAATATGTCAACTGGAAATGATCCATAACATTTTCTGCTAGGAAATCACAACGTTTTAGTATAGTCTGTTTCTGGGTAGAAAACAACGCCTTGAACTTCATTTGCTATAACTGGGGCAGCCTGCTAGGACTACCTGCATCTAGTTTCACTGAAGATCACTGGCATCTGTTACCAGATCCCTTTTCTCTAATATAAGAGCTTTTTTCTTTATAGGAGAGGGATGGGTTTCAGCTGGTAGGGTGCAAAAAGAATCAAAGAGGCCTGCTTGCAACAATTAGAGAAGGGGTGGTCCCGTGGCTGAGCACGCCAATATCATGTTTGGTACATCTTATGCCAGCAAAGCGTGTTAGACCACACTTGGGGTGTAAGAACTCTACTGCCTCTTCAGACAGACTGTGCTGTGGGCCTGAAGGATGGTGAAGTGAGCAGCTTGTTGAATGCAAGATTCACTGGGCAACAATGAATGATGGGAAAATGTAGATCAGAAGCTATTAACTAAGATTTGATTTTCCCTCGTCAGTTTTGTTCTTTTCGATCTATCTTATCCTGCAAACTAATGGCCTCATTTTTCATCATCCCCATCTATAAAATTGCATTCAAAACTAATTTATTTGCTGCATTTCAGTTCAGCTGTCAAAATGCCTTTACGTATACTTTGTTATCTAATTGATGTGCCCTCCACTGTACTTAAATCTATGATTACATAAAGCTACTACGTTCTAATCTCCTTTGTGCATCTGATGAATCAGTCTGTTGAGCATGAAAGTTTACGAAATAACAAATAAGTTAAGTCCAAACTTCCAGTTATAGAGAAATACTTAACGGCTGGCATTCACCATCTCCCAGCTGAATCTTCTAAGTGGCGCATGGCTGAAAAGACATGTAGCAAGACATCACCAGTTTGCATTTCCCCACCCACTTCAAGCGGGAAGCAGTGAAATGGTGTCTGGAAGTAGAAATTTCAACTACATGTTACCAGAGAGTTGAAAAATGATGCATGGCTCAGCAGCACCCATGCATCTCCCTGTAATGAATTGAATGGAAGTAAGTTGTGTTGGGACTTACATCTAAGTAGACATGTTAAACCACTTAACTGAGACTTGATGGTACAAATTAACAGAGCAGTTTGACTGAACACCTATCAGTGGAAACAATCTGTCGCTGTATAAAGTGCCAGAGGTCTTGAACCAGATGTTCAGACTCTGCTCACTATGCCAGAAAGGGGAAATCACTGGTGCCTTAAGCTAGCTATCCACTGCTGCCAATATGGGCCAGGAGGAGGTACTGCAGCTCATTCAGAAGTTTGTCATCGGGCTCAAGGGGCCTTATAAAAAAAGATAAAGGACCCCTGACAGTTAAGTCCAGTCTCAGACGACTCTGGGGTTGTGGCGCTCATCTCACTTTACTGGCCAAGGGAGCTGGCGTTTGTCCGCAGACCGTTTGTCCAGGTCATGTGGCCAGCATGACTAATCCGCTTCTGGCGAACCAGAGCAGTGCACGGAAATGCCATTTACTTTCCCACCAGAAAAAGTAAGTAGACCTATTATCTACTTACACTTGACATGCTTTCAAACTGCTAGGTGGGCAGGAACTGGGACTGAACAATGGGAGCTCATCCCGTCGTGGGATTCGAACCACCGACCTTTTGATCAGCAAGCCCTAGGCTCAGTGGTTTAGACCACAGCGCCACCTGCATCCCCAAGGGGCCTTATAGCTGGTCCATATAGCCCAGGCATAGACAAACTCGGCCCTCCAGGTGTTTTGAGACTACAACTCCCATCATCCCGGACCACTGGTCCTGTTGGCTAGGAATGATAGGAGTTGTGGTCCCAAAACATCTGGAGGGCCGAGTTTGCCTATGCCTGATATAGCCAAATCCAAAGCAAGTCCTGCTGAGTTCATGTTACTCCCCAAAGTATGTGAACGCAGGACCACAGACTTAGGTGCAGAATGGGGAACATCCAGAAATGTTAAACTTGTGAGCAGTTTCTTTATGCATACAGTGTCCAGTCATTGCTGTAGAGGTGCAACCACTGCCAAGGAGTCAAGCTGGTGAGCAGTGTGGGGCTATGCTTGCATACCTGGCTGCTGGGTAGACAGCCCTGCTCACTCCCGGACAAATGTCCCATCTATCCAATGGAAGGCCATCCTTGGGGGTGAGAAGCAAAGAGGAACAAGCACAGCAGGCACCCTAACAGTATGGAATGAAAGTGAGCTGCTTCCGTACATTGGAGGCCTAGCTCACCCTGCCTTAATCTGTTACAATTAACCTAGTTTGGCCTAGCTTTGGCGGCCTGACAGAGACAATCATGGATCTCACAGCCTTTATCTGATAGCTCTGACAACACTGTTCCATTCTGGCAATATGAAAAGCAATTCCCTCCACCCATTTATTCATGATGGACAAGGAGAAGATTCTCAGCTCAGCCCCTGCAGTTGCCTGTAGGTCTGTCCTTGTAACACTAAAGCACACCCGGCAGATTTTAATTTTTTATTATATTTTTATTAAGCACCCTTGACCTTTGTGATGAATCTGCCTCCAAGCTTCAAGGAGTAGAGCAGCTGGTGAGTGTTTAGTGACCTTCTCCGTCAGCCATTCTATCTTTTGGGGCTTCAAATTGATTTTCTGTGTCTTGGCATGCAGCTGAGTATTCAAAGTGTCCCCTGCGGGCTGAGAGCACACACAGAGAAGAGGCATAAACCACATGGAGCCGTAGCAACACCACGGCCAGGAGTTTCTAAGAGAGAGCTGAACGAGTGGATCTTAGAGAGCCCTGCACCACCATCCTCAGCACAAGAGAAAAGATGCCTTTTTAGGTGCAGTTTCTGTCATCACCAGTCAGCCATACATCATCCTTTTCATCAGCATCACCCCACAGTATTATCTACACTAGTGGCCAAAACTGTGGAAACCTTTTGGGAAAAGTGTATTTCCAAGGTTTGATGGTTCATACCACCATTTATTTTTGTAGTACAGTGGTACCTCGGGTTAAGTACTTAATTCGTTCTGGAGGTCTGTACTTAACCTGAAACTGTTCTTAACCTGAAGCACCACTTTAGCTAATGGGGCCTCCCACTGCCGCTGCACTGCCGGAGCATGACTTCTGTTCTCATCCTGAAGCAAAGTTCTTAACCCGAGGTACTATTTCTGGGTTAGTGGAGTCTGTAACCTGAAGTGTATGTAACCTGAAGTGTATGTAACTCGAGGTACCACTGTAGTGCCATAAAATTATATATCAATGGAAAGATAATTTAATGAAGAATGCAGTGCAACAAAGTTAGTTCAGTTCTCTGTATTCTATCAAAAGTTATAGCCAAATAACCAGAAAAGAGTTGAGATGCAATAGCTTCCCTTCATTTGAATGTAGCCAATGAGCATGAGTGTTCAGAGTGTTCCTTCAGACAGTGACCTTCAGATGGTTTAAACAAGATTTATCCTCCTGGAAGCTTCACAGCCACCTAGGATATCTCCTTTAGGCTGTGAGAAGGTGAGTTTACATAGGCGAGTGGAGATTTGAATCTAGATCTCCCTGCTCTGAATCAGCTCTCTATCCAATGCAGCACACACTGCAACCAGATTGGTTGTCCCCCTTTCCATTTCGGCCTGCCATACAAGAGGAAACACGCAAGGCAGCTCCCTTTATGCAACATACGCATAAAACTCAACCCCAATGGACAAATTCCTTATTTATTCGGCGGGACTGTAATGACAGTATTACCTTTTGCCTTGCTCTGCTTTAAGTTCAGCAGCTAGCTTGATTCTGATGGTTTGCTACAGAAACCCTGTCCCTAACTGACTTTGCCTGATGTTACTGTTTCTGAAAACTGTCACAAAGCAGCCAGGAGCAAATACTACATGCAACATGACATCAACTGAAGCCAAATGCTGCCCCTGAAATATAGAAGCGCTTTCCATGAGCACCAGAGGGTAAAATATGTTAGTGCTTTCATTTAAATTGCATTAGTTGCACTATCCATCCTTTTATATGGCAGAAGACAGCAGCAGAGATTTGTCAGAGCATGTTGTGGGGGGCGGGAAAGCAATAGAAGATAAACCCCCATATATCTCAAATGTTCCTAGCAGAGGCTGTATCAGGGATTGCAGAGTTGCTGGCCTTTATGATACCTAAGGGTTTTTGTCTACCCTGGGGCCTCACAGTACACTGCTATGAGAATGAGAACAAGGACTTGGTAGGATGTCCAACTTGAAGATCTCTTTACCCATAAAGCTCACTGGGTTACCTTGAGTCACAGCCTAAGACAGCCCTAGCTCAGTCATAGAGCACGTGCCTTGCATGCAAAATATCCCAGATTCAATCCCTGGTAAAGCTGGGAAATCGCTTTCCTGAAACCCACACAAGCTTCTACAAGTCAGTGTAGTAGGCAACACCAACCTAGATGGTCTGGCTCAATATGAAGCAGCTTCCTGTCACAGATAGGATGAAGAAGGCTCAGATCATTCCCTTTAAATGTACAGTGCAACAAAATGACGGCAGAAGTCATCTTCGGGTTGAAAGAGGGTTCCCTGAGTTTGAGCCTTGACATGCATTTCTAAGACTCAAATGTGGATTACCTGCCCAAAGCACCAATGAAGGCGGTAACTAAATATGTGCTGTCTCTCGTGTGAACGCCAAGGCACATCTGGACAGACAAGACTTGAGACC
Source organism: Podarcis erhardii (assembly GCF_964252035.2). NCBI lineage: Eukaryota > Metazoa > Chordata > Lepidosauria > Squamata > Lacertidae > Podarcis > Podarcis erhardii. The sequence goes on along the minus strand of NC_138512.1, from coordinate 26,317,077 downwards.
AACACGTTTTAAAAATAATGCCTGTTAACCATCATCTGCAGCAACTTCCAACACTACCACCGTTCAAGCTGCATAGAATCAGCTGTGCTGTAATGTCCTCATTTGCCTGTCTCATGAGGTCAAGGCTGCAGAAGCAAGCAAGCAAAAGCAAGAAACCTGGAGCAAAAGCACGCAATGCAGTTCTTGCATGGAGTACAAGGGTGGAGAGGGGGACAAAGCTGCACACACGCCCTCAGCTCATTTACCTTGCAAACCACAGGGATTCACTGATCGGTGTGGCAGCTGAAAGACAATCCCTGTGTGCATCAGGAAACCTAATGCCCGGCTTGGCATGCTTCTCAACACAGAGGGAGGAGCTTGTTTGATCATCTGAATTATGGGGTTGAAATGGAAGAGGAAGAGGAGCTACACAGCAGGGCTGTAGTATCATTTCTTTTGGGTGACTGCAATTTTCAGAAGGAGCCAGCCAAGCACTTCCTTCTTTTGTGGCAAGTCGACTGGCTAAAAGTTTTCAGGACTGTTTCTATTTGTATACTTTTGAGGCTACAACTGGATGCACACCTACTTGTGAACAAGCCCCAGGGTGACTTCTGTGTAAACGTGAATAGGTCATAGTCATCAACTGGCCATTATACCCTTACTGGTTAAAATGTCTTATTTTTATTCCCAGCACAAGGCCATCTATTTACAGACATTTAAAAACACAATGTACTCCCTGCACCACTGAGGAACACTCTTGACTGGAGTCCAGGCATGCACTGGTTTGGAGCAGTAGTGCAACCAGGGCATTTTTTTCAGGCAGAACTCAGTTCTGGCACCTCTCAGCTGGGCACCATTGCCATTATAAGAGAACAGAGGTGGTGTTCATGGTGAGTTCCAGCACCTCTTTATCTAGAAAAATAGCATTGAGTCTAACTGATAACTGGAGTGACCCAGCCTTTTACTGTTTCCCCTGCAAAACCTTCTGATAATGACCTTGAACCAGAATCATCTGCCAAAGGGACTTTATCACCTCAGAGCCCTTTGGATATAGAGACTGTGAGGGAAATGACCAAAAACATCTCTGAGAAGTTACCAGACTCCCAACATGGAAGAAGTTGTTCAGTCTTTTCAGGTGAGTAGTCTGAGGGCTCATTCACACTTCTGCTTGTACTGTGCCTTGCTCCTTTCCCAGGGAAAATTTGTTCTGCTTTAGTACTAAAGAGCAGATGTCAAATTGGAAAAAACCCGAATTGCTGTTTGCTCTGACTGAGCGCTAAAGAGCAGTTTTCCCGGGGGGAAAGCAATGAAACAAGAGGAAGTGTGGATATGCCTGAATCTGCTCAGTACACCATCCAAGGCAGAATGCACAGTGTAAGTCAACCAGACGCAGCTTCTTCAAATTCACTTCAAATTCATTCAGCCCTTCACTCTGGCAGTCATCAAGTCCAGAAGGATACTTTTGACCTGGGCATCTGGGCAGATCATACTCTCTGGGAACTGTCCAAGGTCCTGCACAGCTTTGATCCACTTACTTGGCCTTGTTTCCTGCCGATGAACAACTTTGCTCAAGTTCAATTCTTTGCTGGAGTGCAGCCAGGCCAGAACAGAACAGAACAGGATAACAACAAAATACAACAACAACAGGCAATCTATTGGTTACTTGCGAAGCTTATGTGTGATCTAAGAGTGGCAACCCAGCACCCTCTGCAACATATTAAGGGACCCTGAAAGGCACCAATACACCACACAAGACAGATGTATTGGGGGCAGCAACAGGGGTTGGGCTGACAATATATTTCTGCAAATCTGTAATATTAGTGTTGACTAATATTTGGAATTCTTGTTGAGTAGCGCTGCAGGCAGGATTTAATTTTAGCTGCTGCTCACCAGGCTGAGCAGAAAAGCTTACCTTTGTTGCCAAGGCTCAGGTCTAGTATATGTGGAATCATAATAAAGAAAAGATAGGAGGCCTATTAAGAGCAGAGTTCATGTTTCACATACTGAATGTCCTAAGTTCAATCCCTGGCATGTCCTGTTTCAAGAATTATCCCTTGGAGAGACACTACCAGTTTCAAGGCAGAGAGCCTCTAACTCGCTTCAGTCTTTTCCACATACCTAGGAAAATCATAGCTGAATCATAGCTATGATTGTGAATCATGTGAATCATAGCTCGTATGCTCCATCCATAGTACAACAAAGATAAAAAAGACACACTTTGAGATGCCTTGCTCATTCACCAAACAGAGAAATCAAACCCAGCCACACACAGCACTCTAGATTAGCATAGTGCATCCTTGTTGCATTGAAACCTAGGCACACACACACACAAAATGTAAGTGTCCTATTATAGCCTTGTTGCACTGACTTCTTTACAACAGGAGCAATATTTGCTGGTTTCATACCCTAATTTTGCTGCTGTGACCCAGTTCACATACAGTTTTGTGCTGTGGCTGATTTGTTCCCTCCCCTCCCCCCAGCAGAGTGAACCACTAAACAGATTTGGTTGTTGCTGATAACTGGCGAGGCGCATCCAACAGCAAACCAATTGGGTAAAGAGCATGTCAACAAGAATAGCAATCAAAGTGCAGTTAAGGGTTTTGTAGGTTAGAGGGCAAAATAAATTCAAGTCGAGTAGCTACTGTACATAGTAGCCCTCTGTGAGTGACAGGAATGGAACAGAATTCCCTAGGAAACAACTACGGGGAGGAGTTTTCTCTGTGTATGCTCTGATTAATCTCATCTGTTTGTTTTCCTGGAAACTGGATGTCCCAGATGCCATTGTCTCTATTATGAAAGTTTATCTGGTCTGGTTTGATCCTGATCCTCTACAATTTGCTTCCACTAACCATTGTTTTCCTAATGATCTTTTTAAACCGTTAAGCTACATGTATCATACCCTTTTTTTGGGGGGGGGGGACTGTGTGACCTGTAGTGAAATTCAGAATGCTGCTTGTAAAGGTCCCTGAAATATTAATAGTTGCCTTTTACACTGTTTTCTCAAAATGCTAGCAGCAACAACCCTGGCAAATTACTATTTCTAGACATACATGTGCTCACGCTCGCACTCAGCCACTGCATGTTACAGCAATTATTGAAATGCCCCCTTGAAACCATATCACCATCATTTTATGCATTTTAAAGGCAAATTATGCATGCACTATATGAATTTTCCTAACGTGTGACACCGTACTTCACTAAACCCATTTCACTTTGGAACATATTTTACAGATTAGGCATTGCTACCCAAAAACCTCAATAAGGATAATCAGCATTCAGAAGGCAATTCATCATGACATTTACAAGCTAACTCAACAAGCATCGTTTATGAGCTACGCTGCCATATATATCTATATATCTATATATCTATATATATGGAAAATAGCATTTATATTCTCTCTCCCTCTCTCTCTCACACACACATTCACACACACACACACACACACACACACACACACACACACAATGATGATCCTTTAAGTATATTCCAAATAAAGCAGAGTTAAAGAGAATTAACATCCTGACTGTGGACAGAAATGGGGCACATTTTCACATCCCTACAGAAATTATGCATTGTGAAAAGGTTCTCAGCAAGTGAGAGAGTGTGTAGGCTAGCTACCGGTTCATCTACAGAGTGTTCTGCACATCTGCCTGAATCTAGTCCAGGGAAAAAGACTCTCAATCCCAAAAAGCAACTCAGCAAATGGAAGTAGGGAAGGAAAACAATGCTCGTATCAGCTTTTCCCAGCACTTTAAAAAGAGAAAGTGCCAAAAAAGGGCATTCTTGTTCCAAGCCTCTCAGATTAGGTATGTGACTGTTAAGCAGGCTTATTCATTTATTATACATACATATGTACACACACAGGTACGAAGGAGAAGTAACAAAGGGACGTCTTTTTTCCATTCCTTTTAAAAAGACAACACAGAGACACAACACAGAGACACCACCACAACATCACAACTGTGAGTACTCACAGCTCTGAGTACAGGAAGTGAAGATTCCCCACATTGTCTATGTAGTTTGCAGGACTTAGCCATGGCAGAACCAACAACAGCAGAGCCTTCATTTTCCAAGCGCAAGATTTAAAACTGCTGCCCCTTTCTCTCTCTCTCTCTCTCTCTGTCTCTGCCTCTTGATTTCTCTGTGATGGGACACAGAACTTCAAGCTTTTTTTATGCCAGCCAATTCCAGCCTCCCCCCCCCCTTCGTTTTTTAAACAAGCCTTTCAATTTCAACACAATCGAGAGCACATTATGAACTAATGCAAATCCCTTAAATGAAGCTATGCTGGAAAAAAAATCATTGACCTGTAAGAGGATTACTTGATCTGATTCTCAGATGGAGGTTAGATGTGAGGGTTTAAGGGAGAGCAGAGCATGGTTGGTGCGAGGCGAGGCAGTGACTTATTGCTGCAAAAAAAGCAGGCTGATGCACAGGGAAAAGACCTGCCTCCTGCACTCTTCAGAGTGGTTCCTCAGAAGCAGCTGGTACATTTACATCACTGGTCGGAGAGGCAGATGGGTTATGAGCTCGGCTGCATAACAAAAAGAGGGCAGGAAGGAACCTGAACGTGGCAAAATGGGAAGCCACACAGGCAGGTCAGAAGCAGGAGGCGTAGACTGCAAACATGGACTGTCCTTTCAACGCTCCATCATGACGCTGTCTGATCTGATTCAGCCAGATGGAGGGAGCGGGGAGCTATAAAACAGGAAGGCTTCTGATTATCCAATCCAGATTTGGATTGGGGAGCAAGTATTGCAAGTGGATTTAAAATGAAAACAAATGCAATTAGGCTTACACCCTTTCCAACACTTGGACTTGGTATCCCATTAAATAAGCAGGCTGCTTCGTTAATGACAACGTCTTGATGGGCAGCGCTCAAGTGCACAGCATGTAATCAAGTGATGCATTCTGCTCATCACTTTGGGGTAGGTAAAAGGAAACATACTGGCAGCTATGGATTTCCCTTCCACATCCTTCTTTCTGAGATACAGTGGTACCTTGGTTGTCAAACTTAATCCATTCCAGGAGTCTGTTTGACTCCTGGAAGCATTCGAAAACCAAGGCGCAGCTTCCAATTGGCTGCAGGAGCTTCCTGAACTCAATCGGAAGCCGCGTCGGAGGTTGGCTTCCAAAAAATGTTTGCAAACCGGAACACTTACTTCCGGAGCCAATTTGTTTGGGAGCCAACCAAGGTACCACTGTATGTGGCTTATTCATAAAATGTTGCCTCCAAAACAGCTCCGTGTGGATCTCCAGCCCTGAACAGTCTATTATTCATCCTACTTGTAAAATTCAGCTTCTATTACTACATAGCCTAGGTCGCGGGAGATCTTGCCAATAATAGCTTCTTATAGTCCCTACTGACCAGTTTACTGAGGTATCTCAAGAGAAGGCTAAATGCGGGTTTTCCTGGAATGCTCCTAGACTCTGTCCAGGAAGCCAGCTATACAGATTATCCAACTAGCTGACATCATTATATAAGTCAACCATGTAGAATAGTTGGGGTGAGAACAGGGCAGGTAATTAAAACATCCCAGGAAATGGTTTAATGGAATTTGCTAAGGCTAAACTGGTCCCAGTATGGGCCAGCACTTAGACTGGAAACCTATGTAAACAGTGGGGCAAGATATAATTAATTTCTGGGTGGTGATTACTGCAATGTTTATTTTTTAGCTGCTCTTCAACCCAGGCTCTTGGAGCAGGTTACATATTAAAACCATAAAGACAGTGGAATACAGCAGAGTACACCAACCCAAATGAAACCTGAATTGCAGGTGAGTGTCACCCCCAGAAAAGCCCCTACAATCTCACTGTCAAAGTTGAATTCAAGAAAAACCCAACAGAGCATAGCTAGTACCACATTGCAATAAAACAACAGGTTTTGGCTTGCAAGGGGTTGGGTCAAATGCCTCAGGAAAGGAAAGAGAAGAGGACTATTTAGACCAGGCCACCTGCTTTCTTGGGTCTACTTTCTGAGATAGGGCAGAGAAAATTGCATTAGCTACTGAACCAGTTTCACTAGGTTACCTGAGGTCAAGTGGTGTCCCTGAAGGTATTTGAGGAAGCCTAAAAGTGGATTCCAGCCAAAGGCAGACAACAAAGCACTACTGCAAAAATAGAACTTGGCCCATTTCAAATTCCTTCGAAGTGCAAAATAAATCTTAAATTTAGCCTGACAGCAATTCAGTCAACTAGGTGGGTAAGGGATCATTTTAATAAGGGATAAATTTAATGAAGCACAAGGGAGGCAAGCTCAGACAGGTAGAAACTAAGTACAAATAAAGAAACTTGCCCAAGACTACATATTTTCTGAGAATGAAAACAAAGACAGATTTTTCCTCCCTTCGACTCTGGTCCAATCTAGCCAACTAGAGACCACTGCCTCCATGTGAAAATGTCCAAAATCTGCAGCTGGGCAATATCTTTATCTGGGCCAACCAAAATGTCACAAAATAATGGGCTTCAGAGTATTGGTTAGGAATACTAGTTTGTAATATCATATGTTACAACAAAAGAGAGGGCCTTGGGTTTCCACAGCTGGCTGTATCTTTCCTATAGTTGTTAAAGGCAATTCACATTGGAAAATACACAGTAAATACAGCCCTCATAACAGGTGGATCAGAATGATCCCATGTTGTAAATCACTGTGCCTCAGCTCCACAGCAGAAATGTTCATCACAACCAGATAGTCCTGATCCACCCAGTGAGTAAAATATTACAGCGGAGAAGGGATTCATACACCCTCAATCCGCATGGTGAGTCCTGCCAAAAATGTTATTGTGAAGTGTGGGGAATCTGCCACACTGGGGAGGCCATGTTTTATATTTACAAAAGAAAACAATTCAGAAGAAAGGGAACAAGAAAGAGAAATAATATTGGGCTGGCTTTATACTTTGACTACTCTAATTTTCCCAGTACCCAATCCAATAGGTATAAGGTGAACATATTTATGACATTATGAGGATCCAAAACATAATTGGTTAATGGTTATAGAAACTCTTCATCTTTTGAAGGCATGATGTTCTTCTGATATCCTAAAAAAACACCCCAACATATTTAAGGGTCTGATGGGAAACGTGTAGCCTGTTGTTCTATATAGACCATCCATATTCCATTTTAATATGCCCAAACCCGTATACCTCAAACATATGAAAATCAGCATCCACACACACTTGTGGCACTTTCACACACTGCTTCAATATCTTAATCAGGCTCCGAGGTGTAAAGTATCACCAATATAAAGCTGCAGATTTCAGCTCTTTAAGATTTAACTAAAGTGAAAAAGAATGGGGAGCTTTAAAGATTCATTTTAGGAGAGGTTTTCCTCGTGTTTTGTTTGTGTGCATAACTTTCATTCTTCTCATACTGTGACTCAACAAAGTGGAATAAGGCTTTACCAATAGCCCTTGAAGATATGAAATATCTCCCTCTGGTGTATCCAACTAGGGCACAGTCTTCCATTAGTAACTGCTACAGCCTCACTAGGGAGACTCACCTCCTACTTTTTACAGTGAACTAACTTGCAACAAAACCTGTTTGTTTTCTTGTTGGAAAAAAAAGCCATTAGCTGTCACACAAAGGACACTGATGTGATTCCTGTCAGTGGGGGGGGGGGGAGCGGAAATATACAGAAGGACTTACCCATTCTGAAAATGCTGCTGAAGGTTACAGCGTTGCACGACCTCTGAGCAGTGCTCTGTGAAAGGGCAGCTAACCATTAGTTTATCCAAGAGTTTATTGACTAATATGCTTGACTTTCTGCAAGACTGTAGGGTCAGAGTTTTGCGATCCACTGGGCAAAAGTCTTTTTCCACTAGGAAATCCGTAAGGCAAATTGTGCAGTAGGTGTGGCCGCATGGCGTGTCCAGAGGTTGAAGCAGCGGTTGCAAGCAAATGTGGCAGATGAGATCGTCATCCACATCTTCTGTGTAGCTATAGACATGGTTCTCTTCTGGGAAGTGGGGCTGGCCACAGATCAAACATAAGGGTTCTTCTGAGCTTCCTTCCACTCCTTCTGATGGGTCTTTTTGACTCATCTTGGGGTAAACGGCACGAGGGGTAAAGAAAAGGTAACTTCTATCCAGATGTTAATCTTAATCCACAAAACTGCCTGCTGTTCCTGTGGGTCTTCAAACCTGTAGGGGAACAGAGCAAAGATCAAATGAAATTGTGTTGCAGCTTCTGTTGTTGATAATTTCAGGGAACAGGACGCAACAGACAAACCTTATTGTGCAAGCCAGTGATCCAAAGCTTAATAGGAGTTTGTGTTAAAGAACAGATAACAGCAGAAATGGTTACAGGTAGGTAGCTGTGTTGGTCTGCCGTAGTCAGTGGCATAGCGTGGGGCGTGCAGGGGGGGCCGGCCGCACCGGGCGCAACATCTGGGGGTTAGGGTTAGGGATAGGGTTAGGGGGCGCAAATCCAGGGTTAGGGGGCGCAAATTACTTGCCTTGCCCCGGGTGCTGACAACCCACGCTACGCCACTGGCCGTAGTCAAAACAAAATAAAAAAATTCCTTCCAGTAGCACCTTAGAGACCAACTAAGTTTGTTATTGGCATGAGCTTTCGTGTGCTGTCAGTCAACTCTGTATGCGGTTTTTGTCAGCCACTCATCTTTCGGCTTCTGCACCCTCACCTCTCCGCCAATATGCAATATGTGGAACTATAACATTATTATTCAATATTTATTGCATTTACATTTTGCCTTTCTACCAATAAGCTCAAGCTGGTGTCACTATTCTCCCTTTTTTTAATCATCACATGTGTGGCAGGTTAGATGGAGAGTGTGTGACTGGCCCAGGGTCACCCAGTAAGCTTTAAGGCCAAGAGGGGATTTGAATCTGGGCCTCTTCCATCCCAGTCCTTCATTTTATCCTACACAACACACTGATTCTCATAATACTGACCTACCTTACAGGGTTGTGAGGATTATTGACATAAAGATTACAGAAGAGTTTGAGCACTCAAAAAATAGATGCTCTGTATGATTGTTGTTGGGATGTGGGTGGTGCTGTGGTCTAAACCACAGAGCCTAGGGCTTGCCGATCAGAAGGTCGGCGGTTCAAATCCCCGCGACGGGGTGAGCTCCTGTTGTTCGGTCCCAGCTCCTGCCCACCTAGCAGTTTGAAAGCACGTCAAAGTGCAAGTAGATGAATAGGTACTGCTGCAGCGGGAAGGTAAACGGCGTTTCCGTGCACTGCTCTGGTTCGCCAGAAGCAGCTTAGTCATACTGGCCACATGACCTAGAAGCTGTCTGTGGACGAACACCGGCTCCCTCGGCCTATAGAGCAAGATGAGCGCCGCAACCCCAGAGTCATCCGTGACTGGACCTAATGATCTATTAGGTGCACTTTGCACCTTTACCTTTATGATTGTTGTTACCCAACAAGTAGGGAACACAATAGGGCAAGATAAACCTATGTGTTCCATGTTGTTTAACTTGCGGTGTTGTTGTTTTTACTCATGTTATTCCTTAGAGTTGCAACCAGTACCTGTGCTTTTTCTGCAAGCACCACATCTCCATGAAATGGGTGATAAACACTCTATATCATACATATATAGGGTGGCAACTTCCTCTGGTCTGCTCTTGATCGGCTCTCATGTCTTCACAAAATCCTAGTGGTGTATATCCAAGCTGTGAAACAGCTGTTAAAAACACATGGTTCATGCTTGGGGCGGGGGAAGGCAGGGAAAGACAGATGGATTACTGATCTGCATGGATGACCCCAAGACACTGACATCAGGGTCAACGTCTAAGACTCTGGGTGATATAATGATGACACTTTAAAATCATCCTTATGCCACTTTGCAGCAACTTATTATTTACCTCATCACATGGCGGCTTAGCCTAAAGAATAATCACTCACAGAATATATTTTTAGAGTTGGTGTGAAGTTAGTGCCCAGGGAGTCTCTGGAAAAATCTCGCCATTGTGGCAAAGAGCTGCAAGTCTGAATTTTACTTAATGTACAAGAGCCATGTCAGAAGATCCTGGAAATCACTGCGGCACTGAGTTCAAATTTCACTTTTAAGCTTGTAACTTCAGAGTAGGAGTTCCTGGATATCTCTGCAACCACCATCATGATTTTCAGTGAATTAAACAGGAGGAACTTTGATGCATGATGTTGTACGCATCCCAGTCTCCTTGTTAATACAGATTTTCCTTTCTGGGGGTGGGGGAAACCCTGATTAATATTGTTAAGACTGGTATAGTTGCGTGGACAGGCGGAGTCCCCCCAGATCCTGAGCGCCCCCCGTGATGTGGAATAATGACTCAAGACAACGTGCTATGGGATTAAATTGGCCACAACTTTATTAAATTTTAAATGTGGGTAGACCTTGGCTCAGGTATTGGGCGTTCTCCCTCCCCAGTCCCCAGCCGGGGACGTAGGGAGCATCAGGGTTATCCAGTGTGTGTGTGGGGGGGATGGGCCGGCTCTGGAGAACATATGTTCAAGCAGAGATAACTGCCCCCGTTACGCCGCCACCGCAGGGGAGAACAATGACGACCTTTCGGCGTACGGTCAAAGCCTCCCTTCAGAAACCCCTTTAACGGGGAACCCTGGTATTGCGGCTGCAAAGAGGAAGATAGACTAAATGGTTCCGCCCAAGGCCTGATACCGCCAAAGTTGTGACGTTTTGCTACAGGAAAGGCGAAACCTGCCAATGCAGGGAAATTCCTTTCAGGCCCTTTAACAGCAACCTTGATGTAGCAGCGCCCACATACCTGTGAAGAAAAGTTAACCTGCAAACCTGTGAAGAAAAGTTAACCTGCAAAACAAGAAATTAACTGAGGGTGGGTAGGGTGGGAGAAGCTCTGGAGCCAAGTGAGGATTCTCAGGTAAGATCCTCCCTCTATTGTGTGGGCAGGTAATCCCTCCCCTACCTGGCCTGGTCTCCTTGGCAACGCTTTCCCCAGGTGGGATTGGACAGCTGACTGAGGTAGGCGGAGACCTCCAGGTATCCCACCTGAGGGAAGGCAAAGCCAAGCCTATGCTGATGGTGCCGCTCCAGATCTAGGGCTGCGCGCGTCCACGCAAAGGGCGCCCCCCGTTTTTATGCGGGGAGCGGTCATTGTGAAAACTCCCAAGGTGTCACTGTTTCAAAACAAAACGATTTAAGTTTTTGGATATAGTTTGTTTCTGACATGCTGTGTGACATGTCTTAGAGGTATAGTTAGCATCCATTTGTCTTGAGAGGTGGAATGCAGAAGGTGAATAATGATAAAATCAGGAAAGGTATGGACAGTGCTGTGCTACCCCGAATTCTGGTTAAGGGGGAATGAGAAGGAAAATAGCTTGGCAAAAGGCTTCCATGTGGAAGTGCCCTGTACCTTCCAAACTGCAAAAATACATTTCCTTTTTTCCTGCCTCATTCCACACCTAGTCATGATTCAAGGCGGGCTTCCCAGTGGACCCCACAAAATTCTGCAGCATCTCTCTTATTGAAGGCATAACTCTGCCTGCTGCTTCAGTATGAAATCCATTCCCTAGGGAGACATTATGTTTCTCTAGCATTCAGGATTACATATGAAAAAGAAAAGTACTATAACCGCTATAGCCCTGAAAGATTATACAACAATTTCATTAATGCCAGTGGGAGGGGGGGGAGAATCCCTTCTCGATTTACTACTTGTGGCAGGCATCAGATAAAAGCAAAGATGGATTAGGGTCACTATACAATATTTATGTTAGCCACAGCCTATATCCATAATGCAAGTAATGTGCTGTGCCTTATTCTGTCGTCATTCCCTAGAGGTGTCAGGTTTGATTCTGTTTATTTAATCTTGAGGATACCAAAACAAAATAGAAAGGTTGTATAAATGCATGATTAACAACCTGGCATTCAGGTCATTAGCAGGGCAACTCTTAAGCATGTTTACTCAGAAGCAAGACCCACTGAGTTCAATGGCTTGTATCCAATGCTTTTCCTACTTACTGAAGTCCCATTGAAGTTAATGGGCATGACTTAGATCCGAGGGAAGGTGCATCCCGTTTCCTTGCTTAAGGCACTCCCCACTGGACCAGCCTGCTGATGGGCCCTTACGCACCTTCACTTGCCTCCTCCATCACTACCACAAGGGCCACAGTCATTCAGCTTTCCAACCGATGTACCAGCACTGCACTTCCACAAGGAGGAAGAGGGGTGGATGATGCATGGTTACAAGGCAAAAGTGTGTCTTTTGGTCCCACAGCTGACTCAGGCCACAGCATGGGATCCAAAAAGATGTACGTCTTTTGGGTCCACACTCTGGCACAGCCAGAGCACAGGAGCCCAAATGGGACATCCAGGATTGGGATCAGAAGTCAGGGTGGCTTCTGTAAATCTGGGGCGTACCACATAAAATGGGAGCGTCACACAATGTGATATAGAGGCCAGCCCAGTTAAAGTAGGCCTGAGGCCTAATGTGTGAGATGTGGCTGGAGATGAAGACCTCATGAGGGAAAGCCAAGAGATCATGGTGGGGCAGAAAGAGTTGAGAGCAAGAAAGGGTTGTGGCCAGTGGAAAGGTGTAGTTACATTTGCTATTTACTTATAAAAGTATTTATAATACCGCCCTCTCAGATATCAGGGAGGTGTACAGAATTTTTTTAAAATTAAAAACACACACACATTAAAAGCAGTACAGTTCAACACAGTTTTCCCCTGTGCACTGTTCTATGCCAGCATTTTAATTGTGAGGAACCCAGGCAGAGCAAAACAAACGTAACTCCGCCTAGAGCATGTAGGGTGGTGATATATGTAGTGAAATTTCAGCTCCTACCACTCCAGCTAACCTCTCCCTTCTCTTGGATCTCTGTGGGAAACAAAAATTAGTGAAGAAGATGCCTGAGGCTGTGTTACTGATCGGGGTGCAACTAGGTGCTTAAAGGACTGGGGCACAAGTCTACACTTCTCCTGCTCACCAGACTACCTCCCTAACAATACACCTCCTGGTTATGTTTCTGCATCAGTTATTAACTGACCAGTCCCTCCCATCTGCTTAAAAATTCCAGTCAGTTGACAGAACTTGTAACGATGCCAACCATACCTTGACGCTTCAAGGGATTCCAACGTGCTGTCGAAAAATTAATCAGCTTTCATTACAGGCAGTTAGAGGTTGCTACCATTTTGTAAACGAGTGCGGCCTGACACACAAAGAATTTATAGAAAAGTCACCTCAGTGAGTCAGCATCTGGGGTTGTGAACAAGAGCTTTAGATTGTGAAGCTATTGCTCTATCACCTCTCTCTCTGCCTCGCTCTCTTTTGTGCAAGACTCCAGAGCAGTTTATCCGGTTGAAAGCAGGTTTAGCTGGAATATGGTGCTTTCTTTTACAGGTCATGAATACAATTATATCCACAATGATAATAATAATAAAAAAAACAGGCCGAGACAGAAGCATTGCTCCCTTCAGGCCATATTCTGCTGTTGTAATAAAGAAGATCAAAAAGACCCAGTACAGACACATATAGTCAAGTCAACACAGACACGGGTACGTGTCAGTGTGTTAAATCCACAAATTCCAGACTGTAGGCTTTTTACTTCATACTAAGAGTCTGACCTAATGACATCCTACACAGTGCTGGCACAACCTACATTGTAGTATACAGAGCAAGTCCCAGCTAACTTTCTGCACCCTTGGAGACAGATACTGCAGCTCTGAATTACTGCCAGTTCAAGTGAGAAACTGGCAACTCACTCAAGAAGAAATGATACTCAAGAAGTGAGGAACTGCTAGCGGGAACGGTATTTGGTTCTTGGGCACTGCTTGGTTTCCTGCTGTGGCTCATTGATGCGGGGAGGGAGGGAGACATAGCAAGGTAAGGCAAGACTTTGTTGGATCAGGCCCTTGTGCTGTAATCAGAAGATGACATAGAAAATTCAGTGCCAAAATTTGCTACCTGCTGTTCTCTTGCTCACAGGAAGTAGCTCATTCCTGAAGCACAAGCCCATAGGAGGGCTGATTCACATGAAACATCTTGTGGCTTATATCGTGCCTTGCAGAATGTGATTTGTAGCTCGCTGTCTGGCATTCCAGAGTGTAGCACAGGTGATCAACCCAACAGAAGAGCCACTTTAAATATGCTGCTGACATGCCTGGACTGAGTCTTTGGTGACATCCACACCGTGTGTTTAAAGCTTACGGATTCTCCCAAAGAATAATGGCAGCTGTGGTCCGTTAAGGGTGCTGCATGTCATGCAAGATCATCTTATATAAGTTGTTGTGGGGATGTTTAATAAGCTTCTTGTTTTATTTGACCCTAAAATGATTATGTGGTTTTTGGCAACTGTAGCATTAGTAACAATTGTTTGCAGGGGGTCTTCTATTTATATATGCAGCCGGCATTTTTTTCTGAACTCTAAATACAACCTTGTTTTGTCATGGCACATGGTTAAAAACAAATACATTTTGACTGTCTGTCTTTGCTTTTATTAAGCATCACGAGACTATTAACCTCAAGGCTGGGGATTTGAGTCCCATACTGGGGGGGGGGGGAGAGATTCCTACATTGCAGGGGGTTGGACTAGATGACCCCAGTGGTCCATTCCAACTCTATGATTCTGTTCATCATATTTGTATGTATGATAGTAACCTTAAAGCACTGATATCTCAACTAAAGTACAGCCAAGATGTTCAATGAATGTAAGTATTCCACTTGCAGAGCACATCTGAAATGAATAAGTAGAACCTATGATGTCCTAACTTTAAATACTAGAAGTGGCCTTTCAAAGCCTTGAAATACAACATAAAATTCAACTGCTGCTCATACCACCAAAACTATTACAGCAATTGTCTTGTTTTTATGACACCTACCATTGGCTGACATCTGATGAGCTGTAGCACAAGATTTATTTGGATGGTCCATCTGAAACATGCTTATTATGTGTGCCAATAAAAGAGTCAGACACATAAATAGATTTAAGAAGGCCACAACTTTATTTTAAACGGGCAACTTTTAACAATTAACAGCCCCAGACCAGTCATTAAGGAGATCCCTGTGCTCCTGAGGCCCAGCATGGCTGTCCCACCAATTGACCTATCCCCAACTGGGCAAGCCTGCCCAATCCCAGGGTCAGTTGAATGCCAGCTGCAAATGGCAGCCACTTGTACTTTGCCACCCCAGCTTGTCCCTAAGGAGATGGCAATCTGTGCTAAGCTCTCCACCTTTCCTTGACAATGATGTTACCTCCCAGGCTCTTTCTCACCTCTAAAGGGCTCCTCCTCAGTCGCTGGCCACCTGCCAAGCCGTGACAAAAATTAACAAGTCCAATTAGACCAATTAAAGCTAGAACATATCCCATCCCAACTACAGTGCCCTGGGGAAGACAACAAGCCTGCTCTGCAAAGGCCAATTCTGCAGAACATGCAAAAATTCCCTCCTAACCCTGTAAGGTGGATCCAAGACTCTCAGGGCAACTGCTAAAAACTGGGAGAGGAGAGCACTGCCTGCCTCACAAAACTAACCTTGGGCAAAGGGCGGGACTGCCTTAAATATGCTGGTTTCCCCCTTCTTGTACCAAAGGAACAATTGCCCTCACACAGTGGTGGACTTGGGTACTATGGGGCCCTATGCAAGGCCAAAATTTGGCGCCTCCTTCAGCCCTCATGCTGTGCTCCAAAGCTGGGAAAGCACTAACAATGCTTTAGGAAGGAGATGGAAGGACTCTAGGACCCTGTCAGAGCCTCCTGCCTTCTTCCCAAAGCCCAGCGCCTCACTTACTGGGCTTTAAGATGGTGCCCCTTGGCTCACACAGGCCTAAATTTGTCCCTACCTCACAACTCTGGCAATGTGGCCCTCCCTGTGGCTGCTCCTCAAGGCCACCTCAAACTTCTTCCATCCTACAAGCTGTGCCCTCAGAAGCTAAGGCACACCAGGTCCCATAGGATATGCTTCCACAAAAGGACATAAAATATTTCAGCCTAATATTATTATTTATTAAATTTGTATACCGCCCTTCATCCGCAGATCTCAGCGCAGTTCCCAACATAAAAATACAATATAAAAACACAAAATACACGATTTTAAAACCCCAATAACTCCCCCATCCCACAAACACACTTTAAAGAGTCAGGTAGGTAGCCGTGTTAGTCTGACACAGTCGAAATATATATAAAAATGCTACTACACACACACTTTAAAGAGGTATAAGATGTTCATCAGCCAAAGGCCTGGTTAAAGAGGAACATTTCTGCCTGGCACCTAGGCAAACTTCCCAGGGGAGAGCTTCAACAAACAAGGAACTACTACAGACAAAGCCACTTTTCTATAGGAAATGCTTTTAAAACAAATACCAACCACAAGTTAAGTGTGGCATTTTTTTAAAAAAAAATCTAAAGTAGTACAATTAATTTTGCAACATTAGTTATCCAGTGCTACATTAGAGTCACAAGAAAATCTCTCCAAGGCGAAATTCCCATGAAAGACTATTATCATTACTTATTTTTCAAAACTACTTGTACTAATTGAAATTATTTTAGATGCTTTGTTTTATTTCTTGTGTTTACCATCCTCCTTTGGGAGGAAGGGTGAGACATGCATTGAACAAATAAGCAGGGATTTTGTCAGCCAGAACTCACCGGAACTCAGTTATGGCACCTCTCAGGTGGGCGCCATTGCCATTATAAGAGAACAAGGGAGACATTCATGAGTTTGGGCACCTCTTTCTCTAGAAAAATAGCACTGCTTATATTCAGCTCTAGCCTTCGATACCAGGGCAATCAGTGGCCTTACTCAATGTTTTCCCTGGTACCTGAATTAATATCAATGAGAACACCCAGGACTAAACAAGTCCTTTCCAAGTAGGGTGGCGCCTACCTTGTGGAATGCCTGACTCAGCAGACCTAGGAGGCAACTTTTTGGCTTCCTTCACCAGCTGAATAACAACTTCCAAATAACCAAAGGCCCATGCATCTATGAGCTGATTCCCTTGCATTTCCAACACGAGAAGAATCAGTCATTGATTGTGTGATTCTTAGGAGAGGATTTTCTAATAGCTGAAGCTATAGATAAACATCACACTCTACTAACACATTTCTATTATCATGACACCTCTAAAGCAAGCTTTCTCAACCTCGGCCCTCCAGATGTTTCGAGACTATAATTCCCATCATCCCTGACCACTGGTCCTGCTAGCTAGCGATCATGGGAGTTGTAGGTCAAAAACATCTGGTGAACCAGAGCAGCGCACGGAAATGCCGTTTACCTTCCCACTGGAGCGGTACCTGTTTATCTACTTGCACTTTGACGAGCTTTCAGACTGCTAGGTTGGCAGGAGCAGGGACCGAGCAACGGGAGCTCACCCCGTAGCGGGGATTCGAACCGCCGACCTTCTGATTGGCAAGTCCCAGGCTCTGTGGTTTAACCCACAGCGCCAAAGGTTTCAGTAAAACAACACCATGTGTTTTCGACATTTGTGTATGAGAGAGAAGGGGGGGGGGGAGGGAGTATATGCTCCCTAGTTTTTGTTTGCAATCATATGCACACTTCCCTGGGAGTCAACCCCATTGAACACAGCAAGACTTCCTTCCAAAGGATTACAATGTGCCTACATATGAATCCAATACAAAGCAATGCAAATTTCCACAGACACCTTGTAAACCTTACAACAAACCAGTCTCAGCTGCAACAACTTAACTCTCCATTCTTTTTTGTATTAAAAAAAAAACACCTTGACACATCTAAGCCCATCAAGTCCATTTTGTGCATTCTAAACACTCAGTCATAGTCACAGACAACAGAGGTACAGCATGATAAAAAAATAGACATGCTAAAATGGTAAAAAAATACTAAAAAATGGTAAAAAATATGGTCATGGTAAAAAATATAGCAATGGTAAAATATTTGTATTTCACTCAAATCCTCTTCCACAGTTCCCACATGTATATACAATCCAGTCATTAGCACACAATTAGAAATAGCCCCACCCCAATCATTATTAGTAGCAGGGAATTTATTACTTACCCTTCTCCAGAAGCTCCTAGGGCAGGTTATACAACAATTTAAAATTCAGTATTCAAAGCAGTTAAAACAAATTGCATTCACAGGAATAGCAACCAGGTGCTGTTTTCTCATGGAAGCAGGCTCCAACATGTGTATTCTTAGATGGAGGGCCAAGTCCATGTGCCAACATGTGCTACATGCTCAGTCCCCCAGCCAGTGCTGCACAAGCTACACTGAGCCCATGCTCTGCATCTTACAGAGGAGAAGGCTTACCTGGTCTCTAGCTGTATTCCATATAGCGATGTCCTACGGCAGTTCACACATATTTCAAAAGACCAGTGACTTCAGAGTATTTCACCTTCCAAAAAGAACACTCTCTGACCTTTCCTACTTCTTGAGTAACCTAATCAACATAAGCTTTGACAGATACTTTCTTGGCTGATTTTGAAGGCAGGAAAAGTCCTGTCCCAAGAAGCTGATCAACAGCAAGGCAGACGTGAACTTACTGCTTCACCGGCATGCTTCTCACCTATACATCAGGAACTAGTCATGTGGTGTAAACCAAGTCAGGTGCCTGATCTCTCCTGAACTACTCCTCAAAGTATGTACTCCTCCTAATTGCCCTCATAAATGCAACGGCACTGCCTGCAATAAATCTTATTATGCAAATGCGTAGGGCTAGAGAGTGCAAATTGCTTGACTGCCACTTAAGTTGTTCCTCTGAATGTTCAGGCAGAGGTTTTTTTCCCCAGGCAGTCCGGTCACATCATAAAGATCCAAGGACACAGTTGTATTGATCTGGAAATATGACTTTTGGGCAGTTAATAAAGATCACTCAGGGTGCACTAGTTGGGATCTGAGAAACCAGGTTCAGATCCTCATTCAGCTGTGAGGCTCACTGGGTGGCCTTGAGCAATTCAATCCCCCCCCCCAAAAAAAATTTGACCCTGCAGGATTGCTCTTAAACTAGGGTTGCCAGACGTCCCCATTTCCCAGGGACAGTCCCCGGATTTGCGAATAAGTCCCCCGACAAATTCCGTCCCCGGATTTCATCTGATGTCCCCAGGAAACGCAGCAGCAGCAGTCTCAGCAGCCCGGAGCAGTTAGCTCTGGCTGGCTTCAGGAGCTGCTCAGAAGTCCCCATATGATTGTGATGCAGGGGCTTCTAAGATGCAGCTTACAGGCTGCCTCCACCTTCCCTGACCCCAGAAACTAAGCTGTGAAGGGAGGCTTCACGCTGCCTATCAGAGCATGCCTGCAAACAGGAGGGGGCAGGAATCTCTCGGTTAGGCAACAGGAAGCCTCCCTTCCCAGCTGAGGGATCCCTGCCCCCTCCTGCTTGCACGCAAGTAGGAATGGGATTGGGGCTGCTCCAATGGGAGAGGAGGCATTGCGCTGCCTGAGCCTTGCTGCTGTTCTCAGCCATCCTTCCATGCCTGACCCACCGCGCACCGCTTCCCCACCACCACCACCACCACCGAAGAGCCAACAACTCAAGGGCTGCCCAGGCTCATGGAGATAGGAGATAGAAGCCTCAGAGGAAGGGTAAATGTGGCGGTTGAGGTCAAGGAGGCAGCCGCCCCTCTGCCACCACCATAGCTGCAGCATCAATGTCCCGAACATGTAGTATTTACTTATTTAAAGTGTCCCCGGATTCATTGAAAAAAATCTAGTAACCTTATCTTAAACATACAGCCTGATCTTATGCTTAAATACTGTAGCTGTCTTTGTACCTCCCATAAAAATAAAGTATCACTGAATGCATTGGGGCACCTTCAATTAAACACAAATAAGCTCAGGCTTCACAGCTCTGATCTCATCTACACTTTCCATCAGGGGCAGATTTAGGTAAGTGTGACCGGTTCCATGCACCGGGTGCCAAGCCTATTGGGTGCTGCAGGGCAAAAAAGTGATAATGTAGTGAATTGGGCAGAATGGAAGGTGAGAGTTGGGTGCCAAATTTTGGCCTTGCCTGGGGCACCATTGAAATGTGAAAGGCCCTGTTTCCATTGAATTAAGTGGAATTTCTGAATAAGAATGGATAGGATCAGATTACAAGCTTAAAATGAGGTGTGAATGATCCCCAAGTATGGAAGAGCCCTAAGGCAAGTTATTGGGGACACCTATTTTGAAGATGGGGAATAAAGTTGGGGAAGGAAGACTCCATTGTCATGGACATACACGTAGAGCTAAGCCAGACCTGTCAAAAACCTGATAGATACATTTTTAGACTTATGACTACCAAGGTCAGCAGTGGGAAGATGCCTGTTAACTGAACTCAAAAGATTGGAAAGCCAATTAAGACTAAGACATAATTAGAGAGATATCTTAATATATAATTGTGGGAACAAAGAAGCCATCGTGTAATTGGAAAAATGAAATCTACAAAGCTTAAAATTAACATTATAGAGTACATTTTATTTAAAGTACTGCAAGTTATTTGGTCCGTTTGCCCGCCTGTTATGTTTTCTCAGTTCATTGGTTTAACTGCTCTAGACATGTTCTCCTCCAGCCATTTTTACAAAGGGGTATTACTGGTCTCTCTGTATCAGATGCGTTTCCTTAATCTAGAAGAAGAAGAAGAAGAGTTTGGATTTGATATCCCGCCTTTCACTCCCCTTCAGGAGTCTCAAAGCGGCTAACAATCTCCTTTCCCTTCCTCCCCCACAACAAACACTCTGTGAGGTGAGTGGGGCTGAGAGACTTCAGAGAAGTGTGACTGGCCCAAGGTCACCCAGCAGCTGCATGTGGAGGAGCGGAGACTCGAACCCGGTTCCCCAGATTACAAGACTACCGCTCTTAACCACTACACCACACTGGCTCTCTTTATGGCAGCTAGTTTAATGAGAGATGCCTGATTTTAAAACTAAGCTATCAGTACTCTCCTGATATATCTAATTACTAAGAAAATTAATATTTTACCATACTCCAAAATTCCTTAAAGGTTTAACTAATGGCACATCCCAAACTCTTATTCAGTAGGGGTTCTTTTTTTGAACACAGCTGGCCAGCTAATCAGTAGCATTCAGCGTAGTCATGTTGCTTGCCAGGAGGGAATAATCAAATGGAATTGCCATTCATTTCAACATATCCAATAGGCCAAAAAGCAGGAAGAAGTACAAGCAAGGGTGCATCTGACAGATACATTTCAGTCAAATTAGGGGACGTGTGTCTAGCTGAGCAATGGAAGCTTTCTCATGATTTTGAAAGCAAAACTTGTTAGGAATATATCTGACAAGCACACGGCAAGGACTGATGCAAGAGTGCAAGGAGGAGGAAGGAAATAAGGAATTTGTAGCCATGCAACACAGTAGGGATATTTAGGGACTCAAAAATCCTTTCTCTGACCACTAGAGGTCCTGCCCAATGGCCCCCTGGCAATCCAAGAACTGAGACTGACACTATAACTCCGAGAATCCTCTGATGGGGGGGGGGAGGTTTAAAGTGAAAGCCAAGCTCTGTAGGCAACCAAATTCTACGCTAAATTTCCATGCCTCTACAGCAAAGCTTGTTGACAGGCATGAAAAATGGGAACATCCCTTCCTTAAACCAAATTCATTCTGTTCTACAAGCTATTTTTGTTCCTTCTAATTGAATCAAGTCCATAAAACAAACAAAGAAAAGAAAACCCAGCGTTTTAAAAAATCCAGCAGTTTGGCTAAGCCAGTTTGCACACGCATGTAAATAAAAATGGAGCCAGCACAGGATTTTCGTCCCATGGGGTGAACTTGGCATTCCTCTACCTCCTCTCTTCGGATGACATAAATACTTGCCTCCTAAGGGGGCCATATGTAAAAGATTGTTATGCAAGCTACATCTGCTGAAACCCCCTCTTCTGCCTAAGGACCATCCTCAAATTGTCCCATTTTCTTGACTGTATTGCCTTTTCCTGTGTGCTTCTCGTGGCTGTCCAACTTTAAATTGTTTGCATAAATGTGCCATTACGCATTTCTGGTGCCTTTCTTGTTTGGTTTTAAAATTTGGTTGTTTGCTTCAAACTGGAACACTGCACAGCCCCTCCTGCTTCGAGCAAGCCAGACTTACTCTTCCTGAACTTGATCCTCAAGAGAAGATTGAACATGTGACAACAAATATAGTCAGTAGCCTTTTAGTTAACAGTAGCAGGGAGCTCCTCAGTCTACATGTGTCTGCAGTATAAGAATCAACCTAACTCTGCTTAACTGCCTGAGCAACCAACAGGGCACCAAAGAACCAGTGGGAGATGACTCTGAATGGGCAAACAAACAACAAAAGCCCTGAAAAGTAGCTTTTCTCAGAAACGTTGCATAATAACTGCGTGGGTTTGTGTGGCACAATGTTTTGCTTGGGGCACTATTTAAGCAAGGCCTGCATAATTCACTCACAGCTGTCGGACTTGACGGCAAAGCCACCAACACAAAGCCTTCCCAGTAATAACTTGGTGCCAGTCCATCATTGCATGGTTTTAGGTGAAGCATAACTTTAATGCAATACATGAGTGAGCTTATGGTGGAATCACTGTTCATAGATTGGGGGAGGGGGAGAGAGAGAAACACGGGTTGGGTGGGGAGGAGATGTGTGAAACCTTTTGCATATTTTCTTTTAGTTTGGCAAAATGTAGCCAGAAGCAGTTTTATTTTCATCTTCAGCTGGCTCAGTTTATATAGACAAGCCAGCTGGCTTCCCATACAGTGTGCCTGAGATTCCTGGAACTCAAGTACAATAAAAACGGAGTTATTCCCCAGACATTAAATTGATAATTGAGGCCTTTCAGTTAATTTGATTTGGATAGCCAGGCTAAACAAACCGCAAATCTTGAGGGGGCGAGGGTGGAAATGCTCACGTCCCTGCTTGTACGGTAGCATCTGTGTTGGATCCTAATAGTTGCAGTTGAGTTAATGATTGATTGACCTGTCCAAGTTCCCGCTGGAATTAATTTGGAGCAGAGTGAGTAATTCCTGGGTGTCCCCTGGATGTCTGAAAAATAACACATTTGCACTCCATAGTGGGTCCAGGGTAAATTTGGTGCCTCGATTTGGTGTCTGCACAACCAGACACATAATTTTATTATGTGTGTTTGATTTTTAAACCGTCGACATCGTCTGTATTTTTTAATCCTATCTACTGTCGTTAAAGTTTATTGTAACAAATATTTCATACCATGTTCTACAAATGGCTCAGAGATATTTTGTGACCGAGCTGCTTATAAATCTTGCTGAACAATTAAATACAGTGGTACCTCTGGTCAAGAACTTAATTTGTTCCGGAGGTCCATTCTCAACCTGAAACTGTCCTTAACCTGAGGTACCACTTTAGCTAATGGGGCTTCCCACTGCCGCCACACAATTTCTGTTCTCATGATGAAGCAAAGTTCTTAACCCGAGGTACTATTTCTGGGTTAGCGGTGTCTGTAACCTGAAGCGTCTGTAACCTGAGGTACCACTGTACATGTCACCACTGCCGTATGCCAGAGCCCAGGGAACCTCGGCGAACCTGAGAGTGTTCTTTGCCATGCCTCAGTCATGCAACTTCCCAAACCAAAAGGGAGGAAAGCAGACAGTTTGAGTTTATTAATGTGCCTTTCGACCAGAAATGTCCCCAAGGCGTCCAAGTGATAAAATGCAGCTTACAGATATTTTAGACAACCTCTTTTTTAAAAAAGTATCATACCTCCCAAATGCACCCCCCCCCCGATGTCAAAGAAAGCAGGAGTAAATCCTCAGGCAGCTGCTCCACTCAGCCAGCAACTCTGCCAAGGTTGTGAGGGGTGAGCAAGTGGAGCAGCTTTCCCTTGAAGGGCCAAATACAGCCTTATTCCTGCAACAGTGCCTCCCAGACAGCAGCTGAGCTTGTAAGAGTCCCAAGCAGGCCTGGTGTGATGATGTCACTATAGCACAGCAGATCATAGAATAGTAGAGCTGGAAGGGACCCCAAGGACCATTGGTCCAACCTCCTGCAATGCAGGGAACTCATATAGGTCACAAAAGGTAAAGGACCCCTGAACGGTTAAGTCCAGTCAAAGGCAACTATGGGGTTGCGGCTCTCATCTCGCTTTCAGGCCGAGGGAGCCGGCGTTTGTCCACAGACAGCTTTCCAGGTCATGTGGCCAGCATGACAAAACCACTACTTGGCACAACAGAGGACCGTGTTGAGTGCTGGAAATGCCATTTACCTTCCCACTACAGTGGTACCTATTTATCTACTTGCACTGGTGTGCTTTCGAACTGATAGGTTGGCAGAAGCTGGGACACAGCAATGGGAGCTCACCACCATAGTGTGGATTTGAACCGCTGACTTTCTGATTGGCAAGCCCAAGAAGTTCAGTGGTTTAGACCACAGCGCCACCTGAGTCCCATGCACACATATAACCCTAAAAACCTCCTTCCTTTAAAACACTGCATTTTATCTTACACAGTTTGGAACCTGCAGCCTGATGCATGTTTATTCAACAGCAAAAAATTCCTTCCAGTAGCACCTTAAAGACCAACTAAGTTAGTTCTAGGTATGAGCTTTCGTGTGCACTGAAGTGTGCATGCACACGAAAGCTCATACCTAGAACTAACTTAGTTGGTCTTTAAGGTGCTACTGGAAGGAATTTTTTGTTTTGACTATGGCAGACCAACACGGCTACCTATCTGTAACTGTATTCAACAGCAAGTTTAACAGGACCTGTTCCCATGTAAATGCACATCAGGTTTCAGCCCCTCCCACTTGCTCATGTGCGTGTGTTTTTCAGATGCATGCAAATTTCTTCATTTTATTTCTAAAGTACATGCACACCTTTCCTTATAAGATGTTCCAGGGCCACTCACAGGTCCCAGGGGTTGTATCCAACATTGTCTGTACCCTAGCAGAACAGACTTCTGCTCCTCCACATTCCTCTGTCTCACAATCCTCTTTGCACCTCAAAATCTGCTCTAGGGACTGGGGGACCTTCCAGAGCAGATTTTTTTGAAGGGTGCAAGTAGCTGCAAGGGGTGGTGCGGAAGCTGAATCACCGTGTGAGCCAAAGTCCAATCGCAGAGTGTTGGATTCCATCCAAGGACTGCAACTGCGGTTCACTTTCTAAAGATTTTCGTGCACTTGCCACTTAGATTTAAGGCCAACTCTTGTCCAACAAGTCCAGTGGGTTATCAACTAAGAAGCTGCAGGCAATTTTGAGACATACCGCAGAACACTTGTAAGATAGTATTCAAATAGCTCAGTTACATAATTTCAGCACACGTGATAGTTAACTAGGTGCATTAACTCTACGGCACTTAGCATATTATGTTTTAATTATGCTGCGTGCTCATGCGGTTCCTTTAATCTACGGGGCTTCCAAGTATTCGGACGTTATTAAAAGAAGCCTCATGCTTCCACGCATGAACTCATCTCACTGGTTAGGTGACATGGAGTGTGTTTGGATGACTTGCCCATAATCACATACTCCTGAATGAGTCTTGTGCTAGAACTGAAGCCCGTTTAGGAACACAGGAACATAGGAAACTGCCTGCTACTGAGTCAGACCACTGACCCATCTAGTTCCCTATTCTCTTTCTTGTGTACTGACTTTTTAGGTTTTCCTAGCACTGCATAGAGAAAGAATCCAAGGCTTTCTGCATGGAAAGCTCACCTCCGGCCACCCCTTAGCTACTCTAGAAATAGACTGAATCATGCAGTCTTTATTCCACCAAACTATCCTTGTTATCTCTGCTTTCCTATTGGCTTTCATTAAGCCAACCATTTCACCACAGCTACATTTCATATGCACAAGCACAGGGCATATCAAGTGTTCCTGTGCCAACCAAAGATGGTATCTGGTCTCACCACTTCAGATATCCTCATACTTAGGTCACACAGCAGAGCATCCAAGATGGCGGTGGTGGCATCGGATATGGATAGCACCGTCTCGCACAGGCTTACACGTGCACACAATGCACAGAGAATTTCAATATTTCAGCCAACTGATTATAATAAACAGAAAGACTGGCGGGGAGAAGGAGAGGAAAGGGCTTGGATGGATAAAGATATATTTACATGATATCACAACCAGTGTCAGAAAACAATGCACGCTGGTTGGCCTGCATGATGAGTGGGTACATGTAGAACGTTGTGGGGAGGAGTTATGTGAAGAAAGTCTGCAAATGGGTTTGCAGGATGAGTGGCTGCCATGACAGGATTGTCCTCACATAGTCACTGACTAATGCCTGAGCTACCTGAGAGTACTTGAAAACTGGAGGTCTAAGTGGGTGACACATTACAAACTGACACATGAATATGCCTTGTACACATGGAGAGCAAGTAGCTAAGTAGACCAATTCCATTTATGTAAACAGCTTTGTGTCAACCCACAACCAGTCACTGCCATTTAACATCTTGAAGTGGGATGAAAGACTCTTGACACAGTGGGAACAACCCGCATGCCAATGCCCACTGTGTGTGTGTTTTGTCTGTCATGTGGAACAGTCACGAGTCATGGAGGCTGTTCTGAGCAATTTTCTTTACCTTTTTTTCTGAGCAATTTCCACCCAATTACTCCTATATATAGCCCAAGTCTTAAAATTTGGCTGCATTTTACGCTCACCATGTCAGAGGTTGTCAAACTCTGCCTGTTTGGAATTCTGAGGGTGCCCTCCAATCATCTGTCACTCGAGGAAAGCTTGGCTCAGTTAATTTCCCTCTCTTCTCAATTGCCAGGAGAAATTAACCTAGTGTGAAAACAAAAGTCTACAGGGCAACAGCAGCTCCTCCTCTCTAAGCACTGAGATCGAAGCAAACACATATCCTTGAGGGTTGCCTTCAGGGTGACTTGAGAATTCTCATCAGTCAGACCCTGGCTATGGATATATGAATTGTTTTCTCCCATGGTTTTGAATAAATGGCTGGACATGTGTCAAATTTCATTTTACCTGTCTAATGAGTTCAAAATGTGGACGCTGCTTGTTACACGATTAATTGGTTTATTATTTATTTATAATAATAATAATAATAATAATAATAATAATAATAATAATAATGCTTTACTTTTTGTACCCAGCCTATCTGACTGGGTTGCCCCAGTAACTCTGGGTAGCTTCCAACATGATATATATAAAACAACAACAACAACAACAGAATACCACACCTTAACACCACCACCACCACAACAGGGCGCCACACATTAAAAGAGTCCCGATACGAATATCACACATTAAAAGAGTCCCAATACAGGGCTGCCTTCAGATGTCTACGGAAGGTCATATAATTATTTATCTCCTTGATATCTGATGGGAGGATGTTCCACAGCAATTACTAAGAAGGCCCTCTGCCTGGTTCACTGTAACTTCACTTTTCACTGTGAGGGAACTGCCGGAAGGCCCTCAGAGCTGGACCTTGGTGTCCAGGCTGAACGATGGGGGTGGAGACGCTCCTTCAGGTATACAGTGCTTTTTTTCTTTAAAAATGTTTAGGGCTACTCTCATTTTCCTACTCATATTGAAATGCTGCCCTTCAATGAGGCCAAACATAGATTCACAAAATGTTTAGGAGTATGCGTCCCCCTGCATCCCCCCAGGAAAAAGCACTGTATACAGATATCCCAAGAAGCAGGCACTGGCTATTCATTTTTTTTTTAATATTTTTTATTCATTTTTCATACACATACAAAAGAAAAAACAAACAAAACACAAAACAAAAACTTTCAGTCATGTATACATATATACATAATATTCGAGTTTCTACATTCCTTCTCATTTTGGACTTCCTTCAGCGATGTTGGCATTCATTCGTATTTTAATCTTAGAATCACATCCCATCTTTTCATATTGTCATTCGTACCTCCTTTTTTACATTATTTCAGTTAAACAATACTTGTTAACTCTTTACAAAGCCTCTTTAAATGCCACTAACGTTGTATTGACAGAGCATTTATTCTCCAGATAACTTACGAATTTGCCCCAGTCTTCAATGAAATTTTGATCTTTTAAATATCTTAC
Organism: Podarcis erhardii; assembly: GCF_964252035.2. Classification (NCBI taxonomy): domain Eukaryota; kingdom Metazoa; phylum Chordata; class Lepidosauria; order Squamata; family Lacertidae; genus Podarcis; species Podarcis erhardii. The sequence goes on along the minus strand of NC_138512.1, from coordinate 26,289,236 downwards.
TTTCCCAGTTAGTTTGTCCAGCTCAGCGTATTCTGTTAATTTTACTCTCCACTCTGCCACCGTTGGCATTTCTTCCTGTTTCCATCTCTGAGCAAGCACGGTTCTAGCCGCCGTGACCGCGTACTGAAAAATTTTGAAATCCTTTCTCCTAATATCTTTTCCCAAAATACAGAGTAAGAAGGCCTCTGGTTTTTTAACAAAGGTATAACCTAACATCTTTTTCAATTCGTTATACACTTCCTCCCAGAAACTTTTAACTTTCTTACATTCCCACCATAGATGGTAAAATGTCCCTTCCTTCTGTTTGCATTTCCAGCACTTGTTGTCTGCCCCATACATCTTTGCCAATTTTACGGGTGTCAGATACCACCTGTATTGCATCTTCATCACGTTTTCCCTGAGCAACATACAGGCTGTAAATTTTATATTCACTCTCCAGAGTTTTTCCCAGTCTTCCATTTGAATGTTATACCCCAAATCCCTCGCCCACTGTACCATCACTGACTTCACCTCCTCATCCTTAGTGTGCCACTCCAAAAGTATTTTGTACATTTTTGAGAGGTTTTTCTGTTCACTGTTTATAATCTCTTTTTGAAATATTGACTCTTTTTCTTCATAACCCCTCTCCTTCACCTCTACTTTAAACATCTCATTTATCTGAAAATAATGGAGCCACCCCTGTGTGAGCGTTTTAACCTGTTCGTATGGTTTAATTTTCCACTTCCCACCTTCGTTTATAACCATTTCTCCATACTTCCCCCATTTTTCTTCCATATTAACTTTCTTAACACCCATTAGCTCCTGGGGAGAAAGCCAGTGTGGTGTTCTTGGTTCTAATATATCCTTATATCTATCCCAAACCTCTATTAGTGGGCCCTTAAAAATATGACTGGTAAACCCTTTATGCACCCTTTTCTTGTCCTTCCATAGGTACGCATGCCACCCAAATTTGTTGTTGTACCCCTCGAGATCCAATAACTCTCTATTTTCCAACCTAACCCAATCTTTCACCCAACATAAACATGTCGCTTCATAGTAAAATCTCATGTCGGGTAGTGCGAAGCCCCCTCTTTCTGTAGCATCCGTCAACAACTTAAATTTAATTCTGGGCTTCTTCCCTTCCCAGACATATCTAGAGATGGCTTTTTGCCATTCTTTAAAAAATTTTGTTCCTTTTAGTATGGGTAGGGTTTGAAACAGAAATAACAACTTGGGTAGCAGCATCATTTTGACCATCGATATTCTCCCCCAAAATGATAGTTTCAGCCTGGACCAGACCTCTAGATCTTTTTTGATTTTATTCCAAATCGGGACGTAATTGTTTTGATATAAGTCTATATTTTTGTTAGTAATCCAGATTCCTAAATACTTTATCTTTTTAACGATTTCGATTCCAGTTTGTTGTTGCACTGATTCAATCTTGTCCTGATCCAAGTTTTTAACAATCATTTTTGTCTTACTCTTATTCAGTTTAAATCCTGCCAGTTTCCCGAATTCCTCCGTTTCATCCAGAATTGCCCTTATACTTTCTATAGGTTCTTCCACCGTAAAAACCACATCATCTGCATAAGCCTTAACTTTATACTCATTTGATCCTAACATTATCCCTTTAATTTCTTTATTTTGCCTTATCGCATTCAACAGCACTTCCAGGACCACTATAAAGAGCAGCGGTGAGAGCGGACAGCCTTGCCTCGTTCCCTTACCAATTTTTATGTTCTCAGTAGTAACACCATTGATTATCAGTCTTGCCTTCTGCTCCATGTAAATTGCTCCTATACCATTTAAGAACTCCTGTCCCACCTCCATTACTTCCAAATTTTTAAGCATGAAGTCCCAGATCACATTATCAAAAGCTTTCTCCGCGTCTATGAAGATTAAGCTAGCTGGTTTGTCACTTCTATCTGATAAGTATTCAATAAGATTTATTATAGCTCTTGTATTATTTCTTATTAACCTGCCCGGGAGAAAGCCCGTCTGATCTTCATGTATCGTTTTTAATAATATCTTTTTTAGTCTTTTGGCTAAGATACTCGCAAAAATCTTATAATCCGTGTTTAATAAGGAAATGGGTCTGTAGTTCTTAATTTGAGTTAGGTCCGAATCTTGTTTTGGGATGATTGTTATAAAGGCCTCTTTCCACGAAGCGGGCATATCTCTTTCTTTAAGAATGTTGTTCATTACTTCGGTTAGTGGTGTTAACAGCGTACCTTTCATTTCCTTATAATAACTCGATGTAAACCCGTCTGGACCCGGTGCCTTCCCTCTTTTTAAATCTTTTATCACCTCTTCTATCTCTATTCTGCAAATTGGGGCATTCAACTGATCTTTTTCCTCTGGTGATATCTTCTTCGTCACCTTATTTTTTTTTTTTTTTATAAATATTTATTAAAGTTTTTAAATATAAATGCACAAATAATAAACAGTCTTACTTCTATCACAGACATAATTTCATCACTTCTTTGGGCTCCCTCACGTCTCCCGCTCCCATTTACATCGTTAAAAGTTTTTTCCAAACAAATTATCAACTTGTTTACAATCTCATGTCCACTCATTCAAATATAATCTAGCACTTCTTCCAAAAAATTTTATATTTTCTTTAGTCTCACTTATCATCAAATTTCAAATCTAATTTAGTGGTGGCCAGTTTTTTATAATCTAGCATCCTTCTTAGGGTTCAACCAAATTACAATGTTTTTGTAGATACTTCTTGAATTTCTCCCAGTCTTCCTCCATCTTCTCTTCTCCCAGGTCACGGATTCTGCCAGTCATCTCGGCCAGTTGCATATAGTCCATCAGTTGCATCTGCCACTCTTCCAGTGTGGGTAGATCTTGAGTTTTCCAGTTTTTTGCGATGAGTATCCTTGCTGCCGTTGTTGCATACATAAAAAATGTTCGGTCCTTCTTTAACACCTTCTGGCCGACAATACCCAGAAGGAAGGCCTCTGGTTTCTTAGTGAAGGTATACTTAAATACCTTTTTCAGCTCATTATATATCATTTCCCAGAAGACCTTCACCTTAGGGCATGTCCACCAGAGGTGAAAGAATGTTCCTTCGTTTTCTTTACATTTCCAACATTTATTATCAGACGAATGGTATATTTTGGCAAGTTTAACTGGGGTCATGTACCATCTATATATCATTTTCATTACATTTTCCTTCAGAGCATTACATGCGGTGAAGTTCAGCCCAGTGGTCCACAACCTTTCCCAGTCCTCAAACATAATGTTATGCCCAATGTCCTGTGCCCATTTTATCATAGCCGATTTAACCATTTCGTCTTGTGTATTCCATTTTAACAGCAAGTTATACATTCTAGATAATACCTTAGTCTTTGGTTCTAACAATTCAGTTTCTAGCTTCGATTTCTCCACCTGGAACCCTAACTTTTTATCATTTTTAAAAACTTCTTTAATCTGAGCATAATGTAACCAGTCTCGCACCTTATCCTTCATTTTCTCTAAACTCTGCAATTTCCAATTGTCTCCATCTTTTTCTAATATTTCCCAATATTTTGGCCATTTAGCCTCCATATTGGGTCTTTTTAGGGCCTTAGCCTCCAGAGGTGAGAGCCACCTTGGAGTTTTATTTTCCAGTAAGTCTTTGTATTTTGTCCAGACATTAAACACTGCTTTCCTGACAATATGGTTCTTAAAGGCCTTATTGATCTTAACTTTATCATACCATAAGTATGCATGCCAACCAAAAGCATTGTTAAAACCTTCCAAGTCCAACACGTCAGTGTCTTCGAGAAGTAGCCAGTCTTTTAGCCAGCAAAAAGCTGCGGCTTCATAGTACAACTTTAAGTCTGGCAGGGCAAAGCCCCCTCTTTCTTTCGCATCTGTTAATATCTTAAACTTAATTCTGGGCTTTTTGCCCTGCCAGACAAATCTGGATATATCTTTCTGCCACTTCCGGAAGCACTCCGTTCTGTCCACAATCTGTAATGTTTGAAACAAAAACAACATTTTTGGCAATACATTCATCTTGATAGCAGCAATTCGGCCTAACAAAGAAAGCTTCAATTTTGTCCAACTATCCAAGTCTCTCTTAATTTCAGACCAACATTTTTCATAATTATCCTTAAATAGACTCAGGTTTTTTGCTGTTATGTTTACCCCTAGGTATTTTACTTTTTTAACCATAGTTAGTTCTGTTTCTCTCTGAAACCTTTCCGACTCTATATCTGTCAAATTTTTTCCCAACACTTTAGTTTTCTGTTTATTTAATTTAAATCCAGCCACCCGACCAAAATCCTGTATCAGTTGTAATACTCTTTTCGTACTAAATTCTGGCTCCTGCAGAGTCAAAACTAGGTCATCTGCAAAAGCTTTCAGTTTGTATTGTTTCGCTCCGACCTGAATCCCTTCCACCAACCGGTCCCCTCTGATCAAGTTCAAGAGCACCTCCAGAACCGAAATAAATAACAAAGGGGAAATCGGGCAGCCTTGTCGTGTTCCTTTTTCAATTTTGAACTCTTCTGTGACCACATTGTTAACTATTAGTTTAGCCTTTTGTTCTGAATATATTGCGTCAATCCCATTCTCAAACCCCCGTCCCACTCCCATTTCATTCAAATTTCCCTTCATAAATTTCCAAGAGATATTGTCAAAGGCCTTCTCCGCGTCTATAAAAATTAACACTGCTTTTGTATTTATATCTGTTTGCAAAAGTTCCAAAACGTCAATAATGTTCCTAGTATTTGCAAACATATGTCTGCCTGGGAGAAAGCCTGCCTGGTCTTTATGAATTACTTCATTAAGAACTCTTTTAAATCTACTTGCCAAAATGTCTGCAAATATTTTGTAATCCACATTCAGAAGGGAGATGGGACGATAGTTTTTAAGTTGTGTCTTTTCAGCTTCAGATTTTGGTATCAATGTGATAAAAGCTTCCTTCCACGATTCCGGCGCCTTCTTCCCTTCCATAATTTCATTACAGACCTCCATCAATGGTTGGATCAAATAGTCTTTTAATGTCTTATAATACTTGGAGGTCAGACCGTCTGGCCCTGGAGATTTGCCCAATTGCATGTTCTGGATAGCTTGTTCAATCTCTTGCTGTGTTATTTTGTTGTTCAGGATTAATCTGTTTTTTTGTGACAACTTTGTTAGTCCATTTCTTTCCAAAAATTGTTTAATCTCAACCTCATCTTGCGGCCCTTGAGTGTATAATTTTTTAAAGTATCTCTGGAAGCACTTTCTAATTTCCATGGGGTTCTGGATATTTCTTCCTTCAATTTCTAGGTTTGTAACTGTATTTAGTTTCTGTCTCTTCTTCAACTGCCAGGCTAGCAGTTTCCCACATTTGTTTGCCGATTCAAAAGTTTTTTGTTTCATTAATTTAATCTTCCATTCTATTTCTTGGTTTATCAATTTGGAATATTGAGCTTGATACAGTTTAATTTCTCTCAGAATCGGCTGTGACTTCGGATTTGATCTTAATTTCTTCTCCAATTCTTTGATTTTCTGCAAAATCTTATCCTTCCTTTCATTTTGTGTTCTTTTCTTTACAGTGTTCTGTTGTATCAAGAACCCCCTCATCACAGCTTTGCTTGCGTCCCAGATAGTTCTTTTTTCCACCGTAGTGTTCATATTTATTTCAAAATAATCCTTCACCTTCACCAAAATAATCCGTCACCTTATTTTTTAAGTATTTTTCTATCTTTTTCTTATTGTTCCTTTCTTTGTTTCTGTAAAGATGTTCATAAAAATCCACAAACCCTTTTCTGATTTTTTTCGGGTCAGTTGTTTCTTCTCCATTTATTGCTATTTGATTGATTGTATTTTGTTCCTTCCTCTTTTTGACTTGCCACGCAAGCCACTTACCAGATTTATTGGCAAATTCAAAGTTTTTTTGTCTTAACCATTTAATATTCCACTCGACCTCCTTGTTTATTATAGTTGCAACTTGTGTTTGGAGGGACTTTATTTCCTGTATTATTTCCTTGTGTTTGGAGGGACTTTATTTCCTGTATTATCCTTTCATTATTCGGCTTTTTAATCAATTTCTGCTCATTATCTGTAATCTGTCTCAAAATCTCTTTTAACCTCTTTTCTCTGTTCTTTTTTTTCACGACATTTTGCTGGATAAAAAGACCCCTCATTACAGCCTTACTTGCATCCCATACCGTGCTTGTTTTCACCCCCTTATCGAGATTATCTAGGAAGTATTCCCCTAGTCTTTTCCGAATTCTTTCCACAAATTTTTGGTCATCCCATAAGTTATCATTTAATCTCCATCTAAAGATTCGTCCTTCCACTCCTTTCACCTCCATTTCAATTGGGTTATGATCCGATAAAACTTTAGCTTGGATTTCGACTTTTTTCACTCTTGGTGACAATTCGTTCGAAATCCATATTTGGTCTAATCGTGAAAAAGACTGGTTCGGTTCTGAGTGGTATGTGAATTGTTTCTCTAAAGGGTGTTTCAGTCTCCATATATCGATAAGGTTACAGTTCTTAGTCAGTGTAAAGAATGTCTTAGGTAGTTTGCCGTCTCTATTATTTGAGTTTCTTAGTCGATCCATTTCATTTGAGACCACATCATTTAAGTCTCCCATTAATATGATTTTTTGGTCCATATATTCAAATAGCTTTTCTTCCAATGAGCTAAAAAATTCTGTCTTATTCCCATTGGGGGCATAGATCCCCACTATTATCAAAACTTCGCCTTGCCAGTTTATTCTTACCGCTATTATTCTTCCTTCCTCGTCCTTAAATAATTGGTGTGCCTCAATTTTGTTTTTAATATATAGTACAACTCCCCTTTTTTTCTCCTTATCCGAAGAGATGAATTCGTTCCCTAACCTCTTATTAATCAGGATTTTCCTATGTTTCTTTGCCACGTGCGTTTCTTGTAAACATGTGACATCTAAGTTCTTCTTTTTTAAGAAACGCTCAATTCCATTCCGTTTTTTTTTTTATTATTCATCCCATTGACATTCCAACTACATAATGTTAAAGTCATTTTTATTGAATTTGGGTTTTTTTTTTTTGTTTTTTTTTTGGTTTTGTTTTGTTTTATTAGTCTAAAGTCTCTCTGGTTCTTCTCCTTCTTCGTCTTCTTCCTCTTCCTCTGTTTTCCTTTCCCTCCGTTCTACCTCTTCTCCCAGCTGTAATTCCACCCTCGGACTCCTCCCGCCTTCAGCTCCTCTCGACTCCTCCTCTCCTTGTTGAAGTTCTTTATATCTTCTTGTGAACTTTCCTATTTCCTCGGGATTTATCAGTCTTCTTTTTGCTCCTTTATAAAAGAATGAAACACCCTCCGGAAATTCCCAGCGAAAGTCTATTCTATTTTTTTTCAACAGTTGCACCAGTGGTTTATATGGTTCTCTACGTTTCAACAATCTTATAGGAATATCTTTAAACACAATTATGTAATTCCCATCGATGTACAATCTTTTCTCTCTATTCCTTTGTAAAATCAGATTCCTCATCTCTTTATCTTTAAATATGACTAAACAGTCACCTGGGAATTTTCTTGCTTTGCCTACATTCGTTTTCATTCTATATGCGTTTAAAATTGCTCCTGCCACTTCCTCCTCTGCTAGTTCCATCCACTGTGCTAATTCCTTTATTAATCTTTCTTTTATGTTTTCATTTTGTATGTTTTATGTTTTCATTTTGTAATTCCGGGACCTGTCTCATTCTTAAGTTCACTTCCCTTTGTTTGAGTTCATTCATCGCAATGGAGTCTTTTAATTCTTCCTGAGTTTTATGCAACTCTACTATCTCATCTTTCATTTTTTCCTCTTCCCGTCTCATTTCTTTCAATTCCTGTTTGGTCTTTTTTAACCCCTCATCCACTCTTTTTGCTACCTCCTTAATCTGTCCTTTAAGTTCACTCACTGTCTCTTCAATCTTTTTATCCATTTTCCCAATTTTATTATCTACCTGCTCTAATTTTGTCTCTAAATTTTTCTCGCTTTGTTTAATTTCTGCAAACATCCTCAGTATTTCTGTTCTAAATTCTGTTTCCTGCTTAGAAGCTTTCCTCTCTATTGGGGTTCCCCCCTCCGCCCCTTTTTTCTGATTGTATGACATTTTCGCTAATCTTTATATATCTAATCTTTATATATCAGATGTCCCACTGTTTTTAGCGGTCTAACCCTTCTTTCTTTATTTTAAAATTCTTGTTCTTACTCTTACTCAAAACCAGTTCTTGGGTTAAATCAAGACCCCTAAGCCGAAACCAAAATTAATCCCTACAGGAAATATAAACAGATTTAAATATGTGGGTGCCAAATACCATGAAACACCAGATATCAACAGCCGGAATAGGACTACAGATATCAGATAACCAACTCAAAATACAGCTTGATACAGAAATTGCCGACTTCAATCAGTGTTTCTGTCCACTTAGTTGATTTAATTAGTGCTCCTTCACCCTCCAATCTCGAGGGGGATAGGTTGCCCGTTATATACCAGAGTGATCAGTTTGAAATCTTCTTGCCCCCGTTCGGGCTATTCCAGTCGGCAACTTGGCGCCCTAAAAACCTAATTAATAAACTTATGAGTCCGTGCAGTCCAAATGGAGTTGGGTATGATTATGAAAAACCGCTCTTCAGGCTTCTAATCTGGAGGTTATGAGCCCTTAACAAAAGGCATTCGTTTAGTCCTGAGGAGTGGATAGTTAAAATCTTTCCTAGACCAATGTCTGTCCGAACTGAAACCTTATCTTGTCCGAGCTTGAATCTTTCACTAAGCCCAAGACCGCGAGGGGGGAACAGCTGGTATTTCTGAAATTAATACTAGAGGTTGAGTGTCCCAGTATGATGCTATGCACGCGCCTCAGGAACAACCTATCTGTTCCGTCTGTTCAGTCTGTTTACAACTTCACAAATGGGGGTGGCAGTGGAGAGAGCACGACAGATATAGTGGAAAAGAACATGAGTACCTGCTCCCATCCGCGTCAAACTGCTCCCTTCCACGTCAAACCATAATGTTTTTTAATACCTTATGTCCTCACAATAAACGTTTTCTCTAAAGTTCTCTAAAGTTCTTTTATAGTCCTACAATATGGCACTGGCTATTCATAAGGCTACGTCTATAAAACACATCAAGGCTAGATGGACCAGTAAAGAGCTATTCTCCTTTAAAATACTGAAAACAAAGTTATATGTGCTCTTCCATACAAAAGTTGCACTTTAGAAATTAATGTTCTCGATGTGGGGGGAATGTCAAAGTTTTCTTTTAAAAATATGTATTTGGGGAGTTTCGCTTCAAACTGGACATTTGATGTGTCAAACTGGACATGCACAAGCAGCGTGAATGCTAGTCAGTTTGGAAAGTTTTTTTTTATTTCCTTTCTTACATGGGAAAAAAAGATCCTTGATTTATTAGGTGATGTTACATTCTGCACAACAATACATTTTCCAAGCCAATAGAGTGAATCAAATATATTATCCTGCCTGTGCATTTTATTTGCATTTCTCACCAAAAATGCTATTCTATCGGGAGCCACTGGAACCTTTTGCAGAGTTCTCACATAGCATATCCATTTTCTTCTCCAATAGACATGCAGTATTCAGAGCCAGGAACATTCCTTTTCTCAGCTCAGGGCTATATATCTAATAAAGGCCTGCAGCCGTTAACGCCCAGACCCAGAAGTCCAGAAAAACCCTCCAGAAAGTACCAAAGACACTGGAAGAACAAACCTAAGAGCAAAATGAACTGGCACCAGAAACTACAAGTAGGGCTTGTTTCACAGGATAAGAGAATGCTATCTGACAGACATGCTTTTGGATTTATGTTGGTGGAAGGTGTTTTTTTTAAAAAAAAACAACAACTTAGGTGCATCACTAAAAAATACTGAATTATTTTAAAACACTTCCTTAACCCTCCTATACATTTCAGTCAGAACTAACCCCAAAGGGATATACAGATATGTAACACACACCCTTTGCTATATCATACTCAATGTTTTTATGTTCTGTTTTACCTGGGACGGTCCTCCGTTTCAAGAGTTGTCAAGTCCAAGATGAAAAAATGAGGAAGAGTACACACCTTGATGGCGTCTATCTATAGTTAGCACGGTCAACAGCAGCCTGAGCTGGTACGCAGTTCATCTTGTTGCAGTCTTCCCCACCATTGTTAGAAGTATTGCACTTTTGTTTAAATTAATTATTTAGCATAAGCAAATTTTGTGTGCACCTCTGTCATCTTTCATTCTCCTTCTTGCCAATGTATCTTCTCTTTTTGCAGGTTAGGCCACCCTAATGCATTCACCTATAGTAAAGGGGTCCATTGCTCAGTGGTGCTAAAGCCCACCCACGCCCATTGTATTTTATAGATTTATGTTATTTGTTAAAAGGGCTTCCAAGTTAATTAGGTCACACTTAAAATGAAGGGGGGAGGAGTGTGAAATTATGTCTGCCTAATACCATTGCATACAGTAGTTCAACATGATGAAAACTCATTGGATAACTCAATAGTTACTTGGATGCTGATGCAACTGGTAAGAGCAGGTAAGAGCTCGGCCCTCCAGATGTTTTGGGACTACAGTTCCCTTCATCCCTGACCACTGGTCCTGTTAGCTAGGGATGATGGGAGTGGTAGTCCCAAAACATCTGGAGGGCCGAGTTTGTCTATGCCTGGGTAAGAGGTTAGCCAGTTGCCATTACTTTACAATGGTACCTCAGGTTACAGACGCTTCAGGTTACAGACTCCGTTAACCCAGAAATAGTGCCTCGGGTTAAGAACTTTGCTTCAGGATGAGAACAGAAATCACACACCGGCGGCGCGGCAGCAGCGGGAGGCCCCCATTAGCTAAAGTGGTTCTTCAGGTTAAGAACAGTTTCAGGTTAAGAACGGACCTCCGGAATGAATTAAGTTCTTAACCCGAGGTACTATTATCATTATTATGCCTACTTCCATTTAAGTTGAGATTGATTGATTGACTGACTGACTGACTGACTGACTGACTGATTGATTGATTGACTGACTGCATTTAAATCTCACCTTTTTCTCCAAAGGATGTCAAGGTGGTGTACATCGTTCTCCCCCTCATCATGTAATCCACACAACAACCCTGAGAGGCAGTGACTGGCCCGAGGTCCCCCAGTGAGCATCTTGGTCAAGTGGGTATTTGAACTCTAGTCTCCCAGGTCCTACACTGACATACCAACCATAATACCACACTGTGTCTCAAGTTGAAAGGAGGAGTGCAGGAGTAAGGGGGTCTATGAAGCCCCACAAGAATTAACAGGAAAACCCCATAAAGTTGTGCTTCCTACCACAGTCATACCTCGGAAGTCAAACAACTTGTGAGTCAAACGTTTTGGCTCCTGAACGCCGCAAACCCGGAAGTGAGTGTTCCAGTTTGCGAATGTTCTTTGGAAGCCGAATGTCTAGCGCAGCTTCCGATTACATGCCTGAAGCTCCTGCAACCATTTGGAATCCGTGCCTTGATTGCCGAACTAACTTCCGTTCGGCTTCCAAGATACGACTGTATAAACATTAATCCTTAATTCTGATTCCTCCCCGCCCCCCATTAAATTGGAGCCTTTAGAAAACAAATGCATGCACTGTATTTGCATGTACTATATTTGACAAAACAAATTCTTAAAGTGCTTCTTACGAGTATAGGAACATGAAAAGATTTGCCCATTTCAAACTTTGGGAAAGGACAGAGTTATGTACACCTCATGTACATAAAGTATCTGCAAACGCCTTACACAGTCCCATAACAAATCCTAACTTTTCAGATCTGTTTTGCTGCACAACTCGTGCTCTACCGGACTGCACAGAATCCACCACCTGTCATGTTTTGGTGCCTCCAGGTGCCTCTCCAAGTTCTTCTCTGCCCAGTCCTTTTGTCCCTGCAGTCCCAGGCAACCAACAAAAACAGGAGATAAATTGTGACCCTGTCAGGCCACCATATATGGCTGCATTCAGCTTCCTGAGTCACAGGGTGTGCAGTGTTAAAAGCTCCTTTGATCACACTAGAACATCAGCTTGTTGTATCCAGCACACCACATAAACCTGTGTTTGAAACCAAACAGCAAATAGCTTCTATCAGTTGCTAACCTAAACATGTAGACCTCATTGATCGCAGCAGGACTGACTTCTGAAAACACACACAGAGCGTTACAGATTTTTATGCAGGCTACTCCTTTGTAATCTGGGGCAAATTCTGTGCAGGGACAGGTCCATCCTTGTCCTTTTTTTACAAAGCCAAACATGTTAGCAGTAACAAGAAACTAAATAAGAGAAGACTTTTACAACAGGAGATTTTGTGAGAGAGGTTTCAGTGTGGTTCTGGTGAGATTTCACCATATAAACCCGGGGTTTTGCCAGCCAAGGGATATAAAACAAAGCAATTACAACTGATGTTAAGAAGGATGTTGTTTAATTAGCATTTAGGGGAAAAAATGAGGAATTTAAAATAATCCATACAGAAACTATAATCCAGCTGCATTTAAACTGCAATCCTTAAAACGCTTCTCAAGTATGTTGTTCTACAGAGTAATCAATATGCAGATTGCCGTCTGCTTATAGTATGACTCTGCATTTTTACCTGACAGTAAATCAATGGGACTTACTCTCCAGTCAGCCTGCACAGGTTCGCAGCTTCGGTGAATTAAACCTTCCAACACAATGTTACACGCAGCCTCATGGAGGCCTTTCTCACAATAAAAGCCACAGTGGAAGACTGAAGCATAAAGTTATGAACAGAAATTTCACTTCAAAACTATAAATGCAAGCACATTATCCGGCTCTTTTAAAAGCATGCAAATATTTGTTCCCTACAATTAGTTCCTCTGATAGGTTAGGATTTGCTTCTTTAATAATAGCCTGGAGCCCCTAAGCGAGAATGAAAGTTTAGAGCAAAACAGCGTAACTCAACTCACCTTTCGTTACCAGTGTATGCAACCAGATTTTCAATTCATTTGCAGGGTCATAAGGTACATCCCGACCAAAAGAAAAGAAAAGAAAGCAGCCTTCTTCAACAGATGTCTAGCCCGATGACAAGGCATTCGACAACAAGGCATTCGAGCTCCCAATCTGATACCTGCAGGAAGAAAACTTTTTTAATTGGCTGGCCCACACAAGGAAATGCATGACATCACAGACGGCTGGAAAGACAAACTTTGCTGTGTGCACCTGAGAGATTTAAAGCAACAGTGAGCCGCACCCAACCTGTCATCTACCCAGAAACAAGTAAACTACATGTGCCTGCCTGCATACGAAGTTCAGATAACAGTCATGTCATGTGCAGTAAGATTTCCTTCCTTTTAGGATGCTCACGTCTCTTCTGCTCTCACCTTTTATCCTTTGGTAGCAAATTATTATGAAAATATGCTACAGATTTAGTAAATCATAATTAAGACTAACCATAGATTTGGACATAATACTGAACTCAGTTAAAAACAGAAGCGAAAGCTACAAAATTGCTCCCAGTTTTGACACAGGAGGAGAAGGAAGTGTGTGTGGGGGGGGGAGTGTGAGCCTGAGGCTCATCCAGGGTCATTCATTCACAATCAACCACACTACTTATCATTTTGTTTAAATATTGCCTCTGGCCTTGTTTGAGCATCATAATAAACCATAGTTAAATGTTGCACCAATCTTTGCTACTTTGCTCCTCCCTGGGATTGTGCAGGGGAAACAAACCACCATTTCTGGCGTGCTCTTATGTCCAAACTTGGGTTTGTGTTTTGTTTTACTTCCAACAAGCAGCAATCTTTTGTTCTCGTTTGTTCTTGGCTTAATTATTGTGGTTTGCTTGAGGAAAAAATGAACCATGTTTTGATTCCCCTGCATACAAGAAGAGTTAAGTAAAAACAAACAAACAACCCCAAATGGGGGTTGATGGGAGTTGTCATCTAATAACATCTGAACCATATTGGCTACCCCACAGTAAGTCAATAACAATGGTTTACCATGACATACAAAAGGGGCCTCTGTGTCCAAATTCAAACTGCCTTCACTTCTACTACACCTACTCACTAACAGAAAACTGATTTCAGATCCCAGCCGGCACGTAGAACGGCTATTAAAAAAAACATCCTCAGACATTGGCTGCCACTAAGGGAATGTCAGTCAACCACCCCTGACTATTAGCAAGCCACCAGCTTAACCAAAGATGGTCGCTGTAATAAGAATTTTAAGGTCTTAGATATATATTAAATGTTCATAAATGTACCAAGCAAACATGTACATAAATATATAAACCACATGTCTGAAGCAGCACAGGAAGACAGTCCTGAAACCATTTTGACTCCCATGCTGACCAAATGTTTCTCTGCAAGGAGGGAGGAGGTGAAAAAAATCTTCCTTTTTACAGGAATTTAGTAATCACCATTTCAAAGGGTGATAGACTACCAGGAAAGACTACCAGGAAAGGCAATTAGATAAGGCATTATCAGATAACCTGGCAGATAGGAAAAACAACAACATTCAAATTTCTGTTGTAGACCACCTTTTCTGAATGTAGGTATGATGCTTGTGAGGGGTGGTCTTGGGTTACACCCCTTCTGTGATGTATGTATGATGTATGGAGGGGTGGTCTTGAGCTCCAGGGCAGGGAATTTAAAATGTCTATATAAGGGCAGGCACACCTTGGTTCTGGGTCCTCCTCCTTTCCTGCGTGTGAAGGGAGCACCCTGTTGCAACAGATCAATAACGATCAGGCTTACTAGCTGCTTTGCTTCTCAGTATTCTCCGGTTGGCCTCTGTTATTTTCTCCTACTAATAGGGAACCCACGTAAGGAGACTATATGGGCTCTTGGATACCCCATAAGGGAAAAGGGGCAGATTTTGTTTACAACACCGCCCAGCAGCTGTAACATTTCTGCTGTATGGAAAAGATAGATATGAACATGCAATCTGAGTTAACACAAAGAAAAACAAATCTGCTGTAGAGAGGTGCCAGCAGAGAACGTGCCAGAATTTTGAGTGTGTAAGAAGCAGAGCAGCTTTTGAGCAGGTTTCACACAATTGGCACTTTACTGAAACAAAAATCCTTCTTTTGTTCTGAAAGGCAACTTGCTGCGGGAGGAAATACTGGTCCACCAACTATGTGAATCACAAACAAGAAAACCCTTCCAACTGCCTTACTGATCGTTGGGAAGTACAGTTTCTTTCCAAAGCAAAAGAAGCCACTTTTGAAGATTTCCAGAAGGGACGGCTGACCTGGCCTGTTCGACTAAAAACAATCAAGTGTCTGGTGGCACATTAGAGAGGAAATTCTCGTGGCCTAAGCTTTCAAGGGCCACTCTACCAGATGCACAAAATACTCACCTCAGTGGGCAGCTGTATACCCTGAACGTAAGAAGAAAGAAGAAAAGTTTTCTACAAAGTGAGGCTAAAAGGTCAAACAATGCAGAACACAGAAGTAGGTGAGTCATTGTACCATGTGCAACGCAAACTAGTTCCATACAATGTGGAACTTGGGACTCATCAAATCCTGGGAGTGGCTGGCTCACTGCAGAAAGTAATTGTACCTCTGTATGCGCAGAGGATATTGCTCTTTTCATTATCAGCTTTGCTAGTCCAGAGTTGGACACACCCATATTGATTGGATTTTGTATTAATTTGAAAAGCCTCTGCATACTGCTGTAACAAAAGCTGCTATCTCTTTTGTGCTTGTGCTTTTAGTCTCTTTAAATAAAAACACAAATCCTTATTTCAATACCAGACCCTCCAAGTGTCCTTATTTTCCAGCGACAGTCCCAGATTTACAGAAGGTTTGATCGCATAATGGCCCACTTTTACTTAAAGGTAAAGGGACCCCTGACCATTAGGTCCAGTCACGGACAACTCTGGGGTTGCAGCGCTCATCTCACTTTATTAGCCGAGGGAGCCGGCATACAGCTTCCAGGTCATGTGGCTTGCATGACTAAGCCGCTTCTGGCGAACCAGAGCAGTGCAAGGAAACTCTGTTTACCTTCCTGTTGGAGCAGTACCTATTTATCTACTTGTACTTTGACATGCTTTCGAACTGCTAGGTGGGCAGGAGCAGGGACTGAGCAACGGGAGCTCACCCCATTGCAGGGATTCGAACCACCAACCTTCTGATCGGCAAGCCCTGGCTCTGTGGTTTAGACCACAGCACCACCCGCGTCCCATCCACTTTTACTTAGGACATCCCTATATTCATCTACTAGGGTTAACTAAAAACATGTTTGAGTGTTGAACTGCAGTCAGAGAGCCTGTGGTATTTCCTCCTTTCCACTGTCTCCCAAGCAGTCTGCCTCTACAGCCACCCAGTTTGATTACTGAGAACTAAGTGTCTGGTGCTATGTTATTAAACAGACAAACTGCATTGCTACATTGGATTCATTAAAGGCTGCTTGATGCTTATGATTGAAAAAATGCTAAATCTGGGTGTTGCGCTTTTTAATCTCCAAACTGAGAGGCAGCCTGTTTGACTGAAAGGAGAGCAACATTGTATGCTGGTCTCAAAACGGACAAGGGCCCTGTTGCTGAAATTATGCCCCACGATTTAGGAGTTTCCTGCCTGCATTTCTGCAGGTCTTTAACACATCCTTGTGTGGCTTACCACAGAATGGTTTGCTCTCATAACAAATAATGGCATGTTCCATCTGAATTTGATGAGATGTACTGCTGATAAAGATCTGTATACTTTAAAACTGCAGTGTGGTACAAATTTACCCCGCCACACTGGGTTTGTGCCATCATTTATTCTTCCAGTACATTCAGTAAAACACAGACAGCAAAATGAAGGCTAGTAGATGCAGCACAAAAAAAGTTGAAAATAGAAGTAATCCAAAAGTGTTGAAATAGAAATTATTTCATGAATTGAAGTATTTTTGTCATTGTGATGAATTGGCTCAGACTGAGCGATTGTTAGAGAGGGGTGGGGCATGACAGGAAGAAGGTCCTTGGGAAGGAAGATTAAAAGTAGCAAAGAGGAAAGGAGAGCCTTTAGAAAGCAGCAGATGGGTGGAATGGAGAGAGGGGGGAAACTGGAAGAAAAGAAGAAATGAAAATAGGAGTATGTATGGCCAGGAGCTGACAAAACAGAGGAGAACTGATGTTCACATGCTGTTTTCAAGCAAAATCTAGGATTTCATGGCTCTAGCATTCCTGTTAGAAATGCAACCTGCACCGAGTTCCAATCCTTTTTCTACAAAAAAAAAAGGTACAGCAAGAAGGGGGAATCCCCTGGGAAATGGGGAAAGAGGGACCAGGAAGCAAAGGGACAGGAAAAGAAGAAATATCCAAAATATTTCAGACCTGCCAGTAGAAGAAAAGAGGAAACAGTATTAACAAAATATTGAACTTGTAATAGAAGCTCCCCAATGAAGGACCTGGGAGGTCCAAAATTGGATATTTACTTCTTTCCCTGACTCATTTGCTTCCTGCTCCCCACCTGCCATCTACAAAAAAGGATCCTTCTTCTACCCTGAGTTGACCAGATTTCAAATCTGCAGTGGCCACTGCAATATAGACTTCTTATCTGCCTGTTCGGCTCTCCATATTAAAATGCATCACCTGAACCAGAGCTTCTTTGGGTGGCAGGTTTTAACAGTGGGGTTGAGGTTGATGTGGGGAGCAAGGAAGCAACCTTCTACATGCAATGTGTAATAACGTCCTTGCAAAAGAAGACTGCTCCACACTCAATCTCCACATGGTATGAATTGGCCTTAGGACCTGGAGGATCACCTCCTCTCAGAGAAAGACTGAAATCCTTGAAAGAATTACAGCTTGAGCCTGCAATTTTTCTGATCTATAAATCCTGCTAAATGAGAGGGAGAATATGTGCTTTGCATACAGGAGATCCCTGACTCAATCCCTAGCAACTCCAGGTAGGGCTGGCAAAGACCTCTGTTTGAAACTCTGGAGAACTAGGTGGACCAATGGGCTAGCCTCTGGCAGTGTCCTATATTCTTTACCAGGGCTGTCCAACTTATCATACTAAGTGGACTACAAGAGTACTTCAACCTGCGGGCTGCACACTGCCTTGTTGTGTGGTGGTGGGGGCGTGCCACCCCAGCCCTCGCTCTGCCTTCCCAAAGCTGGCCAGACAGGGGCTGTGAGAAGGAGGCACAAGGCTTTGGCAGGGTGTTGTGAACTGGCAGGACAATGGGGATGAGGCAGAGAAAACTGGCGAGGGGTGTAGCCTGGACTGAGACATGCTGGGGCAAGCTAGGGATGAGGAAGGAGAGGTTGGTACTCACAGGGTGATGGAGGATGAAGGAGGGATGGGGGTCAGTACACAGGCACCAGAGCAGCAGGACCCATCCCCAGAGCCAGAGAGGCCCCACATGGTGAGCTCGGAGGCGTAAGGAGCAGCAGGAGAGGTGCTCCAGGAAGCTGAGGCAGGCAAGGGCCCACAGCCCAGCTCCTTAGCTGGCCAGGTGGGACTCGCTAGCTCTGAGGAAAGGTGTGTGAGTCCTCAGCTGAAGTTGGCTTGGAACAGGTGAGGGCCGCCTGCCTCATCAAGCCCAGATGCTGCAATTAGCATGCAAGGAACAAAAGGGAAGCAGAGCTGAGGTGCTGTGTCTGCTCAACTGCCCATGTTGATGGGCCTCATCTTGGATACTCCAGGATCTCTGCACGACAGTGTTTCTGTTTGGACTTTTGACAAGTGGATTGTTCCTGAACTGGGGGGGGGGGCTTAACATACTGACTTGCTGCCTGGTAGGCCAAGGGTTCAGGACACAGGGTCCTAGAGCCCTCCTACTTCCTTCCCAAAGCTGGGAAAGCACTAACTTGGCTTTGGGAAGCAAGCAAGAGGAATCTAGGACCCTGCCAGAGCCCTCATGCCTCCTTCCCAAAGCCCAGTACCTTGCTTACCCAGTTTGGGGAATGCAGTACAATGTCAAATGTTGCCAATGGCTACTAAAAAAGGCCTCGAGGGCCACATGCGGCCCGCAGGCCTCTCAGTGAATCACCCAGTTTATTACTATGGACAGTGAGACTTACACCCAACTAAATGAACATATTATATAGTTCATTAACAATGTGGCCAAGGTGTGATTTTATGCTGTGAAACAGGGTTGGAATAACCAACTATGCTGCTCAGCAGAGGCGCCAAACAATCAATGGCCCTGTTTTCAGATCATTGCCAGCGATTTCCTGAAGTAAAAAGAGCCTGTTTCAAAATTTCTGCAACTCGGAATGCAGTGAATTATCAGCTAACAATGGTACTTTCCCCCTCAAGATATAGGCAAATTTAAACTTGGCCTTGCAGGGAGGTAGCCTGGAGTCTTCCTGTAAGAATTATGGCAGCCAGCCAGACTTGGGTCCAAGGCTGTTCAGCCAATTAGTGTGCAGAAGGGAGAGCAGGAATAGGTCATAAGTATGAATATGATTTTAAGAGACAGTGGTATCAGTCTTGGAACTGTGTTTCCCCTCCGATAAGAAAAACACAACCTATTAAATCTTAAAAGCGAGAGTGTTTCTGGAGATTAGCTATAGTAACCCATGAATCCCACTATAGGTTCTTGGTATGATAAAATACACATTCACAGCTGGAGAACGTAAGGTTTTGAAACCCCACGAAGCAGCTGAAGAAAAAGAAGAAAGCAGCAACCCACAGAGATCAAAGGCGCATTTCACCAAATAAAGCTATTTCTTTTGGGCTGATTTTTCTTCTGCTTTGTTTTCAGCCCAAATAATAAGTTTGGGGGGTGGGGAGGAAATTGCAAACACTTGCTAAAGTTTCTTCTTCAACACTGTAGACTCCCTAAGCTTGCTTTATTAAGAATTGAATTTATACACAATACCACAACTGCCAATAGAAGACAGAGAATTCTCGACCCTGGTCGTCCATGACAATTATTCTATATTGGGCAAAATCAGAAGGGTTCTTAGGCTCTGACATGTACTCAAGTCAGCACCATAGACCAGTCCTGATTCCCAATATGCTTTTCCTGCAGCACAGATAGAAATAACATAGTATGGACAAGAAACGGACTGCAGCAGTAATGCTCCACACCCCATTTTCCTAATGAAGAGAAAGGGAAATTTACTGCACCCATATTTCATCAGAGATAAATATTCCTATTAGAAATGTCATGCAATGTCAGTAAATTTTGGGTGTGTGTGTTTTATACAACCAAGGATTAATAAATATGATAGTCCATTCTCAAACATGTGGGGGAAACTACTTTGAGGTTTCTTACAAACAAGTTGTGTATACATTTTATTAAATAAATGTGTTACATTTTGCCACCGGACCCTCATTGTTTCTTGGTTACATGAAAACAACAGTATTAGTAGAAGATCAGGGAAAGGTTATTTACCTCCTCACAGCCACAATAATCTCTTATCACCTATAAAAAATTTTGGCATTGGTTTGTAGAGAAACAATGGAGTGTGCCTCCGGGGGTGAAGTCAAATCGCTGGAGAATTAGAGCACCAGCTGCGGCTGCAGAGATCAGTAACTGTTGCCTCTCACATTGTTTTTTGTTGCATTAACAGCACTGAAGTGACCTTTCCAGAGCATAAGCCTGGGCAGTGTGTATGGAGGTCCTGGGCTGTTTGGCCTCACTGATATGGTCCAAAGGAAAGCACCAGCTAATTGGCACCAGCTGGGCAACAGGAGTGGCCAGAATGAGATATACAAGACACCATCCAACTGTCTTAGGGACTCCACTCTGGATTTGTTTAGGGTTTACTCCTTTGGCCTTTCATTCTCCTGAAGATGTTCTGCAAGGCAGCAGGTACAAATCTCTCCTTGGGTTTACTCTCAAAAGCTTTCTCACGAATGAGTACAGCCACATGGCAGTGGAAGTTTAGGACCAGAGTTTTCCCTCTCCTAGATGGGCTATCTTCCCAGGTTAACAAACCCCATCTGCCTCTCATTTCCCTCTAAAGCACTTGCAGTAGCAGCCTTCTTGATCATCAGACCCACCAGAGATACTACAACTCCCCTAACATCCCATATGCCAATCAATAGAAAAACGCCTCATTAAAATCTGACAGTCTATGACGAGTCTGCGATATTGTATCTATGATAAAATCAACAAAGTTGGTAACAGAGAAGGTGGGCAAATAGCTAATAATTTTTTGAGAAACAGAATGTTACAATGCACTGGAATATTTCAAGCATTAAATGAAATTTTCACCCATTTTCCCCATCGCAAGATGTTAGTGAGGTATAACATTACAATTTCCTTTTAGCTATTGAATGATAATATGTAAAGCTTTGAAGAGCATGCCATGTTAATCTCTGCTCCTAGCACATTCATTAGGTGAATTGAAAAGCAAGCATGTTACATAACCAGTCTAGAGACAATTACGTTTTCTCTCTCCAAAGTTCACAGTATTAATAGCCATCTAACTAAAGGGAGGTGAATACAACCAGGCATGCAACTGTGCTTCGATTCACTGGCTGCCATCCAAAGAGCAGCGCAATTAGTTATGCATGCCTAAGAGCACTATGGGATTATATTTTTCAAACCACAACACACACCCCATATCACATGGCGGAGCACATTTGAAACCCACAGGACTTTCAAAAGCAGTTTCTAATATGGCCTGGGAGTTTGCTGTTGAAAAAATGATTGAAAGTTTTTTTTTTTTTTAAATCCCACAGGCCACACCCAAGGATCCTAGCCAATGGAATACAATGTGTTGGGGTGGGATGGTGGGGAATAAAGATTATTTGCTAGGAATAGATCATAGCAAATTGCAATCGTTCCTGAGCAAATGGAAACTAATGTAGCGCCAGAATGTAGCCTTTGACAAACCAGTTATTTTTCCTGTTATGTGTACAGATTAGTAACTAGTTCAAAAGTACACACAGCATCGTTCTCTTTTCTGCTACATCTGTTTGCCACCAGCACTGTCTGTGCTCCTGGGAGGTGCACACCAATCTTGGCCTAAATCAAGCAGTTGGTCCCTTACCTTTCCTGCCCCGACCTGGCCACAGTGATCCATGCAACGGTCACCTCCAGGCTTGACTACTGTAATTCACTCTACGTGGGGCTGCCCTTGAAGCTGTCCCAGAAACTCCACCGGGTGCAGAATGCTGCAGCGAGGCTCCTCACGGGGTCTCTGCCATGGGAGCATATTCACCCAGTGCTTTCCAGCTGCACTGGCTCCCGGTGGAGTACAGGGTCAGATTTAAGGTGCTGCTTTTGACCTTTAAAGCCCTTCATGGCCTAGGACCCTCGTACCTACAGGACCACCTCTCTTGGTATACCCCACGGAGAGCCTCAAGGTCCATAAATAGCAACACCTTAGTGGTCCCAGGCCCTAAGAAAGTTACATTAGCTTCACCCAGAGCCAGGGCCTTTTCAACACTGGCTCTGGCCTGGTGGAACGCTCTGCCTCATGAGACCAGCGCCCTGCAGGATCTGATTTCTTTCCGCAGGGCCTGTAAGACAGAGTTGTTCCGCCTGGCCTTTGGCTTGGAGCCAATTTGATTCCCTCCCCCTCTTTCTTTTTTCTTTTTCCTTTCTCCTTCTGTGATGAGGCTACATTTTAATATTTTAATGTTTCAATATTTTAATGTTGTATTTTAATCTTGTTTTTAAGTTGTATTCATTCAACTTGTTTTTATTATTGCTTGTTAGCCGCCCTGAGCCCGGCCTTGGCTGGGGAGGGCAGGGTATAAATAAAAATTCTTCTTCTTCTTCTTCTTCTTCTTCTTCTTCTTCTTCTTCTTCTTCTTCTTAAATATCAGTGCAGTAGGCTAATATCGCTGTTATGTTGTATGAAGTTGGTAGGAGACTAGGGCTGTGAACACCCTGTGCCATCAAAGCACATTTGAAGCACGTTCTTTTCCTCAAAGAATTCTGGGCAATGTAGTTTGTTAAGGCTTGCTGGAAATTGTAACTCTGCGAAGGCTAAACTTCATCAGGCCAACCAAGGCTGACTCAGTCCCATGCGCCAAGCCTGAACCCAGATTGGAATGGATCTAAATAATCAGTGTCATCCAAGAATGCTTGTGGCTGCATAATGATATGTTGTTGTTGTTGTTGCTGCTGCTCCTTATTCTTCTGACAAGAGACTATTATTGACAGCACCAACAATAATGGGAGGGGAGGAGCAATAGTGCGGTAAATGAATGCTGCTGATTGACAGTACCAGCCACACACTTTCTTCAAAGCAAGTAATGCTTATAACCAGTGTTTTGGTTGTTGTTTTTAAGAAAACAGGTGCTGGTACTCACCATGAAGTTATTACAGTGAGTGCTACACTTTTAACATTTGAAAAATTTCCTCCAGAAAAAAACACTGCTTTAAAGCCCTAAACGGCCTCGGTCCACTATACCTGAAGGAGCGTCTCCACCTCCATCGTTCTGCCCGGACACTGAGGTCCAGCGCCGAGGGCCTTCTGGCAGTTCCCTCGCTGCAAGAAGCCAAGTTACAGGGAACTAGGCAGAGGGCCTTCTCGGTAGTGGCACCCGCCCTGTGGAACGCCCTCCCACCAGATGTCAAAGAGAAAAATAACTACCAAACTTTTAGAAGACATCTGAAGGCAGCCCTGTTTAGGGAAACTTTTAATGTTTAATAGGTTATTGTATTTTAGTGTTTTGTTGGAAGCCGCCCAGAGTGGCTGGGGAAACCCAGCCAGATGGGCGGGGTATAAATAATAAATTATCATCATCATCATCATCATCATCATATTATAACAATGATTCATCTAGTACATATTTAAAGGAACTCACCTCTCATTTCAACAGCAGCTATTTAAATTATTTGGAGTTTGATTCTTAGTTCTTACAGAACACACTATTTTATACCATAAGCTTTTAGATTAAAAGGAAGGAGACTCTTGAACTGTCATTTAAATACTGTCTCCATCATTTCCCCAAAGCTCCATGGAAGATTGGAAAAATGGATTAGAAAATGCTGACATATTCTTAAAAGCTTGCCTTGAATGTTGATGTCTCTTCCTTGCTAACAGCTAACAGTAAGGCACTGTTTCTAACACACGACGTTTTATGCACATTACAAATTAAGCAAGCTGCGTGGAGAAGAGACTATAAAGTCCTCTCCTTCCCCTCATCTCCTGAGAAGTTTAGCAAAGGACCATTATCTCTAATTTAGACATCTGAAGAGAGGATGCAAAAGCCAGGAAGGAAGCTTTCAAAATCTGTACAAAAATACTCTTAGAAAAGGCCTTCCAAAGGGAATATTACAACAGGATACAGTTAAGAAAAACAAGAGATGAGAATGAGGAGGAGAATTTCAAACTGTAAACAAAACAAAACAAAAAAATACATCGGGAAAGTAACCCAAGGAAAACATCTCAAAGCACTGCAAGAATGGTTTGGGGGTAATGTATAATAAACACATGGTTAAAATGTTTCCTGCTTAAAACATACTTCTAAGCATGTATCTAAACATTTGGGCAAATTAACATGTACTTTTCCAAATGTACAATTATATGATGCCCAGAAAACAGAACTTTGTGGACTCCCACTGTTTGTGTTCATGTTATAGCTCCTTTGAAGCCATGTGATGGGATATAAATCTCAAAAGTACATAAATGCATGCATGCATCCATCCATCTGTAAATCTAGGCCATACATACTCGCTTTAGGCCACCAAAGTATCAAGACAGAATTGTTTTGACATTATAAGAAGATACTCTGCTCTTTCCTCACATTATTTCCTGAAGTACTAAAAGGCCTGATAGGCAAACTCCACCCGGGATCCTTTCTTGGAGCGACTTGAAAGCATGAAATACTCAACATTTATATGGTGCGTTTCATATGTTCAAAGCTCTCTGTGTACATTATCTCAGTATTAATCATCACAAAACCTTGTAAAGTAGGCTAGTATTATCTCCATATTTCTCAAACTCCATTGAAATGAATGGCAGCTGTGCAAGAGACAGTAAATGGAGCTCTTTGGGTTTTTTGTCTTAGGCTTCAAACTCTCTCGAGCCAGCCCTTGGATTTGCCAAGACGCGGGTGGCGCTGTGGGTTAAACCACAGAGCCTAGGACTTGCTGATCAGAAGGTTGGCGGTTCAAATCCCCGCGACAGGGTGAGCTCCTGTTCCTCGGTCCCTGCTCCTGCCAACCTAGCAGTTCAAAAGCAGGTCAAAGTGCAAGTAGATAAATAGGTACCGCTCCGGCAGGAAGGTAAATGGCATTTCTATGCGCTGCTCTGGTTCGCCAGAAGCGGCTTGGTCATGCTGGCCACATGACCTGGAAGCTGTACGCCTGCTCCCTTAGCCAGTAAAGCAAGATGAGCACCGCAACCCCAGAGTCGGTCATGACTGGACCTAATAGTCAGGGGTCCCTTTACCTTTACTTTATCTAAGCGTTACTGGCAGGGGGCACCTATAAATATATGCACTGAGAATGAAAGGAAGTAAAAACATGCAATTTTTATTGCTTCAGGTTCACCATAATGTATATGGAAGTGTGTGCCAATTTCCATTCTTAAGTTTCTTTCACATATGTGTGCAAAGCCTTCTCCCTGGTTCCAATGTAACTGAGAAAGATGGCAAGGAATACGATCTGGGGACTGGGGCATTTTTTGTTTGGAGGAGGGGGGAAGTGAGTAAGAAGGGACAAGATATAGAGGTTTATCCAATTATGCACGTTTTTTCGGGGGAAAGGTAGTTTGAGAGAACTTTTTCCTCCTTTCTCATAACGCTAGAATCAGGGATCATCACCCTATGAAGCTGAACGGTGGGAGAGTCCAGACAGATAAAAGGACTTTTTCACACAGCACATAGTTAAATTATAAAATTGGCCACCACAAGTTGTAGTGATGTCCACCGACTTGGATCGCTTTAAAGGGGAATTAGAAACATTCATGGTGGGTAAGGCTACCAGTGGGTATCCGCCATGATAGGTGCATGCAGTAGGCCTCTGAATACCAACTGCTGAAGAATAGTTTGGACTTGATATCCCGCTTTATCACTACCCGAAGGAGTCTCAAAGCGGCTAACATTCTCCTTTCCCTCCCCCATAACAAACACTCTGTGAGGTGAGTGGGGCTGAGAGACTTCAAAGAAGTGTGACTGGCCCAAGGTCACCCAGCAGCTGCATGTGGAGGAGCAGGGAATCGAACCCGGTTCACCAGATTACGAGTATACCACTCTTAACCACTACACCACACTGGCTCTCTAAGAAGTATGTGAGTAACAGGACTCTTGCGTTCATGTTCTGTTTGTGTCCTTCCCATAGGCATCTAGTTGGTCACTGAGGGGAAAAAGGACGCTGGAATGCATAGGTTTTGGTCTAATCCAAAGGGGCTTTTCCTTATACAGTGGAACTTCGGTTGTCGAACGTAAACTGTTCCAGAAGAACATTCGACTTCCAGAACTTTCGACAACCGAGGCGCAGAGGGTTGTCGGGAATTTTACTGGTGAAAATTGAGAAATGCGCCTCGGAAGCCGTTCGACTTCTGAGGCGTGTTCGAAAACGAAAGCAATTTCTTCCAGGTTTTCAGCGTTCGGGTTCCAAAACATTTGGCTTCCGAGACGCACGAAAACTGAGCTTCCACTGTATTCGCAAATGAGAGAAAACACGATTGTCATCAGTGTGTGGTTGGTATTTTTAGAAATAAAAAAATAAATGAGTAAAAAACCCAAACACTACGCCCTTGAGGAAACTAACCATAGCTAACAAGAGCTGCCTCAAGGAGATACACTCACCACACTATAGCCATGGTCACCACCACAACTGTGTGAACAGCTGCCATGATGTGGATGTGGACTATGGGAGGTAGGATCATGATCAAAGTTATATATAAACAATTTTAGATCAACTACCAGAAGAAAACCAGGGTGGAGGTGGAGGGGAGGGAGTTTACAGAATAATATCCTTTATTTATAGTATTCCTCCCACTGAAAACTTAGGAAAGAGATTGGAAGTGGCTTTTCTGATCTCGGCAACAGAATTCAATTATTGGATAGTATAACAGGATGCCCTAATTGGGAATGGGTTTTCTGGACTGGGATATGTAGGAATAAAGAGGCTAGCCTACATTTCAAGAACCACAGGCCGCAATTGTCCTGGAGGACAGCATCATTCCAGTGCTCTGCCTGATCACATGTCACATGTGAGACCGAAACATCATATGTCCCTTCTATGGCTTAAATTTCGGAGTGCACCCTTGTGGCTGGCATTCACAAGGATCCTCAGATGTACATTTGGATGCAGTTATCATGGGAAAATCCCATGTATGGCTTTACTTGAGAATGGGTCTCAATTTCTCAGAGCTCAGACAAAATACATCAGCGGTAAAGCAGTGAGACTAATGAGATATTCTCTGTTTGCCATATGAGTCCTAAACCAAAATGAAATAATACTTCAGCCAAGCAATAACAGCAAAAAAATGAAGGGCTTATTTTTTCCTTCTTGCTAGTGCCAATGAAATGCAATCTAGAACTTGCAAGTAAAAATGTGAGGCACAAAACAGATGGATGACAATACTGTATCAAAAAGAAGCTCTGCCCTGTTCGAATCTGCTATTACTTCTTACATTATCTGCTAGAATAAAGCATGAAAAAAGAGTCTGTTCAGGTCTTGACACGCTTGGCAGAAGTTTTTGTTTTCCTACCACAAAATATAGGCCTCAAAGGATTAATTGGTTAGAATTGGATTAATCATTTTTGTATTAATCAGCTAAAAAGGTGCCCTAACTGGTGGGTCAAAAATTATTGTTATTAGTGCAGTTATAAACACTACCGATGGCAACCATCACTTCCACTAATAGTAAACTTAGCTGGTGATTAATGACAGAATTGTAGCCAAAATGGGGGCACTGAGGAATGAGAGGGCGGTGTCAGCATGTGTGGTAGAACCCCAAAGTTTGCAGAAGCAGAAAATAAAAAGCTTAACGGAGGGAACCTACAGCCCAGTGAGGACTGAGCATGCTCAACAGGCACAGAGTATTAAGTGTGGGTGTTTGGGTTGTTTTTTGTTTTTTAAGAAATATAAAGCTTGAGGGGGGGCAGGGAGTTTGATATTGACTGTATGCTGTATTCAACATTATTGTAACCTCTTATTTTCAGCAGTATATTTACCAACACTCCCTCTGCCTCCTGTCATTGCCTCCTTATAGGAAGTACATACCACATTTTTTGCTCTATAACACGCACCCGACCATAACACGCACATAGTTTTTAGAGGAGGAAAACAAGAAAAAAAAATATTCTAAACGAAACAGCAGACGTATGATTTTTGTGGTTCATGCTGTGGCCACAGACATGTGATCTGACGGTGAGTTTGGGGTAGCCCAATGCAAAAATCCTGAGGATCCATGCTTTGTAACCACGTTTTTGCACCACTGCGGCCCCACACAACAGTGGGTGCGTGATTTTTTTGGTGCAAGCTGTAGCCATGGACATGCTATGTGATCTGATGGTGAATTTGGGGTGACCCAGTGCAAAAATCCTGAGGATCCATGTGGATCCGTGCTTTGTAACCATGTTTTAAGTGGGGAGGGAAGGAAAAGCACTCAAGGGACAAGGAACACGCATGGGGTGGGTTGAGAAGGATGCTGTTAATAATGCAGAAGAGGGGTATAAGAGGGGAAGGCTCCTCTCCTCTCCCGCTTTGCTCCTTTAAAGCAAGCAGGCTCTCTGTCCCTCTCTCCTCCCCACTCAGCAGCTCTTCTCCCGCTTTGCTGTTTCAAAGCAAGCCACGGAGGAGGGAAGGAAGGGGAACCATGGATCCTCTGCTCACGACTGCAGCAGATCCCCCCGCCATCCGTAGGAATTTGCTCCTTAACACGCACAGACATTTCCCCTTACTTTCTAGGAGCAAAAAAGTGAGTGTTATGGTGCAAAAAATACGGTATTTTTAATCAGCATTTAAATTAAGGTAGAAACTCAGGCACATCACCTGCCTATAGTTCCAGGGCTAAACATTTATTTCAGGTGGTAAACCAAACCTTTTTTTCCTTTTCCTTTTCTGATATCTGCCACCTTGCAGGAGAAGAGAGTACAGTGGTACCTCGGGTTACAGACGCTTCAGGTTGCAGACACTTCAGGTTACAGACTCTGGTAACCCAGAAATAGTACCTCAGGTTAAGAACTTTGCTTCAGGATGAGAACAGAAATCGCGCAGCAGCGGCGCAGCAGTGGGAGGCCCCATTAGCTGGTACCTCAGGTTAAGAACAGTTTCAGGTTAAGAACAGACCTCCAGAACGAATTAAGTTCTTAACCCGAGGTACCACTGTATTTGTTAAGCATGTCCAGAGAAATCACAGTCACTTGCAACACAGCTCTGGCACTTCTTATCTTACAATTTAATCCGTCAAAGCTGGCTGTTTCATTAGGTAATGAACTCACTCTGGCTTATACCAATGAAGTATGTTTGGAAAAAAACAGGGCTTTTTTCCAGCTGGAATTCACCAGAACTCAGTTCCAGAACCTCTCAGGTGGGCTCCATTGCCATTCTAAGAGAATGAAGTGAGTTCCGGCACCTCTTTTTCTAGAAAAATAGCACTGGGTAAAACCATTGTGAAGCTTGTTTGAAGAACATTTGTTCAGGCTTGTAAATGGTCACTGACCTGGTGAGTAAGAACTGTCTCCAGGCAAAGAAGTTTTTGTAAGGTAGTTACTTTTTCCTTTAAACAGTAAAGAACTAACACAGGTATTTGAGGGCAGGTAGGCTATCTCATATGCATGAACTAATAGCTTTTGTGGCTTTACTTGCATGGTTGATATAACCATTTAAGGAAATCCTATTTCCTCCGCTTGCATTTTGGTCCCCACTTCCTTCAAATACATCCAAGGTTGTCACTGACGTTGCATTTTAAATCTGAGTTGCAAAGACCCTAAACTGAAAGTTTCCTCAAAGAATAGTCATTGCCTCCAGGAACATTTCTGCAAAGACCATTCTGGCAGCAGATTTATCTATTGGGACAAAACTGGTTACTCATAGCAAAGCATCATTTGTCATGTTTATGAAGACAGGCAATGGAAAAGACAACTGCAATTGCAAAGGTTGCAAGAGGTTGCCTTGGTCTTTAAGAGATAAAAATGAATGAAAGAGGCCATTGATTCTTCATATTTGTTCAATCCTAGGGGTGACCAATGAAGGGCCAAAACCATCTATCTTCTGCAGCAGAAACAAAATGGACATCCCTAAGGGGGCATGTAAAAAGACAAACAGGAGACTTCCTTTTAAAAATAGTGACTCATGGAGAGATTATTATCTTGCAGACCAGAAGTAGAACACATACACTCATGTTGTCTTAAGACAATACTATTTTCTCCAGCTTGTTACGGTTTTGTAAATCAGTTCTGTACAATCAGTTTTTCAGCCCAGGCAAGGGAAGCCATTAGCCTAACTTTAGCACCAGGTGACCAGTTTGAATAGAGCTAGATGCGAATTTTGACTTATAATAACCTTCTTTCATGAGTTACTCATGCAGGGGGGCAAAGCATGTTGAAAGGGGATGCAGGATTATACCTGTAGCCCCACCCCAGCATCACACAACTCCTTCCTGAGATTATTCGTGTGCTGGGGGCTCAAGTCCATGAAGATTTTTACCACAGTGCATGCTAGTCTTTAAAGCGCTGACAGACTCTTTGTTGCTTCGGTTCAATGTGATGGCGGCAAATCATATGTAGATCTGGCATTTTGCAGAGCTTCATAGGTAAAAGAGATGGGACCCTTCCCTCAAAGAACTTGTTCCTAAATTGGTCAGTGAGGAAAACAACAGAGGGATGGGAATTAAGATGTGGTAGTTGAGGACCAGTTTGAAAGAAAACCACAGGATCTTCAAGCACACTGGGGGTTGATGACGTTCCTGAGCACATGGGCACAGTTGCACACTGGAGAAACTGTTGTGGTTACCACACACACGCACAACTCAATCCATTCTATTGGCCAGAGTAGAGGGCTTCTTTCAAGCCTAATTTCAGTGGGGAAGAGTAGGGGAGGGGGGGTCCAGTAGGTGCCAGGGAAGGCTCATAAGAACACCATGCTGCTGACTCCTTGCAGCTGATAATTTAGTACATTATCAGCGTAAGGATTTGATAACCACAAAGATAAGTGGCCCAATCATATGCATTTACAGCACAATCCAAGTATGTTTGCTTGGAAATAAACCAAGACATGTTCCCAAATTAGTACGCATAGGATTGCAACCTCAGTCAGTGGCTTTGTCTCAATGCAATTTTTTCTAGCTCTCACAGGGATATAAATCACAACATTTTAAGGAAAGTGAGGCCCCCAAGTTGGAACCACTCAATGTGTTTGTATCTATGACGTCACTGATGGGTTCCTTTCTAGTATGAGACTCAGAACTTTAGAAGAAGATAATCCGTGGATCTTGAAGAAGAGCTATTAGTCATGACTGCTTAAATGGGACCAGCATGTTTAGAGCTAACAGACTTTTCATGCCAGAGGCTGGGGAAGCACAACAGTGGGTGACTCTCAACAGCGTTCTCTGCTTGTGAGCTTCTAGGGTCATCTGGCTGGTGATTGTTGGAAACAGAGTGTCATACTAGATCAGGGGTCTGCAACCTTTAAGACAAAAAGAGCCACTTGGACCCATTTCCGAAGAAAAAAACAACTGGGAGCCGCAAAACCATTGTGACATTTAAAACAAATATATCTCCGGAGCCACGATCTGACAGCGGGCGGGAAGGTGACGTCGGGACGGTGCGTGACTAGCGCACGCATCGCCCCCATGTGACGTCACAGCCAGTACAGCGCCCGCCACAGTGGGGAGTGTTGGGGCGCACAATGCGCCTCCTCCCCTTGCTAGTATCCGCTCCGGAGCCACGGCAAAGGTGTAAAAGAGCCACATGCGGCTCCGGAGCCGCGGGTTGCAGACCCCTGTACTAGATCATCCACAGTCTGATCCAGGGAAACAATTTATATATTTTAACCCCCTCCCCAAAGGTATGCCCATGACTGCCATTAAACTATTGGAATGTAGTGAAAGCCCTGTATGACAATGATATTTTTTTTTAAAGTATTGGTGACTGAATACCCTCCCCCAAACACTTTTAGCAGTTCTAAGTTAAACAACCCCTTTTTTCTTGTTTCATTATGTGGGAACATCCCAAAAATAATATTTCAAGCTCACCGTCTCACCCTGCTGAGTCTGCAGTCCCTTCTGTTAAACCATCTTGCTCCCACGTATAATGCTGATGTGGAAATGTATTACATTACTTGGTAATTCTTTAGTTGTTTGTATGGGAGAGGGAATTTTATTCTTTCATGGGGAAGACTGAAGGTTTAAGGCCTTTTTACCAAATTCAAGCAAGTCTGACTATTCAAAGATCTTCCTGAGATTAAAAAGTACCTAACATGTGCGCACTCTCTCTCTCTGGGTCAGTATGGCTGCAAGAATGTGAGACAAAGAAAAAAACTCAAACACACAGAATCTCTTGTTCATGGGTAGGCAAACTAAGGCCCGGGGCCCAGATCCGGCCCAATCGCCTTCTCAGTCCGGCCCCCGGACATTCCAGGAATCAGCGTGTTTTTACATGAGTAGAATGTATCCTTTTATTTAAAATGCATATCTGGGTTATTTGTGGGGCATAGGAATTCGTTCATCCCCCCCAAAACAATAATCTGGGCCCCCACAAAGTCTGAGGGACAGTGGACCGGCCCCCTGCTGAAAAAGTTTGCTGCCCCCTGCTCTTGTTTAACACTTAACATGCACTAGTCTACATCTAGAGAATGCTAGTAATGCTTTTAACTCCACTTAAATGAGTGGGAAATAAGTTGTGGTTAGTTCATCCTAATGATTTCATTTGGGACTTGAGAGCAACTAAATTTCTCTCGCTTCTGGGCTCTGAGTTTGTTTTTAAAAAGGTGTTTAGGAGTACATCAAGGAGGAGTTTGTGAAGAGAAAACAGACACAAATATTTTAAACCCACCTATTGAATATAGCAATATTAACAGAGCCAGATTTTCAATTTATAAACTATGCTATTTTTTCAGTTTCATATACAACTTTTTTCTTGAATGAGCCACCGTGGATTCAATGTTTTAGAAACTAAAGTCTCATCTCAGGTTTGTCTGATCATTGTTTGCGAAAAAGATGACGTCACAACCACAAGCTTCAAACAAACAACTTAATATATTTAAGTAAGAAATGGTGCTGACCAGTATAAGTCAATATAAGTGACAACTAAACATCAGGAAGAACTTTCTGACAGGAAGAGCTGTTTGTTAGTGCAATGGACTTCCTCAGAAGGCGGTGGACTCTCATTCATTGGAGGTTTTTAAGCAGAGGTGGGAAGGTCATCTGTCATGGATGTTTTAGCTGGCATTTCTGCATTGCAAGGGGTTCGACTAGGTGGCCCCAGCTCTACAATTCTGATTCTATGACTAACTGGAGCATCCTAAACCAGGAATCAATACTGTCCCATGTTTTATTACACAACCAAGACATTGTTTGAGTACATGCCACTGTCACTCCCAGGAGCATCTACAGTGTTTTGCCCACAAAATTGTGCTTCCTTGTGCTTATGTAACAGTCAAGTGCTGGACCTCCCAAGGCATCAGAGGTCACTTATGAACTATGTAAACATGCAGAAAAGGCCAACCATTTGGCTGGGTATTTTTTATATATTCTTGGCAGCAAGCACAGAAGCATAGCAGCTACATCGCAAAATAATAAAACCTGTGCATTATAATGGATGTGGGGAGAAGCTACTGTTCAAATCTCCACTCAGCCATGAACCTGAATAGATAACGTTAAGCAACTCACTTCTGTTAGTTAATCTACTACAGTGGTACCTCATGTTAAGTACTTAATTCGTTCCGGAGGTCCGTACTTAACCTGAAACTGTTCTTAACCTGAAGCACCACTTTAGCTAATGGGGCCTCCGGCTGCTGCTGCGCTGCCGGAGCACGATTTCTGTTCTCATCCTGAAGCAAAGTTCTTAACCTGAAGCACTATTTCTGGGTTAGTGGTGTCTGTAACCTGAAGCATATGTAACCTGAGGTACCACTGTAATATTGTGAGGCTACAGAGACAGAGATAAAAATAAACAACTAAAAGTCACAAAGTATGACAGAGACTGAGAACATGCACAGCTGAGGATGAGTTAATGTACTCGGTAGTTGGCAAGAAGGTTTTGTTGCTCACACTATCAAGCCAGCCTTAGTTGGAATCTTTTACAGGGTTCAGGGAATAACACATGACCTTCTCAGACTTATTGGTGCAAGGAGACTTCATGGGTAATGTGGTTGTCCTCACCTGAGTTTCTTCATTTGACCACCATAGGGTGGTCTGAATCCCTACCTGGCATCTCTGTTTTGGGCTCAAGTTGAACCAGTGCTGAAACCACATCAAGTCAAGGAATTTGGAGAATTGGCAGAGGAAACAAAAAGTTATTTGCAATATATTTCAGTGTTTATTGATATCCACTAAGATAGGGATAGCCAATATGGCATCTTCCAGATGTTGTGGACTGCATCTTGGGAAGAGGGGCTGGGAAAGACATCTTGGAAAGCTTCCATAAGTCAAATAGGCAGACCTACATGGACCTATTGTTCAACCTTCATATGCTTTCATGTGATGGAAGATGCCCTGAACCATCTTTGATTTGATTTGCCTTTGGGAAGAGGCACTGGCAAGCTGAAGGAGCTCCACACTGCATGAATGACCTAGCTTGCAGATTGGGAAAGTTTCAACTGCTGTGCATTGTATTATGGAATGGCTGTTGTAGCTCAGTGGTAGAGCTCATGTGTTGCACACAGGATGCTCCAGATTCAATCCCTGGCATCTCCAGGTACAACTGGGAAAAACTCCAGTCCGAAACAAAGAAAGCTATTGCCATACTGAACTAGGTGGCCAGACTCAGTATATGGCAGCTTCCCATCTTCCTGCACTTGGGGCAGGGTGGTGGGAGAGAACAGAATCAAACCCTTGGTGAAAGAATGGGATTTTCATGTCTCATCTGCTTCATAGAGCACTTGCTCCCAATACCTTTCTCAGCACAATTCAAAGTTTTGGTGCTGAGCTGACAGCCCTAAATGGCCTCAGCCCAGTATACCTGAAGGAGCGTCTCTACCCCCATCGTTCAGCCCAGACGCTGAGGTCCAGCTCCAAGGGCCTTCTGGTGGTTCCCTCACTGCGAGAAGTGAGGTCAGGGAACCAGGCAGAGGGCCTTCTTGGTAGTGGCACCCACCCTGTGGAAAGCCCTCCCATCAGATGTCAAGGAAATAAAGAACTATCTGACTTTCTGAAGACATCTGAAGGCAACCCTGTTTAGGGAAGTTTTTAATGTTTGATTGTTTTGTTGCATCATCATCATCATCATCATCATCATCATCATCATTATTATTCCGTTGGGAGCCACCCAGAGTGGCTGGGGAAATCCAACCAGATGGCTGTTGTTGTTGTTGCTGCTGCTGCTGTTGATGTTTTTCCTTTGCCAAGAACCCACCACTTTGATCCTAAAAGACATTTACTAATGGGACAAGCCATACAGTTTTCTTAGCGGCTACTTGTGATCAACTTGCAATCTTGTAATTAGGATGGAGCCTATCTGGTCACAAAGTTGCTTAAGGTATGTTTTTGTATTTTAGAATCAAAACAGCAGATGGACTTTCCTTCACACTCTGCTGATCAGCCAAAATGGAACCACAGGCCTTGGTAAACTTGTAAGAGAATTTGGAGTCGAGAGCGGCTGGCAGTAAGCAGTTTTGATTCTTCCCATTCATGTTTTATGGGGAGAAAAGGAAAAACAGCTGGCAGTAACTGTTTCTTCTTTTCAAAAGAAGCAGTAAATCGAAAATTTGCAGAATCTTAGTACGATTTCACAACTGCCCTTCTGAAGCCAGCGTTACTCATTCCCGGATAGTAAAGCGGTACTATCCAGAGTCCAGCTTCTCTTGCCCTGGAGTATAATTCTCACCCTGGGTGGGAAGTTCTAGTAAAAACCACAGACTCTAAACAAAAAACAAAAAAAAAGGCATTATAGTGTCACAGTGGAATATAGCTGCTTTAGTTGCTGAAAACGAGCTGAGTATTGGAAGATTATATTTCACTAGAAAAATAGCAGATCACATGGCTGTTTCTACAAGACTGCTTTCTCATGAGCAACTTCTACCAGCTGTGTGTGGATCTGGCACAGTTCTGCCATGTGCCCTATTCATAACTCAAGCCAAATACAGTCGTACCTTGGTTCTCGAACGCCTTGGTAATCGTACGTTTTTGGTCCCAAACACCACAAACCCAGAAGTAAGTGTTCCGGTTTGCGAATGTTTTTCGGAAACCAAACATCTGGTGCGGCTTCTGCTTGACTGCAGGAAGCTCTTGCAGCCAATCAGAACCCAAGCCTTGGTTTTCGAATGGTTTCGGGACTCAAATGGACTCCCGGAATGGATTAAGTTCGAGAAACAAGGTACCCTAACATTGCAAGCTGCTGGAATGGCAGTCTTGCACACATGTACTGAATGTACATGTAGCACCTTCTCTCTTTTTCTCCTTTAGAGTCCAGGTACACATTTTCTGTGAAACCTCTGGCTTGATCCCAGTCTCAATGATCAACTATAACCCAAACAACAGACAAGCATAAGTATGTACATGGGCCTGCTTTAGCTGCTTACATTTATCCACAGGTCGTGTGTCTCTCCCTGCCCTTTTCTCTATTGTCTTTTCTACTTCCAAAATTTAGATCTAAGCTCTGGGGGTGGGTGGGAGGCAGCAGAAGGGTCCGGGTATTTATTTATTTTTACTTATAACAATGCTGTAGAGTTCTGTGCATATTGTTGGCTCTACAGTCACTGAATACAAGGTATAAATGAATGAATCATTCATTCAGAGCAGTGGCGTAGCGTGGGTTGTCAGCACCCGGGGCAAGGCAAGTAATTTGTGCCCCCTAACCCGTGGATTTGCGCCCCCTAACCCTAACCCCCAGATATTGCGCCCGGTGCGGCCGACCCCCCCCCTGCACCCCCCACGCTACGCCACTGATTCAGAGATCACTAAGGCATATTACCATCTAATTATTCAATACTTTCAGCTGGGCAATTATGTTGGTTAGAAGTGAAGGAAAGAGACTATGGATTTATCCACACTTACTTTCCTCCACCCCACTCTTTGCGTAGGCAGGCAGAGCCCCCCCCCCAACTCCAGACACCCGGGTGGAATGGGATTAAAATTGGCCACAACTTTATTAAAAGTTTCAGATGTAGGGAGACCTTGGCTCAGGCATTGGGTGTTTATCTTTCCCAGTCCCCAGTTGGGGATCTGGGAGACTTCAGGGTTATCCAGAATGTGTGGGGATTGGGCTGGCTCTGGAAAATGTATGTTTAAGCAGAGAGGCGCCCCCCCCCCATTTCGCTGCGTCACAGGGGAGAGCAATGACAACCTCTCAGTGTATGGCCAATGCCTCCCCTCAAAACAACCCCTTTAATGGGAAACCCTGGGATTGCTGCCGCCGCAGGGGGAGCGTGGGTCACCGCTTCGCTCCCCCCCCCTTTAGGGAAGATAGACTAAAGAATTCCGCCCAAGGCCTGAAACCACCAAAGGTGTGGCGTTTTGCTATGGGGAAGGCAAAACCTGCCAATGCAGGGAAATTCCTTCCTGGTCCTTCGACAGCAACCATCAATGACCGTAGCAGCACCCGCATAGCTATAATGAAAAAAGGTTAAACTGCAAAAGGAATGCATGGAATAAGGGAGGGCAGGGTGGGAGAAGCTCTGGAGCCAACTGAAGATTCCCATGTAAGTTACACCCTCTATTGTGTGTGGGGGGGGCAGACCTAGCCCTACCTGGCCAAGTCCCCTGGCAGCGCCTCCTCCAGCTGGGACTGGCCAATTGTTGGAATCTTGGCAGGAACCTCCAGGTATGTGGCCCGGGGAGGAGGTGAAGCCAGGCTGCCTAGCTGGGAGTCGCATAGGATTGGGCGGGGCTGCGTGCACCCACGCAAAGGGCGCCCCCCTATTTAATGTGGGAAGCGGTTTTTCCAGGCACAGATCAGCGCTTAAAACTCCATGTCTGAGCTCCCTTTTTTGTCTCTAGCTTCCACACACGAAAACCTCCTCTTTAGCATTCAATAGGAGCAAATGTTTTCTGCAAATTGGTTTGCACATGGGGAAACTAGAGCCTAAAAAGGGGGGCACTCAGACATGGAGTTTTAAAGTGTGGACCGTGCCTGGAAAGAGTGGGGGGGGTACCTAACATTTTGTGCATGTGGTAGAGTTGTCCTAAACAGGGGAAAATCTGGGATAAGATTGCTTATACAATCGGCTTAATGATTGGATATTCCATTTATTTTGACCCATGTGATATCACTTAGGTATCCCAAATAGGCGGGTTAAACAGGGCCATCCTGAGCTCATTTGGAATTATTTCTTGTGGCAGGGAGTTCTGTGATACATTTTTCGCACTGGATATTTTCATACCAGGTTTTTACTTCAAATCAAATATTCTCTGTCATTAGCTGGCCTAGCAAAACGTACAGTTGTGAAACACAAACATTTCCTTCGCCACATCCTTACGGGGGGGGGGGGGGGAAATGAAGTTGTCATTACAACTGGAAAACAAGTTAGGATCTGCAAGCGCCTTGACAAGCAGCTTCTAATTCAACATAATAATGTCACAAGAGGCATCAGGTAATTGCAGTGTCGATCAGAAGATTGGCAACCATATATGACTGACTCTGCTGAAAGCTGAAGAGAAACTGAAAAAGGCAAGCAATTAGGCAGAGTTTTGGGAGTTAGGCATATTGCCTTAACACAGCTTTTAGAGTAACTGGGTGGGGAGAATTACACCCGTGACAAAAAAAAAACCAAAAACCCAAAAACTTTCAGTCTGACAGAACATGTATTATGGAAATGATGTCTACATTTTTTAAAGAGAGTCACTTAAATTTACGTTAACACCCAATGAGGAAGTTGAAAGGGGAAAAGGAAGACTCGGGACTTTATTTCTATGTTAACACCCAAACAGGGAGTTACGGTTCTGCGGCTAAACTGGATCTGCCCCATTCCGATCTGTGTGGGATATTGTAGAATTCAATGACCCAACCTTTGCTGGCTTAAGAAAGGCAGAAACTGTGTACATTAAAAAAATGAGCATCCATGGTGCATCCCGGATAGGTGCTATAGGCTGCATAAACCAATTCAATCTTAATACAGTGGTACCTCAGGTTACATATGCTTCAGGTTACATACGCTTCAGGTTACAGACTCTGCCAACCCAGAAATAGTGCTTCAGGTTAAGAACTTTGCTTCAGGATGAGAACAAAAATTGTGCTCCAACAGCGTGGTGGCAGGAGGAGGCCCCATTAGCTAAAGTGGTCTTCAGGTTAAGAACAGTTTCAGGTTAAGAACAGACCTCTGGAACGAATTAAGTACTTAACCCGAGGTACCACTGTAAATAAACAGATTCAAGAGATGGAGTGAGGGGGGATTCCTAGCTGCTGCTCTAGCACAAGATCATAAATACGAGGTCACATGAATGTTATACATATGTGATTGTGGTGTAAAATGTTGGTAAACATTGCCTTCCTATAGCTGGAAGCACTTATATGATTGACTTCTGGAACCAACTATTTAGGGGTTCCAAGCAGGCGAATAACAACCCAGCTGGAATCATATGAAAGCACTTTTTCAAGCCACTACATTCACGCAACTAGAAGTGCGGTGGTTCCAGTCCTGCCGTTCCCAGAGGGTGTCACTTGAGGAGTGCTTTTCAGCCCGTGGTGCAGCTGGTGCAGAATTCAGCGGCCATGTCGCTCATGGTTTGAGCATATTGCACTGATCCTGGTCCGCCTCTTTCCATATGAACCTACCCGGATCCTGAGATCACCTTCTGAGGCCTTCCTTTGTGTGCCTGCTCTGTGAGAGATCTGGAGGATAGCAGCACAAGAACGGGCCTTCTCTGTAGTGGCTCCCCATCTGTGGAAGCTCTCCCCAGGGAGGTTCGCCTGGCACCATTATTGTACACCTTGAGGCGCCAGGCAAAAACATTCCTTTTTAACCAGGCCTTTGGCTGATCTAATCAGCATCCTAAAACGAGCACTCACTGGAAGGACAGATCCTGAAGCTGAGGCTCCAGTACTTTGGCCACCTCATGAGAAGAGAAGACTCCCTGGAAAAGACCCTGATGTTGGGAAAGATAGAGGGCACAAGGAGAAGGGGATGACAGGGGACAAGATGGTTGGACAGTGTTCTCAGAGCTACCAGCATGAGTTTGACCAAACTGGGGGAGGCAGTGGAAGACAGGAGTGCCTGGCGTGCTCTGGTCCATGGGGT
This sequence comes from Podarcis erhardii, assembly GCF_964252035.2. Classification (NCBI taxonomy): domain Eukaryota; kingdom Metazoa; phylum Chordata; class Lepidosauria; order Squamata; family Lacertidae; genus Podarcis; species Podarcis erhardii. The sequence continues at coordinate 26,249,160 of NC_138512.1, read as the reverse complement.
CATGAAGAGTCCGACACGACTAAACGACAAAAAATGTGGCTCTTTGTGTGTGAGTGAGATTGGATTATTATTTGATTTTATATATTGTGATATATTTTTTGTTAACCACCCTGAGACCTCCAGGTATAGGGAGGTATATAAATTCAATAAATAAAAATGAAATGAAATGCAAACTGCAAAGGCTGCATACAGAGCTGTGATGTTGCGATGCTAGTTCACACCCTCAGTCTTCCATATAATCCCCAGTGTGGGCTGTGAACTTCTGGAGGTGATATTGCCAGGCACATTAAGAGCTCACCCACACTTCCCTTTGTCCCATACAGTGGTACCTCAGGTTAAGAACTTAATTCGTTCTGGAGGTCTGTTCTTAACCTGAAACTATTCTTAACCTGAGTTACCACTTTAGCCAATGGGGCCTCCAGCTGCCACTGTGCTGCCGCCGCCCAATTTCTGTTCTCATCCTGAGGTAAAGTTCTTAACCTGAGGTACTACTTCTGGTTAGCGGAGTCTGTAACCTGAAGCATTTGTAACCCGAAGCATTTGCAACCCAAGGTACCACTTTATTTCATTTCATTTTTCCTGTGATTCCTGGACATGGGTCTAAGAGTTTTTTCTTGTGTCCCCCTGGGAAAACCCACTGTTTGCCACTGCATCAGAACAACAGTAAAACCAATTTGCTCCAGTTCCGCAATAAACAATGGGTTTTCCAGGGTAAAGCTGTGGGACAAAAGAAAAAGCAGACCGATAACTAGAAATCGTTGGACAAATGTGCTTTTAACCATCTTCCCCTAACAATAGTGGCTGGGGAAACTCAGCCAGATGGGTGGGGTATAAATAATAAATTATTGTTATTATTATTAATATAGTTTGCCTGCATGCAAAGTTAACACACTCATTGCAATATGCAAAACTTGGAGCAACATACAAGACGGGCACTGACTCTTCAACAGGCCTTTAGATTGGGAGACAACCTGGATGTTACATGTAAGTGTAACTTTCCCATCAATGACCTTCTAGAAAGAAAAGAAAAGCATCAGTGAGGAGGGAAAGAAGTTTTTGAGGGGTGGGGGGAGGATGCTTAACCCTTTCCCTACTGACTCCTTTTCTGTTAAAAATTGAGTGAACTCAGCAGCTTTTCCCCACACAAGGAGAAAAAATGTGGGTCCCAAATTGCTTTCTGCCATTGCGATGATAGGGGAAACAGTTGGGAAGATGGATTATGAGCAGAAAAACAGCAGGCAGGGAAAGAGTCAAGAATCCTCCAACAACTCCAGGTCAGTCTCCCAAGGGCTGTTTTCAGTTTTGTTTTAAATCCCATCAGGATTTAAATATTGGATATTATCTGGTTGCAGAATCCAAGTTAGCCCTGGGTCTCTGAGATAATGAAGATCAAGGAAAGGTGGAAAGTGTAGCTTTGTAAGGGCAGAAACAGTGCTCTCTTCACTCCCAGTGAAATGAATGGGAGTCCTACCACAAAAGCAAATTACCTGTGTAGTACTCCCAATCCTCTAGCAAAGAGCAAGGGTTAAAGGCCCCTCCACAAACTAATGCCTCAATTGAGATCAGGGTGCCCATGCTGGCAATTTACATAAAAAACAAAAACCAAGCCTGCACTGAAGGGTACAGATAGATATTGTCTAGTTTGGCCCCAACTCACTGACATGGAATGCCACAGAAATGATCAAAGCAAGTTGACTGCATAAAGCGTACCTTGTGAAGCTGGTCACATGGACTTGGGTCCTCTACATCTAACAGAGCTGCGTGGGGATGGAAGAGCCACTGGCCGCGGGGAGAAGGGCTGTGGCTTCTCAGAGTACAATTCTCCTGCAAAGAAGAGGGAAGAAACAAGGAAATGAGGAGGATATGAACTCAGAGGTAGGAAATGGAACTTTGCAAGAGCAACAACTCTAAACAAGGCAAAAGGGGAGACCCGACAGCGGCAGGTCAGAGGAAATGTTACGTCCCGTGTGCACTCATCCTGTTGTTTCCTCTGGTCAGCACGATTGTGCACTTTTATGTAGTGGCTCCGAAACCAGTTTGAACAGAGATTAGCTAAAGAACGAGCATGTGCATTACAGCTGACAATGATGCCATCATATGATGTTCAAGTCTCTATGAGAAATTACTGCCCGTGCCAGCCCAGAAACAGTGCTATGCATCAGCAGGCAGACGGAAGTCCTCCAATTCAAACTGGAGCTTAAGCAGAAGCATGCTGTGGGGCTGTGAGCAAACCACTATTTCAGTCATTGTTAAAGGTAAAGGTAAAGGGACCCCTGACCATTAGGTCCAGTCATGGCCGACTCTAGGGTTGCGGCGCTCATCTCGCTTTATTGGCTGAGGGAGCCAGCGTACAGCTTCCGGGTCATGTGGCCAGCATGACTAAGCCGCTTCTGGCAAACCAGAGTAGCACACGGAAATGCCATTTACCTTCCCGCCGGAGCAGTACCTATTTCTCTACTTGCATTTTGACGTGCTTTCAAACTGCTAGGTTGGCAGGAGCAGGGACCGAGCAACGGGAGCTCACCCTGTCGCGGGGATTCGAACCGCCGACTTTCTGATCGGCAAGTCCTAGGCTCTGTGGTTTAACCCACAGCACCACTGCAGTCATTGTTAGGGAGGATTTAAAGGTGAACCTACCCAACCTGCACTTTCCAGAACCATATGTGAGCCAAAACAATGCTATGGCAATTCTCTGAATTTTGCAATGCGGTTCTTCAGCCAAGAGTGACTCCCAGAGTCTAAGTTTTCCTCTTATTCTGCAGGAATGCATTCTACTTAACTGGAAAGGGGGCTGGTGATTTACAGAGCAATCCTATGTGTTCGTACTCTGAAGTCTCATTGAGTTCATAAGAACCTAAGAAGAGACTGCTGGATCAGGCCAATGGACCATCTAATCCAGCATCTTGTTCTCATGCAGTGACCAACCAGATGCCTAGGGGAACCCCAAAAGTACCCTCTTTGCCTGTGACTCTCAGCAATTGGTATTCAAAGGCATATTGCTTCCAACAGAGGAGGCAGGACATAGTCATTGTGGCTAGTGGCCGCTGATAGCCTTTACCTCCATTAATCTTCTCTTAATGCCATCCAAGTTGATGACCATCACTGCCTCTGGTGGGAGCGAGTTATGTGAAGAAGTAAACCTCCTTCTGTCTGTCTTGAATCTCTTTATTTATTTATTTCATTCATTTATTAAATTTGTATACTGCCCTTCATGTGTAGATCCCAGGTTTGTTCACAACATAAAAATAAAATAACAACAACAACAAGTGATACCCTGCCCATCTGGTTAGGTTGCCCCAGCCACTCTGGGTGGCTCCCAACAGAATATTAAAAAACATGATAAAACACCAATCATTAAAAAACTTCCCTAAACAGGGCTGCCTTCAGATGTCTTCTAAAAGTCAGATAATTGTTTATTTCCTTGACATCTGATGGGAGAGCATTCCATAGGACGGGCACCACCACCAAGAAGGCCCTCTGCCTGATTCCCTGTAGCTTCACTTATCGCAGTGAGGGAACCGCCAGAAGGCCCACGGAGCTGGACCTCAGTGACCGGGCTGAACGATGGGGGTTGAGACGCTCCTTCAGGTATACTGGACCGAGGCCATTTAGGGCTTTAAAAGTAGCACCAACACTTTGAATTGTGCTCAGAAATGTACTGGGAGCCAATGAAGGCCTTTCAGGACCGGTGTTATGTGGTCTCGGCGGCCACTCCCAGATAAAAACACAGAATACATAATAAAAAGAGGGGGGAGGGGAAACCCCACGAACCAATAAACCCTCCCCCCACCCCTCCCAACATTCAGCTTCCTATGAATTCCAGCGTCATGAGAGAGGGAGGAAAACTTTTCTCTGAACTGAATGAGACTTAACATCCTTGCAAAAAGTATAGGCTTGAACCCTTGCACCAAAAGCTACGCAGAACCTGTGGACAATTGGTGAAAGGAGCAGTGGCTTTTGCAAGCAAGTGTCTATCTTTTGTACGAGACATCAAAACAAATGCAAAGCACATAGTACAACACTGTATATTATTCAGCATTTGTTATTTTTCAGCGCAGAACTGAGTTTGAAATTCCAGCCCTGTACTCATTGTATGATGTGGCTGCAGATTAAAGCATTGTGAAAAAGAGTTTGTGTTCTTTTTCCTACTCCACATCTTGCGTGCTGGATAATAAGTTTCAAGTAATTCACCACAGGCAAGCCTCATTGCACCGATGGGAATAAAATCAATTAGCTCAAATGGTTTAAGATGCTGTTATACACGCCAGCATCAAATTCTGTCCCAGACTCCAAGACGACACCATGCAGACCTTCTGAGATACTTGGAATAGGTCAGAATGTGCCTTTGTCTGTTTTCACCATGTCAGGGCATAGGTTCATCTTGTGTTGCCTTTCAACTAGTACAGCCCCTTAAATTTCATCTTCCTTGGACTTGGTTGAAATTAGGGCATATCTATGATTACCACCAACACCATCAAAGCTGTTCATATGAATCTGATAGCATTAAACTAGATGCCAGGCAAGCCTTTCTGAAGGATGCATTCTGTTATGTACTGAAGTTCTCACCCTGGGCCAGCAGGGGGATACTGTAGTTTTCACTCAGCTCCACATATGCAAATAAGGAATTGAAAGTGACATTCAGTGATTGGATAGTTACAGAAAGTTGTTACTGTTGCTTTGTAGTTGAGCTCTATATAAGCAGGTTGGCTGAACCCTTCAGCCCAGTTCTGTTCTGGGCCTGTGAATAAACAAGAGCTGTTTGAAGAATCGCTGTGTCGTCTGATATGTTCACCCACAAACTAACACTGCACCAGGTCTCAGTTGAGATTTCTGGTCTGGATCTGGTAGGTTTGCACTGCCACCTGTGTTTTTCTCTGCCCTCTCTGTCCATTGATTTTGGAGCAGAGGAAACTAGTGTCTAAAACTAGCACTGGTTTATCATTTTGCTTGAATTGTATCCGATGACTTAGGGAACCAGATGCCAACAGTGTTTGATTCACATTGTATAGCTGGATATGACTACACAAGTTAATGGCCTGGAGAAGGAGGACCCAAAAATGTCCAGTGCCTCACAGTGAATGACTTAGAAAACCAGGTCTGTTACTCATGCATTCCTGCTGCAAAGGCCCGAGGTTCGGCCTATTGTATGATGCTGTCTGGTTGTGCCTAGAAAGATCAAAAGCTCATATAAATAATTGTTTCCTGTTGCCCCCCTCTTTTCTGTGAGATCCCGTGCCATTTGAGTGCCTCACGTTTTGCATTCGTGTTCAGGATGTTATAACTGAGTGACTCACACTAACGAATGACTCAGTAAACTATGCTAATTAAAAAATATGAGTAAAGGCAGGAGTTTACTTGTGCCAGCCCTTAAACAGGAGTTTCTGTCACAGGGTGAAGCTCCTCTGAAGCAGGGGACCATTTTTTCTGTGGAATGCCCTGAGGGTCAAACTCCAAAGCCAAAAACAGAAGGCTGTGGTTACTGCTATGCTCTCTGCCCTTCCCCAAGCTGGAAGAAGATCTAGGCAAGGGTTCACCAACCTTCCAGGGACTGTGGGCACATCTGCAAACTGAAGACACTGTTGTAGACACCACAAATACATCACAACCTTTCCTTGGGCCACAATATAATGCTTCTTTGAAGCCTAATTTTAGACAGAGGAGGAGAACCAAGGATGCTGCTGTGTGAATATATGTGCATTTCATTGGGAGCATTAATATTGTCTTAGTAAAAAAAATTGGTTTGTTTACAGCAGAATGGGGAATCTTTGGTCCTCCACATATTGCTGAACTAGAACTCCCAGCAGCTACAGCAAGCAGGGATAATCGGAGTTGCAGTTTATCAACATCTGGAGGGCCAAAGATTCCCCAGCCCTGATTTACAAGCAGAGCATAAGGAAGGCAATGAAGGCAAACAGTGGTGTAGTGTAGGTTGCCAGTGCCCGGGGCCGCGTGGAGGGAGGAAATGGATGGAGTGCATACGCACATTCAACTGCCTAACGGCGTCCCTGTCACCCAGAAGATCACAGCCACAGAGATAAGAAAAGAAGAGTTGTTCCATTGTCTGGAGAGGTCACTTCCTGGTTTGCATGGAGAAGCTGTTTTCAACGGAGGCCAGCAACAGAAGCACATGACTATATTGAGGCAACACTGGGTCCTGAAATTTTGCACCTCCAATAAACTCAGAGGCTATGGGGATATAATACGTCTCTGAAAATGTGTTTATTGGATTTGCATCTCAACATTTCCCCAGCCAAGTTGGGCGCTGTTAGTGATGAACACTGGGAGCGGGTTCACCAAGGTATATGTGGCATGGAAAGGAGGTACCAAGACAGGGGGAGTCTCAGCATGCTTTCAGATTTTTGCTGGATGCTCCAGAAGCAAAATATAGACATTAGACAACATCAGTGTGTTCATAAATTAAGAGTCTGAAAGATCACATGATAAAGAGGGAGAAGTAGTGGAATAACACAGGTTGGGACGTATCATATTTTTCGCTCTATAAGACGCACTATACTTCGATATTTCTGTTATGTTTAATTTTGTAAGTATGGAGTAGCAAACACCAATGCTATTATCACTTTGATTCCAATTGAAAGGGAATTGATGAAAAATGATAACTAATGTGGTTAACCAATGTGCCTTCTCCATGTTGCTGGATACTATTCCCATCAGCCCCATCCAGCATGGCCAATGGTCAAGGATGATGGGAACTGTAGTCCAGAAACATCTAGAGGACACCTCATTGGCTATTGCTGGGTTAGCAGTATGCAGACCTAAACCATGCATATAGTAATCTTATTCATAACATTCCAGAAAAGCTGCAGCAGTTACAGCTTGGGGGGGGGGATTCAAGGTTACTTGAAATTGACTGCAAAAGTCATTAGGATGATGCAGAATAATGGCACTTTCCTTAGTATGTTGTCAAAACCTGTCAACAACATGAGCCCCTCTGGAGTTTTTTAGGTTTTGCTCTTTATTCCTTCAAGTCCCTGGAATTCCTAGGTCATGTCACTATGATGGTTTCTCCAGTGGAACACTCCTCTGTGGTTCAGCAGCACCCCTCCTGAGGAGACCAGAAGCACTTCAACTAGCTATGCAATGGGTGTGCATTCCCCTGTTGAACCTAAGTCTGTGAACTTTGGAAGTCACATTTCTGTGCATGTAATAAATTGCTCCTGTTATTCGCTCTGTTATTTTTTCTTGTCCTGTTACCCTTTCCTACTTCCACTCACTAACAATGGCTCATTCATGTATTCCTCTTCAGTACATGAATGGATTGGCTGAGAAAGTCCATTCCACAGCAGGATTACTGGAAGAACTAGTGGTCTCCTCCCACTACTGGTCCCCTCACTTAACATTTCTGTATTTAGTTCCTGTTATAGCTCTGCTCTTCTAACTCTGCCATCCTCAGCTGTACGTCAGTAGCTCCCAAATGATTATCTACACCACCCAATTGAAACAAGCGGCAGAACTTGGTGGACCACTTATTAGTAATTACAAGGTGCTGTGCCTGTATGATTTTCATTGTATTCGTATTGCTTCTTTTTATTATATTTTGTTGTATTCCACAGAATTCAAATTGCAATACAATAAAATACAATGTATAAAATAAAAAGCAATAAAAACACAATTAAAAAATCAATATGAATATTCAATGTGATGGATGCTCTGTCTCCCATCTTCAACCACAAATCCACAGATGTAATGTGGACCACTGAATGAAGCTCTTAGATGACTGGTGGTCCATAGGCCAGTTCTGGACATCCTGTTCTACTTTGTTCAGCAGCTCTGACCATTCTCTTCCACTACTCTCAGTTCTTGTCCTGCCTAACATACAACATGCATTAACTCACAAAATGTCATGTATACCAAAACAATAAAGCAGATTATTGTTTTAAAAGAGGGTGAAAGGGGTTGGTGGTGATGTGAGCTAATGAAGGAAGTTCGTATTATAAGTTCTTAGTAGAAGTTGTTGATCACAAAGTTCTGGAATCAAAGAATTATAGAGTTTGAAGGAAACCCAAGATTCATCTAGTCCAAACCTCTGCAATACAGGAATCTCAACAAGATCATAAATGATAGCCATCCATCACTGGAGACCTCATATCTGTAAATGTCCCCTGAGCATCTTTATGAACAAAAGCAGTTTTTAAAAATATGTAATTGCTAGATCTGTTCAACTCCTCAGTCTATTTGAATATGGCTTTACCTGCTGCAGTTTCAGGAAACTGCAAAATAAAAGGAAACACAATCAAATTAACACGATCAAGAGCTCTAAGCCGCAACAGTGAAGTGGAGAGGACTCTTCCCCCCCCCCAACAATTTTCCAAATTAGGAAACTCAAATGGTTTTTGCTTGTTCACAACTGACTGAAAATAAAGGCTGTTTTATTAATTTAGCATGAGAATTAAAGCTCATAGTATAGCTTTCTTAAGTATGCTTTCTCTATAAATTTATGGGCTTATAAAAATGCCCCCAGCTGTTTGAAATCTACTCGCAAGAGTAGACATTAAACCAAGATACAACTGAAAGTGTTTTAAAGCAGTAGCATTTAATTTATTCTTTATGGGAAAGAAGAGTCACAGACTTTTATGGTAATTTCTAAGTGTCCTGATTTTTTTTTAATTATTGAAAATTCTTTGCAAGCCCTGTTTGCACCTGGTGTTTAGCTACTAACTCAGCAAATGTTTGTGTTCTTGTTGGAATTTAGATGCAGCTTGACAGAACGTCACTCTAGTCTGGAGGCAATGACTGATTTTTTAAATACCTTCTTCAACCATATCCTTTTAAGGTAGAAAACCTTACATCAACACACATCTCAGACAACTTCCTATAACAACTACTTTCCTAAGAAGCATGAACATATCAGCAGTTTGCCACTAACTTCTGGTGCATGCCACAGATTTCAAGATGTTTGACATTTGATGTTGGGATGATTGGCCCACAAAATAAGAGAAAAAAAATAAAACTACTGTTCTACCCTTGAAGACCACAGTGCCTTTCTCAGCCGTTTTCCAGTTGAAACTTAATTTCCTGTAAGATGGCCTCAAGGATGACAAATGAGTGGAAGAAAATTAAAGAGAGATGATGCTGAACAACATTCTGAATGCCCACATGTTTAAGCAAAATACAGATTCCAGACTATCTTTGCTACCATGGCAGAAATTGGCCCCATAGAATTTGATTGGTTCAGTAAAAATCAGTAATGCTTATTTGCAAGGAAATCTTGAATGGGATGTTTTTATTGGTGGCAGCGGTGGTGAGATTCCAGTGCTCTAAATAGATTGGACAACAGTCAGCATGTTTACTTGTTTAATATTTAGTAGTTGCAAAACTAAACTAGTATACACGTCATGGTTTTTTGTGTGTGTTATACAAACAACTCAGGAAGTTCTTCCAATTGCCAAAAGTAGATGAATGGGAATGTTTTATTGGGTGGGAAGCAAATCAGTAAAGCATACTCCATTTGGTTTACATATCATATTCAAAAAATATTTTTATTGAAATAGTTGTAAATATTTTAAGACTGGCAGGAGCTCAGCAGCATATGCTTCCCTTATGTAATTTAAATTTTAAGAAAAATATGAACACACCGTAAATGGCTCATAAACCAATTTTAGCACATTCAGATTGCTGTTCTGCTTTAGTGGATATGTGGGGTTGCGTGTGTCTGTGTCCATGTGCACAAATGCACACATGTGCATGTACTTCCTATGGGTATTTTATTTGACTGGTATGGTATACCTATATTATGTGGATTGTTCATTTCATAAAAGAATGCAGTTTTAGAAGTGAAAACATTTCTGCAGAAAAATGCAAGAGTTGAAAAATTCCACCAATTTTTTTTCACCCCACAACAGTGCTTTCTTCAGCCCTGAATAAGCAAGAACGCTAAACATAATAATGAACAATCTTCTGCTATAATCCTGTTTTCCTAGACTAGCCAGATATGATAAATGGCTGTAGTACAGGGGTCAGCAAACTTTTTCAGCAGGGGGCTGGTCCAGTGTCCCTCAGACCTGGGGAGGGCGGACGGCGGACTATATTTTTTTGGGGGGGAGAATGAACGAATTCCTATGCCCCACAAATAACCCAGAGATGCATTTTAAATAACAGGACACATTCTACTCATGTAAAAACACACTGATTTCCGGACCATCAGCAGGACAGATTTAGAAGGCAATTGGGCTAGATTCAGCCCCTGGGCCTTAGTTTGCCTATCCATGCTGTAGTATATTTTATCTAATAACAGTTGCCAACCCAACAGCTACAAGCACCCATGTGCCCACTGCTTTTTGTCTGGGGGGACGCAGGGGGATACATACCCCTAAACATTTTGTGAATCTAAGTTTGGCCTCATTGAGGGGCAGTATTTCAATATGAGTAGGAAAATGAGAGTACCCCTAAACATTTTTTTTTAGAAAGAACGCACTGCATGTGCCTAACAGTTGACTCCTACGGTGCGTCCCCACAAAAGAACTCACTAAATAGCTTCACAAATTTACAACGGGGCTTTTAAGTTTAGAGAAAAGCAGACCCTCCAAGAGTCCCTATTTTCCAGGGACACCCCTGATTTAAAGAAGCCATCCCAGTTCCTGATTTGATCCCAGAATGTTCTGTTTTCCTTCGGATGTCCCTATTTTCATTGGAGGGTACAGTCTCAGAGACTGTGCAATCCTATGCAGGTCTCGTCAGAAGTAAGCCCCACTGATTTCAAAGAGGCTTACTCCCAGGTAAGCGGGCATAGGGCCATAGGCTCAGGGAGATCAACATGGCGGGGGGGGGAGGACCTACAGAATAAAGCAGGAGACATCTTCCATAGCGGAAAAGCAAAAATGGAAAGGGTTTTTCTTTTAGTTAATATGGTAGTATTTAAAAGAGCGTGGGGAAAAGTCGTGGAAGAGATGCTCAACACACACTGTTTTCGCATGCTTTCTACTTCAGGGCCTACTTACTATAATTAGCCTGCTACAAATGTTTCAAAATAAGATGCTTTATAAGGACAGATTGACGGAAGAAAGTGCTCCAAGGGTGAAGACTATTGTTAGACAGATTTTTCTCTTTGGAAGTCAAGAGAAAAGAAGGCAAACATTTAAAGTGTGGGCTTTAATTGAGTACATAAACACTCCATAAGTGAACAACTGTCTTAAGAAACAGGAATGAGGAACATTTGTCTTGTGTGGACCTTCAGAGGTAACTTAATAGCTCAACAGTGGCCTAGGCTCTTGGGTTTTATCACCCAGTTTTCACCTCTCTTATCTGGCAATTGGTGACTTTGGCACAAGTGCAAAGTGACACATAAGTGCTGCTGCTAACTCTTTAAGAAGGGGGAGATTGGGGAATGAAGGAGGAGCCAGCAGTGCCAGATTTACGTATAAGCTAAACAAGCTATAGCTTAGGGTCCCACTCTCTTGGGGGCCTACAAACAATTTAAAGGGAAAAAACCTGGATGTACATTTCCAAAATATAACATAAAAAACAAATAAAATAAAACCTACATACAGCAACAGTGTTCTGTGTTGTGTAGGCTCCTAATGTTAAGTTGTGGGCGAACATATCAGACGACACAGCGATTCTTCCAAAGCAGCTCTTTATTTGCAAGCTGGAACAGAACTGAACGGAGGAGCTCAGTCAGCCTGCTTATATAGAGCTCCACTAGAATGCAACAGTAACCTCCAGAGATACTTCAAAAAACTATACACTCAAGGGCCGCAAGATGAGGCTGAGATAAAACAATTTCTGAAAAGGAACGGACTACCAAAACTGTCACAAGAAAATAGAGTAATCCTGAACTCTAAAATAACACGACAAGAGATTGAACAAGCCATTCAGAACATGCAATTGGGCAAATCTCCAGGGCCAGATGGGCTCACCTCCAAGTACTATAAGACATTGAAAGACTATTTGATACAACCATTCTTGGAGGTTAGCAACGAAATTTTGGAGGGGAAGAAGGCGCCGGAATCGTGGAAAGAAGCGTTTATCACATTGATACCAAAATCGGAAACTGAAAAGACTCAACTTAAGAACTACCGCCCCATCTCCCTTCTAAATGTGGATTACAAAATATTTGCAGACATTCTAGCAAGTAGATTTAAAAAAGTTGTGAATCAGGTAATTCATAAGGATCAGGCAGGCTTTCTCCCAGGCAGACATTTGTTTGCTAATACAAGGAACATAATTGACATTTTGGAATTTTTGCAAACAAATATCAATACAAAAGCAGTGTTAATTTTTATAGATGCGGAGAAGGCCTTTGATAATATTTCTTGGAAATTTATGAAGGGAAATCTGGAAGGGATGGGAGTGGGACGGGGTTTTGAAAATGGGATTGACGCAATTTATTCAGAACAAAAGGCTAAACTGATAGTCAACAATGTGATTACAGAAGAGTTCAAAATTGAAAAAGGAACACGACAAGGCTGTCCTATTTCCCCATTGTTATTTATTTCTGTCCTGGAGGTGCTCTTGAACATGATTAGAGGGGACCGGCTGCTGGAAGGTATTCAGGTCAGAGTGAAGCAATATAAACTTAAAGCGTTTGCAGATGACCTAGTTTTGACTTTACAGGAGCCAGAATCTAGTACGAAAAAAGCATTACAATTGATTCAAGAGTTTGGTCGGGTAGCGGGATTTAAGTTAAACAAGCAGAAAACTAAGGTATTGGGGAAAAACTTGACAGTTACAGAGTCAGAACGGTTTCAGAAAGAGACAGAGTTGAATGTGGTTAAAAAAGTAAAATACCTAGGGGTAAATATAACAGCAAAAAATCTGAGTCTATTTAAAGATAATTATGAGAAATGCTGGGCAGAAATTAAGAGAGACTTAGAAAGTTGGACAAGATTGAAACTTTCCTTGTTAGGCCGAATCGCTGCTGTAAAGATGAATGTATTGCCTAAAATGCTTTTTTTATTTCAAACATTACAGATTGTGGATAAAACAGAGTGTTTCCGGAAGTGGCAGAGAGATATTTCCAAATTTGTCTGGCAGGGCAAAAAGCCCAGAATTAAGTTTAAGATATTAACTGACGCGAAAGAAAGAGGGGGCTTTGCCCTGCCAGACTTAAGGCTGTATTATGAATCAGCAGCTTTCTGCTGGTTGAAAGATTGGCTGCTTCTCGAGGACACTGATGTATTAGATTTGGAAGGTTTTGACAATGCGTTTGGCTGGCATGCATATTTATGGTATGACAAGGGTAAGATTAATAAGAATTTCAAGAACCATATTGTCAGAAAAGCAGTGTTTAATGTCTGGACAAAATACAAAGACTTATTGGAAAATAAAACTCCAAGGTGGCTTTCACCATTGGAAGCTAAGGCCCGGAAAAGACTCAATATGGAGGCCAAATGGCCGAAGTATTGGGAAATATTAGAAAAAGATGGAGATAACTGGAAATTGCAGAGTCAGGAGAAAATGAAAGACAAAGTGCGAGATTGGTTACATTATGCTCAGATTAAAGAAGTTTTTAAACTTGATAAAAAGTTAGGATTCCAGGTGGAAAAATCGAAGTTAGAAACGGAACTGCTAGAGCCTAAGACTAAGGTACTCTCAAGAATGTATAACTTGCTGCTAAAATGGAACACACAAGATGAAATGGTTAAATCGGCTATGATAAAGTGGGCACAGGACAATGGGTATAATATTATGTTTGAGGACTGGGAAAAGTTATGGACTACTGGGCTGAATTTCACTGCATGTAATGCTTTGAAAGAAAATGTAATGAAAATGATATATAGATGGTACATGACCCCAGTCAAACTTGCAAAAATATACCACTTGTCTGATAATAAGTGTTGGAAATGTAAGGAAAATGAAGGAACGTTCTTTCACCTTTGGTGGACTTGCCCCAAAGTGAAGGCTTTCTGGGAAATGATATATAATGAGCTGAAAAAGGTATTTAAGTATACCTTCCTTAAGAAACCAGAGGCCTTCCTTTTGGGTATTGTTGGCCAAGGGGTGTTAAAGAAGGATCGAACATTTTTAATGTATGCAACAACAGCAGCAAGGATACTCGTTGCCAAGCATTGGAAAACTCAAGATATACCCACACTGGAAGAATGGCAGATGCAACTGATAGACTATATGGAATTGGCCGAGATGACGGGCAGAATCCGAGACCTGGGAGAGGAGACGGTGGAAGAAGACTGGAAAAAATTTAAGATTTATTTGCAAAAATATTGTAAATTGTATGAATGTTAAGCAGGATGCTTGATCATAAACAATTTGGCACCATCGGAACAGATGAAGTGAATTATGAAGATAAGTTAAATTTACGAAAAAATCAATTTTTTTTACATAACTATTAGGCTAAGCTTATTGTTTTAATAGAGTGAAATGAATATATCTAAAATTTAAGATATAACATTGGAAAACTAGATTGTAAGGTGGGGACAAGGTGATAAATTTGCTGGATTAATTTTTATAAATTTGGAACGCAGGAGCGGGAGATGTGAGGAAGTCCAAAGAGGATAAGAAAATATGTTATAAAATGTGATATTTTTGTATGTTTTGTTTTGTGTGTTGTAACAAAAAAACCCTTAATAAATATTATTTAAAAAAAAAATAGAATGCAACAGTAACCATTTTCTGTAACTAGCCAATCACTGAACATCACTTTCGATCCTTCATTTGCATACAAACTATCTAATCACTCAACGTCACTTTCGATCCTTCATTTGCATAACTATCTACAGTATCCCCCTGCTGGCCCAGGGTGAGAACTTCAGTACATAACACCTATGATGTAAGTAATGGGCCCCGCCTGCTAGCCTGCTCCCTAAAATATCACTGGTTTCCTCATTTTTATATATGGGGTGCCTAAATTCTGCTATTTATAATTATTGGTAGTTTGCATCATATATTTACATATATTTATTATTTCATGTTATAGCAAGTTTCTAGAGACTAGATTATGAGTCTTTGTAAATTGTGATTCTGAATGAACTTTTGTTATTGCCAAATGCCAGTGTGTTTGAATTATTAAGTTTGTTATGAATAAAAAATCATTTTAAGTTGGAGCTTAATAATTTATTCACTATTAATATACTTCTTAATTGTATTTCAGTTCAACAATTACTTTGATAAAATACATATTTTGTTATGTGCAAATGGCTTTAGATACCTCTTAGGTCCATAAATTACCATATAACATATATTCAACACAAAAAAACAGTGGCAATTTGTTGTTGACAAAGGACAGCTGGATAGACAACTAGCGCATCAGAGAGAGGACCAGAAGCTCAAATCTTTTTCCTTGATATGCAAGATGCAGGGGAGTTTTGTTTTGAAACTGAATTCAGAATTCAAAAATGCATTGATATAAACTTAATACATGCAAACTGAAACAGTACAGTCCTGGAAATCTAATCCTGCGCGCAAGACTCCCTGAACACTTGAATTAGCTTCAGCTACCTGCTCATTTCCAGTAAGAATAAAGGGATCGGGAAACAAAAAACAGAGGAAGCAACACTGAGAAAGCAAGATAAATATACAAAGCCGCTGAGTCACAGCCTCAAGAGGGGAGGAAAAGGCAATGCTATAACGGCAAAATACACTAAACGCACACAACTAAGTTATTCTTATCCATGCACAAAGAAGCTAAGTTTCTCTACCTGCAGGCTGTTTGTCAATGAATGCAGCACAGGCTCTTTCATATTAGATCTGCCTTTTAAATCACCTTTGCTTTGAAATAATCTCCACGTGTTTCGCGCAGGTTGGTAGCAGGTCACTGTACTGAGCTCTGACTGACAAAAACTCAAATCTCCCTTTGTGAGCACGCAGCTCGTTGGGTCATTAGAAAGTGTTTACATTTAAGTGACATGATTTTCATATGACCCATTCCTCTAGGACTGAATGAGCATTTCCACAGGAGAACTAACTTGCATTTCCATAGTAGGGAGAGCAACTGCACTACAGTGGTACCTCAGGTTACAGACGCTTCAGGTTACACACTCCGCTAACCCAGAAATAGTACCTTGGGTTAAGAACTTTGCTTCAGGATGAGAACAGAAATCGTGCTCTGGTGGCACAACGGCAGCAGAAGGCCCCATTAGCTTAAGTGGTACCTCAGGTTAAGAACAGTTTCAGGTTAAGAACGGACCTCCAGAACGAATTAAGTTCTTAACCAGAGGTACCACTGTACTTTAACCACTACACTTGGTGCTGGGAATGTTTTCTTTGAACTCCTTACTAGATCAAGCCCCTTGGAAGGTACCCCACTGTCTCTAGCACATCCTACAACCCAAGGACCCCAGCCATTTGCTCAGCATTTGGCTGAGCTAGCTTTACAAAGGCATTGTGGGTATTTTGTGGGTATTTTAATGAAATAAGTAGAGTGAAAGATTGTGCGTCTTAGGGACATGGAGTGTGTGCATGTAAACTTAAATATGCTTATTTATTTAAGTTGCATTTTGTTAATGTTATTATGTTTTACAGTAATACCTTGGTTCTCAAACTTGATCTGTTCTGTAAGTCTGTTCCAAAACCAAAGCGTTCCAAAACCAATGTGCGTTTTCCCATAGGAAGTAATAATAATAATAATAATAATAATAATAATAATAATTTATTATTTGTACCCCACCCATCTGGTTGGGTTTCCCCAGCCACTCTGGGCGGCTTCCAAAAAAGATTAAAAATACATTAAAATGTCACGCATTAAAAACTTCCCTGAACAGGGCTGCTTTCAGATGTCTTCTAAATGTCAGGTAGTTGTTTATCTCTTTGACATCTGATGGGAGGGCGTTCCAAAACGGATTAATCCGTTCCAGACCTTTAAAAACAACCCCTAAAACAGCAATTTAACATGAATTTTACAATCTAACAAGACCATTGATCCATAAAATGAAAGCAATAATCAATCTACTGAACTATAACATAAATAAGACAGTATTGTAGATGATAAAAATTAAAATGAATATTTTTTCCTTACCTGCACTGATGATAGTCATTGTTTGGATGGGGGGCTTTTATCCATTTCCGCAGTCACACAGTCAATCAATCAGTAGCTGAACTGGGTTCCACACAGTCACAAAAACAAATTAACTGAAAAAACCTCAAAAACAAAAATGCAAAATAAATAGCAAATACAAAAGCGCCAAACTTAATCTGCTCCAGACGTCCGTTTGACTTCCGAAATGTTCGAAAACCAAGGCACAGCTTCTGATTGGCGCAGGCGCCCCAGAAACAATAGCTGACAGCTACATCGGACGTTTGGCTTCTGAAAAACATTTGAAAACCAGAACACTTACTTCTGGGTTTTCGGCGTTTGGGAACCAAGGCGTTTGAGAACCAAGGTACCATTGCATTATGTTATTATTTGTTGTTTGTAAGCCGCTTTGAGATTCATTTGACTGAAGAGTGGCATAAAAATACAATCAATCAATCAATCAAATTGGAGTAGTGAATAAAAAGGTGACCAATGGTCCAATTCATAGCATTGGCACAATTATGGATCTATAGTTCTTTCTTGGGTGGCCCTGCTCACTTTCTCCCCGGCAACAAAGCTATAGCAGCTGCTGAGTTTCTGCCTACTGCTGCCTCGCTAAACTAGGCCCAAACCTTCCTCAATCTTCCTTCGTTTTCTTTTATTCCCAAATCATAAACACTCACGGAATGATTCTGGTAATTTTTTCTATCTGTTTATAGACAGTTGCCAAGCAAATAAAAAGGGGAAAATTATACAGAATGAGTTTTGCTTGCCTTGCTCTCATAATAAAATGGATGAGAAACACGGATGATGTGTTTAGAAATCTACAGAAACCTAGGTCCCATCAAGGCAATCGCCATGTTAGAAATCTCACATTTGATGATAAACAGATTATCTCAGTTGTGCAATAAACATGATTTCCACCCCCATCACACTGAAATAATGTCAAGCGCAATACGTAATATTTATTTGATTATAAGCAGTTTAGGGAACCATTAGCCCCCACTAATGGTGCAATGGTATCTCCTTCCAGGGACGGGATCCAACTATCAACACACATCCTGGTGGTATCTCTGAAAATCTTCCTCCTACAGACAAGCAGATTTCTGAAGAACACAGAAGGAGCCCTTTACTTGCACAGCTGTGTGCTCAGCTGAATAAGGGGCAGGGTCTGCCACCCATGAGCTATATGCACTTAGTATCTACAGATACTGAACGCCTGAATAATATGGAGAGTAAGGAGGAGAGAGAGAGAGCAAAAACCTGAGTGAGGCTAGCAATGGAGATGGCTTTCTAACCTCAGACATGTCTGCTGTTATGGGGTTGGTCATGGGCATCTGCTGGAATATTCCCAGGGTGGGGTGAAGCAGAGCACTGAAAGGAGGGAGACAGCAGACTAGTACCTGTACATTATACAGTGGACGCTTGGGTTGCGAACGTGATCCGTGCATGAGGCACGTTCGCAACCCACATCGCCGCGTCTGCGCACACGGGGGTCGTGATTTAGTGCTTCTGTGCATGTGTGAGACCAAAACCCGGAAGTAACCTGTTCTGATACTTATGGGTTCGGCACGGTGCGCAACCCGAAAATGCGCAACCTGAAGTGTACAACTGTACCTCATATCTCAGGTTCTACAAATGCTAGAAACTTACTCTTTTTTAAAAAATAAAGAAAGCTTGGAACCTGATGATTATGGTTTATCTGGGTCAGGGCTTTTTTCCAGCTGGAACTCAGTTCCAGCACCTCTCAGGTGGATGCTATTGCCATTATAAGGAAGCAAGGAAGGTGTTCATGGTGAGTTCTGGCACCTCTTTTTCTAGAAAAATAGCATGGTTGGGAGGGCAACAGCCTCCTTGTCTCTTCCCCAATGACTCCTATGGGACTGGTACAATTTTTGGCTCCTGACATCCTTATTCGTATGTATCAGGCTTGATGACTCAGTGTAGGTTTACATGATCATCAATGTTCTCTAGATGTGCCTTTGCCAACCAGGTGTCCTCCAGATGATGTGGATTACAACTCCCAGCAGGTCCAGTACAATACATCTGGAAGGCACCAGGTTGGCAAAGGCTACACCAGATCACTTTAGGCAAGGTCCTGGCCTGGTTCAAATGGGAAATCATGCTTTCCTGTTATGAGAATATAGTGCAGAAATGTCTAGGGCTCCTTTTCCCTTTCCTTCCTTTGCATGTGAGAGAATGAAATTTAAAGCTTCTGCCTGCAGTTTGATGGCAAACGACCATTTGTTCCACCATTTCCAGTCAAAATGAGTTCACAAACCAGAATTTGAGACCAGTTTGATATTAGTTGCTAACTATTTCTCGAACACTTTTAAATTGCAATGGGAACCTCAGACGGAAGCTTCAGGAACATCCCCACCTGGTGCCTCAAGGAGAAAAGGAAGGTCAAGTTTGATCCTTGCTACAACATGTTTTTATAACGGGATTTTTTTTAAGTCTGAGAGATACAGTCATACCTTGGAAGTCAAACGGAATCCGTTCTGGAAGTCTGTTCGACTTCCAAAACGTTCAGAAACCCAAGCGCAGCTCCTGCAGCCAATCAGAAGCCGTGGAAGCCCTGTCAGACGTTTGGCTTCCAAAAAAAGTTTGAAAAGCGGAACACTCACTTCTGGGTTTCAATCGTTCGGGAGCCAAAATGTTCAGCAACTAAGCCATTCGCGATCCAAGGTACGACTGTAATTAAAAAATTAAAAATCAAGTGTCCCATAATAGCTTCTGTCTCCATGGACACTTCCAGCCTGTCACTATTTCATGTGGGATTCAGTCACATACCAGCACATTTTGATTATGCAGTTGACCCACCTAGTTTTTCTGACTGGTTTGTTTTTGTTTTTAATTGTAGGTTTATTTTAATGTTGTATTTTAAATTGTTGCGAGCTGCCCTGGGACCTTAGGGTGAAGGACAGGTAGCATATTAAAACAAACTGTTGCTGCTACTAATGATGATGTGCTGATTTGTGTTATAGTACCACAAAGCTCTCTCCTCCGTGCAACTGTTTGCAGTAAGGAAAGTGACAGTGAAATGCATTCACAAGGGAGGATAACCCTTGCTGCTTTGCACAACCTCCCAGCAAACAAATGAGAATGAATGTTCAATAAATAGTCGATGCTGTGTGATCTTCCCACAAACTTATTCAAACGAATCAAGATGAATGCTTAAGAAGTAGATCACCTGGAAGTCACCCTTGTGAATTTGCAAATGGCTTCTTCTTCTTTTTAAAGAAAAACTGGAAAACCAGTCAGTGCAGTTCTACTTAACAGTTGAAGAACCATCCCACCCAACTCCGTCTTCCAAGAACATAGCCCTGGAAAGGAGTAGGTATGTTTGGATCACTTCCAGAGCTGTCACAGTTCTCTAAAATTGCTATGTCTCTCTTCATCCAAAATAGCTGGAAAGTTGGGTTTCCCCCTTTCACTTAATATGCCAAAGACATCTACAGCTAGTTTTCCATTTCTTGGCACTGCTATAGCATTATTTGTAAAGCTGAACTTCCTATCATAGCAACTAGAGGCAAAAAGCAAAGGATGTCATTTCCTTGCATCAACTGAAAATGGATTCTTTTCATTCCTTCTCTGGAGGTAGAAAGAAGAAGCTGGTATCAAATAAAAAAGGCTTGCCTCTCTTCCAGCTCCTTATCAGTCTAAATATATCTGAATAGCAGATTGTGTCAGGAAGTGGTTCTAAATATGCTGCTAGTTGAATATTCACTTTGAAAAGGACTTCCAGAGTCATGGAGTGCTGCTTACAGGGTGAAGTGTCACCTGTTTGCAGCTTGCTGGTTTAAATTTAGAAGAAGCTGGACTAGGCACACACAGCTTTCATCAAAGAAACGCGGAAACTATAGTTCACCACTTGCAGAGCTACAATTCCCAGCACCCTTAATAAACTACAGGATTCTTTGGGGGGAGGTTGCATGTTTTCAAAGTGCTTGAAATGTATGGTGTGTATTGAAGCCTAGGACTGCAATCCTATACACAACAGAGTAAGCCTCATCGGACTCAATGAGACTTACTTTTGAGTAGGTGTGCATAGGCTTGCACTGTAAGCTCTTTTACAATAAAAAACCCCCCACTGTAATAATGTTAGTCCTAAGCCAAAAATAACAGGAAAACCAATGATGTGATTTGAGGTCATGTCTTGTCCAGAACCTCCTACAGATGTTTCATCAACAAAACAACCACTGGAGTTCATGTTCTGGTGCAAAACAGCTTTAGACCATTACTGTCCTATATGCAGTTTCCTCTCAGTTAATTTTGTTGATCCAAGTGTAACAGAAGCCAGAAGTGCAACCTGGATATTATATTGTGCATGCCTGCATTAGTCTATGGGCTTATACCTGCAGATTTCTTATGATGTCTGGATTGCAATAACATACCAGTTGCTCAATTGTAGCACGCTGACTTAAAAGTACAGAAAACATGGGCAAATGTGAGTTGCTACTTAACTGCATTAACTGCATCATACCACATTTCCCCATAACTCACTTTTGCAGGAGCCAGACACACATTTGGACTCCCCAAAAGTCATGCCATGCTTTGGGCTATTGCCCATTTGCACCCTAGAAAACCTCAGTTTGGCAGTTACAAGAGCATTTCTGCAGGGAATACACTGTCCTAAAGCCAAAAAGCATCCGAAGTTAGAAGTGAACTTGATCAATAGGGTAACCAGATGCAACACAGAAGAGAGTTTAGGTGAAGAGGAAAAGGCAGAGGGTCTTGGGAGAAGCAGAATATCAGGCAGAGGTGAGAAAAGCTGAAACTGTTGACATTCCCTATTTTGCCCTTTGTGTCTGCTAATTTTCTCCAGAAGGGATGATCAGGAAGCTGTATAGGAGCTGTAGTTTGTTAAGGGTGCTGGGAGGTGTTAGGAGGCCCTTATTTTCCTGCAGAGAGCTAAGACTTCCAGAAGAATTGATTGTTAAACCACTCTGAGAATATTAGCTCTGTGCGGGATATACAGTGGTACCTTGGGATGCAAACGGGATCCGTTCCGGAGCCCCGTTCGCATCCTGAACGCAACGTAAGCTGCGACGGTGCATCTGTTCGGGCGTGGGTAGCGTTTTGCCGCTTCCGCGCATGCGCATGATGTCATTTTGAGCATCTGTGCATGCGTGGACGGCGAAACCCGGAAGTAACGCACTCCGTTACTTCTGGGTTGCCGTGGAGCGCAACTCGAACGCGCTCAACCCGAAGCACATTCAACCTGAGGTATGACTGTAGAGGGTCTCCTAACAACTCCCAGCACCCTAAACAAACTACATCTCCCAGGATTCTTTAGGGAAGCCATGCCTGTTTAAAGTGGTATCACAGTGCTTTAAAGATAAGTTGCGGACATGGCCTCTGTTTCAGTTGCTGCTCTAAATTATGCAACACACACTTAGAGTCAAAGTGAAGCAAATTCTTCATGTGCCACCTCCATGTGAGGTCTGGAGGGAACACGAGAACAGGCCTTTTCGGTTGTGGCTCCCTGTTTGTGGAATTCTTTCCCCAGGGAGGTTTGCCTAATGCCTTCATTATATATTTTTAGGTGCCAGGTGAAAACATTCTTCTTCAGCCAGGCTTTTGGCTGGTTAATATCCTATAGCCTTTTAAATGTATCTGTGGGAAAGGGACGGGGGTTATTATTTGGTTGTTTTTGTTTAATTATTTACTTGTGTTTCATCTTGTATTTTATTTTGTGAACCACCCTGGGATCTTTTGATGAATGTATATACATTTAATAACTAATAATATAATAATCATTATGCAAAACTGCAGGCTCTTGGAACAAGATCAGCTCTACCATCCATGATGGATACGGAAGCACACCTTAAGTTCTGGTTTTTGTTGTTTTCAGAATAAGGTCCAGCTATGAATGACATGATAAAAAATAACGCTAAAGATAAAAGAGCTTTCCAAACCTGGCCAATGACATGGAACGCCCAAGAAATTCTGGAAATAAAATGCATTGAGGGTCTAATTTCATGGTAAGAGCTTTGTTTTAGAACATGGCTTGCCAAAACCCTTCTCCATAGCTGCTTTTCTCCTTGTTTGGGTTCCAAGACCGGAAATAAGCAGGCCTGGAGAACAGTGTCTGTCAAAGTCGGGGGGAAGAGAGGTGAATTCAGGGAGAAAGCTGGTGGTGACTGGAACCTTTTTGGAACTGGAAGAGAAGAAAGCAGGGAAGCCAAGTGTAAGTGGAACCAGAGCCAATGACAAGTCAAATTAGCTATTTCTTGCTCAGTTCCCATGCTGCTGCCAGCTGAGTTCTACAAAGACAACAGTGACTGTCAGGCAGGGCCACTGCCTGGGCTGGTTGTAAGAAGGCAGGCAGGTGAGGGTAGACTGAGTGCCGCTCTCAGCCTAAGAGACCAGCCTCCACTGCAGAGAGCATGGGGGAGGGAAGGATTCAACACCTCCCTACGTCTTCTCCACAGGGAACTCTTCCTCCATCCACAAACACTTTCTTCTTCTTTTTTGTGGCCACCTGCCTTCTAACGGCTGAGCCACGCTGCTTCCACATCTTGTCAGATTCCAGGAAACTGGAATGAGTGTGGGATGTCAAGGCTGGCCTGGAGGAGGCAAAGGAAGTCTGGGCTTGATGGATACCAATGCAGTGACTCAGCCTGAGGCTAATTGCGTCTTTCTGCTCCCTTGTGGGTGACAAGATGGGAAAGGAGAGAGGGGTGGGGAGACTGGGCTGCTGGATTTTGAAAGCTGTGACAAAGGCATTTCAGCAGGCACAGCTTTTCCTCACCTGCTCATGAAGAGAAGCTCTTTTCAAAAGGTCCTCGTCTTCAACAGCTCCTAAAGGAATAGAGAAGCAGTGTCCTCCTTCACTGCTCCACCATCCCAGTTCACTCTCTGCTTGTAAATAAAAAGAAAATGAACACATTTGGCTCTAATGCCCTCTCCAGTAAAAGAGGGACCATAGCTCAGTGAGTGAGTTTCTGCCTTGCATGCAGAAAGTTCCAGGTTCAGTCCCTGGTATCTCCAAGCAGGGCAGGGAAGAAATCATGCTCATCAAAGTGGACAATACTCGGCAAGATGGACCAATGGTCTGACTCATTATAAGGCAATTTCCTATGGTCCTCAAAGAAACCTGTATTGGAAAAGATGAGTTCAGCTTCCTGTCCTATCTCAGAGACAGACAAACCAAGAAACAGTCCCCTTTTTACACAAAAGATGGTAACTAAAACAACTTCAATGAGAACCAAATCTATCACACCAGAAACCCGTCCTTGCAATTGCTCCCAGGTCTACTCTCTAAAGTTCTCAAATTTCATGTAAAAACCTGGATTGGAATTCCTCCAGACTCTGGTGAACACATAAAACACAGACCAGATGCCCTAACATTATACATCCCATTGGCATAATTTGGAATTGCTGGTATCTACAGAATTCTGCCTGCTACAATGCCCCAGATAACCGTTATGACAAAAGAGTTATAGCAACAATGGGCCCCCTGCATGACAAAGTCATATTGCCTTTCATTTATATCAACCTAATGGCCATAGCTTCCTTCAAAGGATCATGGGAATTGCATTTGGGTACGGATACTGAGAATTTATTTATGTATTAAATTTATATCCTGCCTTTCCACCCAAAGTAAAACAAGTGATAAAATATCTTTAAACAATTCCAATGCTGATGTAGACTGGGAAAGATCTCAGCTTAAAAGACTTCTTACTTTTCTCTTTCAACAAGCCTTGAAATAATTCTTACCTTCACAGGAATATTTTTTTGGAAAGAAAGACGCATCTTAAACCATATACAATACCTATCGTGTAGACTCAATTCAGTGATCAAGCTGCAAAATAGTTAGGATCCAGAGTTTCTGTCTCTGCATTGCTGCTTTGGTGCTTCAAATCCCCTGATAATTTTCTGTTTTGATATTTTGATATTTTTGTTTTCTCAAAAATAGCCTCCTCCATACTCTGGGACAGATACCACAATCCCATTCCAGGTACACTGCTCCCATACACACCCATGGGAAGAACTCCAGAATTGGGTCAAGCGAATACGTCCCATGAAATAACTGGGGGGTTCTGAGTAAATTAACATGTTTAACCCAAATTATTAGGTATGTATATTCTTCGTATATTACGGCATACTTAGCAACATATCCATTGCATTTAGTGGGTTTAATTCTAAGTAAGCATAATAATAATAATTTTATTGTTTATACCCCGCCCATCCGGCTGGGTTTCCCCAGCCACTCTGGGCAGCTTACAGCAAAATTTCATCAATAGTAAAATGACAGACATTAAAAACTTCCCTGCCTTCAGATGTTTCCTAAATGCTGTGTAATTCTCCCTGACATCTGATGGGAGAGTGTTTCACAGCAAGGGCACCACTGCTGAGAAGGCCCTCTACTATCATACATAAGGTTGAAACCACATGCACTGTTATTTTATTTTATTTTATTTTATTTATTTTAGTTTACAGATTAATAAGCTGCTTCATAATCAGAAACTATTGGAGCACTGTACAATAAGATAAAAGGGAATTGAAATAAAGATATGAGAGCTAAAAACAAGATAAAAGTTAAAGGCTCTAAAAGCAATGAGACCATTTCCAAAATTAATAAATATTCCGTGAACGACTGAGTCACACTTCAGGGAAAGCCTTCTTAAAGGAAAACATATTGAGTGGCCACCTGTTTGGATATGACAGCAGGTTTCCTTATTCGGTGGTACTTGAACAAAACGACTTCCTGGTGCCTCATCTGGTTTATTAAATGGTCTCTTAATACTTTAATTAATGCATCAGATATTTTATAATGTTCCCCAGGATCACTGCTTCAGGTTTGCTAAAATGCATTATCTGTGGGCTTTGAGACATCAACAAACTAGCTCTGTACATTTTTTGTGTTGCTGCAATCCTCAGGAATCAATGGCCAAATCCATTAGCTACAGCTCTTCCACTTCCAGAATTATCAGGAGCCAATAAGACATTTTGGGACTCTCAGTCCCAGTTCATTCACAGGATGTGCAACCACACCCACTAGTTATGCATTAGAAGCTTCAGTGGCTGTTGGCTTTTGCTATTGATACGTTGTGAATGCTTTTCAACCCACAAACCCATCACAACACCACACTCTCCCTGCCGAGTCCTACCTCACAAAGACTCGCGCAAAACCCTGTGATTTCAGGGGCTTCAAAACAGGCAGTACTGCAGGCCAGTGATCCTGAAAGCCAACAAATGGGACTTGGCAGAGCTCCTGTTTTTCTTGCCTGTCTAGAAATTCAAAGTGGGACAAGGTTTGGCCTCCATCAGAGGCTTGACTGACGGAGGAAATCACTGTAGGGCTGTCACTTTTTAATGCCCCTCCCTGCCATGGTGACATAAAGCAGTAAGAAACAACTTGTCCAAGTGAAGTTTTTTTTTTTAATCCCCTCCAACTTCCTGAGGACCAAAATCGGGACGCTCCTCTTTTGGCCCTGAGCTCTTGCACGTCTGTGAAAGTGTACAAACCAAAGTTGCTGTTTTCCGGCTTTCATTCTGGTGTCCTGGCTTGACCCAGCTGATTCATAGCACAGTGCCCAACCAAAAAATGGATCCAGGATCCAGTCAGAAGCCAGGATTGGCTAATGTAATTCCGAGGTGTCCCTCTTAAAACATTGCAGTTTAGCGGTATGTTTTTCTATCATGGACATACATAAGTGTTAGAAAACTTAATTTCTGTATACAGTCGTACCTCGGAAGTTGAACAGAATCCATTTGACTTACAAAACGTTCGGAAACCAAAGCGCAGCTTCTGATTGGCTGCAGGAAACTCCTGCAGCCAATCAGAAGCCATGGAAGCCCCGTTGGACGTTCAGCTTCCAAAAATAGTTTGCAAACCAAAATACTCGCTTCCGAGTTTGCAGCATTCAGGAGCCAAAACGTTTGAGAACTAAGCTGTTTGAAAACCAAGGTACAACTGTATTGAACTATTGTTTTTTAAAAAGCAAAAAACAAACACAGGCACCTACCCAGCAGAAAAGGTGACAATCCTAAATCTGTGTCATCTGAAAGTACCCTTGACTTAGCCTAAGAAGTACTGTAAGACACCAACCAAGTGGACTGAAGTTATTGTCTACCACATAGATAAATATGACATTGCCCCTGTTAAGGCAGCTTTTGGAAATATTTTTAACTCAATTGGTCAATGTGATTTAAAAATGCTTACAGTTGAAAAGAATACTGGAGTCAGTTTCCTTGTTTTAGTGGGTTTTATCCAGGCCTCTGTATCTTGCAATAATCAGCAGAGTTTGGTTTTTATTTAAACATCCTTACCAGAATACGGACTCCCACAGCTCAGCAAGAGAAGCAGAAGTCTACTGGGAGAGAGCAAAAAATTCAGCTGACCTAGCAAAGCTGTACCAATGCAAGTCATTAAAAAGTCTTTGGTGCTCCAATTACATATAGACAAACACATCTGTAGCCAATGGGAGTTCTTGCAGACACAGAATCCAGCAGCTAAGCAAAATATGGTCTTGGGAGAACAGAAATAGGTAGAGAAAAAGGAAAGCTCATGATGGATGCACACAAAATAAAGCACAGAAAAAACAAACCACTACCTTTTAACTTTTTATTGTTTAAATTATGCTTGAGTTGAGATTAAGGGTGCAAACTGAGGTACTATAACGCAAATATGTCTCTGTGTTTATGTGTCCCTAAATGAGCCCGAAAGTGCTTGCAGAAAACTCTCAGAATTGGGTTTTGACAAATCTTTAAGGGAGGTCTACAGTTTCTGGACAGTTCTGAATTTGACACACAGGAAACATCCATAAGGTTGGACTGTCAATCTTTGATTATTTTTTAACTGTTATGGCTTCACCCAAGAATTCTCAAAACTGCAGTTTTATGTGAGTGGCAAGACATGGTCCCTTCCAACTCTACAATTCTTAAAAAAATTGTTTTGAGATCATCCCCTCACTGAACTATAGTCCCCAGAATTCATTGTTGGGAGCTTTGACCAGCAAATGGATCTGAAACTGGTTTAAATGTGTTGTGTGGACAGTGTTGGGAGTAGGTGAATACTGAAATATTGACTTATGTAGAAGATGTTATCCCGATGTATCTTTAGCAGCAAAGGTTCAGAAACCCAACAACTTTGGAATGGTTAAAAAACAAACAAAACTGAAATGCTGCTGTGCAATTAAAGTTGGTCTAGTATTCAATAAGTTATTTCAGAAAACAAGAAAAAATCTTTTAGCAAAAATATGGATTTTTGTCTGAAAACCTAATCCCATTTCCCTTTGGAATGAACCTAAGTGTGTGTGTGTGTGTGTGTGTGTGTGTGTGTGTGTGTGTGTGTATACTGAACATGAGGAATTTTTATTTTAAAAATCAAGTTAATTAACTCAGTGGTTCTGCTCCAAGTAAAAGCTAGTAGAATACAACCCACTACGTTTGAACCTGAAACTTAAATCATCTTCCTGCATGGCTACTGTTTTTATTTTCTGTGAAGACATACCGAAGTTGGAAGAGGTAGCATGTTTCAGAGACTATTAGAGAGCTAAAACCATAGTCTCTTCTATGGCTATATTCTGTAGGCTTTTTAATGCAATTTCCTCTCCTCGTTAGCAAAATATGGGATCAGTTTAAATATTCAGGAAGGGTTGTTTGAGGATTTGGAAACTTTCAGAATTCCCTTGTTTAAATCAATCCACATTAAAAGCACGGGTTTTCTTTATTATCAAGTGAAGAATAAACAGAATATATTGTGTGATGAAATATGAAACAGATTTCTTTTTCCTCTCTGTCAGCCAAACCAAAAATTGAAATAGTGTTGTGCAGAGGAACCAGCCTCTCATTCCCACAGCAATTGTGGTCTGGTGGCAAAACATTACACCAGGGGTAGACAACCTGGTTCCCTTCAGATATTATGGACTACAATTCCCAGCAGCCCCAATAGTCAAGGATGATGGGAATTGTAGTCCACAAGAAGATGAACTTTCCTTATGGTCATATTCTTTCTCAGAGGCGTCTTAGTACTACTTCATATCAAATGCAGATAACAAAGTATATCAGTGTGGTGTGGTTGAGTGTCCAGCTATGACCTGGGAGACTGAGGTTCAAGTCACCACTCAGCCATGAAATGGGTGACTTTGGTCCAGACTGGGTGACCTTGGGCCAGTCACAGTCTCTTAGGCTAACCTTTCACACGGGGCTGTTGTGAAAATAAAATGAACAGGGGAAGAACCATGTGACCACCTTGATATCCTTGAAGAAAATGTGGCATATAAATGTAAGAATAAGAAAAACAAAACAGAAAGTTATGGATAATCTTGTGTTGTGTTGTCCATCCCAGAGATAGCGAATAACAAATGGGACACTAATTGACTACCGAGTTTGGTTACCTAAAGTCCTGCTCTTTACAACAACAGGTGGAAGGGAAACAGGACCAGAAGAACAACAGATGGGAAAAGCCAAGGCTACCTTGTTTTTGGTAGGTTACATCCTGGCATGGAGTTTCAATTTAGTAAATGTAATTCTGCATGCTGGGTTAACAGGAAGAGGCTTGCCTGTGTTTGTGCCTATTGTGTGCATGAATCGTTACAACTGTTTAAAACAGTAGAACTAGAAAGCTGGTCATGAGTTGGAGCCCTTGACAAATAATCCATGATCCAAGTGAGTTGTGATGGCATTTTCAGTTACACCTTAGAGGCATCCCACTTCTTTTGGGGCAGACATACTTTGTCTAGCATTGCCTTTATACTTTCTTTTTCTTATCCCCCTCCCACTGGAAGAAATAAGCACTGGGAATAACCACATACGATACAAAACAAGAGAGGCACTGCCCCCTTTCACCCATACTGATGCATATAGGTTATTCTATATTGAATATGAAACAGCATAGACTTTTTGTTTCTATATTGCTCATACTTTACTTCACTCCTACATTTCTCCAAATATAGCGGTGGTGTTGGGGTGGGAGCGTGTGTTTTTTAAAAGATATATATTTTTTGTTCATAAAAAAAACTTCTATGTGTGTATAAGCATTGGCTGCAGAAGGTATTTTGTATGTTAATCGGATGATCAGTCATCATGGAGCTATTTCCTGTTTCCATCAGTTTTCTACAGTGTAGTCGATGAGATAAAGAATTCTAGAACATGCAAAAAAGGGATAGTTTTTGCTAGGGCATTGCTTCTCCCTCTAGTGTAAAATAATTCTAGAAGAGGCAGCTCCCTGTGTCAATAATTCCATGCTCCTCTTCTGTGAACAGATGACAATTAATACCACAGTCCAGAATGACAGAACAAAGGCTTATCTGTACATCAGTTTGAATGATTCCTCAACTATCTCCACACACACACACACACACACACACCACTCACTACTACACAGCTTGCAAAAGTTTAGAGTCCGTTTATGCTTTTGTTGTCCACAAACTCGTAGGGCTGATGCTATCATTTGGCCAAATAGGTAGCTGTCTAGGGTGCAGACCTCAGAGGGGTGCAGTATGGACCTCTGAGGGGCACAGTTTTCTACAGATTAGTTTATGTGATATCTTATAAATTTCTGATAATATTTCTATTTCCTATTTTGAAGGGTTTTATCCTTTTTACAAGACATAGGTTTTGGAAAATAGATGTTAGACTTTTTTTTTTTTTTTTTTTTTTGAGGAGGGATGCCTAGGGAGTGAAACAGACCAACACTGCAAACACGGTAGCCTTTTTCTTTCTTCCTTACAGACAGTTCTACAAAGCGAAGAAAGAGCGTTTCAAGAAAAGCATTCCCAATTGTTGTGGCAGGTTAGCCAGGGATGGTGGGCAGAGGGAGTGAGAGCTGACAACCGCGAGTTAAGGATGGTTGGGGCATGAGACAAAATCTGACCTTCAAAGATTCATAAGACTAAACTATGCACCACAATCAACGCCATGTGTGTCGAAACCCCAATGAATCCTTTTGTCCCTTGCAAAGCATACTTTGGAGGCGTTAGTTGGGGAAATGACAGGAGGGAAGGAAATGTTTAATCATTCCTCTTCCAGTCACTTTCCCCCTGAACCTCCCCTCCATACAACCACTGGTTTTGTTTACCCCCATCACTGTTGCAGTGCAGCAATGGATCTGGAACCCTGTAGTGTAAAGGCAGCTGGATGGAGGATAGTTTTGCTGGAAAAACTGATGTCAGCAGAAGGGCTAATAATTCCTTCTTTGCTGCACATCCATCACCTGCTCCCCAAGGCATTTTGCAACAAAGTTAAGGATCTATTGGGGCTTTATTACATGGGGCTGCAGTGTGCTGTGTCATTCAGTTGCCCCCTATGAATCCTCCAGCTTCAGATTTCCTCTCATGCTTTCCTCTTAGACCTGTCCCAATGTCCCTCAGCAAGCTGGATTGACAGTTCTTGTGCATATCGGTCCCTCCAGGCCATGGTGTTGGGTTGCATTTAAGTCCAACCCTCATCCTCTCCTATATCCTACTGAGTTCAGAAATAATAGCAAGGAGGAGTAAACAGTACAGGTTGGTTGTGCAAGAATGGCAGAGCTATGAACGAAGCCAAACTGAGCCATCTGGTGAGAAAGTAATAGGACCTGATTCAAAATTACTAGTCTCGCTTTTTAAAAAGGTATAGCTAAACATATCACAGACCATGTGCACTGTGGAATTTTCCACTGAAAGGGAGAAGGGAGAAGCTTGCTTTAAAGAAAACATTAAAATGCTTAGAGTCATGATTTAGCCTGCTGAGATTTCTTCCCTGAATGTAACCATCGGGGGAAGAAACACTTCATAATAGTTGTGTAGTTAATCTTGATTACGTTCCATGTGGGTGGATGACGATATGTCTGTCAGGGAACTTGAGGTGTGGGGAAAACCCCAGAGGGCTATATGGAGTTGTCTATTAGTTTAGGCCTGGAAGGTTTAATGTAACGAGTGTTTCCAGAAAGTTTTGAGCCGAATGTTCAAGAGCATTAAGATTATTCTGTTTGCAAAAGCCAGCCAAGACAACTTTGCTGACTGACGGAGGCAGAGGACCAGGCCGTCTCAGAGGTCCAAAGAGACCTGGGCCACTTCCAGCTTTTGAGGGCCCTAGCCATAATAAAAAATAAAAAATGTTGACACACAAAAACAAGACACCCCCCCCCAAAAGAGTGAACAGTTTGTTTATATAATCAGCTGATCTGAGAGGACGCATTAATCACAGTCTCATCTTGCGCCATCAGTAACAATATATTTTTATTGGCATTTATGAACAAATTTAACTCTTGTAGGACAAGAATTTGTTGAGCTAATTATGTCTTTTACATCTCTTAATTGCTGAAAATTGTAACCTGAAGCATAGAGTATGTGCCGCATTGTGAGTCTGGCTCCAAACCTGCATCAAAGTTGCTGTTTCAAAAATTAAAACAATCTACTTCACTGTGTTATACTGTGATTTGCTCAGTGCAGTTTTTCCTTTAATCATGAAAAATGTGTTGTGAGCTGCCTTGAGCATCATGCACATCAAATAACATGTTAGGGCCCTTCCAAGCTGTCCTAGCCATCCACTGGAATCTAAGAGAATGAGGGAGGCAGGGACACATTTATTTGACCTGCTCCAGAACCAGGGGTGTCTCCCAAACCAGCTAGGAAGACAGCGTGCCAAAGCTTTTAGCACCTCCGCAGGCAGTGAATGTGTCTGTGTTCAAGGCTGCCCTGAATCGCCTGGCGACTTACTGTAAGAACTTCGTGGTGTGTTCTGGCACCTATTTTTCTTGGGGGGGGGGAGCACTAAGCAAGAGCTATGGCCTTTTCTCCTTCCCCTGTATTCCTGTTGAGCAACAGCTAGTATGTGACCCAGCTAATATCAGTAGTTTTAAAATCTGTTACCGTTCCACATGAATAAGTGTGATGGAATCCTGTTCTTTGCAAAAGGAGCTGTAGCAGTGAGGCTTGATAGGAAAAAATAACATAAAAATCTGAGCGAGAAGCTCTTGGCAGTATTAGCAGTTTAGGTTCTCTGTCTAAACCTGAGGGACTTAGGCAAACTTTTTTTTTACATTTCTAAAGGGTTACAGTGAGTGTAAATATTATTTCACCCACCCACTTGTATTTGAGCCTTTTGGATAACTACCAGAGGGCCCCGCCCAGGCTTGAACTCTGTCTCGATGCCATGGTTTGCAGCTGTGATAGATCATTATCTGGGTCACACAAAACTTATTTGCAAAATAGCGGATGCACGAAGGACAACTTCCCTTGTCCAGCCCCACCTAATGAAGCAGCTGTGCTCCAAGACTTGGTCAGATGTAAGGACTTCCTGTAAGGATCAAGGCATCTTTGCAGATCAACCTTAGGTTTATGGTATGCAAGGAGCAAGGCCAGCACAGCAGAAAGCAGTTGACAGGAAAGGAGTCACAAAACAACCCTCCTGAAAACATCATAGGCAGGAAAAAGAATTCTCCAAACTTTTGGGATTACAGTGGTGCCTTGCAAGACGAAATTAATCCGTTCCGCGAGTCTCTTCGTCTAGCGGTTTTTTTGTCTTGCGAAGCAAGCCCATTGACGGCTTAGCAGATTAGCGCTATTAGCGGCTTTTAGTGGCTTAGCGGATAAGCAGATAAGCGGCTTAGCGGCTTAGAAAAAGGGGGGGAGGGGAAAAAACCCGCAGGAACTCGCAAGACATTTTCGTCTTGCGAAGCAAGCCCATAGGAAATTCGTTTTGCGATGCACCTCCAAAACGGAAAACCCTTTCGTCTAGCGGGTTTTCCATCTTGTGAGGCATTCGTCTTGCGGGGCACCACTGTAGATTGATTCTTACCCTACTTAAACTTGGCGTGTTGGCCAAAGTTTTCATTTTTTCCATGTGTTTCCAAACTTTTTTTTTTAATAAAAAAACAAAACAGTCCTACACCACTCAGAGGTGGGCCAGGGTCTCTCCTAAGTGTGGCCTGCAGGAAGGAGCCATTGGAGGCAAGCAAGAGGAAGTTCTATCCATAGCTTCCATACCCTCCAACATTTCTCTGATGAAAATAGCGACATCCTGTTTCTCATTGCCACACTTCCTGTCAAGACCCAGAAATCAGCAAACCTCTTCCTGAAAAGAGGGTGGAGGAGAAAGGAAACAGAACATCAGCCTCACGGTACTCTTCCAATCTCCAAACCAGGATTGGCGATTGGGAATAATTCTGAACCAGGCCTGCCACCTTATGAATCACTGCGATTTGAAAAGGCACTAATTCTAGGCATAGGTCTATCACAGCCACCCAGCTTCTGAATATTTTAGATATCTTTTTAGCACTCTGCTATCACACTTCCATTTTTTTTAAAAAATGATATTTATTAAGTTTTACAGAAAATTAACAATCCACAAAAAAACACAGAAACAACAAACAACAAACATCAAAAATACAAACAAAAACAAGGAATCATAAAGAGAAAAAAAAGTAAAAAAAAAGTAAAAAAAGAACTCTTTTTCTGACCGGCAGAATTTGTGACCAGGGGAAAGAGGCAGTGGAAGAAGACTGGAAGAAATTTAAAATATATTTTAAAAACTGTTGTAAAATTGAGGAGGGTTAAGATGTCAAGGGGTAAGAAGCAGAGAACTACAGCTGTAATTAATAAATTTATGGGAATTTAATGAAGGGAACTAAATGGATAAATTGACTTAAGGGTTGCTAAAAAATTTTAAAATAAGGATGCAGCGAAAGGGAGGTAAGGGGAAGTCGATTGAAAGAAGTTACAAGAAAATAAGATTATGATTTTATTTATGTTTGATTTGTTTATGTTTGTTTGTATTTTGTTTGTATTTCGTGATGTATTTGTCTTTTAATTACGTGTTTTAAAAACTGAATAAAAATTATTTTTTTAAAAAAGAACTCTTTTTCATTTTAATAACCTTCAAAACTTTATTTTCCTTACTTCCTCCCGCCTTCCCTTCTTGTATTCCACTTTAAAAAAATTTCCCAGCAAGCTCATTCATATTCGTTTTCATCCTTTATCCTTCCCTTTATACTCTTACTTATCTTAATCACTAGAACCCCTTCATTTCATTTACAATGCCCTTAGCACTGCTATCACACTTCCATGCTCTCCTTGCAACAATGTGGACTAGAGACTTGCTAAAAAAAAAAAAAAAAAAAGGAAGCAGCAGCAGCACCAAAGCTGTGATTCTCGGCTTTCTAACAAGAATGTAAGAGGGACTCAAAGTATCCTCACGGATTTCATGCCTCTCTCACAATATAACAGCCCACAAGACAACCATGTAACACTACCAGATAATTGGCTCTGTTGTTTCTTCAGGATACTGGATATGCCTGAGAATGATCTGGTTTGATTTATTATTATTCACATCCAACTATACTTGCATATGTAATTCAAACAAACAACAAAAAGGCTTTGTATTAAGCCTAATATTATTGAATGCCCATCAAGGTCTTCCTAAATATACACTGAGATTACCTATATCTGTAAGATAAACTCAAGCCACCAAATGAGTTTCTGTTTAACATCACATATTGTAAAAAGCCTCTCCGGAAAATATCTGTGCCAGATTCTGATTTTATGGGGCAGTAAAAATCCCACCCCCCTCAGTACTATTTCTGAACATTATTTCTGGCACTGTCAAGGCAATTTTAACAGCCTAGTCCTGTGCACGTTTACTCAGAAGTAAGTTCTGCTATGCTCAATGGGGAATGCCGGGGGTGAGGATACTCCGACTAATGGCCTGCTGCAAGTCTTATTTGACCTGCAAGGACATTTTACCTAAACCACACCTGCCTGTCCACCAAAGTGCTGGATTTACGTATAAGCTAAACAAGCTATAGCTTAGAGCCCCACTCTCTTGGGGACCCCCAAAAAATCCAAAGGGGAGAAAAAACTTAAGTTAGAGCTTAATAATTATTTCACTATTAATATACTTCTTCTTAACTGTATTTCAGTTCAACAATTACTTTGATAAAATACCGTACATATTTTGTTATGTGCAAATGGCTTTAGATACCTATTAGGTCCATATAGCATATATTCAACGCAAAAAATAGCGGCAATTTGTGGTTGACAAAGGACAGCTGGACATATAAAGGGCCCCATTACCTTCGGTAGCTGAGGGCCTCATCAAACCTAAATCTGGCCCTGCATCAGCAGGAAACATGGCGGCAAAGCAGACTCCTGCAGAGAGCAGGATTTAACCCTCTGCTTATCAGCTGGTGAGCAGAGTTCAGTCCTGCTTTGGGCTGCTTCTCCAGTGTGTTCTTTGTGGGGAACATGGTGGCAAAGCAGACCCCTGCAGGGAGAATGAGTGAAGTTTTCACTCATCAGTTGAGCATTCAATTCCTCTTTCAATGAAATCAATAGGGTTTGAGGATATGCGTGCCAATTCCATAGGGTTGCAGCCTACTGATTTCACTGAAGCAGTAAGCACATGCCTAACAAGTTATACCTATATATGTCTACTCAGGGGCTAGTCCCACTGAGTTCAAATTGACTCAATCTTAGGTAAGTAGCTAGACTCTGAACTGCAGCCTAAAATTCTCTCATTTGAATCTAATGCGGCTCAAAATATTTAATTTTGGTGGGATCATGCCCTTTGCTTTAAAGAAAGAAAATCTGTCCAATAAAATCTACTTTACATCCTCTAACTTTAATCGCTTTAGCAATCTCTCACCACACACCTGCTTTCCTAATCACCAACTCCAAACTTGGTAGCAAGCCAGATCTAAATGTGGACGGGTATTTGTTTTCTTTTGAATGTATAGATGAGAGAGGTTTCTGTTTGCATACAATTGTGGATACAGAGATAAAAACCCACCTTAAAGAGATCCAGATATGACTTCGGTTAAATCCTTTATTAAATGTAAGCTGATAAATTAGTTGTACACTCAGAAGTTTAAACATGCTGGCTCGCTAATGATGGCACAATGTTCTTGTTTTACAACCATCTGTTGTAAGGCAGATTAGTTTTAAAGCAGTATTATATATCCAGTAATATTTTATTGTCTTACTTTAAATCAAGAAAGAAATGTTTTCAATGTATTAATATTTGCTCCCCCCCCCCCCGAAGCAGTTTCTCTCTCTCTATTTCAGCTCTGACTATAAAAACAAGTGATGTCTGAATAACAGGTTAGCCTATAATGGATTTAATCAAATGAGCCAGGAAAAAAATATTGACTCCCAGGCTACATTCACACCAGACATTTAGAGAACTTTGATGCCACTTTAAACAGTTATAGCTTCCCACAAAGAATGCTGGGAGCTGTAGTTTGTGGGTCCGGACACAGCAGAGCCTCTGGTGGTGGGCCAAGGCATGAAAAAAACCCCCCACAAAGAAACTGATGTAGAAATGTGGATAACTGAATTTAAGATGAGAAAAATGAGAAATGGAAATGGATGGATTTGCCCATCCCTATCTGGAGGGACCCATGGTCTACATGGTGAAATGGGGCCTTTTATTTCTGGTGGTGGAACTGTCTCTCTAAGGAAGGTTGTTGGGCAACAATGCTACTTCAATGTTTTAAGCAAGGAAAGCTTTTTAAAAGTGTTATTTTGCCAGACATTCTGGTGGTTAACTATGTGCTGGTTTTATGGGTTTGGATTTTGCCGGGATTGTAAATGCTGTGATATTATTATTATTATTATTATTATTATTATTATTATTATTATTATTATTATTCCCCACCCATCTGACTGGGTTTTCCCAGCCACTCTGGGCAGCTCTCAGCAGAATAGTAAAAACATGATAAAACATCAAACATTAAAAACTTCCCTAAACAGGGCTGCCTTCAGATGTCTTCTGAAAGTCAGATAGCTTGAACCAAGGGTCAGCAATCTTTTTCAACAGGGGGCCGGTCCACTGTCCCTCAGACATTGTGGTGGCCAAACTATATTTTGGAAAAAATAAACGAATTCCTATGCCTCACAAATAACCCAGAAATGCATTTCAAATAAAAGGACACATTCTACTCATGTAAAGACATGCTTATTCCTGGACCGTCTGAAAGCCAGATTTAGAAGGCGATTGGGCTGGATCCGGCCCCCGGGCCTTAGTTTGCCTACCAATGGCTTGAACCCTTCAAGCTCCAATCACAAGGGCTATAAGGAACAATGACAGAGGTTTCTGGCCAATCCAGGTTCCCTTGCCATCCAGCAACCCTTTTACAAGTTCTTTTGCAGGGCTTGTTGGGAAATGAAGTTCAAACGTGGAAAAGAAAGAAAGGCAGCAATGCCCATCAACTTTGGGGGGTACCCAGCCCCCTCAATTTTTATTGGGGGGGCCAATGGGAGTTTGGGGGCCCTAGGAGCAGATACTGTGGACTGAAGCCCCATTTGAGGAAAGGAAATGAAACCGCTCTGAAAATTGTATTTCTGTAAGGGAACAAGTGTCTCCTAACAACTGTTTGCACCCTTAACAAACTACACGTCCCAGGATTATTTGGGGGGGAAGCCATGACACTATAAAATGGTATGATGCTGCTTTAAACTGATAGTACAGATGGGACCTTAGTAGTAAACAAAGAGAGCTGGCAGCCATGGTCATGGCTGTATTCTTATTCTTATTTGGACTACTGCAATGTGCTCTACATGGGGCTACCTTTGAAGGTGACCCAGAAACTATAACTAATCCAGAATGCGGCAGCTAGACTGGTGACTGGGAGCGGCTACCGAGAGCACACAACACCGGTCCTGAAAGACCTACATTGGCTCCCAGTACATTTCCGGGGCACAATTCAAAATGTTGGTGCTGACCTTTAAAGCCCTAAACGGCCTCGGTCCAGTATACCTGAAGGAGCATCTCCAACCCCATCATCCAGCTCTGAGGGCCTTCTGACGGTTCCCTCCCTGCGAGAAGCAATGCTACAGGGAACCAGGCAGAGGGCCTTCTCAGTAGTGGCACCTGCCCTGTGGAACGCCCTCCCATCAGATGTCAAGGAAATGAACAACTATCTGACGTGTAGAAGACATCTGAAGGCAGCCCTGTTTAGGGGAGTTTTTAATGTCTGATGTTTTATTGTATTTTTAATATTTTGTTGGAAGCTGCCCTGAGTGGCTGGGGAAACCCAGGCAGATGGATGGGGTATAAATAATAATTTATTTTAAAGAAGAAGAAGGAGGAGGAGGAGGAGGAGGAGGAGGAGGAGGAGGAGGAGGAGGAGGAGGAGAAGATTTTGCCTTGGTCTAGATGATTACTTGCCTTCCATTGTGTGCCTCCCAGTTCACACTAGCCTTTTCTGTGACACAATTTGACAGACTGATCCAGCCCCCTAAACTTTCAGCGCTGTAAGCACAGTGTGCATATGGGATGTTAACTTTCCCACCATGTTTCACGCGGGCACATCAGAGCAACGTGAACCGTGATCCCTGTCAAGGTATGCAACATTAATAAGGCAAAACATTCCTACTTGTTGCTAGTAAATAAATGGTAAGTGATTTGTCTTTTTGACAAATATACTGAAGCACAGAGCACCTCCTGGATCTATACGCCACCCCCCCCCCCCGCCCAGCCATCTACTTCTCTGTTTATCTGTTACCTCTGCTTCTTTGCCAGTTGGACCATTTATTTCTGAATGAAAGAGAAGACAGATGTTTCTGATTATAAAAGGATGAGACTGTGGAGATGTAAGGGGGGGGGGAAACTTGGCACAGCCAGCTACCTGAAGCAGCGATACCAGATGTCCCAGTCACAAAACAACTACCACATACAGTCTGTTCTCACTAGCAGATCTCGGGTGCAAGTGAACAGATAAAGCGCGTTTTCCAATCTAGCCCAGGATACAAAGCACTTTGGCAACTTCAGAGCTGGGGAAGCAGGGGCGGGATTTGGACTTGACAGAAAACACATTTTTAGATGAATGGTGACCCAGAGGGTTTCATTGTACTTTGCTTGAGGGAGGTCATGCCATTTCTGTGAGTTTTCAATTTGGACTCTGTGTAACTTAGAACACTTGGATTTTCTGATGCATAGCCAGTCCAAAGGTGCAAAGGGTGGTTCGGGTTTCCCCACTGCCCTTCAAAATGTAGGAACCCGCTTGGAGGAAGAGAAAGATGGAAAGCCAAGAGTGCTCATGACAGAAGAGACGCTGCTCTTCCAGGTGTGCTATTTGACCAAAACTGGCTGCTGGTTGCAGTTAGGAAGCAAGGAAGTAAGAAAGGGAAGCCTCTCCACCCGAGCAGGCAGTATCTGATTTCTCTTTGGAGAACTGTTTGTATCAGCTTATATGTCTTGTATTTTTTTTTTCTTAACTGACACCGCTGTGGTATGTTGTAATGCTTAGCACTTTATAAATATTCCAAATCAATAAGCAAGCCTCGTTAGGAGGAGGAGGAGGAAGTTGATCTCTGCCCTCCTCAATCACTTGGACACCAGGACCAATAATTTAGGGCAGGCACGTTCAACAGGTAGATTGTGATCTACTGGTACTGGTAGATCACTTGATGTCTGTGGTACATCACTGGCTCCCCACAAATAAGCTCAACAACAAGTTTAACAGTGTTGGCCTGCACCCCCAAAAACAGGGCTTTCCTTCCTAAAAAAAGCTCAACAAGTTTGACCTGAACCCCCCAAAAAGGGGGTAGATCACTGCCAGTGTTTAACTATGAGGTAGATCACAGTCTCTTGGGTGTTGGCCACCCCTGATTTAGGTTAAGTGAGGACCTTGATTCTTTCCCATAAGTGACTCCATTGAGACCCCCTGATCTTTTCCTCCAGTTGTTGACCTGGCGATACTTCTTGGTCTTCCTGTTTTTTAATAAGATTTTATTAAAGCTTTTTCATAATACAGTAAAAAATAGTAATAGTAAAAAATCAAATAAACTAATCTAGACAGAAAGATGAAGAGAAAAGAGAATTCAGAGTCCTGTGTCAAAGGTAGCTCCTAGCCTTTGTCATACACAGAAAGAGGTGGACCCTCCCCTCCCAGCTCTCACCTGGGAGATCTTCCCTTCCCTGCCTCTTACTCAGGGTCCTTCACCAACCAACCATCACCTTTGTGTGTGTGTGATCCTTGGTCGCCAAACCTGATGGCTGCCTAGCAACTACATTAAGTCCTAGCAACGGCATGGCAAAATGGTCAGCCAGTCCATTTGCTGAGGAATGAAGCTGCATGTGTACCACCTATACACAGGTAGGCACTGTCCTGAAGAAAGCACTGAGATGTGGGAGCAACCCATTTATCTGACAGGCAAATGCTGTGTGAAGTGTCCTCCACAGATTTTGGACTCCAGTTCCCATCATCCCTGAACATTGGTCATGAGGGTTGGGGTTGATGGGACTTTGAGTCCCATAACATCCAGAGGGCACCTGATAGGCTACTTCTGGAATAGAGCCTTAGCCTATTCTTTCCAGCAGAAGGCTCTGCACCAGCAAGGAATTGTGCTCCCAACGTTCTTCAGTTAGGGGAAAAAATCACTTAGACTTCAAGACATAGAATCAAAGGTAGAGCACATGTATTTTGTATTAAGTCGTCTGGATTTATTTTTGTCATTCATATATTGCAGCACAGAGCACTCCTTGGCTCTGGAACGCCAACTGATCTCTCTGTACATCCATTATCTCTGTACCTTTGCCAGCTGGACCATTTATTTCTGAATGAAAGAAAGGACAGGTGCTTGCAATTAGGACTCTGTAAAAGGATGAGAGAGGTAAGAAGAAATCTGGCACAGCCTGCTACTTGGGTATCTATACCTGAGTACAAAACGCTTCATGGAAACCATCCCTCTTTCCTCCTGCTATTACAAACAGATGCTCAGAGTTGCTATGAATAGGATGGCCATGTGTCTTCCTTTATAGATGACAGTCTTCTAATTTGAAGAGCTATCTGAAGGGTTGTCCAAACAGGAGACCCCAAACCATAAGGAGGGAGAACAGGGGCCTTGGAGTTGTCAGTACCTAGGCTGAGCAGTCAATGGATCACACTTTCCCCAGAGGTGCGGTATTTCTATATAAATTACAAAAATAAAAAATAAAAATCTAAATTAGCATATGCAAATTTAATGGAAATCTGTATCCTCTTCTGTTTTTGTGTGTGACCCCTTTTCTCTTGTATTGGTGAGGTTTAAGTAGCCACCTTACATGATGATTCCTTCCTGCTACATAGCTTCACAGTCCCTCCTGAAAAGAGTATTTTATTGCATTACATTTTGAATTCTATGGAATTCAAATTATAATACACTAAAGCACAATATATAAGAAAATAAAATCAGCATTAGAAATACAATTAAAAGCTATACTGCAGGCTGCACAGCACATTGCATTTGCTACAACAGATGGGAAAATCATTAAGTGGCCGGCCAAGGCCCTCAGCAATTTTCAAGTCGTCTGTAGGAAGACTGCACTGCTCAAGAGCCATAGCACTGGAGTCAAAGTCTCCAATAAAACATCTTCAGATTCTTTTAAACGTACTTGACAACTACCATCCCTTTGTATTAGTTAAGAAGTCAACAGAGAAATCTTATGTTGAGAAAGGATAGATTCTATGGCAGAGCTGCCGCCATTTCTTAAACCCTACCAGCTTACTGCAACCAGGGCAGTGGGGCAGTGGAAGCTTCTGGAAATTAACGGTGCCAGATCCATGCTAGAGTAGATTAAGAGGCATCCCATTGATCCTCTGCTGCCAAAACACCTGGGAGTAAGTGTCACTGAATCCAATAGGACTTCCTTCTGAGTAGCCAGGCATAGGATTTCTCTCTAAGTCTTACTGAAAGACACAATACGCAGTTCAACTCTTTTAACACTCATTTTGTTCAGTGGTTACCTGAGGCATAAATATTCTATCAATGGCAAAATGCATGATGACTATATTTTCAATGATCAAGGGCTAGTTTCTTGAGATTAGGAATGTCTCAACAGAGGCTGATCTACCTTTGCAGAAGAAAAGAAAACGTAGTCCGAAACTGTTC
This sequence comes from Podarcis erhardii, assembly GCF_964252035.2. Lineage (NCBI taxonomy): Eukaryota > Metazoa > Chordata > Lepidosauria > Squamata > Lacertidae > Podarcis > Podarcis erhardii. The sequence continues at coordinate 26,206,431 of NC_138512.1, read as the reverse complement.
CGCCAAAGAGCAAATCATATTAACTGGCATAAATCAGTGAAGATCGACTGAAGTTAATTAATAGCTGTCAATTGGCACCGTCTGAGAACTTGGCAGGAGATCACATATATATCTACAAATATTGGCGGCCTTCCCTCCAACAGATGTTTCTCACATTCAATGTCTTCTCTACATGTGCTCCATGTCAAGAATATGCCCTTCAATTTAGGGTATAAAGCTGGCCAGATTTGGTCAACCAAATGGAGTTCTCCTTCAATAACCCAAATAGAGTTCTCCTTCTTTAACAGGTGTTTGTGTTTGGTGTTTTAAAGGTATAGTGTGTACACAGCTAAAGGGTAAATGAAAAACTAATCTACAAATGTCCCAATTTACCATCATGCCTGGATTTTCTCTTCCCTAATGCTGCAAATTGTTACAACATGTGTGCAATTTCTGAGAAAATGGCAAGGGAAGAAATTCAGAGAACCTGAGGATAATTTTTAAATTTCTGCTTAACTGATTGGCTTAAATACACAGACATTGACTGTGAAGGTTAAGATGGCAGCTGCGCAGCAAACTGACTAGAGACCAGCTGGTTTCCCCTTATGACGTCTAATTTCACCCCTCTCCTCCTCTCTGTCAATCTTGCAGGTGCTTCTGAGCTGGGCCTTCAAGAAAAGGATTGACAGCTTCAAGCCCGAGGGAGAATACCCTCCGGCATTTTCGCAAAGCTCATGCCTCTTTTCATTGACATATCTGTTGTGAAATGTCCAGTGTCAGGGCTCATAATTGGAGACACATTGAGGAAACCCCACGTTCTGCCTCAGTAAGCTGAATTTTGATCTGCCCTTTTCAAAATATTAGAGGCTTGCTTTCAGCTTGTAAATGAACAGCACAGTCAAAATAGTTTTTTGATGGAATAAAAGGGGGGGACTGTATCACAATGTCAGCCACAAGATTCAGGTGTGCTCTCCTCTACTGGAACAGAGGTTGGGGCTCTGTGGGTGCACCAGCAAAACCAATCCAGAACTTCCAGCAGTGTGCCAGAGAATCACAGGAACTGTAGTTCTTCCCCTTACAGAGAGTGCTTTTTCTGGGAGAATTTATTCATAACTTAACATTTCTGTAATGGTTCTTGTTGAACTTTCTGCTCTCAGGGAACGATTTCCATATTAATTTGTCTGCCAATGATCCTTTGTGGCTTGCCAGGGGCGCCGACTTATTAAAAATATTGGGGGGGCGGGGGCCCATACCGACTTATAAAAAATATTGGGGGGGCCCAAGACCTCCAAACCACTGCTGCTGGGGGAACGAAAGGGGCGAGCCCCGGGCTGCCCCGACCTTAAGTGAAACTGTGCCTCCGTGGGCGGTGAATATTAATGAGTTAGGGGGAATCCCCGCTTCTCGCGGGGCTGACGCCAGTCCCGCGAGATTGTTGATGGGTCGAGAGCCCGCAACCCCACCCCCTCTCTAGATCGGGAGTGGCTTTGTTTTAACTCATTACTGAATGTATTTTAAAAGGTAACTATCGTCAAACAAGGAAAATAAAAAATACCAACATAATTTTGTGATTTTACAAAGCATAATATAACTAATAATTTTCTTAAATTATTGGGGGGGCAGAGCCCCCCCAAACGAATTTTTGAGGGGGCTCGGGCCCCCTCAGGCCCCATGGAGTCGGCGCCTATGTGGCTTGCAGAGGATTAGGAGTGGGCAGATCTTTCAATTTCTCTTTGTTTCTTGTTTTTCTAAACCTCAGTTCTCTGCATTTCTACATCAGTTTGTAATTTTTTTAAAAAACAAAAGATCATGAAAATTGAGCAGCATTTTGATGTGGATTTTGCCAAATAAACACATTTTTGTATGCCCTTCTTCACCTTGTTGCACACTTTAAACCAGTATATGCATTTTGGTACACATTACTTTGCTGAAGATCTGCATGACAAAATTTGGGTAAGTGCAAATTTCAAAGGATGGCTGTGTTTCAGCTCACGTTTTGTGAATTAGGTACGTTTGCCTTTAAATGCCAATGAAGTAAACTTCCTGCAGAGAAGTTGCATGAGAAACATCCAGGGAGAATACTCAGTTCACCTAGGGGAGCTGGCAGAGACTTTTTGACCTCTGGATTATACTTTGCTCACTGCGGTCTAAACAAGACATGTTTGGGCTGCATAACTGATTTTTGTTTAGCAAATAGCGTTTGGTGGGGGTGTGCAAACTTGGACCATGACATTACAGAGGGCATATAACCCCCCTGCCCCCTCACCAGACTCACACACCCCTCCATGCTTGCTATTTGCAATGGGAGGAAGGTTTGCATGGGAGCCAATGGGAGCTTTCCTTCCCAGGCAAACCACAGCAGAGTGGGGTTTGATTCTGATCAGGACTGGAGTTGGTCGAAAGCGCTAAAGCTTCTCTTCCCATCCACAACACCACACCAGCTAAAGAGCAATGCAGTGCCAATCTACCTAATAAAAATTGCTTTAGCCCACATGAACCATAGTTTCATTTTACTGAACGTGTATGATCAGTTATAGAGACGTGGGTGGCGCTGTGGGTTAAACTACAGAGCCTAGGACTTGCTGATCAGAAGGTCGGCGGTTTGAATCCCCGCGACGGGGTGAGCTCCCGTTGCTCGGTCCCTGCTGCTGCCAACCAAGCAGTTCAAAAGCACGTCAAAGTGCAAGTAGATAAATAGGTACCACTACAGCGGGAAGGTAAATGGTGTTTCCGTGCGCTGCTCTGGTTCACCAGAAGCGGCTTAGTCATGTTGGCCACAAGACCCAGAAGCTGTATGCCAGCTCCCTTGGCCAATAAAGCGAGATGAGCGCCGCAACCCCAGAGTCGGCCACGACTGGACTTAATGGTCAGGGGTCCCTTTACCTTTGCCTTATGATCAGTTATGGTAGACATCAGGATATCTTTGCCAGTTTATTGGTCAAAACAAAACAAATTCCTTCCAGTAGCACCTTAAAGACCAACTAAGTCAGTTCTTGGTATGAGCTTTCGTGTGCATGCACACTTCTTCAGATACCTTCAAAACAAAACAAATTCCTTCCAGTAGCACCTTAAAGACCAACTAAGTCAGTTCTTGGTATGAGCTTTCGTGTGCGTATCTGAAGAAGTGTGCATGCACACGAAAGCTCATACCAAGAACTGACTTAGTTGGTCTTTAAGGTGCTACTGGAAGGAATTTGTTTTGTTTTGACTATGGCAGACCAACACGGCTACCTATCTGTAACTGGAGCTTATTGGTCATTACTGATCTGATCTAGGGACCCTTGAAGCTTCCAAGCCCTAAATAAATTTCTAGGAGTAAGGTTTGAAAGTCACTCCCCACTCCATGTTTGTTTTTGGGGTTTTGTTTTGTTTTTTAAAAAACTTTATTTAAACAAATAATGTCAACTCCGCTTACATCAAAGATCTTGGTAACTAAGGGCTGATCACCTCATACTCAATTTTTAATGTCTTCCTACTGCTGCTTGCAAATGACGCTTTTTGGAATATCAAAATAGGTCACTGCATGACTGTTCATCTGTGAAGAGAGATGAAATCTATCAAGATTCTGCCTCTTCTGTTACCTTAAACAGACTTTCCTCCCAAGTGATATGAAATGACTGCAGCTTGTGAAGAATGCAGCTGCTAGGCTGGTAAATGGGCCATGTGAAAATACTCAGTGCAGGATTAAACCCTGTGGAGGCCCCTAGACAGTCAAAATCTTGGGGTGATGCCCTCACAAATTATCTCCTAATACTTCCATTCTAGACTTTAAGGAGAAATTTTGAATCATTACTGTTTGCCTAGGCAGTTGATTGCTGGGAGACATTGTTCCTAGCGACCTTTGAGATTACTGGTTGGGAATGTTTTTTAAAAAACCATTTTAAAAAACTAGTTGCATGTGTTTTTTTTAATGTTTTATTATTGCTGTGTCTGCCACCCTGGGCTCCTTTGGGAGGAAGGGTGGAATATAAATCAAATAAATAAATAGAATTAATCTTAATTCCCTTCTCTATCGAAGGATGATGTGAACTCGAGATAACCTTCCATCTCATAAACTATGAGAAGGACTGGGTAAAGGTTAGTTTGTAAAATCTGGGAGAAGGGTCTTCAACCCTGCCTCTCCATTCTATCTTTTCCTCGCTGTGTCCCCTTGCTGTGTCTCCATTCTATGAGTTCCTCCCTGTTTAACACAAGCAGTTCCTTCTTATAATTCCTGAAACACTGGGTGTATGTTGGTGAAGTGCTTTTCTCCTTGCCTGCAGCCCCTTCTTTTCTTGCCCTCTTGTGAAAACACCAGTTTTTTTGAAGGATCGTGTACAATAAAGTTCGGTTTATAGTGTGCCCTTTAAGTAATTACCACTTTTGACAAATGCTCATCATTTTATAAGCAGCCTGTCAGACTGAACGCATATGCTGTCGTTGCAGTACGTAATGTGTCATTAACTAACACTTTAATTCTGTAAAGATTATTAAGCAATTACTGACTGCCGCATATTTATGTAATACATCTGGTAAATGCATGGCAAATACTTTTCAGTTATGTCACCAGAGTGGTTTTTAGCTGATCACCACCTGCCTTTTAAACATATTAAATTTACATTTGTCAGAAAGCAAAAATTAAAGCACAGTGTCCATAAACTAGATAAATTAGTCCCTCCCTTCAAAAATCTGCCTTTAGTGGGTCATCTTGAGAAAACCGAAAAGCAGCAATCAAGACAGATTGATATTATTTTTAATTAGCGCTGCCTCTTTAATAATTAAAGAAATAATGTCAATATGAGTGTGAATTAATTGAGAAAGGGCTAATAATGTCAATATGAGTGCGAATTAATTGAGAAAGGGCTAAAATATTAAATATCAAGTAGCAGTCCTATTCCTAAATCCCCATTTCAAGTTTCTACTATTTTTTTAATGTCATGATATAGAGAGTTCTTTTACCTACTTACTGCAATGTGCCTCACAAACAGGAAAACCGATTATAAATTGAAAGAGGCCCATTATGAATTTTGGCCAAATACACAATATAAACCAGCTGCACACCAATTTAATAAAATATTTTGCCTTACTGATCTTCAAATTACTCCAATTTGGATTATTATTTGTAGCAATCAAAACTAATACATCCCTTCTCGCCTCCCAGTTCTCTAATCATTCACAGATTTTTTTTATTCTATTTAAACAAATAATGTCAGCTCTGCTGACACCAAAGATCTTGTTAATCAAAGCATGATGATCTAAAGTTGTGCCATGCTCAGTTTTTAATATCCTTCTCCCACCTTTTCTGGTATATCAAAATAGTTTGCCGCAAGACAATTTATCTGTGGAGAGAAGTAAAATCTATCAAGATTTTGCCTCCTCTGTTTTTGCTCATCTTAAACAGACTTCCCTCCCAAATGATATGAAACGGGGGTGGGAGTGGTAGAGGCAGAGGCATGTTGCAGGGATAACAAAATTAATCTTAATTCCATTCTCTATCCAAGGATGATGTGACCTCGAGATAACCTTGCATCTCATAAACCCCAAGAAGGGCTGTATAAAGGTCAATTTGTGTATTGGGGGGGGGGGGGTTAGGAAATTGCCTAAAAAGCCATGTGATTCCAGAAGGCCCATTCCATAACCCAGAAAGCTTTTAGGTTATTTAATGTGAAAACTGTGTGTGTAATGTTATTGTGGACTTTGAATGGTTGCTTATAAACATTGAATCTGATAAATAATTACTGGCAGTAAAGCGAGTGTGTTGCATCTGCCCTACAATTATAAGCCAGCACTATGTTTGCAAATACAAAATCAGTGAAATGCAAAGGCGGTAGAAGGCTTGGTGGGGGTTCTGCTGATTTGCAGTTTTTCAGATAGGAAAATAAATTAAGGGCAAAATGCAAGCTTCAGATTTAAGTGCTCCGCTCTCCAGCTATATTTAGACCTAACTTCCTGTAGCTCCATCCCAACCGCTATACTAGCTTAGCGACAATTCCAAAATATTTCCCTAGTTATGGACCTAACTGTGCAGCTCCGTTTTTATTTTTTATTTTTGGGGGAAATGTCTCTATCCCTGAGCAGCTAAAGAAGTCTGCAGTTCCTTTGGCTTCGGTGCAATGTTTATTTTTTTAAGGCTGAATATTTCAGCAGTCCTCTTTCTGAACCAATCTAGTCTCTCTGAAAAGAGTGGCCTCCTTGTGCAACAGTAGCGCTACCTTTGTTACAGCAAATGCAAGAATCATTGTCTAGTTTACAGAGACCTTGGTTAGTCTTTAAGCATTGCCCGGAGAATAAGTGTGTCCTAGGAGAGAGGAAGAAGCTATTTTTATTTCCAGATTCAATATGGATAAAGAGCCTCATTTTCCCAAATCTATAAGTGAATCTATTTTTAGCTTTGCAGCCTTGGGCAAGTTAGATTAGGAACTGATCCTCGTTCAGTTTTTATTTCCTCTCTGAGGTTTCTGCTAATATTTATTTATTTTAGAAAGCAGGACAGCTGTGTTGATCCGAAGCTTGCAGTTGGGATCACTGCTTCATGGCTAAAATGTGCCGATAGGAAGGACCACCATCCTCTATCCCTCAATTGTGTATTTATTACCCCTGTTAAGAAGTTCCAGTGATATTTAGCACATGTTTGAAATTTGTAGACGGGAGTTTCAGTGGCAATGTGTCTTCTGCATCTGTAGGTGGGACCCATTTAAAGTCCATTCCAAGTGTGCTGGGAAATGTAGTTCACTCCTCACATAGCTGCAATTCCTAGCACTCTTAACTTACCACAGTTCCCAGGATTCTTTGGGGGAAGCCATGTGCTTTGAATGTATGGTGTGTATTGCAGGCTTCATCCTTGTGGTTATGTTTCTGACATGGTGTGTAACAGAGAAGACAACAGCTCCCATAGGGATGATAGCCCATCCATTAGGCTAGCGGTTACTCTGAGAGCTGCCAAATGAGAGGAGAAAAGCTGGGGGGGGGAGTGTGCATCTTACAACCCGTTCCCATAGAAGAGAGGTGGAAAACTGTGGTCCTGCAGATGTTCTTGGACTCAGGCTCCCATCATTCTTGACCATCAGCCATGTTGGCTGCAGCGGATAAAAGCTGGAGTCTTACACAATCTGGAGGGCTGCAGAGTCCCCATTTCTGCCAGGAAGTCCTCAGTTTTAATCTCAACCTGCTCTCTGAATTCACAAGGTAGTCTTAGACAAGCCACACTCTCAGACTCAGACCCCAGATCTGCAATATGGGGTATAATAATGTTGCCAGGATTATAGCTCCAGGATTTCCTGCTGTGTAGACATAAAGGATTGTGCTTTAAGTCCTTAACCTCAATGAGGGGAGTTGTTTCACACTCATTTAACAGGGCAATCCTATACAAGTCCACTCAGTAGTGAGTCCCGTTGTTTTCAAGTAAGTGAGGATAAGATTGCTGTCTTGCACCATCTCTCTGTTAAGCATAAACCCTCACCTTAAGGAAGTTAGTGCTTCCAGAGTGTAAGTATTTTGTGGGAGGGATTCTAGTGCATATTGGGAAATTTAGGTGTGGGCTATCAAAGGAAAAATACACATTTTAATAATTGTGCAATCAAAATTGCTGATCAAAATACTTTTGAGTTAAAATGTTAGTTGAAGCCACCTTCAAGCACTCTGTCGTCCTAGTGTAGCAAATCCACTTTGAGAAAGAAACAGACTTTTCATGGTTAGAAAGGTGATGGGGAAACACATTGAGAAGTGTGGGATGAAAAAATGATTATTGGGAAGATCTAAAATCATCCCACCAACAGATCAGAATGGATGCTCACTAAAGACTTGAAATAATCTAACCCTAGCAAAAGCTTTGTGCAAGCAAATCATGAAAAAAAAATCCAACAAATAGGTCATCTGAAGGAGTCCTAAGTGAATTTCTTAGTTTGAAGAAGGAAACAATTGCCATTTAAATATATTTTTGTTCTGATAGAACTGCAACCCAGTGACTCATTTCCAAGTGTCAGGTCACACAGAAGAGTGTTGTTATCTCTACAGTTTGTCCTAGATGAAAGTCTGATAGAATTAGTTCATCCAGATCACTATCGTACATGTGGGCTTGAAGTTGTATCATAGCCATAAAGAGCAGAGAAGAACAGATGCAACCATGGAAATAAGCCAAATGATTAATGGAAATGAATGCTTGTTTAGCCAACGTCTCTTCTCTGTGGTGCCTTCTCCATAGGGGAGAGGCTGCACTATATACAAAAGACTCAGTCTTTACCAGCAACCTCCCGGTTGGGGAAACAGTTCTAAAAAGACCATTTGTCCAGAGGGACAATAACAACAACAACAAAAGAAACCTCAGCACCTGGCTAACTTGCAATACACAGATTGTGGAAAAATGATCTAAGAGAAGTGGACATGAAACATTAACCCACTGGGCAGCAGACAGCAGTTTCAGAGAAGGATTCTTACGTAATCCCATTTAAGAATAATGAAAAAAATTGGCTGCCTCTCCAGAGGAAGCTGTGCTCCCCAGATTGCTTTGCAACACGAGATTCAGGAAACCATCAATCAGGTGGACGAGATGCGGTCTGCATGCGATTCCATCCAGATGAGATGCTATATTAAAAAAAGCATGTTCCCACTGGAAGACCCAATCAACACAATGGTAGACGATCTCAAAAAGAGTTTGTCTCCCCTTCTCTCTTCCACTTTCATTATGAGAGATTTAAGGAATAGAAGTTCTCTTCTCAGTGCAGACAGAATTAAGATAAGAGGTTCTCTCATGAGAATCGCAATTTTGCTTGACTCCAGCTGTGTAACATTAGACAACCATAGAGGATAAGGTGTGGCTTAACAATGGCTCAGTTCTGAAATCTTAGCTAAGTGATGGAGTCCTGTGCAGTAGAAAATAAAATAAAAGAATTACAGTGTTCCTGGGCATGTGCAAAGTTCCTTTTCTACCCTGCTTATTAAGGGTTTCTGGAGCAAAAAACATGGCTTTCTCGTCAGGTCAGGGCTACAGTATATCTGTGCTTGGTTTGGTTTGCTAATGAAAAAACAATGTGTTTAAAAAAAAACAACCTCAATAGCACAACTTCAATACACTGAGAAAACTTGTCCTGTATTAAAATTATTTTATTCAATCCTTTCTCCCAGGACCTCAAGCTGGTTTACACAATAACACATACCCCTGCCCATATATGCTCACAACAACCCCATGAAGTCAGGAGAGACAGAGAGAGGCAGACTGGCCAGGGGTTGCCCAGTGAGCTTCATGGCTGGGTCAAGAAATTAACCTAGATCTCTTCAATCCTAGTCCAGTATTCTAACACAGTTTTCCCCAAACTTCATATGCTGTTGGGCTGGACTCCACCTCCCAGCAGCCCCAGTCAGGATAGCAAATAGCCAGGGTTGATAGGCTAGCAACTTCCGGTGTGCATCTATTTGGTGGAAAGCTGCTCTACTCTGCTATATCACACTGGCTCAACAGGTAAGGTAAAGGACCCCTGGCCATTAGGTCTAATCGTGGCCGACTCTGGGGTTGCGCGCTCATCTTGCTCTATAGGCCTAGGGAACCGGCGTTTGTCCGCAGACAGCTTCTGGGTCATGTGGCCAGCATGACTAAGCCAGTGGCGTAGCGTGGGTTGTCAGCACCCGGGGCAAGGCAAGTAATTTGTGCCCCATAACCCTGGATTTGCGCCCCCTAACCCTATCCCTAACCCCACCCCCAGATGTTGCGCCCGGTGCGGCCGGCACCCCCTGCACCCCCCACGCTACGCCACTGGACTAAGCCGCTTTTGGTGAACCAGAGCAGCACATGGAAACGCCGTTTACCTTCCCGCCGGAGTGGTACCTATTCATCTACTTGCACTTTGACGTGTTTTTGAACTGCTGGGTTGGCAGGAGCAGGGACCGAACAACAGGAACTCACCCCATCGCGGGGATTCGAACTGCCAACCTTCTGATCGGCAAGTCCTAGGCTCTGTGGTTTAACCCACAGCGCCACCCGCGTCCCTCCAACAGGTAAAATAGCCATCAACAAATCCCAATCTCAGCATGAAGCTGAAACATTCCTCATTTCCCCAACTCACTCCCTTGAAGCAGGAACAATATTAGGTTAGGATAAACAGAGGGGATAAATTCTTTAAGGGGAAGGAATAGGGGAGTAGAACAGGCAGTATTCTCAAGCCAGATTACCAAAGGCACAAAAAGAACCAGTTCTTTCTAATCTCCCAAAATCTAGAAAGTACTGCCAAATTTCTTGAAAAGCACTCCTCGTTAGTCAACATATGTAAACCATCCTCTCTCCCTTGCCGCTTCTTCTAGCGAATCACTAACCCATTTCCCAGTCTCAGGGCAGTAGTCCGTTTTGAGCGTCTTCAATATTAGGTACCACTGCAGCCCGAATATAAACCCAGTGAGCTTGTACAGGGAGACAGAATATATGTTCTGCATGTGTGCCCCTCCAACAGAATCCGCAGCAGATTTGACAGAAGCACATTCCTCAAAGAGAGTTAAAACTGTTCTGTTGGATGTAACTGTGCTAGATCTTGTTAAGGGAATGTAAGGAGAGACTTGTGGGGTCAGACAAAAAGCATCCCATTTCCAGGAACGACAAAGGCAGCAGCTCCCTCCTAAATTTGTCCGCAACATCTAGCACTCAAAGATATGCAATGTCTCTTATGCACTTTCTCCTTCCCTTCTATGCACTCACTACCCTCCCCCCCCCAGCTGTATGAGACTCAAACGCTGAACAAACAGTAGATTTCTCTGTTTGTGGATGCTGAACAAATAGCTGCGGCACCTAGTGGCTCAAGTTTACAAGTGCTACAAAATATGTAGGAAGGCAAAGTATTCAAGCAGGAGGAAGACAATCAAATTTCACTTTACTTGCCAAGATTAATAACCCGGAAAGGTAAAACGCTTCAGGTCTCTGTATTTACTTTTCATAAGAAGGAACATGGAGGGGAATATTGATTGTTTTCTGGATTTTTAAAGGCATGGCTCGCAGGAACTTTGCCCACGCTTAATGAGAAGGAGAGAGGGTTGAGATGGGCTTCAAGGAAAGATAAGATTATGATGTGTACTGTGATTGTAGGTTTTAAGGTGCACAGCAACGGAGAGATGCAGTGTTCACAAGATGAATGCTGCTGGATCAGGCCATTGGCCCATCTATTTCAGCATCCTGTTCTCACAGTGACCAACTGAAGACCTGTGGGGAGCCTGAAAGCAGGACTGACTGCAACAGCCCTCTCTCCACTTATGATTTCCAGCAACTGGCATTCAGAAACATACTGTCTCTGGCAGTGGAGGTAGAACATAGACCATCAACAGCCTTATCCTCCAGCCATCCAAGCTAGTGGCGATCACTCTCTCGTGGGAGTGAGTTCCATAGTTTAACAATGCACTATATGAATGACTTCCTTTTGTTCGTCCCAATTCTTCCAACACGCAGCTTCATTGGATGTTGCACCAGCCCTAGTGTTAGAAAACCGTTTTTTCCTACCCAATTTTATCCGGTCTGCAATCGTGCTCTCTTATTCGTATGGAGAAACCTAGCCGTGGCCTCTGAAAATTCATCAGCACTTTAGTGCAAATTTCTCCCGATGGTCACTTTTTTGGTATGCAATTTTACCTAATTTACACACTTTTCACAAACGAATCTCCCTAATATAATTCACCATGTGGGTTTATGGATACTTTACCCTAGTATATGCATTTTTGTACACCTTACTGGGCCAGAGAACTGCATTGCCGAATTCTAAGAAGTGCAAAATTCAGAAATATAGCCGTGTCTCGGGGTTTGCTTGTAGTTTCAGACAGTGTTTATTTGGTCTGTTTGTCTTTACAGTGGTACCTCAGGTTACAGATGCTTCAGGTTGCAGACACTTCAGGTTACAGATGCCGCTAACCCAGAAATAGTACCTCAGGTTAAGAACTTTGCTTCAGGATGAGAGCAGAAATTGTGTGGTGGCAGCGGGAGACCCCATTAGCTAAAGTGGTACCTCAGGTTAAGAACAGTTTCAGGTTAAGAACGGACCTCCAGAATGAATTAAGTTCTTAACCAGAGGTACCACTGTATATGCAAACTAAATGGAATATCTCTCTCCCAGCCTAGCCCAGAAGAGCAATGTGTGATAATGTACAGCATTTTTGTGGAAAAATTAGCAGCACAGGAAGCTTCCTTATGTCATACAACTGGTCCATGCGGCTCAGTAATGTATGCAGGAAAAGGAAAAAGCTCTTTGTGGTCTGAGATGGGTCTTTTCTCAACTCCCATTTGCAGATGGCAAGTATTGAAGATGGGACTTTCTGTAGGAAAAGCACGAGTTCTTCCACTGATCAGTGTTTCCCTCCACCCCTACCTATGGGTTTTCCTTCCATTTCAGAAGATTAGCTTCAAATGAAGTAAAGTGTTCATTGGTGTCTCTCCTTTGTAGAAATCCATGGGAACTACTGGTAGATGGTGCCACGTGTATTCTGTTGTGTCAATGATTTGCTAATCCTGAGTTAAACTTTGAGATACCTACAGTGGATATAATTAATAATAATAATAATTTATTTGTACCCTGCCCATCTGGCTGGGTTGGAATATATTTTTATAGTCATCCATCAACACAAAGTGACTTCTCAGTTTAAGTTTCTCATATTATGGTCTGGCTTAAAGACACATGAGGCCACCTAAACAGATCTGGATCCAGTCAATGCCAGGATAGATGACTGCCTGGGAACCACATATAAACTACAGTAAGTTCCACAATGGAAGAAAAGCAGGATATAAATGTGAGGAAATAAGAAATAAGCAAACGAGGAGTGGAAATCGAATCACAGTAGTGAGCACAGAGGTATCAAAATGCATGTAGCTAGCAGTGAGAGTAAGCATTCATATGTTCCTGCAGTTCTGGGGGAAGAATGGGGAGAACATTTGGAAGGTGGAAATTTAAGGAAGTGGTAAATATCTTTTAAACGCAGACAAGGTTATCTTAAATGTACAAAGGTACTGCAAATATTTATGTAAGGTGCTAAAAAGCAGGATCCCTTTTACTTAGAATTATTTGGACAAGGAAAGCCCATAGCTCTCATACGTATAAACAGTACAGCAGTATTCTAAACAGATTTATTAGTGGTATCAGTATAAGTCAAATATTTATGGGAGCTACTCTAGGTACTCCAAGAGAACATTTTAACCACTGGTTTTTAAAAGGCTGAGATGCTGGAGAATGCTGTCTATATCCCTCCGACCGTCACTGTATCCTTTTATATATATAATAAATGAGACAGTGATAGCAAAGCTATTATTTCCCTTTACCCAAGAAAAATGACTTTCTGACTTTTTGAAGGTCTCTCTATATCTCATGCAGCCTGGCTTTAACATACATGTGCAATTGGAAAGTGGGGAAGATATCTCTTATAGAGATACCTCATAGCAGCACAGAATAATTTTTCACAGAGCACTTTTAAGTGGCAGAGGTAGTAAGGAGAGAGTTTCCTCTGTGTGAGCAGGCTACGCTCAACATCAAAAAAACGAAGATCATGGCCACTGGGCCCATCACTTCCTGGCAAATAGAAGGGGAAGAAATGGAGGCAGTGAGAGATTTTATTTTCTTGGGCTCCATAATCACTGCAGATGCTACCAACATGAGTTTGACCAAACTACGGGAGGCAGTGGAAGACAGGCGTGCCTGGCGTGCTCTGGTTCATGGGGTCACGAAGAGTCGGACACGACTAAATGACTAAACAACAACAGAGCAGGCTAGTGTTTTGCTTCATTCTTACAGGTGTCTCACGCATGCATGCAGGTACATGAACCATTAACACTTCCCAAAGACAAAAGGAGTTCTGTCAAGGCATGGGTCCATGGCAGGTCAAACTAGGGTCCCTATGGTTCACAAGCCAGGGTTGCTTTCAAATCAGAACCAGTGAAGGCGGTGAAGGTCCTGTGTGAGTGCCTGGAGGCGGTTGGAGGATGGATGGCGGCTAATGGATTGAGGTTGAATCCTGACAAGACAGAAGTACTGTTTTTGGGGGACAGGGGGCGGGCTGGTGTGGAGGACTCCCTGGTCCTGAATGGGGTAACTGTGCCCCTGAAGGACCAGGTGCGCAGCCTGGGAGTCATTTTGGACTCACAGCTGTCCATGGAGGCGCAGGTCAATTCTGTATCCAGGGCAGCTGTCTACCAACTCCACCTGGTACGCAGGCTGAGACCCTACCTGCCCGCGGACTGTCTCGCCAGAGTGGTGCATGCTCTAGTTATCTCCCGCTTGGACTACTGCAATGCGCTCTACGTGGGGCTACCTTTGAAGGTGACTCGGAAACTACAACTAATCCAGAATGCGGCAGCTAGACTGGTGACTGGGGGCAGCCGCCGAGACCACATAACACCGGTCTTGAAAGACCTACATTGGCTCCCAGTACATTTCCGAGCAGAATTCAAAGTGCTGGTGTTGACCTTTAAAGCCCTAAACGGCCTCGCCCCAGTATACCTGAAGGAGCGTCTCCACCCCCATCGTTCTGCCCGGACGCTGAGGTCCAGCGCCGAGGGCCTTCTGGCGGTTCCCTCATTACGAGAAGCAAAGCTACAGGGAACCAGGCAGAGGGCCTTCTCGGTAGTGGCACCCGCCTTGTGGAACGCCCTCCCATCAGATGTCAAAGCAATAAATAACTACCTGACATTCAGAAGACATCTTAAGGCAGCCCTGTTCAGGGAAGTTTTTAATCTGTGATATTTTAGTGTATTTCTGGTTTTTATGGAAGCCGCCCAGAGTGGCTGGGGAAACCCAGCCAGATGGGCGGGGTACAAATAATAAATTATTATTATTATTATTATTTGATGGGACATCCATGGAGGCTGCCTAACGGAAGCAGAGAGCTACAACCATTCCCCATATAAATAGTGGAACAGGGCCAGATTTCTTGCATTAATTTACAAGGCCCTTAACAACCAGAGTCCTGGATATCTTAAGATCCCTTGTATCACTGCCCAATCACTGAGGTCCTTGATGGAGTCTCTGTTGGTGGTGGCGGCCCCATGGCTCAGATGCAGGTCTCATAACTACCAGAAGTCATGCTTTCAGTGTTGTGGGCCAAAGCCTGTGGAACACCCTTCCAACTAAGATTAGACGGGCTGCCTTCTTGCTGAACTTCAGGCACATGACAAAGACCTTCTTATTCCAACGGGTGCAATAAGGTAGTGTTCAGGTTGTTTTATGAAGATCTTATTGTTTTATTCCATGTGATTTATTTTATGTACACCACTTAGAAGTGCTAATGATTAAGCGGTACATGGATGCCTTAGAGAAATAAATACCACATTCACCACTCAGCTAGCACCCTTGATATTTTGGATCTGGGAGGGTGAACTTTAAAAGACTAAATGAGCAGGCTAACTGCAGTTGTGTTATAAAGTACCTAACAAGGTTGCTTCTTGCAGATTCTCTTGCTTAATCAATCACGGCATTTGACAGTCGAAGAAGCAGATGTGAGTGACCTCAGCTCTTGCGGTTATCTTGTTATCTCACACGGCAATGAAGACGCCACATGCAAGACTCTGCAAAGTGATCCAGACACTGACCAGTGATTCCAACTGACTGCAGCTGTGTGTGTTGAAGTAAGTGTGCAATTTGGAATGCAGCCATGTTCATAAGGCTAGTACTCCTAATAAGTTTTCCTCTTGGTTATAGGTGGAAGTCGAAGCACTGTTAGCAACCCCCAACCCACATTTTAAAATAATTCTTCAGAGATAGTGCTCCATGATGCCAGACCTCCTGTTATTTTCAGCTCTTCTTCTAGCTAGGTGGCGGCACCACTGAGCTTTTGCAGCTATGCAATTAAATAGCTAAACTTCACATTCAGCAACATCACACCAGAGTTCTTTGGGGATTCCTCCTGTTCCAGATTTCAGCTGGGGGATGAAGGATTTTATTTTTAATGCTCTCTTCATTTGTGTTTTTTGTTGTTGTTTTAAATAGATTCAGTAAATGGTTGGAAATATTCCATTTTTATTCTTTTAATTTCACAAATTAATCATTGCACAATATAGGGATCAGATTAAAAGTGGCAGCAGCATCACACCATAAATGGTGTTCCAGAAGAACATTCTGCCATTTTCAAAATAAAGCAGAGTTGAGGAACAAAACAAAAATACCGACAGGGATAAGAAGCCAGTATCCTTGAACCAAAATTGTAACAGAGGTTACGAGAGCGCCAATAAAATGTATGATGAAGATATCCCCCCCCCCATTAACAAATATGGTCAGTGCCGTTATTTATTCTAGACCTGAAGAACATTTGGTGTCTAATTATTTGTGGCTGGAGAGTTGTACTGGGCTTAATTGTGGGACATGCCATAAAAGGATATCCAACTATATATCTGTTCATCTGGGCATAAACATGTGGGATACCCAATCATTCTAACAGAGGGGCTATGAATGTCCTCAGTCTCAGTCAATACAAGTTGCCTTGGCAGTTGTCTAAATGGCAACTGAAATTGTTATACTGGGATGGGAGTCACCGAATAGTTAAGATGCAAGGATGTTTTATGGAAGTGAAGGAATTTAAAAGAGCTGTAAATTAGGTTGATTTGTGGTGGAGGTTAGACTGTTTGGAGGGTCAAGGTTTTCTCACTGATCAGACTTGGTGATAGTTCTAATTAGGGATGTTGCAAGGATCCAAATATGGGAGCCGACAAAAGGAAGCATCTTTGTTTGATTCCTTGTGGGGCTTCCTTGTTTGAATCAAGCGGGGCTCTGAGAACAGAGCCTGCTCAGACAGAACCTCCAAGACCTACCTCTGCTCCTCCTCAGCTACCCCTTTCTCCTGCCCAGCAATACATTTGTAGTGGTGATGAAAGCAGCATAAAGAACAGTGCGTGAGCACTCTAGATCCCCAGTGGAATCTGTGGAGAGGGCTGGAAGCACAAATCCCAGAATTCCGGGAGGAAAATGATACTATCCACCTCAACTACCATAGAGAAGAAGGTCTGCCACCTATTCTTCACCAGCAAATGGATGCAGAACAGCAAGGGTCACCATGTTGGTGTCCAGGGTCATCAATAAGTCTCCCAGTACCTCCCATGGCAACTGCAAAAGGTCTCAGTAAACATCCCCTCAAAAATTCTCAATGCACAAGAAACGTATAGAGGATTGTAATTTAAGGGTATAAAAACACATCTGCTCATTCAATAAAGCTGAAATTACTCAAACTTTTTCTTTTTTGACATTCACGATTCTTAGGACACATAGCTTGCAAATATGATGATCAGTTAAGGAACAAACACAGTCATGCAAGCATTTGATTATTGACCTGATATAGCAAACCAAATTTCAGAGAACGTTAACAGCAAATAAAACAACATGCCAAATGAATCAGAAAGGAGAGGTTTCAGCTGTAATGATAACCTTGAGGAGCTAGAAAAATAATGTCCTTCCAATGCCCTAATACCAAGGGTGGGGGGACTGCATTTATTCAGGGGTAATCTGTTGGATGGGGCACATATAGCTTCAGACAGTGCCAAGCCTAATGGTGGGTGGGCTAGAGCCAAAGGCTAGGCTATCATCATCTTTCTTTCCTCATTCCTTTTCTCATCTTATTCTTTCTGCCACTTCTCTCCCTTTCTCAGGTGGTCCTTGACTCCCAGGATTCTTCCTTAGATTATTAGACAAGACAGAGTCCAACAGAACCTTTGCAGGGCAAATACAACTGTGCTTTGAGAGCTATACCGACAGCTCGATCCTATGGCTGCTTAGTCATTTGCCAAGTCGTTAAGTTATCACGGTGTGCATGTAACGACTTGGCAAGCCTCTCATCTGTGATCTTCTGCTAATCGTGGCAAGGATTCAACATTGCGAAGACTTTACCACACTCCCATGTAATCTGCCTCAGACTTGTGTAATACACGCTATCAATTTGGTGATGTAAAGCCATGTTTGTGGTGCAAGGAAAACCTCAGAAAACAAAAAAAAGAGCCAAACCCAGAGCAAACATATTTAGTTTCAGGTCTCGTGAACTTGAAACCAACCTCATTGTTCGGCTGAGTTGTGTCTCCTGCTTGTTAGACATCTGGGACTGGGAAGGCTACAGTTGTTTAGAGGCAGGCTTCTATGCAACTCAAATGGTCAAGTACATACAGATGGAGTTTGCCTGACTGGGCCTGGCGGGAGGAGTGGAGTATCTCTGCTTAGTTAGGCTGAGGGATCAGAGGAGCACCTAGGATCTCTTTCATCCTGGGCAAGAGGCAACCCTCCCCCCCCCAAAAAAAATCACTTTACCACAATAACCACATTAAAAATTACTACATTTTACACAACCCGAGTGCTCAAAATGTCCAGAGTGAGGATAAGAAGAGGAGGAAGGGTGAAAAAATTCACACACCTTTGTGCCACAGTGCGAGGATGGAAAACTTCTCAGGTGATCTCACAGCAATAGCAGTGTTGCTTGCATCGCCACAAATATTTACTGAAGTGTAGGTGGGCTAAGAAACGACCCATGACTGAGACTCAGCTCAAAATGGACTTATTGGAACATCAGGAATAAGAATGGCAAACAGGAGCACTTGGCCCATTATATATACCTTAAACTGGCCAAGGTAAAACACCCACCACCTGTGATAGATCACCTTAATGCTGCAATTAGCGAATCACAACACTGGCCCTATCTCAGCAGGAATTGGGAGCCTGCCAGCTGCTAACAATGTCATTGATGGGTTTTAGAATCCCCTCTGTCTTTTGTTATGCAGGTGACACTCCTGAGCTCCAGGAAATCTGAAGGCCTAGGCTTGCATTGCAGGCGTACAGCATGGCTTTAGCCTGCATACATAAATATATTCAGTGCTTTTTTCTGGGGGTACTCAAGGGTATGCAGTACCAAACCCCCTTCCCCCCCAAATGTTAAAAACGTGGAATTTACTGTAACAATTTCAGGTGAGCACTGGCAGCTTTTTCCCCCTTTTTTAAAAAAACCACTGCATACACTCCAGCGGTCTAGCTTCATACTTCATTGCCATTTCTCCTGCTGCTCAGCTCCCAGTTCTTGTCTAAACTCACAACCTTACACAGATAACTGGAGACAGGTTTCTGGGCTGATTTTTGCACTCCCTGGGCCTGCGTCCCAGGCGAGGGCCAGTTTTGCCAACCCCAAGGTACACCTCAGGCTGAGGGTTGAATCACAGAACCCTCTCAGACCATAGTCATTGTGAAGACAGGAAGTTGTCTATTGCGGAGTCAGACCATTGATCCAATTAGCGCAATCCTGTCTTTACTGACTGGTAGTGGGTCTCCAGAGCTTCAGACATGGGTCTCTCCCAGCCCCAGCTGCATAGGCCAGGGATTAAACCTGGGAGGTTCTGAACACAAGGCAAATGCTCTACCACAGAGTTGGGGCCCTTCCCCAACTTGGACAATGACAATCTAACATGGCTTTCAGGAAGTCCTCTGCTGACTCTTAGTTGCAATTCTGTGCATGTTGTTATGGGCGGAACTCAAACAGTGCTGGCTTTTAGCTTGCTACCTCAACAGAGCAATCCTATGCACGCTTAATCAGAAACAACTCCCAATCTGTTCAGTGAGGCTTACACCACTAGCAAGTGTGAAGTCTAGATTTAGCTTTTCAAGCATCTGTGGCCCTCCACTGGCTCAGAATGGGTGGAGGCAACCCTGAAATGCTTGGAAACTATGGGTGGTTTTCACATGCTGAGAGAGTTAAATAAATTGGTCCTTGGATCAGGAGTTCGGGTGGTGGTCTTGGACAAGCTGAAGCTTCTTAGCCTGAGTTTCACATGTATAAAACTGGGATTTATATGGACCTACCCCATTGGGCCATTTTGAAGAAAAAGAAAGGCTTTAAAAGGATGAGGTAAGGAATAGAAATATGTATGGAAAGGTTGGAAATATTTAGAGCCTATGCTTCAGATAAGAGCAGTTTGCAACAGTTAGTATACATTCATAGAACAGAAACTCTAAAACATCACGATTTACCAAATTAAGGCCAAATTGTGTTAGCTGCTGCAGAAAGCTTATGAGTCATTTGTTGTTCCATTGTCCCTAAAGACAAATGAATCTGTTCCTTTCACATCTGAAACAGACCACACTGGAATGTTGTAGACCTTCCAAGACCAACGGACTGAGACACAGCTGAAGGTGTGTGCGTGCGTGTTGGTTGCATGCTGGTTTGCTTTACTGCCTGCCTCTTTTCGTTCTTAAATGGGATTTGCCGGAATCCCTTCCCAAACGACTAGCAGGAGGATACTTAATGGAGGGACCCAGCAGAGGTTCTTGCCAGCTCTCAGGTCCAGCCAGATACTGAATACTTTGCAAACTCCCTGAGTGTTCAGTGATGTATCCAGTGCTACAGTAGGCCTTCAAAACAACTCCACAATAAAATAAATCTTAACAGTAATGCAATACTGTGAGTGGAACTACAGCAGACAAAATGCAGAAATTCTACGTACTCTACAAAACCTATTAGGCTCGGCCAATGAATCTGCTATTCAACAAATTGCCTGATGTGGCCACCGGTTGAGACCCTCCTGGTGGTTCAGCAGCCAATGGAGGCACAACTGATGTCCACCAGGGGGCTTGGCTTTTCTCTAATTGCACCCTTCCTGTAGAACCTAGGCAGACACCATAGAATTATAGAACTGTAGAGCTGGGAGGGAGCCAAGGGTCATCTAGTCCAACCCCCTGCAATGCAGGAATCTCAGTTAAAGCATCCATGACAGATGGTCATCCAACCTCTGTTTTAAACCCCCCAAGGAAGGAGAGGCCACCACCTCCCGAGAGAGACCATTCCACTGTCAAACAGCTCTTAGTGTCAGAAAGTTTTTTTTGTACGTTTAGTCAGAATCTCCTTTCTTGTAACTTGAAGCCATTGGTTTAAGTCCTACCCTCCGGAACAGGAGAAAACAAGCTTGTCAAACCATCAAATCATCTTTGACTTTATATCACCTCCTCCTCAAAACATGCTTATTTACCCAGGCTTTTTCGGGTAAATAATTCCAGTTTTCAGTTTGTATTACTCATGCCTGTTCTGGTTTTCTTTTTCTGTTTTAATATGGACATTGCTTTGAGACTTTGGTGAGAGGTGGTATAGAAATGCTTTAAATAAATAAAACCTCCCACCAGGCTGGGGTCGTGGTTGTGGCTGGTGGCAGTTGTCGTCATAAACATCTGGAGGCTACTAGATTGCCAGAGGCTGGTATAGACCATTTGCAAACTTGAATGAAACATACAACCCAAAATCATTTTAATAATCCATCTTTGCCAAGTTGTTGCATTTTGTACTCTTACTTAATGTTAATATAAACACTGAAATAAAAGCTTCCTTTAAAAAAAAGGAATAGGGTTACAATAAATGCAGTCAAAACTATTAATGAATATGGCTTAATATTGTGTACCCCCCCTCCTCCCCCAATCTAAATTTTCTTACTGTGCACATTTTCTTCCTTCAGGGACAGGTCAAGAAGTGTAGTCAGTGTGATCAGTGCTTTTTTAATAGAAAAATAGGTGCCGGTACTCACTGTGAAGTTATTACAGTAAGTGCTACACTTTTTAGCAAAAGGGAGGAGGGTGCCAGTAATGCGTACCCTTGAGTATCCCCTCAAAATGACACTAAGTGTGATGGTGCCAAATCATCATTTTACACAATCTTCCATCTTCAAGTCTGGTACCAGTAGGCCAGCCAAGCTAATGCAGATCAGACTGGATGTTGTTTGTCATATTATTATTTTTGAATAATAATTATCCGGATATTTGCTGGATGTCAAACTCAGCCAAGAGCATAAGGTCAAACAGATTCCTCACTGGCCTTGCAGACAACTTTGTTGTCCAGAAAGTGGGAGAAGCAACAAGAGGAACAGCCATTTTAGATCTGGTCCTAACCAATGTTGATGACCTGGTTAGTGGGGTAGAAGTGGAAGGATCATTAGGCACGAGTGATCATGCTCTTCTAAAGTTTACTATACAGCAGAAAGGAGCAGCCAAGCATACTAGGACTCAATTTCTTGACTTTAAGAAAGCCGACTTCATAAAACTTAGGGAAGTGCTGGGTGAGATCCCATGGACAGTAATACTAAAAGGAAAGGGAGTTCATGATGGCTGGGAGTTTGTTAACAGGGAGATAGTAAAAGCACAACTTCAGGCAATACCAATGAGACGGAAACATGGAAGGTGCCTAAAGAAGCCAAGGTGGCTATCTAAAGAACTTTTAACTGAGTTAAGATTTAAAAAGGATGTGTACAAAAAATGGAAAAGGGGGGAAACCACCAAAGAGGAATTCAAACAAATAGCCAACACATGTAGACACAAAGTCAGAAAAGCTAAAGCACAGAATGAACTCAGGCTTGCTAGAGAGGTTAAAAGCAACAAAAAAGGCTTTTATGGGTATGTTTGTAGCAAAAGGAAGAACAAAGAAACCGTGGGGTCACTCAGAGGAGAAGATGGTGAAATGCAAACAGGGGACACAGAAGGGGCTGAACTCCTCAATGCCTTCTTTGCCTCAGTCTTCTCCGATAAAGAAACAATGCCCGAGCTGAAGAATTTGGAGCAAATGATTCAGCAGAGGAAACACAGCCCAGAATAACTAAGGAGATAGTACAAGAATGCTTGGCTAGTTTAGATGTATTCAAGTCTCCAGGGCCAGATGAACTGCATCCAAGAGTATTAAAAGAACTGGCAGATGTGATCTCAGAAACACTGGCAGTCATCTTTGAGAATTCCTGGAGAACAGGCGAAGTCCCAGCAGACTGGAGGAGGGCAAATGTTGTCCCTATTTTCAAAAAGGGGAAAAGAGAGGACCCAAATAATTACCGCCCAGTCAGTCTGACATCAATACCAGGGAAGATTCTGGAGCAGATCATTAAGCAAACAGTCTGTGAGCACCTAGAAAGGAATACTGTGATCACCAATAGTCAGCATGGATTTCTGAAAAATAAGTCATGTCAGACTAACCTGATCTCGTTTTTTGACAGAATTACAAGCCTGGTAGATGAAGGGAACGCAGTGGATGTAGCCTACCTTGATTTCAGCAAGGCATTTGACAAGGTGCCCCATGATATTCTTGTAAACAAGCTGGTAAAATGCGGACTTGACTATGCTACCACTCAGTGGATTTGTAACTGCCTGACTGACCGAACCCAAAGGGTGCTCATCAATGGTTCCTCTTCATCCTGGAGAAGAGTGACTAGTGGGGTGCCACAGGGTTCTGTCTTGGGCCCGGTCTTATTCAACATCTTTATCAACGACTTGGATGATGGACTCAAGGGCATCCTGATCAAATTTGCAGATGACACCAAACTGGGAGGGGTGGCTAACACCCCAGAGGACAGGATCACACTTCAAAACGACTTTGACAGATTAGAGAACTGGGCCAAAACAAACAAGATGAATTTTAATAGGGAGAAATGTAAAGTATTGCACATGGGCAAAAAAAATAAGAGGCACAAATACAAGATGAGTGACACCTGGCTTGAGAGCAGTACATGTGAAAAGGATCTAGGAGTCTTGGTTGACCACAAACTTGACATGAGCCAACAGTGTGGCGCGGCAGCTAAAAAAGCCAATGCAATTCTGGGCTGCATCAATAGGAATATAGCATCTAGATCAAGGGAAGTAATAGTGCCACTGTATTCTGCTCTGGTCAGACCTCACCTGGAGTACTGTGTCCAGTTCTGGGCACCACAGTTCAAGAAGGACACTGACAAACTGGAACGGGTCCAGAGGAGGGCAACCAAAATGGTCAAAGGCCTGGAAACGATGCCTTATGAGGAACGGCTAAGGGAGCTGGGCATGTTTAGCCTGGAGAAGAGGAGGTTAAGGGGTAATATGATAGCCATATTCAAATATATAAAAGGATGTCACATAGAGGAGGGAGAAAGGTTGTTTTCTGCTGCTCCAGAGAAGCGGACATGGAGCAATGGATCCAAACTACAAGAAAGAAGATTCCACCTAAACATTAGGAAGAACTTCCTGACAAGTAAGAGCTGTTCGACAGTGGAATTTGCTGCCAAGGAGTGTGGTGGAGTCTCCTTCTTTGGAGGTCTTTAAGCAGAGGCTTGACAACCATATGTCAGGAGTGCTCTGATGGTGTTTCCTGCTTGGCAGGGGGTTGGACTCGATGGCCCTTGTGGTCTCTTCCAACTCTATGATTCTATGAATATTTTATTAGTCGAATATAAAAACAACATATATTCAAATACAAGAAATTAAATACAGTTTCCCCCTAGCCCCCCCCCCTCCAACAGCCCCAACTACATCCAGGTAATTCTATTAGTAATATAATAAAATAAAAAATTATTTCTACTGTTGCTGGTTTAAAAAATATCGTTCCACATGCTCCCATGTGTCTTAGGTGGTTTAAATGCATGTTCTTTCTTTGATGTAATAAAGGAGGACCACGTTATGTAAAAGTTATGTAGTTTCTCACATTGTTTTCTTTCACGTACCTTTTCTGTTAACTTTTCCATCAAAATTAATTCCCAGACATAAACATACCAAACTTCATATAGGTTCACATTTAATGTCCTCCAATGTCTAGCAACAGCAAGACGTGTTGCAGTTATAAGATGCACAATTAAGTCTTTGTCTCCAAGATTTTGTGCTTTGTTATATTATTGTGATAATCATCACAGTGCTGAATTCTCTCTCATATTTTGCTGTGGATATGTTCAAAAGCAGGGCTTTGTGCATGCACCCCTTTAAAGCGTGGTACCACTGACCAGTGTGCATGGGCTGAAATTGTGTGTCTTCGACCAATCCTATGCAAGTTAACTTAAAAGTAAGTCCTTCTGAGTTCAATGGGGCTGGTTTCTAGGTAAATGGAATCTAGGATTGCTGGTCTATACAGTGGTGCCTCGCAAGATGAAAAGAATCCGTTCCACGAGTCTCTTCGTCTAGCGGTTTTTTCGTCTTGCGAAGCAAGCCCATTGACGGCTTAGCGGATTAGCGCTATTAGCGGTTTAGCGGCTTTTAGCGGCTTAGCGGATAAGCGGCTTAGAAAAGGGGGGGAGGGGAAAAACCCCCGCAGGAACTCGCAAGACATTTTCGTCTTGCAAAGCAAGCCCATAGGAAATTCGTTTTGCGAAGCACCTCCAAAACGGAAAACTCTTTCGTCTAGCGAGTTTTCCGTCTTGCGAGGCATTCGTCTTGCGGGGCACCACTGTAGTTTTGTGCTGCTGCATACATGCTTTATAGATGTTTATCATTGCTACGTTGGGTCTCCTTGCCTTCCCAATGCAAATTCCTAATTTTATTTTATTTTTATGACAGTGGGAAGAGCCAATCAATGGCATGTGAATGCACCCAGAAAATACATACAGAAGCACACAACATAGCATGGATTTAGACCTCATAGCTATAGACAGAATTCTCTCTCTGCTTTCTATAGAAGATCTGGCATCTGATCATTAATTGAAAGGTACAATTTTAAAAAAGATCTATGGCGTTTCTTTCTTCTCTGCTGTTTATTTATTTATTTATTTTTGCAGTCCATCTTTCGGACTGTCAAGGGTTATAGCCTCTCTTGAGTGGAGCCAGAAATGTGGCATGGGTTTGTATACTTAGCACTGGTTTCTATGTAAAATACACATTGTGCCGATCTTCAAGGAACTATTTCTCCCAGCAGAAGGTCAGACGCTTGGTGCCTTTTTCCATATGTTCTCTCCCGAGCAGAGTTGCTGGCTGCTCCGTGTGCACTGAAAAGGACCTTTGGGAAAGATGCGTTCAGGCATATTGCACATCTGGAAATGGTGACGGTCAGTTTAGATTTTAAAGCACGCCGGTCAGTGTCTTCTATATGGTAATAAAATAAGTCAAACGCTAACAGAAGCAAAGAATCGGTGAGGGGGAGTTTCTGAAATATGGGTAGTTTGTATTTTAATGATGCTTGATTCCTCAACCCTTAATGACTGATAGCAGCAGGGGGGTTTTTCAGCCAAAACTTGCCAGAACTCAGTTCTGGCACCTCTCAGGTGAGTGCCATTGCCATTATAAGAGAACAAGAGAGGCATTCATGGTTAGTTCCGGCACCTCTTTTTCTAGAAAAATAGCAAAGGATATGTATTGACTCTTGAAAAAGAAGAGGTGCTAGAAATCACCATGAATGCCTCCCTTGTACTCTTACAATAGCGATGATGATGATGATGATGATGATGATGATGATGATAATATTTATACATACGTACGTACGTACATACATACCCTGCGCATCTAGCTGAGTTTATCCCAGCCACTCTGGGTGACTCCCAACAGAATATTAAAAACAAGATCGAACATCAAACATTAAAAACTTCCCTAAACATGGCTGCCTTCAGATGTCTTCTAAAAGTCAGGTAGTTGTTTATCTCCTTGACATATGAAGGGAGGGCATTCCATAGGGTGGGAGCCACCACCAAGAAGGCCCTCTGCCTGGTTCCCTATAACGTCACTTCTTGCAGTGAGGGAACCGCCAGAAGGCCCTCGGCGCTGGACCTGTGTCAGGGCTGAACGATGGGGGTGGAGACGCTCCTTCAGGTATACTGGGCCAAGGCCATTTAGGGCTTTAAAGGTCAGCACAAACACTTTCACTTGTGCTTGGAAACCCAGTTGAGAGGTGCCAGAACTGAGTTCTGGTGAGTTCTGGCTGAAAAAAAGCCCTGGTCGTGTATGATCTAGTTCAGATTCCTGCATAGAAGGGCTTTGGACTAGGTGGCCCTCGGGGATCCCTTCCAGCTCTACAATTCTATGAACCTTCCAGCTTTTAATGTTGGATTTGTAACTTGGTGAGCTAATTTTTGATGGGGTAGGTTTACCCATCCCTATATATACATGATGGAAGTGAGAGCTGGACCATAAAGAAGGCTGATCGCTGAAGAATTGATGCTTTTGAATTATGGTGCTGGAGGAGACTCTTGAGAGTCCCATGGACTGCAAGAAGATCAAACCTATCCATTCTGAAGGAAATCAGCCCTGAGTGCTCACTGGAAGGACAGATTGTGAAGTTGAGGCTCCAATACTTTAGCCACCTCATGAGAAGAGAAGACTCCCTGGAAAAGACCCTGATCTTGGGAAAGATTGAGGGCACAAGGAGAAGGGGACGACAGAGGACGAGATGGTTGGACAGTGTTCTCGAAGTTAGGAACATGAGTTTGACCAAGCTGCAGGAGACAGTGGAAGACACAGCCTGGCGTGCTCTGGCCCATGGGGTCACAAAGAGTCGGACAGGACTAAACGACTAAACAACAAGTATATACATGGTGTGTCCTTCAGAATTCTCTGGGCAATACACCCCAACCTTTAGATGCTTACCACTGTGAAAAACAGATACACTGCAGCAATTTGAGAGCTATTTACAAGTGGCCAATCTAATCTACACCCACAGGATTAAACAGTTACGGGGAGATCAGTTAAAAGCAGTGACTGGACTGGGGCTACTTGATGCTGTAGTAAGATAGAGTTCAATTAGTGTCTTGCTGGGAGACTATACAAATGCCTCAAAGCTTGTTAGAAGGAGGGAAGGGCATAAACACAATTTATACTATAGAACTGTAGGTACAACTGTAATTTTTAGAGGAACGCCTAAATACATATGTTCTGTTGACTGGATCAGAACATTTATTGCTCTTTAAGGCTGAGAGATTATCAGTGGAGGGGAAAGACCTTTTGATCCTGGGAACTCCCATGTCAGTTGCTCCTGCAAAGTCTTCTGTTTAAAGAAGGCACTGTATGTTTATCCATTTGCCTGAAATACAGAGGGTATGTGGCAGGCGCTCTTCGGACATCCATCAGCTCTCCCATTCACTAATAAACACAGTCAAATTTCAACACTTTCCTGAAGATCAAAGCCCTTTCTTATAAAAAAGAAAGAAAATAGATTCATTCAGGTTCGAAAGCAATAAAATATTAGAAGCTACATCCATACTACCTGCTAAGTAGCTCTGATTTGCACCCAATCTGGTCTATCTATAAATTCACATTTTAAGGTGATTCTATCTTTCCAAAACAAAATGAGAACCAACACACACTTATCCTTTGAAATTTGCACTCAACTGAATTTTGCGATGCAGTTCTGTAACCAAACGACGTTTACAAAAATGTATGTATATCAAAATGAACATGCTGGCCACAGTAATATACACAAATGCACTAGGCAAGGATAAATTTCTTGCCAAAAAAAAATTGTGTACAAGCTGTGTTTATTAGGGAAAATTTGCACTAAAATGCTGCTAAATTTTCATGAGGGTTTTTTTAAATCCAGAAATTGCTGCAGAAACGTGAGGAAAGGGATTTAAGATCAGAAAAATGAGAAACTAAGAAAAGTGAAATGGGCATGTCTGTCCATCCCTTTCTCTGTCTTTATCTAATCCTTTCAGTGCCAGCAGGACAGAGGCGCCATCTTCTAAAATGATTGACATGACGTCCTGATGTCACGCGCACAATGATGTGTGGCATCCTAGTGTCACAAGGACCCAGGGGACAGAGCTGAATGCCCTCTGAACATTGAGGGGCTTGAACATTTGGGGGAGCAAAAATGCCTCAGCACCTATTCAGCTGGAGGGATTTAGGGGGCCTCAGGCATGCAAACCAAGAACTTGTGCTGTGTGCGAAGTAAGTTCTGCATTGTAGGCGCAGTGAGGCCTTTGCTGGTGTTTGGGCCCAAGTAAATGCCTGAAAAGGGACGCAGGTGACGCTGTGGGTTGAACCACAGAGCCTAGGACTTGCTGATCAGAAGGTAGGCAGTTTGAATCCCCGCGACGGGGTGAGCTCCCATTGCTCGGTCCCTACTCCTGCCAACCTAGCAGTTTGAAAGCACGTCAAAGTGCAAGTAGATAAATAGGTACCACTCCAGCGGGAAGGTAAACAGCGTTTCCGTGCGCTGCTCTGGTTCTCCAAAAGCAGCTTAGTCATGCTGGCCACATGACCCGGAAGCTGTACGCCACCTCCCTTGGCCAATAAAGCAAGATGAGCGCTGCAACCCCAGAGTTGGTCACAACTGGACCAAATGGTCAGGGTTCCCTTTACCTTTACCTAAATGCCTGAAAACTTCACCACTTTCTGGAGCCAGCCCTGAAATTCTTCAATGAAATGAAACAAAAATGTCTGTCTAAGCTAGTGGTCATTATCTTATCTTGTGGCAGATAATTCCATAAGTTAATTGTGCTTTTTTTGGGGGGAAATACTTCCTTTTTGTCCATTCTGAATCTACTAAAAAAAACATTTTTTCAAGCAATGGGGGTACCTGGAATGTTTGTTGTCTGCATCCAATAGAGTTGTTTTGGAATTAGGCTGAGAATTTCTTAGATTATGAAATCCCTTCAGGGAAAAGAGGGATGAATCAGTGTTCTTTGGCAACAGCTACTATTACCCAAAACCCCCATTTTCAATGAAAAAAAAAGAGAGATAATGTCAAACTAATAAATTAGTCTGGAAAAGGGGTTGTAATGAAAAACATACAGCTTTGTAAATGAGTTGCATGAAGCCTGATGAGCCAGTTTCGGGACTAGTCACAACAAAAATTCCTCCTCCAGCCAATGAAGTGAGGATTAGTCAGCCCAAGGATTTGGAGGAGAGGAAACCCGTTTCAGAAAATGGCCAAACAAGAATGCAAGACCAGATGCTGCAAATTAAAGTATTTATGCACAATTTACCGGAATGTTCCCTGCATGAGCCCCATGGGAATGAATGGGTGCTCTTACACAGCTATCATTCAGTCCAATGGGGGTTATGCGGAAACATGTTTCCACAGAATTGACAGCCATTTGACTGTGAAGTTTTAGATGTGACCCAGTGATGGTTGGCTATCAATAAATACACTGTGTTGTTGAAAACCAGAGTTTCAAATGATGCGGGGAGCCTTCATGGATATAAAAGACTCCCGACAGTCACCTTTCACAAGTTGGAAGCCAAGAAAAAGAGGGATGAAGGGGGCAGAGCTAATGTATTTCTTTTTGCTGCCTCAACTCACATGGTAACTTCAATACAAGTGGTACCTCGGGTTACATACGCTTCAGGTTACAGACTCCGCTAACCCAAAAATAGTACCTCGGGTTAAGAACTTTGCTTCAGGATGAGAACAGAAATCATGTGGCGGTGCGGCGGCGGCAGTAGCAGGAGGCCCCATTAGCTAAAGTGGTGCTTCAGGTTAAGAACAGTTTCAGGTTAAGAACGGACCTCCAGAATGAATTGAGTACGTAACCAGAGGTACCACTGTATGTACAACACCTGAAGCGGGGTTTTAGATAGAACACGGAGTCCCTAGGTGAATGCTAGAACTCCCCTGCAGGTCTGAGGTCTGGAACCTCTCTTTTTACAAATTAAGTATTTCTCCCTGTCCCCAGCCTAGTACCCTATCTTCTGAAAACATAGTAACTAGCGTAATTTTCAAACTGTGTGGTAAGGTTAAGGAGTGCAGTGATAATACCACCACACCACTGTGAAACCTCACGACAGTATTCCCTGCTCACAGGACCAGCACCAGGGGTCAGCCACACTGAGCACTGGATGAAGCCCCAGTGACTCAGAGAAGCCCCTCAATGGATTTGACCTGGCCATGCCACTTCCTGGCCTCTCCACAGGAGACTTGGACAGCCATCTTAGCTGTGGCCCAGCGGCAGTTCCACATTTGAATGGGAGTAAATTTTAATTCCATCTCATTTTTCTCAAAACACAGTGCAAATCTCTAAATTGTGGTGGAGGTGGGAACAGGGGTTTCCTTGCAACTCTCAGTTCCCTTAACAAACTACAGTTCCCAAAGTACTTTGGAGGAACCTATAACTGTTTAAAGGTGGTGCTGTGGGTTAAACGACAGAGCCTAGGACTTGCCGACCAGAAGCTCAGCGGTTCGAATCCCCGCGACGGGGTGAGCTCCCGTTGCTCGGTCCCTGCTCCTGCCAACCTAGCAGTTCGAAAGCACGTCAAAGTGCAAGTAGATAAAAAGGTACCGCTCCGGCGGGAAGGTAAATGCCATTTCCGTATGCTGCTCTGGTTTGCCAGAAGCGGCTTACTCATGCTGGCCACATGACCCGGAAGCTGTATGCCAGCTGCCTCCACCAATAAAGCAAGATGAGCGCCGCAACCCCAGAGTCAGTCATGACTGGACCTAATGGTCAGGGTCCCTTTACCTTTACGTTTTATGACTGTTTAAAGCGGCTTAATACTACTTTAATGCAGATACGGTCTTAGGGGGCAAAGTCAGTTTTCCCTCTAAATGCATTCGTTGGGGTATTTAATTCGTTGAGGTGCTTTTAAAATTTTGTGTGCATCATACCACTATTCAGTCTAGCTTTTGACATGGGATTAATGCAGCCCCTGTTATTACTGTTTGCTTCTGTGCCACCTCCTCGGCTGCATCTGGCTGAAGATTGCAAGCTATGTGGGCTATTCATCTGACTCACAAAAGATGTTCTGCTGTTCCCAAAAATAACCACTGAAGTTCAGTTTGGAACATTAACCATCTGTCAACATAAGACATGCAATGGGGGAAGAGGCTGGATTTCATTTATGAATTATCTCTTGTAAAAGCCATAACACAATATAGACACAAATATAAACCAAGACTTGGAAACCTGTGGCCCATCAAGTGTTACTGGACTACAACTCCCATCATCCCTGACCATTAACCATGCCATCTTGGGCTGCTGGGAATTGGAGTCCAATAACATCTGATGGAACACAGGTTCCCAACCCCAGATATACACAATGGAGACTGCAAACATTTACTTTAGCGTTGCCATATTTCAAAAAGTAAAAACCAGAACACCCCGAAAGTTGAGCTATTTTTTAGGAAAACCTGAAAGTTGCCGAACTTTTTTAAACAAAGTTTTTTCAAAAACACAAAAAAACCTCATGATATTTCAACTGACTTGCCTAAGATCCTGGACAAAGTTCAGTTCCTCTCTCAAGAGGACATTCAGCTCTCATGTTTTCCTGCAATGGTATAGACTTGATTTAAAAGCCCAAGATGCATTGCCGTACCAGTCAGTAATGGATAAGTGACATGTAGTTTTCACAATTGTATTCCATGGAGAGGAGACTGTCAGTACCAGAATGCTAACCATACCTGCCCAACCTTCCCTTGCCGTCCTTCTCTTGCGAGCCGATAAGGATGACTGAGGGCCTTTTAGCGTGTTTTACATCAAAGGCTGATGACGGGCTCTGACAGCCTGGATGTCAGTGCTGTAAATAAACCATTAATCACACTGCTATTCCATGGGACAAACCTTTCCCAGAGGGCATGAACCTTCTTCAGGTCACTAATATAAACCACATCTTCTCTTGTCCAGAAGTGAATTAGTGGGGTAGCTCTGATGTCAAAGCTCTCAAGGTGGCCTGGCTCCATGTCAGGGTGACATGCCATTACTTCAGTTTTAACGCACAGGTCAGTGTCATGATTCACATGATTATACATGGTCTGTTAACACAGGGAGAGGTTCATGGATGTTTGCGCAGAACTATTTTGGTTTAAATATTATATTATCTGTACACACACACACAAAAAGAGAGAGAGAGAGAGAGAGAGACCTCTTGCCATGTAGAATAAAGATTAAGGGCATATAAAAAATATTTCAAGCAAAGAAATAATAAGTCCTTTGCTATGGCACACCTCAAGTCAAGAAATGTTTAAGCTATCAGGAATGAAAGTTACATGAGCAAGCTGTGTATATATATACATTTAGTCTGTTCTTTTATTTAAATTAAAAGGAGACAACATAGAATCACCACAAATATCTATCTATCTATATCTATCTATCATCTATCTATCATCTATCTATCATCTATCTATCATCTATCTATCATCTATCTATCATCTATCTATCTGCATCATGACACCTTAATGGTCAGCATATTTATTGTAGAATATTTTTTTTGTGAACTAGAATTTACTTCGCCAACATCTGATGAAGTGTGTTCTTGTTCATGGGAATTTGACCGCAATCAATCTGTTAAGTCATTAAGGTGCCACAGGTCTCTCTTTTTGTATTTGTTGTAAGAAACTATTGCATCTATCCCCCTCCACCCTCAGATTAATTACAAAAATATCATTCTATGGACTTGCATAGCGATGGGGGATGTTTTACAGTCCTGGAACCAAATAGTGAGGGTGGCCACACTAGCCCTCTTAATCCTGTCCTGGTGACCTGGTCCTCTTTTAGGTCCACTGTAGGTTCACTATGTAGCTTCTCCACTCTGTTGCTGCTTCAGTGCAGTTGGGGGTGGAAACTTCTAGGAAACAGTCTCCTTAAATCTGAGCTCATATATTAAATTGGCATAATTTAAGTCCAGGTCTGTCCAAAGTGATTTTGAAATAATTGGAAAAAGAACAAGAAGTGAGACAGAACAGCTGAATTTTGTTTGTTTGTTTTTGTTTTTAGTAAGCTTGCTAAATAAAAATAGCAAATAGGTCTAACACAATTGATGTCTCCTCTGGGACCCGCAAGGGATGTGTTAAGAGAATTGCCACCACCATCGCAGACCTTAATCAATTTAACTGGTTGGGTCTGTTTTTAGTCTTACAAATGAAACGTAATACTGCAGGGTATGAGGTTTTTACATCAGCCCGTTCTGTTAAGCTGAAATTTATCTCACTAAAACAACACTATTTAAATTAGGGTAGTCAACTCGTTAAAGGATGGGGTGTAGCTCTGTGGCAGATCATCTGCTTTGCAGTCACAAGGTCCCAGGATCAATCCCAAACATCTCTAGGTGGGACTGGGAATGCCTCTGAAGAACCGCTGCCTGTCAGAGTTGACCGGTTGGACACAGGACGAGAAGGCAACTCCCTAAGGTAGTTCAGTCAATTAGTTAATTAATTTTTATTTATTACGTTCATATACCACCTTTTTCTCCATGGAGCTCAAGGTGGTGTACATGGTTTTCCCTCCCCCATTTTATCCTCACAACAACCGTGTGAAGTAGGTGAGGCTGAGAGACAGTGACTGGTCCAAAGTCACCCACTGAACTACATGGCTGAGTGAGCATTTGAACCCTGTTCTCCCAGGTCATGGTCCAATCCTCTAACCATTGCACCATAATGGCTCTCATAAAAATGTAATTGGGTAAAGCAAAACCAGATACAGTGGTACCTTGGGTTAAGTACTTAATTCGTTCCGGAGGTCTGTACTTAACCTGAAACTGAACTTAACCTGAAGCACCACTTAAGCTAATGGGGCCTCCTGCTGCTGCCGCGCCGCTGGAGCACGATTTCTGTTCTCATCCTGAAGCAAAGTTCTTAACCTGAAGCACTATTTCTGGTTTAGTGGAGTCTGTAACCTGAAGCGTATGTAACCCGAGGTACCACTGTAATTTCAGATTATTTTACATAGTACCAATATCTCGTCAGAGGTGCCTTTTTGAAGGCATCAGAGGAAAGACAAACTTTCTCTATACCCTGGTGGATCCTACCCCCCTCAAATCATCTTTCAGCAATACCTAAACTTATATGTGCAGGTATTTTTGATACACTCCATTCTAGATGGATGTATACAGGGGTTATCCAATTCTCTGAAGCAAATTTTGAGGATGGGGAGGCAAGGAGGGGGAACTCCTGTTGAACAACTGAAAGACTGTTACGCAAGTAGAATAGCAGTATTGGGTACAACCTCTGGCTATTTTTTAAAAAAGTTTTTATTTTGAATAACTTTTTTACATATTGCCCTTTGCATGCACGGTATTAATATAAATGGAAGAAAATTACCACAGAAGAGAAAGGAGCAGGTTTGAAATGTTAGAATTTTGGAATGTTGTCGCCTGCAAATGAGCTTTTGAATTTTCAACACGTTTTGAAAACCATCCAAGCAGAGGGCGCTGCTGATTTGTAAAAGTTTTCAAAACAAGGAGGGTTAAGATTTAAATTTTTAAAGGGTAAAAGGTTGTGGGAGGAGGTATCATAACAGAAAGGTGGGTTGGTGGCTGTGTGTTTACATTTCTAATAAATACAGTTTGTAGTCAGACGCGGACGTCAGCAATAAATCAGAAAAGCTGTTACGCCCTTTCAAACCCAGGCTTCTTCTAAAAAAGATCTGTGAGGTAGGCATAGCAAACGATTCCCAGTAGATTTGATTGGGTCAAAACCAGAGAGGACAGAACCGTAACCCTTTCTCTCTGAACCAAACTGACCCTGAACGGCCCTTCAAGTGAGCTGGGTTGTCTAGGGTCACCGAGTAAATACGAAGCTCTGAGGTGGGTCTTCAGGGAGGTCACTCTGTGGCAAAGGCTACATGTAGTCATTTTCAGCTGGTTTTTGAAACTGCCTTTCTGTTCTGAACCGGGGCTTCCTGCCAACAAGCACCAGTATTCTCTTACTGAAGCTCACAGCTGGTGCTTTCCATTTATATCCCAATCCTCGGCGTCAAGATTTGTAGGAAAGCTTTCCCATGATACAATAAGATAGGGAAAACTGATGTCAATAAATAAATAAATAAAAACAGCCGCAAAAATTAAAAAAATAGAAGATGAGGTCCTCTCTTGAAGGTAGTACTTAACCTTTATACCACCCACAGAAAGTAGTAGCCTCTTGTAGCTCTCAGCTAGGATCAGGCATGCCAATTCTATGGGGATGAGGCCTCTACAGTGTCCCCCCCCCATGTCCACTGGGAAGGGGCTCAGTCCTCCCAATCTTGAGGGAGCAGACTCCTGGGTGATGCAGATGCCTTAGGCAGTTGAATGCGCATGTGTACTCCATCCGTTTACCTCTCTCCTCCCCACCCCTCTGCACAGCCCCAGGCACTGCTAACCCACAGTACACCAATGGTGGCATCATAGTGCTTTAACTGTATGCTGTGAATGTGGCTGGCCCACCTGTGAGAAAACTAGATGAAAAACTTTATTGCCTCTCTTAAGCAAGGGTAGAGCAGCAAAATGCACCTCTCGACTCCATCCAGATGCAGTTAAGTCCAGTGCCACCTAGTGATGAAGCGGTAAGACGTTATCCACACGCCTCTCCCCGCTTTAGTTTCATGGATGGCTTTCTTGAATATAACACTGACTTCATAATTTGACTTCTAGCTTCACTTACATAAATGAGTCACATTCTAAAAATAAATATAATGGAATATGGGCCATACACCACATGGTACGGCTGCTCACCTTTCTTTTAATAGCTAGAGGCACCAGCTAACAGTTATATTACTTTGTCTACTTTCTGCCTTATCTTCTTTCTATTCACAGATGTGCCATTTCTTTGCGCTTTACTCTCTTCTCTGATCATTGCACTTTCTTTACCCAGATCCTATTTTCCAGGGACAGTGCCAGATTTAGAGAAGCTGCCCCGGTTTCTGATTTGATCCCAGAATATCCCACTTTTCCGTAGGAGGTCCCTATTTTCATGGGAGAAATGTTGGAGGGTGCAAAGTTAGGCAACCCCTGAGTCAAGGAAACAACCTTCAGGAGACATCTGAAGCCAGCCCTGTGTAGGGAAGCTTTTTGAAATGTTTAATGTTTTTATATATGTTGGAAGCCACCCACTGTGGCTGGGGCAACCCAGTCAGATGGGTGGGGTGTAAATAATATAATTGTTGTTGATGAATAGCATGTCCCTATTGCCATAATAATATATTATGTATACCCCACCCATCTGGCTGGGTTTCCCCAGCTACTCTGGGCGGCTCCCAACAGAATATTAAAAACACAATAAAGCAGCAAACATTAAAAATTTCCCTAAGCAGGGCTACCTTCAGGTGTCTTCTAAAAGTCAGGTAGTTGTTTATTTCATTGACATCTGATGGGAGGGCGTTCCACAGGGCAGGTGACTCTACCGAGAAGGCCCTCTGCCTGCTTCCCTGTAACCTCACTTCTCGCAGTGAGGGAACCCTCTGAACTGGACCTCAGTGTCTGGGCTGAAAGATTGGGGTGGAGACGCTCCTTCAAGTATACAGGGCTGAGGCCATTTAGGGCTTTAAAGGTCAACACCATCCACCCTGGAGGTTATCAAAAGTTACCTACTGGCCATTTCTCCCTCCCATGTCAGAGACATCATGCCTCTGAATATCAGTTGTTGGGAATCACAAGTAGGGGAGTGCTATTGTGCTAACACCCTGCTTCTGGACTTTCCATAGGCATCCGGTGGATCACTGTGAGAACAGCATGTTTGTTTTAGGGCTTTAGCCTGATGCATCAGTACTCTTCTTACTTTCTTAAGATAGCTGGTGACAGCTGTAGCTTCTTGGCCTGGAACCGAGCCATTAAAATACTGCAACAAAGTGGGGAGGCTGAAATTGACCCAGGAGGATCCTTCAGGCCCACTAGCCAAGCTTAGTGGTCCATGTGGAGCTGAATAAATCCATTCGGGCTGCCTTTAGCAGGCTGGTGGGCTGCGGTTGACTTGGTGATTCACAAGCCGTCCTGGTCTGACTTAGTGACAGTTTTTCCAAATTCCATCTTCTAACGACAGCTTTCCTGCTGTGGTTTAGCATTAATTAGTTAATGGTGTTTAAAGAGGAAGACACAGTGTGTGGTTGTTGATTTTGACTGCCACAAATTTTTTAGCAAATATTTAATGTTTCACCAAGCACCCTCTTTTTTTAAAGGCGCAAACCTTTAGAATCTAGTTTATGGTTGCACACACAAAAAATATTTTCCAGTGCAATAGGTTTTAGAGTTCAAACTACAGTAATGTGGTGTAGTTCAGTGTGCACATATTTGACATAGTTATACAATAAGCATACAAAAATGAGCCAAAATCAAGTGCCATGTATGCTCAGAGCCTGCTCCTACCTGTGTGTACTCGTAAACTTTGTTTAGTTAGACAAACCTGTAGCAGTAGTAGTAATAAGATAATAAAGAACAGACATCCAAAATATCAGCTAATATCCATGATGGAAGAGTGAAAAATTACCAGAGACACCAACAAACTCAAATCCAGCTTGATTTCAAATTAAGCCTCCAAATCACCACAAGAAGTTATAGCAATTTTATCTAATTTCTTTTTCCTGATTTTTTTGTTGTAGCCATTGCATAGAGTGCCCCTGTCTGCGTTACAAAGCTATTATTGTCACTCAAAAGAAATGGAATCATTTCTTCCTTGTGTAGACAAAGGTTTCAGAAATTGATCTCTTGAGTCTCTGCATAAGGGCAGGCTAACAGATAATGAGTGATGCATACCCTCCAACATTTCTCCGATGAAAATTGGGTTATCCTGATATCCTCCACCTGAGATTGACCACAAATACAGAGTCTGTCTGCATTTGGGGCCTTATTATAGCAGCCATCCAAGACTGCAACGGGCATCGCTTGGAAACCCAGCTCAATAAAGGCATTATTTAAGGAAACTCATGAGTGTCATGTAACTAGCCCTGTTTAGAGAAGTTTTTAAATGTTTGATGTTTTATTGTGTTTTTAATATCCTGTTGGGAGCCCCCCAGAGTGGCTGGGGAGGCCCGGCCAGATCGGCGGGGTATTATTATTATTATTATTATTATTATTATTATTATTTTAATAGAAATTTTACCTTTGTTTTTTCTTAATATTTTTAAATTGATTGTTGTGTTTTGTGTAATTAAGTCACTTTGAAACTTTTTTGTATAAAGGAATGAAAAAATGGAAAAAATACAAGGGGGGAGTTCAGTGGGGGCTTTGTTCAATGGGACATGCTACTAAGTTCAGAAACTTTGGCTAAACTTGGAAATTTGGTGATCAGGCTGCTCACCAGGGCAAGACAGTTTGAGATGTTACACGGATCCTGACCCAACTGCACTGGCTGCCAATTAGCTTCCAGGCCCAATTCAAAATGCTGGTTTTGACCTATAAAGCTTTGAACAACTCAGGACTGCAATACTTCAAGGACCACCTCTGTCCATATGAACCTAAGACCCTGAGATCACCCACTATGTGTTCTTGTCTTTATTACAAGAAGATTTACTTCCAATAAATTATGGAAAGGATTTTGCTTTTTAAAAAAATTCAATGTAGTTCTACCAAAATAAATGGAGACTTTGCCGTTGACTTGTATGCAAGGTGGATTAAAGGTAAATTAAAATTAAGTGCTACCATTGTGCAGCCTAGCAAAATCAAAATCTGTCCTAAAAGGGCAAAATCTGATCCACTGACTGACTATAATCACCGTTAATTTACTACAGTATTATTTAAGCAGCAAGAGAATTTATTTCATTGCCCAACTGTAGCTTCAAATCCATACTATGTGGAGGGAGAAAGCCAGTGAAATGCCACATCTTATCAGGATGTGGTCAAGACGGTCATAAAAAGTCATGCTATTTAATGTACATACCAAGGAGGCTTTAAACAAATCTGAAGGATTCAGATGTTGAACCCCACGCAGCTCTTTTGAGAAATCCCAGCTATACAGATACATAAAATCAACACCACATATTTCAGTATAGAAAAATGCAGGTCATCCATTTTTATTTTTTATTTTTTGTATATTCACCAGAGAGTTGCAGAATGTAATCCATTTAAATCTACAAATTCCTAGGCATTCGGGCAATTCCACCACATATGTAATAAATGTGCATATGCAGTCAAACACTTCCAAAATCTGAAACATGGTTCCATACATATTCTATATTAAATACCAGCAAAGCAAAAGTTTATATTGAGCTTTCCTGGTCAATAAGCTTAGTGAAGGCTCTTTCACCAAATCACAGAAATCTTCAACCTATAATTTGTAGATTTGAATCTACAATATGTATGGGACCATGTTTCAGATTTTGGAAGTGTTTGACTGCATATGCACATTTATTACATATGTGGTGGAATTGCCCGAATGCCTAGGAATTTTGGAGGCAAATTGTGCTTCATTAATAACATGATAAACTTTGAGACTTCCCCAGTGTTGATCCTGTTCAGCTGGATTGAGAATAATATTTATCATGAACAAAAGTCCTTAGTTAAGATACTGTTAATAACAGTCAATATAGTTTGGGCTTGCGAATGGAAAACCCCTCAAGTCCCATCTACATGAGAATGTTTACTGAAGTGTTTAGAATGGACAGACATGGACAAACTGACAGATGGGGTTCATAAGAAAAATGGAAGTTTCCATGATGTAAAGGTTGCTAAGATGTGGTTGTGTTTTGTTAAATACTGGAATTATAGATTGGACTTGAAGGAACCTTATTTTTGTCAACTATGAATTATGAATAAATTTCTGAAGCTGAGGAGGAAAATGAATCATGGGAACTAGTTTTAATCAATGAGGGCAAAAATTAATCTGGGGACTGAAAATTAAGGACACACTTGTTTATTTCCCAAGACTATTTTGGTTCTAGCATCTTAGCGGTAGTAGAAAATGGTCAAGTTTGCCTTTTCCTTCTTTCAATGAGCCATGGATTTTATTTATCAAACTAAGCGCTCATATTTCCTTCTAATAGCTCACAAGTGAACCTAGCAGTGCAATCCTACCCATGGCTATGAAGGAATAAGCTCAGATGGATTCAGTGGCACTTACTCCCAGGTAAATGTGTATAGGATTGAAATCTACATGAAGATTGTGGTAATATTCCGATCTATCTACTCAGTTCATCAAATAATTGGCTAAATTGGAAGTACTTGCCTACAATAGTTTTTATCTCATGGGTAGCCCTAGATCCTCTTGGCTGCTGTCTCTATTCTGGAAAATATGAATGTGACTTGAGCCGATGTCAAAGAAATAGCTGTTAAATTCAGTACAAGACCACGTCACATTTCAGGGTAATTTGCTAAATGTCACTTGCTGCCCCATGTTTACAATTTGCAGAGTGAAAAATGGATGCACAGATCCACAAGCCTGACCTAGAAGGACCCTGCATCTGATTGCCTACATCCTGACTCATGGATGAAAGATGGTGTTGACTTCCATGATCCTACGACAACTTTGTAATT